>NC_136688.1:9879970-10479970 GCF_903797595.1 Erithacus rubecula
CACCGGGCCGCCTCCCGCACCTCTCCCGATGCCGCGCCCGGGGGCGGGGCCCGGCCCGGCCCGGCCCGCTCCGCCCGCAGCGGGGGGGGCGCGGCACCGGGGGCGGCGCGGGAGCATCGCGAGCAGCGGGGACGCCGGGGCGGGGAGAGCCCGGTCCCCTCCCCGCCGGGCCGGGCGGAGGCGGTGAGCGGCGCGGGGATGCGGCGGGAGAGCCCGGATGGACACGGAGCGGCTGCGGGAGGGGGGCTGTGACCGGGACGGGAGGATCCGGGACAAAGGAGACCGCGGGCCCTGGGCCCGTGCTCTGCGGGGCTGCCTCGGCGTGGACCGCGATGCGGATGTTTCGGGATGTCCAGGGCGGTGCCGGGGTCTGAGTCGGCCCCGGGCCGTGGGCAGGCTCGGGGGGCTGGCACGGCGGACCCCGCGGCTGCCCAGCCCCGGCACCACGTGTGTGTCCCCCCGCCACACGTGTGCGGGGCCGAATCCCTGCGGCCGGAGCTGCCCCTGCTCCGTGGGGCGCGGGCAGTGCGCACCCCAGAGCGCCCCGTCCCTCGGGGGGGACAGCGGGCTGGGGAGGGGGCCCCGCCCTTCGGCAGCCCCCAGAGGTCTGTGAGCTCATCTGTCCCCTCCACGGCCCGGGGAGAGCTGGGGGGACACAGCAGGGATAGAGGGGACAGTCACCGATGCTGCGAACCTGCTCCTCTCGGGGAGGGCTCTCCAGTCTTGGGGGCCCTCACCAGTGTTGGGGGGGTCACTGCTGTGGGGGACTCAGCAGTGTGGCTGGCAGGGACAGCATGCCCAGGACAGCCCCGTAAGGCTCAGTGGGTGACACCCATAGTGAGTGGCTCGGGGTGCCTAAGCCCCATAAATCAGCGTGCCCCGATGCCCCTTAGCTGATGCCACAACCCCAGCTCCCCACCTGAGTGGACTAAAAATATACAGCTCCCCCCGGGCCGGCCCCCCCTCGGCTCTGCCCAGGTTAATCTTTAGCTGCTGGTCACTCTAATGAAGCCTCATTACCCGACATTAGAGCAGGCAGGGGAGCAGGACAGGGACAAGGCCTGGACAGTGTCACGGTGACAGGAGCTCGGTGCAGCAGAGCCAGGCTGCGTGTGGGTGAGCGAGGTGGGAGGCACGGGGGGGCAGTGAACTGGGGGTGACCTTGGTGGCCTTGGTGCCTTTGAGTCATGGGGGAGTCCCGACTACATGTGTGGGGTGAGCTCTTCTCAGCCCCAGCCCGGTGACAGCCCCCAGGGCAGTGCAGTGCTTGGAGTGGCAGCGTCCCTTGGAGTCATGTCATGGTCCCCAGCTCTGTGAGGGAATTCCTGCAGACATGACCGGATCCGCAGGGGAGTGGAAGGGTCCCGGATATGTGACAGTGTTCCTGAGAGCTGTGCCAGGGTCCCCAAACCCCTGAGGGATGTATGCCACCATCCCCTGCATCGTGCCTGTGTCCCCAGGGGCTGTGCCAGCATCTCTAGGGATTGTGCCAGTTTCCCAAGCACTGTGCCAGGCCCCGGGGGGGAGGGGGTGTGCTAGTGTCCCCAGGGGCTGTGCCAGCATCGCCAGGAAGAGTGCCAGTTTCCCAAGGGCTGTGCCAGGTCCCCAGCAGGGTGCTGGTGTCCCTGAGGTGAGGTGTGCACACCAGGGTGTGCAGCAGTGTGCCAGTATCCCCATGGCTGTGCCAGGTCCCCTGGGGATGCTGGTGTCCCTGGGAGGATGGTTGTGTTCCCAGGGGTGTCTTGTCACCAGGGAAATCACCAGGATGCCCAGCAGTGTGCCAGGGTCCCCAGGGTTGTGCCAGGTCCTGGGCCAGTAGGGACAGCACAGGAGGGTCCTGGCACAGTGGGGGGACCAAGCCCCCATTGGGGGGCCCACGGTGCTATCAGGGAGCCCAAGGCACTATCGGGGATCAGCAGCCCAGTGTGCTCCTGGGAGATTAGGGGGGAGTCAGTGGGGTGAGGAGGCACATCCCAGCCACGCTGCTGGGGTTCAAACTCCACAGCGACAGCGGAGTGAGAGAGAAGGTGACATTGCCAACAGGAGGGCCTGGCCTCCTGCAGGTGGGTGAGGGGTGCAGGGTGGGAGGCAGCAGGCACCTGGGCAGGTGTGTGCAGGTGTGCATGCCTGTAAAGCTGTGTGTGTGTGCATGCAGACGTGTGTGTGTGTGCCCATAAATGTGTGTGTGTGCCCATAAATGTGTCTGTGTGTGCCCATAAATGAGCGTGTGCCCATAAATGTGTCTGTGTGTGCCCATAAATGAGCGTGTGCACATAAATGTGTGTGTGTGTGCCCATAAATGTGTGTTCCCATAAATGTATGTGTGTGCTTGTAAATACAAGGACGCAGCTGTAAATCTGTGTGTGTGTCTGTAAATGGCTGTGTGCCACATGCCAACAGCTGTCCCCCACGTGTGCCAGCCCTGGCCTGCAGAGCCCTGTTCTGTGCCCTGCACATGGGGGCACACTGGTGCCAGCCCCTGTGTCCAGGAAACAAGGGGCAGGGGCCGTGGGTCACAGTGGCCTTTGCCCAAGGTGGCCACGTGCTGCCACTGCCCCTGTGCACCCAGGTGTCCCTGTGCCCCCGGAGGGTGCCAGCATGGTGTGATGCCCGGCCTTTGTCACCCACAGACTCGGCGAAGACGCCCCAGGCTGGTGACAGCCCCAGGCCAGTGGCCACCTGGGCGGGGGACATGGGGGGCGCGGGGCTGGCCAAGGCGCCTGGGGACGCTCCTGTCGGGGCTGCTGGAGTGCGGGCGCCTTCTTGCGGCATCATCTTCGGCTGGGCCTCCCTCGTCTTCGTCCTCAAGGACCTGGGATACTTCGAGGGGCTGTGCCAGCCCTCGCCACCCCCAGCCCCAACCTCACCCTGGGGTCTGGTATGGACCCCACCTGTCCCCACGGTTCCCTGACTCATGACCCCCGCTGTCCTGATGCCCTGTGCCGTCCCGTGTCCCCACTGTGCCTGTGCCTATGTCTTTGCTGTCTGCAATGTCCCGATGTCCTGCAATGTCCCGTGTCCTGCCTTCTCCAAGCCCATGTGCCTGCTTCTCCGTGGCTCAAGTACTGTCATGTCCCTGTGTCCACCATGCCCGGTGTCCCCTGCATCTCTGCGACCATGTCCCTGGTGCCTGCATCCCCGCATCCCTGTATTCCTGGTGTCCCCAGTGCCCCACTTATGGCCATCCCCAAGACTGCAGCGGGCAGGATGAGCAGTTCTCTCTGGTCTTCACCATCGGCTCCTTCATGAACAACTTCATGACCTTCCCCATGGGCGTCGTCTTCGACCGCTTCGGCACCACGGCGGCGCGCCTCATCGCCATGTGAGCCCTGAGCTGGGGGGACACGGGGACAGGGCTTGGGCTGGGGGGCTGCTGGGAACGGGGCGTTACTGGGGTGGCCTGGCTCTCAAGGGACTGGGGTAGGGGAATCACCTGTGATTCCCAGGATCCCGTGCCCACGTGTCACCGCTGTCCCCTTTAGCTCCCTCTACACTGGTGGCACCCTGCTCGTCGCCTTCTCCACCCCAGGTGAGACCCTGTGGCCAGGGGGTCCCCAGCCCCGGGTGTCACCTCTTTGGTAACCCCTGTTCCCTCTGACCCCTGTGTCCCCAGAGACGGCGGTGCTGCTCTTCCCAGCCATGTCCATGCTGTCGGTGGGTGGCATCCTCCTCATCCTCACCAACATGCAGGTGGGTTCCTTCGGCACCCCAACACCCACGGAGGGACAGCCTGCCTGGCACGGGAGGGCTCTGGTGGCACACAGGGGTCTCTCCGTGCCAGGTGGGCAACCTGTTCGGGAACTACCGCTCCATCATCATCACCCTCTACAACGGGGCCTTCGACTCCTCCTCCGCCATCTTCCTCATCGTCAAGGTGCGTGCGAGGGACGTGGCAGTGGTGGCAGGGGAGGACAGAGCTGAGAACAGCTGGGTCACATCTATGGACATATTGGGGACACAATCTGGGACACAGCAGAGTCACACCAGGGGACAGACCTAGGGCCTGAGCAGGTGGCCGGCGGCAGCCGCTCTCTATCCCTGACTCTGTCCTTGTCCCCAGCTGCTGTACGAGCACGGGCTGTCCCTGCGGGCCATGTTCCTCTTCCTGGCAGCCTGCAGCGCCTGGCACCTCCTGCGCACCCTCTTCCTGATGCCGCGCACCCGCATCCCCTACCCGCTGCCCCCCGACTACGATTACGGGTACGGGGGGCTGCCTGCGCCCTGCGGGGCTCTGGGAGCGGGGAATGCGGGTCCCACCCTGTCCCCTGGGCGGGCCCGGCCCTGCCAGGAGGACGCGGGGTGACACAGGCGCTGCCGCAGGCTGCGGTGCCGGGGCCGATCCCGTTCCTACCGAGCCCACAAGGACAAGCAGCGCCCGGGAGAGGCTGGACCCGAGGAGACACCCCTGGAACCCGCCATAGCTCGAGGTGTCGAGAGTGGGAATCTGTTCTGTGGGGATGGAGATTGTATGGGGGTAGAGGGATGGGGGGGCTTGGCCAGGTGGGTGTGATCACAGTTGGGATATAAATGAGGGGTGTGGCCTGGACTGGCGTGATTGAAGCAATTCATATGCAAATTAAAGGGGCGTGACCTAGTGGATGGGCGTGACCGGGAACAGCTGTATGCAAATAAAGGTGTGGCAGTGTGTGGGCATGGCCGAATTGTGGGCGTGGTGACACACCTGAATGGGCAGGGTCGTGCAGGCAGCTGTGAAGCCCCAGTGGGTCGCAGGGACAAGGTGTGACCTGTATGGCGGGGGGGTGTCTGTATGTGCCTCGCCCTGACACCTGCACAGGTGGGGACGGCCCCGGGACGCCGTTCCGGGCCTGTGCCTGCTCCTGGCTCTTCGCCTGGCATGTGGCCTGGCTCTCGGTGATGCAGCTGCGCCATTACCTGTTCATCGGCACTCTCAACCCGCAGCTGGAGCACCTGGCACAGGGGGACCATGCCCTGGGTAAGGCATGGCGGCGGGGGGGACACGCTGGGGACCCCCGGGGCCAGCCCCACCCGCCTGACGCTGTCCCCCCCCGCAGTGAGCACTTACACCAACGCCTTCGCCTTCACCCAGCTCTGCGGGGTGCTCTGTGCCCCCTGGAACGGCCTCATCCTCGACCGGCACAAGCGGGGAAAGGGGCCCCACCCTGAGGGTAACTGTCCCCCCCAGCCCCATGTCCCGAGAATGACTGACCCCCACAGCCCTTCACCCTGAGTGGAAGCACTCCTTGGCCCCACACTATGGGGGTACCCACTCCTCCCAGTCCTGTGGTCCCTGTGCCCTCATTGCTGCCCACCAAGCCCGTGGCACCTGGAGCAGGGACACTGCGGGGCCGTGTCCCCACGCACTGTCCCCGTGCCCGCAGGGGTCCTGGCCACGCTGGCAGACCTGCGCTCGGCGGTGCTGTCGCTGGTGGTGACGGTGGCGCAGTGCCTGCTGTTCTCCGTGTTTGCCGCCGTGCCCGTGCTGCCCGTGCAGTTCGGCACCTTCGCGCTGCAGGTCATCAGCCGCTCCTTCCTGTACGGCGGCAACGCCGCCTTCCTGGCCATCGCGTGAGTGGGGACAGCGGGGACAAGGGGCTGGCAGGCGGCGGTGACACTGGCGTTGTGGGTGTGGCAGGGGACAGGGTGGCATGGCAGGGGATGGCAGTGTGGCTGGAGGGTGGCAGGTGACATGGTGGGGCTGCCAGGGGGCAGGGGATTGGGGTGGGACTGTGAGGGTGCCGGGGGGTGTCAAGGTGGGGGTGCTAGGAGATGCCCGTGGGTGACGTGGGTGCCTGGCAGGTTCCCCCCGCAGCACTTTGGGAAGCTCTACGGGCTGGCCATGGCACTGTCGGCGCTGGTGGCCCTGCTGCAGTACCCCTGTGTCGCCCTGGTGCAGGGGCCGCTCCAGGGGGATCCTTTCTATGTGAGTGTGCCCTGTGGGCCCCCCGAGTGAGGGGTGAGGGGCGGCTCCACAGGGAAATGGGGGTCCTGTCCTGGGAGGGAAGGGGTCTTGCCACATGGGGAAATGGGGATCTGATCCCATGGGAAAAGGGGGATCCTGGTCCTGCCCCATGGGGAAATGGGAATGCTGCCCCAGGAGGAATGGAGTCCTTCCCCCAGGAGTGGTGGGGTCATATGCCATGAGAAATGGAGATGGACCTGAGAGGGATGAGTGTCCTGGGGAGATGGAGATGCTGGCCCAAGTGTCCTGGGGGCATGTTCTAGACAGATCCCTGCCCTGACACTCTTCCCCTCTGCAGATGAACGTGGGGCTCATCGCCGTGGTGCTGGTGGCCTTTGTCAGCCCCGTGGTGGTGGCCCGCGAGTGCCAGCGGCGAGCCAAGGAGCTGGGGATGGCTGGCACCCCCCTGGCAGCCCCCTCCAGTGCTGAGATCCACGCTGAGACCCCACACTGATCCCCACACCCAGCACTCCATTTTTGTACCAGCCTGTGGGTGCTGTGCCAGTGGGGTGGGGGGTTGGGGATAATAAACATCGCGGCCCCCTCCACTCGCTGTGCTGCCCCCATGACCCCTCCAACCCTGTCCCCAGACCCGGGGTGTACACAGACACAGCTCAGGAGTAAAGCTCTGCTTTACTGGGAAAGGAACTGGAGCGCCATGGCAGCACTGGGGGCTCAGTACTGGCAGATGAACGGGCGGAACTGGTAGCAGATGCGGCTTCGCCACAACCCATCTGGGGACAAGGACAATATCAGGGCCATGGGTGATTGTCAGGGCCCCCCAAACCCTGCAACTACTTCCAGTGCCCCCTATATCCCCCATTTGTCTCTCCCAGTGCCCTGTGACCCCTCCCAGTGCCCTCGGTGCTCCCCTCAGTTCACCCAGTGCCCTGCAGCCCCCTCCCCACAGTGTCCTCCCAGTGTTCCTCCAGTGCCCCCACAGCCCATGCTCCCCTCCCCAGCACCCCCCAAGCCTAGGCATGGTGGGTGTGTGACCTTACTTCGGACGCTGAGAGTGGTGCAGGTGGTGATGCCGTGCAAGGGATGGCCGGGCGCCCAGTTTGCGAAGTTCCAGGAGCTGGAGTCCTCCCAGTAGGACTGCCACTTCCCCTCCTGCTGTGCCAACACCTCAGTGACAGCCCCCACCACTCCTACCCAGCCTCTCGACCCCCAAAACCAGCTGCTCATGTCTCAAAATCCAGCTACCAGCCTCAGTACCCCATCCCCAGGCTTGTCCCCCACAGAGCAGCCCCAGCCCCAGCACCCGAGACCCAGCCCCTCACCCCCCCAAAGCAGCCCCCAGCTGATCTTGCCAGCACCCAGCAGCCCTTTGGCAGCCCATTTTCCCTGGTGTCCCCTCACCCTGCGGCTGGTGACAGCTCCAATCCAGGGTGAGACGAGTTTGTTGTAGGTTTTTGCCAGTTTCTGCAGCTCCTGGTTGCGGGCAGAGCTGTGCACCGAGGCCAGCTGGCCCTGGTACACGCTCTGGCAGTGGCGCTGTGGGGCGGGCACAGGCTGGCACCAGGCACTCACCTGTGCCCACAGGCACCTCCCAGCAGTGCTGGGACCCCCTGTGCCCCATGTCCCCTCACCTGGGCGCCCGAATAGGTGCGCAGCTTGTTCACCACGGTGTAGCGCAGCCGGGGGGTCTCACCAGCAGGGAGCCCCTGGAGCTGGTAGGGGCCTGTAGGGCAGAGGGGGAGGGTTGGCACCAGGGGTCCATCCCTCTGCCAGCCCTGGGCATGGCACCGGGGTGGCAGGGACTGAGGGTGTCCCCAGGGTGTCCCTGGGAGCGGGCAGGGGTGTGGGGGGCATTCACTGGGGTGGGGGACGCTCACCAGGGTGGCTTGCAGGGACAGTGCCCAGCAGGGCCAGAGCGAGCAGCAGGCAGGGCCACATGGCAGAGGGACACGCAGGGACACCAGCAGCACCCTTGGAGATTCCACAACCCTGTCACCCTTGGCCACCCCCAACCATGGTCCAGAGCCCCTCTGCCACTCTTGGTAACAATCTGTTCTCTCTGTGGCCCTTCTACCACCCCCAGTTCCACCTTGTGTCCCTCACCCCTCCTGCCCCTCTGTGCCCCATATCCCCACTGTCCCTCCACCATCCCCAGTGCCACTCCCATGTACTCCTGGCATCCCTGAGACCCCTGTGTCCCCTGGCACCCTTGTCCCAGTCTCAGGGATGCCCACCCCTTGTCCCCACCCCAGCAGCCAGGGGCTGAGCCCACTCCAATGTCCCCCTCCATGTCCCTGTCCCCATCCCTGCTCCTCACCTGGGGGCTTGAGGGGCTGTGCCTGTTGTCCCCCTTATAGAGGTGACAGGGCCACATGTCACCACCACAGCCTTGCGCCACCCAACCTGGCCCTGGGGACACATGGGAACATTGGGGTGACATTGGGGGCTGGGGGAGGGGGAAAGTCTGCCTGCAGAGGGACACACATGGTCCCCAGGGTGGGGGGACTGCAGGCTGGGGGATGCATGGCGGTGCCCAAGGCAGAGGGAAGGTGCTGGAGGGGTGAAAGGGCCAGGGCTACAGAGGTGGCAGCTGCTCCAGTTTGAGGAGTGCAAGGTGGTTGTATGGGGTGCAGTGTGTCCTGGGGTGGGGGTGCTGGGGGTGCAGAGGGGATGTTGGGGTGCTGATACCATCTCCCGCCAGCCATGCTTGCCCAAGGGCCATTTCCTTCCCAACGGCTGTGGCTCCCTGTGTCCAGCCTGGCCGTTTGCCCACAGGCCCCCTGGAGCCCCCCCAAGCCTCCCATTCCCCTGACCAGCCCCCCTGGCCCGCAGCTGAGCACCCACAGGCCCCCTGGGGGCTCCTCATCTCTGTGCCCTGTGCACCCCTGCAGCCCAACCTCCCTGAGGCCCTGAACTGACAACTGCACCCCCAAACTCCCACAGCCCCCTCTCCACAACCTGCACCCTAAACCACCACAGCCCCCTCCCCACACCCTGCACCCCAAGCCACCACAGCCCCTCTTCATGGCACTAAACCTCCTCCCCTGGACCCTGCACCCCAAATCACCACAGCTCCCTCTTTACACCCCTGCACTCCAAACCACCTCAGCTCCCTCTTCATGGCCCTGCACCCCAAATTCTCATAGCCCCCTCCCCACACCCTGCACCCCAAGCCACCTCAGCCCCCTCTTCATGGCCCTGCACCCCAAACCATCTCAGCCCCCTCTTCATGGCCCCACACCCCAAATCACCACAGCCCCTCTTCATGGCCCTAAACGTCCTCCCCTGGACCCTGCACCCCAAACCACCACAGCTCCCTCTTCATGGCTCTGCACCCCAAATTCTCATAGCCCCCTCCCCACACCCTGCACCCCAAGCCACCTCAGCCCCCTCTTCATGGCCCTGCACTCCAAACCACCTCAGTCCCCTCTTTACACCCCTGCACCCCAAACCACCTCAGCCCCCTTTACACCCCTGCACACTGTCCCTTGGACCAAGCACACCCCAGGCACTGGCTGGGCAGGGTGCTGGCAGAGCTCCCTTGGTGTGTCCCCCACCATGTCCCCAACAGTTGGTGGTTGAGGATGTCACAAGGCTGTGGTTAGGGACATGTGGCCCTATCACTGATATAAGGGAGGCAGTGGGCAAAGCTCCTCAAGACCCAGGTGAGGAGTGCAGACAGGGACATGGGGGTGGACTCAGCTCTCAGCTGCCAGGGTTGGGGGCTCCTGAGTCTCGCAATGGGGGGCTCTGGGGTGTCAGGGGTGGAAGGGGGCATGGTGGGGGACAGAATGGCACAGGATGCCCAAGGAAGGGAGTGACCTAAGGGCTGGAAGTGAGGAACTGGGCACGTGGTGGACACAGGAAGGCTGGGGTCTGGGGGGATGACATTGGGAATGGCAGAGGGGACAAGGCACAGCGTGGCACTGGGGATGGCGGAGGGACAGTGGGGACATGGGGAGGACAGGGTGATGCTGGGGGTGGCAGACGGCCCATGGGGCTGTCCCCAGGGTGGCTGAGGATGATGGGGCTCTGGGATGTCCCCAGGGTGTGAGTGGTGTCCCCAGCGTCCCTGTGCCATGCGGCCCTGCCTGCTGCTCGCCCTGGCCCTGCTGGGCACTATTGCTGTCAGCCGCCCCGGTGAGTGCCCCCCACACCCCCACCTGCCCGCAGGGACATCCTGAGGACACCCCTGATCCCAGGGTGACCCAGCCGGTGTCCCCAGCTCTTGCCAGCCCTGTGGTGGAGGATGAGGAGGATGTGACAGAGCTGGAGGTGCCCGAGGAGTACAGCGGGTGCCTGGGGGCCAGTGACAAGCAGGCACCCGGTGTCCCCAGCATGCCAAGCACTGCCACCTGCCGCTACGTCGTCATCCGCCGCTGCCGAAACTTCCGCCGCGCGCAGGTGGGATGGGGAGGGTTGGCTGGGGGTCGGGGTGGGGACACCAGTGCCCCCTGTGACAGCCGTGTCCCCGCAGCGCGTCTGTGCCCGGCTCTTCCGCGGGCGCTTGGCCTCCATCCACGATTCCCGCACCAACTCCTTCCTGCTGCACCTGGCGCGCCGGCACACCAACGCTGGCCAGGTCTGGATCGGTGCTGTCAGCCAGCCCGCTGTAAGGACCCCTGCACACACCCCAGACCCCGGCCTCGGGCCATCCTGTCTCCTCCTGGAGTCCCCACAGCACACCCCGGGTGTCCCAGCCCCGTCCCATGATTTCCAGTGGGTTCCCTGACCCCATTCCCAGTGTTCTCAGTACCTACCAGGAGAGATGCAACTCCACTCCAGTGTCCCCAGTGCCCACTTGGGTGCTCCAGCCTTGTCCCAGTATGCCTATTGTCCACCCTGGATGTCCCATTCCCACCCTGATGTCCCCAGTGCTGGGGGGCCTCACACCCTTTCTCCCCTGGCAGGTCCCATCCCCGAGCTGCCACTGGACTGACCGGAGCCCTTGGAACTACAGTCAGTGGGTGCCTGGACACCCCCTGCCCGGCCGCCGCTTCTGCACTGCTCTCTGCACCAACAGTCAGTGGGGCAGCCCCAGGGGGGCTCTGGGGTATTCCCTGCCCATGATGGGGGGAGGGTGCTGAGGGGCTTGGGATGGGGAGGTGACCCTGGGGGGCTGGTAATAAGGTATCTGGTGGTGGGAGGGCGCCCCTGGAGGTGGGGGATACTGGCGGACGATGGGCTGATCCGCTCCTCTTCTCTCCCCAGATGGGCTCTGGAGGAGCGTGCGCTGCAAGAGGCAGCTGCCCTTCATCTGCGAGATATGAGAGGCTCAGCCCCCCTGGGTGCCCCCAGGCCTCCCCTACTGCTGTTCCCCCATGTGGAGTGGGATCCCCTCCCTTGGACCTCAATAAAGTCTTGGTGTCAGCATTCACTTGGTGTTTGGGCCAGGGGGCCTGGCTGGGTGCACCCAGCGTAGGCACAGAGGGGTTTTGGAGGTGTCCCTTGTTTCCTGAACAGCTCCTGCGTGGGCAATGGCAGTCACAGGGTCCCCTCTCCAAGGATGTCTGTGATCCCTGCCCACGGCCCAGGAGAAGAGCCAGGACTCTCTGAACTGACCAGCGAGGTTTTATTGTCTGTGGCAGTGGCACCACGAGCCGGACCCATTGCCCTGTATCCAGGGCCATACATGAGCAGGGGGGAAGGGAAGGGGGGGCCTGTGCCCACCCCAAACCCCTTGGGGACCAAGGGGATGGGATACAATGGGGGGATGAGGAGGAGGTGTTGGGAAGACAGGGACCCTGCGAGCTCGTACAAAGTGCATAGGTGTGTGTGTGTCCCCATGGGAGGGGACAGCCCTGGTTCGGGGACAGCGGGCTGTCAGCACTGGGGAGTGAGCCTGAAGGAGACAGAGGGCGGAGGGGGTGAGGACCCTGCAGGGCCCCCCCAGGAGTGACCCAGCCTGGGGGGACCCAGCCATTGCAGAGAGGAGGGAGAGGGCTACCCCCAGCAGTGCAGACATTGCAAAGTCCGAGCTGGGGTGGGGGCCCTCAAATCCCACACTCACCCCGCTCAAGGCTTCTTCCTTTTCAGCTTCAGCGCCTGCAGCCAGTGGGGGGGAGACGCCTCAGACCTGGGGTATTGGCAGAGTTTCAGCATAAGTTCCCCCAAACCAGTCCCAGGACCCAGACTGATCCCTTCAGCGCCCCCTTTCACCTCCATGATCTGGCCACACTCACCCTGAGGATTTCTCTGGCTTGGGGGGAAGGGTTGGGGGTTTTCCACTGACACCAGGGATCTTGCAGGATTTGGAGCGCTGCACATGGGGGTCTTTAGGAGGGGTCCCCTTGCTCTCCCCTGACGATGTCCCCTCCTCAGCCGAGCGGTTGCGACCCCTCAGCTTGGCCTGGAGGGCAGAGAGAGAGATCAGGACGAAACACAGTGCTCTGCCCATCAAGTCCCCCCACTGCTTCCTCCCTGTCTTTAGCTAGGCCCCACACCCACCCTGCCTATTTCCCTGTAGCCAGGAGTCCAAGGGACTCACCTTGATAGCAGAGGCACTGAGGCCAGGAAAGAGAGGCACCTTGACCCCCCTGCCCGAGGGTGAGCCGCGCATCCGCCGGCTCCGGGGCTCCTCCACTGCCTCCTCGTCGGAGGACGCTGCTGGGGCTGGCCGGGGCTCTGTGGGGACACAGGGACAGTGTCACCACAATGCTGTGCCAGGACAGACCCCCAGCTCCCATCCCCATCCCTGCTGGGCTCACCCGTGGAGTCCCGGAAGATCCAGCTCTCCCCCTCAGTGGTGCTGGGGCGCAGGGACGGTGCCCGGTGCTGGCGCTTGCGGCCCAGGCTGGCCTTGCAGCGCAGCACGCTGCTGTCCAGGAGCTCTGTGTCCTGCCAAGCCCGGGGAACAGGTCAGAGCTGGCACGGGGGAGCCCAGGAAACCCCCACCCCAGCCAGCACACCCACAGCAGTGCTGGGGGCCCTCAATCCATGGCTGTCCCTGGGGGACAGCAGGGTCAGAGAGCCCCATCCACAGACACATCCTGTGATAGCCAGGCAGTCCCAAGGTAGGGTGACTGGAATCTCTCCACTTCCACTCACCTCCAAAAGAGGAAATTCCTGCCCCTGCTCCATGGACCCCTCGGGCTGGAGGGTAGCCAGAGAGTGCTGCTGCTCCCCCCAGCTCGAGGAGCTCTCCCCATCTGGGTGGTCTGAGGGCTGTCCCTCACTTCCTGTGTCTGCTGGGATCCCACTGGCAGCCTCTGACAGCAGAGGGTGGGTTCTGAGGCTCTGTGGGGCAGCAGCTGGCTGAGAGGGATCCCTCTCTTCCTCAGAGGGGCTGGGTGACTCAGTCTGGGGGGGCTCCACAGCGCGGGGATCAGCTGGAATGTCATCCATCGAAGGGCTGGGGGCCAAGCTGCTTGGGAAACAAAACCCCAGAATTGCTCTAGCTCCAGACAACACAAGGCCTGCCCCAAACCCCTCTGTTTGCCTCAGGGGAAGCTGCTCCCTCCCTGCCACCACCTGTGCCCTCCTTACCAGTGCTCTGCGCTGGTGGCCCCTCCCAGGCTCTGCTCCTCTGCACCAAGGTCACGGCTGCGGGCGGCACAGCGGGCACTGAAGGCACTCACCCACTCCTGGCGCTTGGCCTCAGCTTCCTGGGGCTCCACACTCCAGCTGTCCAGGTCGTGGCTCCAGTGGGCACTGCCCATGTCCAGAGAGAGATCCCTGTGTAAGGCTGCCTGGGGCTGTGACAGGACTCTGGACATGGAGCCATCCGAGGCTCCGGCACTACAGGGGTCTGCCAGCCGCTCTGTCCCAATGACACCAAACTGGTTCTGGCACTCAGCTGCTCCAAGCTCCTCAGCCCAGTCCCTGCTGCCAGAGCTGTCACGCTCCTGCTGGTGGGCACTGCCCCAGGTGGGCTCCAGTGCCCGGAGATCAGGGTGGTGGGAGCTGGGCATGTCCTCCTCACCAAGCCCAACCAGCCCCCTCTGCCCGACGCTGCCCTCCCCGTGCCAGCTCAGCCGGGCTGGGATCAGCTCCTGCTCCTCCCTGGGGGCCACAGAGCTGCGCTGCCCAGCCCGGGCTGCTCTGTCCTGGGGCTCCACAGCCCCGGTGCTGGATCTGTCACCCCAGATGCCTCCACTGGGGCTGAACAACTCCCCCTTCCGTGTCTCCGTGTCCCCAGAGCTCCGCCTGCCATCCATGGCTGCTCTGCTGGATGTGAATTCATGGTCCAGCCTCTCCAGGTCCCTGGTGCTGGATTTGTCATCCCAGGCTGCTAGGCTGGGACTGAACTCATCCTGGGTCTCCAGGTCCCTGGTGCTGCATTCACTGGCTTCAGCCAGCCTGCTGGGGCTGAATTCCTGGTCCTGGCTCTCTGTGTCCCTGGTCCTGGATCTGTCATCCCAGGCTGGCCTGCTGGGGCTGAATTCCTGGTCCTGGCTCTCTGTGTCCCTGGTCCTGGATCTGTCATTCCAGGCCGGCCTGCTGGGGCTAAATTCCTGGTCCTGGCTCTCCATATCCCTGGTGCTGGGTCCATCATCCCAGGCCGGCCTGCTAGGGCTGAATTCCCTGTCCTGGCTCTCCGTGTCCCTGGTGCTGGGTCCATCATCCCAGGCTGGCCTGCTGGAGCAGAATTCCTGGTCCTGTCTTTCTGCGTCCCTGGTGTTGGATTTGTCATCCCAGGCCGGCCTGCTGGGGATGAATTCCTTGTCCTGGCTCTCTGTGTCCCTGGTCCTGGATCTATCATCCCAGGCTGGCCTGCTGGGGCTGAATTCCCTGTCCTGGCTCTCCATGTTCCTGGTGCTGGATCTGTCATCCCAGGCCGGCCTGCTGGGGCTGAATTCCCTGCCCTGGATCTCTGTGTCCCTGGTCCTGGATCTGTCATCCCAGGCTGGCCTGCTAGGGCTGAACTCCTGGTTCTGGCTATCCATGTCCTTGGTGCTGGATCTGTCATTCCAGGCTGGCCTGCTGGGGCTGAACTTCTGGTCCTGGCTTTCCATTTCCCTGTATTCACCAGTCCAGGCTGGTCTCCTGGGGCTGAACTCCCTGTCCTGGCTTTCCATGTCCCTGATTTCACCAGTCCAGGCTGGCCTGCTGGGGCTGAACTCCCGGTCCTGGCTTTCCATGTCCCTGGGGTTACACCTCCTGTCCCAGGCTGGCCGGCCAGGGCTGAGCTCCTTTTCTGGGCTTCCAGCATCCCCAGTGCTGGATCTGCCAGCCCAGCCAAGCGTTAAATTCTCCTCCTTGCTCCCAGCATCCTGGCTGCTGTATTTGCTGGCCCAGTCTGGGGTGAGCTCCCTGTCCTTCATCTCCATGTCCCTGCTGCTGTACCTGCCTGCCCAGGTGGGCTGCCCAGAGTGTGGCTCCTTGTCCAGCTGCTGGACATGTCCTGTGCCAAGGCCACTGCCCCAGCTGGCTTGTCCGGAGCCAAGCTCCTCCGTGCTGCCATAGCCCTGGCCCCACTTGGCTGTGCTGGCACTAAAGTCTGGATCCTGTGGGCAGCTCTTCCCAGTGCCAAGGGACTGGGACCAGTCACTGCAGCCCAGTTTCGTGTCCCTCATCAGCTCTGTCGCTCTGTAGTCACCACTCCAGCTCTCTGAGGCAGTGCTGTCCTTGCTGCTATGGGTGCTGTCCCAGCTGGATTTGGTCTCGAATTCCTGGTCCTGCTTGGTCTCAACAGGCCAGTCTCTCTCCCTGGACACACCTGGGTGCCTCCAGTCAAAGGTGGTATCCTGACGAGGGTGGCCAATGCCAAACTCGCTGCACAGGTCCTTCCGTGACCAGCCCAGCAGATTCTGGTGGAAAAAAGGGGACAGGAGTTTAAGGGGGGTGTAACTCTGGCTCCCATAGCAGCAGAGGGGAGGAGAGAAATACCTTGGGAACACAGCACAGTGGGGCCCATCCCAAGGTGGGGGGCAGATCCCACCACCTGCCCCTCAGCACACAGTCCTATTCAGCCTCACCCACCCATCTGCCCGTCCTGTCCCATTCCACAGCTCAGTGGAGGCCAGGGAGGAGGAGCCCAGCCCACAAAGACCCCACAGAGCCCCCCACACCTCTCACCTCCGGAGAGCCATGGACCCCAGGTGACGCCAACAGATCTGTCAGCCAGCCCGGGTCGGCGTGGGAGTCAGGGTCCTGTGAGGCTCCTTCAGCCTGGCCTGGGCCACCGGGACCCTGCAAGCTCTTGGGGCCATCACCTGCCAAGGCTAAGTCAGCTGGAGCAGCTGGATCTGGGGGGGTTGGATCCAAGGGGGTGGCTGTGGTGATGCTGGGCTGGGTGGGGGACTCAGGCTCAGCTGGGTCCTGGCCAGGCTTTGTCACGTGAAGTGGGGAATGGGACACGGGAACATCCTGCTCTGCCTCCCTTTCATCCTCCTCCTCCTCTGTCGAGCCCTCAGCCTCTCGCTGGGCCACGGGACCCCCTGGGCATGGAGCCCCCTCTGCCTGCTGGCTGTCAGGTCCTTCAGAGCTGCTGTCCTTTGGAGGGCTGAGGGTTGCAGCCTCCCCATCTGACTCCCCCTCTTCAGAGAGCCCTGAGTCAGGCGTCTCTCGGATGGGGGAACGGGGAGGGAAGGCTGGCAAGCGTGTCCCCCGCGACGGGAACGTCCACTCAAAGGACTGGGAAAGGCTCCAGCCGGACTCGCTGCCCAGGGAGGGCTCTGACAGGAGGTCTCCAGGGCGGGGCAGGGCACTCAGGGAGCCCCCCAGCTCCCCCAGGCCCTGTCCTGTGGGTGGGGGCCGCAGCACCCCCTCTGAGGAGCGCCGGAGCCCCACATCCCGGGGAGGGGGCTTGAAATCAGGACCCTCATGGGATCGTGGGGACAATGCTGAGTCATCAGGTCCCTCTGGGGAGCCTGGGGGACAAGAGGCTTTGGGAAGGGGTGGGCTGGGGGGGATCAGGTACTCAGCAGCAGCCTCGGGAGAGCCAGGGGGGCAGGTGACTCGTGGGGGCAGTTCAGGAGTGCCAGGGGGGCTGGCAGTGCCAGGGGATCCCTCCCCTGGAGTGTGTGGGGAGCCGGGGGAACGGGAGATGCTGTGCTGGGGTTCAGTGGCCGAGGGAGCACCTGGGGCTTGGATGGAGGTGACGGGAACCTCAACTGGAGGCCGAGTGGGGGATTCCGGGGAGCCAGGGGGCAGTGTGGGGGAGTCAGGGGCCAGGAGCTCAGGGGCAGCATCAGGGGAGCCAGGGGCTGGGGCAGAGGGCTCTGCAGGCTGGAAAGGAGCTCCTGGGGCCGGAGCTGGGCAGCTGGGGGGCCTTGGGGAGCCTGGAGGTCCGAGGGCACCCAGCTGTAGAGTGGAAAGCTGTGGAAAAAGCCGGCGGGGGGGTCATGTCACTCAGGAGGCACCTCCAAATATCCATTCCAAAGGCAGGCCCCCAAAACCTCTGAAGTGTCCCTCCCTCCAGCCCCGCTCCCCTCCTTGCACCCGGGGCAGGAAGTGCCCATGCTGCGTGCCAGAACCAGGCTGCTCCTGTGTGACTCAGCCAGGGCGGCTCCCCGTGCCCCAGCCCTGCTCCCTGCCCAGCCCCCTGCTGCCCCCAGAGTGCCTGGACAGATGGAGAGAAGAAACAAAGCAGAACAAATCAGAACCCCCAGCACAGCCCCCCTGCCCTGTCTATGGCTGGCCTCCCCCTGCCCAGCATTGCCCAGGGGGTTTGCCCCCTTGCTGGGGTGACCTGGTGCTGCTGCCCAGGCAGCCACTCGCAGTGTCACCATGGCCCGGTGTCCCGGTCACCGCCCTGGGAGAGCACGGCACGGGGAAAGGGGCTGGCAGGATGCCTGCAAGGCCTGCCCTGCCACATACCTGCCGGGTCACCGAACCTCAGCTGGTGACTCACGGCTGCTCCCTGCCCACGCCTGGCACCGGTGTTGGCACACGCCACCCCCACACCCCTGGGCCCCACGCCGGGCTCTCGGCACAGGGGGCACTGACCCCCCGCCAGGAAGGGGCAGCCAGCACCCCAAGGAGAAAGGAGAGACACGCACCCCGCAGAGAGGGAGCCCCGGAGGAGACAGGAGAGCCCCGAAGGAGAGAGCCCAGGAGCGGAGCCGCCACGGCGCCGGAGGGCGAGGCCAGCACTCACATCAGGAGGGGATGGCGGCCTCCGGAATCCGCGGGGGTCCCCAGCACAGCTCGGCCCGGTTGGGGGGGAGCTGCTGAGGAGAGAAAAGGGCAAGGGGGGTAAATCCCACTGTCTGCCACAGTGCTATTCTCCCGCTACCCACGAGGCACCCTTGCCCCAAACCACCCTTCAAGGATGCAGGGTACAGGGGTCAGGCCCTGCCACAGCTGCACAGTCTCTGGCTCGGGCTGCGAGGGGAGGGAGGCAAAGTGGCCCCAGCTCCCCTTCCGGAAAGTTTTCGGTCCTTTGGGAGCCGGTTTCTCACACTCTGGTTCAGAGCAGCCCCCGCCCAGCTCTCCCTGAGGTGCCCGGCACTCGGGAGCATGGCCAAGGCCTGGCCCTGGCCCAGAACATCCTGCAGCTGGGAGTCCTGCCGATCTGACTGCTCCCTGTGCCCTGGCATGGCCCAGCAGCGAAAAAATAGCAAGGCTGGAAAATCAGGAGCATTTCCTGGGGGGACGACCCCCTGCCTGTTACTCCCAGCCCAGGGGCTGGCTCAGAGCCCGCCCACAGGCAGCTCCTGGCCCGGGACAGCCCATTCTGCGGTCGGCACCAGCCGCCCCGGCCTTCCCACGGAGGCAGCTCCAGGCACTGCGGCTCGGGAGGAACCCGGGCCCCGTGCCGGCGACCAGACCTCAGCTCCGTTACATTCCCAGCCCAGGGATGGCTCGGAGTGATATTGCCTGTTCCCATTGCCACTCCCAGCGTTGGTCCCGGTGTCCTCACCTCATCTCAGCCACGGGGTGTCCATCATCCCCCACTCCCAGCTCGCCCGCCGCAGGTTGGGGCGTCTGGGGGGCTTCGCCGGCAGGGTCTCCATCTGCCTCCCCGCCGGGACGCTTCCGGAAGGCAGCAAAGGTCTTGGAGCCGAAACGGGAGGAGGGGTCGGTGCAGAAGGGCGAGAGCCAGGCCCGGTCTGGGCTGCCTGGGCCCTCCCTGCTGTCCATCTTGGCCAGGATCTCCTCCACGGTGGTGCCAGGGAACCGCTCCGGCCTGGCAGCCACCGGCACTGGCGTCACCTTGAAGGGCGCCGGGCCCTTGCGGGAGGGGGTTGGCGGGGCCGGGGGCACCTCCTCCTCGGTGCCTGCGACCAGGGGCGACGGGAGCCCCTTCCCATTGGGGGTCTCGGGTGATCTGACAGTGAAGGAGGGGCGCCGGAGGGGCCCCGCCGTGCCTGCCCCGCTGTAGGGCTGGGGCCCGGCCAGGCGGTTCATCTTCTCAGCCGAGGGCAGCTCGGGCCGGGGGTGCCGTGGGAGCGGCGCGGGGGGAGGCACCGGGGGCTTGGCGGGCACGGCCGGCTTGGGCAGCATGCGGGGCTTGGGCCGCACCGGCGGCTTGGGGCGAGCGCTGCCTGCGGAGAGCAAGGGAGGGGAACGGGGTCAGCACAGTGGTGCGGCCCCCACAACCAGGAACAGCCCAGCAACCCCCCAGCCCTGAATCCCCACCAGAGTGGGGTACTGACCTTTATCGGGGCTGCCTGCCAACCCGGCCCCCCCAGTGCCGGCAGGGGAGGTGCAGGGCACGGCGGGGTGCAGGGACTGCGGCTGGGAGTCCATGGTGACGTGGGGATGTGGGGGGCAAGGCGTGGGGTCAGCCCCTGGAGAGAGAGGGAGAATCGTTTCGGGGAGTGCCCCAAGCCTGGAGGAGCCCAACCACCCTGCGGGGCCCAGTGCCAAACCCTGTCCAGCTGTGCCAAACGGCGATCACACCGTGGTGCCACCCTTGGTACAGCTGCCCAACTCACCTGAGCCAGCCTGGCCCGGCCAGCAGAGCCAGACACGGCCCCGACCCGCCCCGTAAACCACACGGACCCCACACTACACCCCCTAACGCCGTGAGGCCCCTCCTTTACCTGCCTGACCCTGCGCTAGCCCGTCCCAACACACACGTGTCACTCTCACCGACCTTCGCCAACCCCCAGCGCCGAGCTGGCCCGCAGTTTGCTCCAGTCCCCATCCCAGCTTCCTGCCCAGGTCACCCCCGGCCCCCCCGAGCCCCCGGCAGCCCGGGAGGCACCGCCCGGTCCCCCGAGACCTTCGGCCAGCCGCTCTCGGGGGCCGCGGGTGCCCGACTCACCTTCCCCACATCAGCCTCATGTCGGGGGCGGGCCGGGGACACACGTGGGGGGCGCAGAGCGGCCGGGGGGGAGGGGTTACTGTCCCCGCGGGTCTCACGCTGCTGCCGCCGCCTCTCCCGTGACTCACCGGGGCTGCGGGGACAGGAAAAACCCGCTCGGTGCCTCCTCCCGGCCCTGCCCTCCCTCCCCTGCCCTCCCCTCCCCGCCTCGCTCCCTCCAGCCCCGCTGGGGTCCACCCTCCCCAAGACCCCCCTCCTCTCGCCTTCCACGGGGGAACCGCCGCCACAACCCACATCTGGAAGCCATCGGGCCCGTTTCCCAGCCCGGGATGGCGGCGGGGCCCCGGGATGCGGATCCGGCCCCCGGGGTCCTCCGCCAGCGCGGCCTGGCCTCGTTGCCACGGCAACGAAGCCTCCGATCGAGTGGCTGAGTAGGCCGCGACCGCGGCCTAGCGCCGTCCCCATGACAACGAAGCCCCCCACTCAATTCGGGGGTCCCGGGCCCATGTTGCCCGCCGAGGCCGAAGCCGCGTGGTGCCCCGGAGGGAGCACCGTGGTGCCCGGGGGGGGAACCCGGTTGCCCGCAGCCCCACACCGGGCAGAGAGACCCCCACTCACCCTCCAGCGGCGCTGCTCATGCATATTCATGAGCCCACGGGCACGCCCCCGGCGGCGACAGGGCGGGGCCGAGCGGCGCCGCGTGGCGGGCGGGCCGTGGAGAGAGGCGGCCAGAGAGCCCTCCGAAATGGGGGCGGGGGACACGCTGGAGACCTCCAGCACCCCCCGAAACACCCTCAGGGGCCGGGCAACAGCCGCTGGACATCGCAAATGATCCCATTCCCGGGGTCCTCCAACCGTGGGTCTGCTGCCAGAGGGGCAGCAATGCGTGTTCAGATGAAGGTTGCTGTGACAATAGCCGCCCTACCATTTGGGCATCCAGGCTCCCTTGTGCCCACTGAGGTGCTCCTCCTTCCCCGCAACCCCATCCCAGCGGTGCCAGTAAAGACACTGGAAGGGGGGGGAACAGGCAGCCATGGGGTCCCCCCGGGGCTGGTTCCAGACCGGGAATCGGCTGCAATCAACGCCGGAGGGGAAACAGGCTTTAATCGGATCAACCCCCTCATGAGGGAGGTAGAAAAACCCCCAAATGGCATCAGGATCGAGCGAGGGGCTGTAATTAGGAGCCCTGATGGCTGAGCAGGGGCTGGGGGCCGCTAATGGAGGGTGGGGAGAGAGTGAAGTCAGCCCTGGAAGCGGTTCAAGGAGGGGAACGAGCTCCCGGATGGCTGCAGGAAGGAAGGAGGGATGGGGGAGCCAGCCCCACACCCACACAAACACCATCAGTGGGTTTTTTTTTTTTATTCAACCCGAGTTGCCATGTGAACGGACCCAAAATACAAAAAACAACACCAAAAAAAAAACCAACGAGGGAAGGAAAGAAAAGGACAGAAAGCCAAGTGTTTAGAAAAAATAAATTGATGGAATACAAAGGTGAGGGACTGAGGAGCCTCTGTCACCTCCCGTCACCACGGGGTGCTGGGGGGACAGGGGAACCTGGCTCTGCTCCCAGGTGGGAGCCATCCAGAGCCGGGGACCCTGGTCCCTGCTGTGGGGCTGGCCCACCCAGTCCTCTCCCGACTTGGGATCCAGCCTGGTGCCAGCTGGGATGGGGCTAATCCGAGCCGGATGCAGAGTCCTCTGAGCTGGGGGCCGGGCTGGCAGCTCCTTCATCCTCTGAGTCCTGCAGGTGGAGGACAAAGAGGTCAGCAGGGGACAATGGAGGCAGGGAAGTACCCCCACTACAGTGGGGACAGGGTGATGGTGGTGACTTGGGGACACCTCAAGGGATTTCCAAGTACCACAGACATGAGGTACCAGCAGGGCCCAGCCTCTCCAGCAGAAACCACCGGGATGAGTGGGGCTGGGACCCCTCCCAGACAGTTGTACCCCCAGGAAGAGGGACCAGGACCTCCCCCAGCTGTGACCCCCACCTCTTTCTTGCTCTCTGCAGAGGAGCTCTCATCGCTGGACACGAACTCCTTGCTCTTGAAGCTGTCGCTCATGCCCTTAGCCGGTGACTTGGAGGATGAAGACTTTGAGGTGGCGCCTTTCTTGTCCCCTTTCCCCTTCACCTGTTTCTCCTGCTTCTTCTTCTTCTTCTTCGACCTCTCCCTGCTCAGGGTTGGGAGGGCAGGGGGGAGAGGAGCCACATTACCTGGCTGGCAGGGCACTGGCTCCAGGTACAGCCTGAGCTTGGGGGCCAAGCCCTGCCAGCCCCTTGCCAGCACACTCACCCCCTGTGGCTGTCGGCCTTGCTGCCCACACTGTATTCCTTCATGGCCTTCTCGTAGTCCCGCCTGGCATCTTCTGCCTTCCGATCCCACTCCTGCAGCCACAGCACAGGGTCAGCAAGGCTCCCCCTCCTCCTCCACCATCCTCCTGGCACCCTACCCTGCTCCCACATCTGATCACTCAGCTCACCAGCCCAAGGATGTCCCCACCCCTTCCCAACTTCCCATCTGTGCAGATCCAGAGCAAGGAAGAGTCTTCCGTATCCAGCCTCCCCTCCTGTACTATGCCCAGCTCTGCCCTGGGCCTCCCATCCCTCACCTCCTTCTTCTCCTTAGACATGGCCTTCCAGAGCTCCCCAGCCTTCTTGGACAGATCCGTGATGCTGATACCAGGGTGGTCCGACTTGATTTTCTCCCGGCTGGCATTCAGCCAGAGCATGTAGGCCGACATCGGGCGCTTGGGAGCGTTGGGGTCCTTCCCCTTCTTGCTCTGGGAGGTGGAGAACACGCATGGAACCTCAATGCACCCTCCACCCAGCACCTCAATACCGGGCACTGCTGGCCTCTGCACCCTCCAGCAATCCAGCTGCAGCCCTGGGAGAGGGGCTGGATGGTCACAGCTGGGCATCAGGCTGCTGGAGAACAGCCCAACAACAACCAGGATAGGCTGGGCACAATGGGAGAGGCTCAGCCTGGACCCATCTGAGCCAAGCTCTGGCCAGAGCACTGCTGAGTGCTGCAGAGCCTAAGGTGAGGCAGCTCAGGTGGGGATGTGACCTGTGTGATCCCACTCCAGGAGCTGGTCCTGCTCCCACAGCAGCCCCTCACCTCCTGCTGCTTCTTGCGGGGCTTGCGGTCCTTGACGATCTTGGCCTTCTTGGCCGGTTTCTTGTCCTCGCGGTCGCTGTCGCCATCGCCGCTGGAGGAACTGGCCGAAGCGTTGCTGTCGAACCTGCACGGGGGCACCAGCCTCAGAGTTGCCCCAGGCACCACAGCCCTGAGGCTTCCCAGGCTGCAGCTGCCCTGCTCCCATTAACAGCCCTCAGGGGAGTGGCTTTCCACGAACACGGCTCTTTGTGTTCTGCTTCCTGGACATTCAGAGCTCTCATGGTGCCAGGGCTCAGCTTCAACCTCCCCCCATGACTCCCACCCATCCTCACCCCAACTTGGGGCTTTAACCCTCCTCCCAACTGCTCTCTTTCCTGAATAGTGCAGCCAAGGTTTCCCCAGGAGCCCTTCCAGAACACTCTCATACTGCCTGATGCCATTACAATGAGATGAGCTCAGAACTGCCCAAGCTGTCCAACATTCCCAAATCCAGGTGATCCCAGCATGCTATGAGCATCTCTTAATGCTCACACAGCCCTAGAACAGCACCTTCCTATGGGGCTTTTGGACAGAACCCTGCCTGGCCTCTACTCACTCTTCAGCCACATCATCATCCTCTTCTCCAGGGTTGAAGGATGAGTCTGGAAGACAAAGCGAGAGCTCAGGGCTTCAGATCATCATAGGGAGCAGGAGCACCATGGCAGCCCCTCACAGCCCCAGCTTTCACCTGTCTCCTCCCCAGAGCCATCGCTGCTATCATTGGCATTCTCCTCCCGGATCTTGCCCTCCTCCTTCATCCTCTCCAAGTAGGCATCGTGCTGGTCCTCATCAGAGTCTGCATATTCATCATAGCTCTGCTTCATTCCCTGTGGAGGAGCAGGATGAGAGCTGCTCCCTGTGTCCTTCTCAAGAATTCAGCCCTGGGTGAGCATGGCCCTGGGCATGCACAGGACACGAGATAGACATGGCCATGTCCCCTCCTTCCCCCCTCCGGGCCCCGCAGAGAGGGGCAGAGCAGTTATGGGGGTTAGGGGGGCCCTCGCACACCACGCTGGGGTTACTGAGTTAGTCAGAGACCACCACGGCCATGCACAGGAAACCTGCACCAGGAGGAGGAGAAAGAGGAAGGGATATCGCACGGACCTTTTTCCTCTACAAGGGCAAGGAGAGAAAAGAAAGGTGAAAAAAGGAGGGACGAGCAGCTGGATTCTGGGAGAAGGCAGGGCTAGCGCCAGTGGGCATGAGCCCAGCCCCACGTGGCTGATACCTCCTTCAGTCCCCGGTTCTTGATGTTCAGCTTCTTGGCATTGACAAAGTCGAAGAGCTTGCCGTACTCCTCCCTGTGGGAGAGGGTAGGGTCAGGCTGGGGTGCTGGGGAGCCCTGGTGGGCACAGCCAGGCTGGCCCCACAGCCCACACCCACCTCTCGATGCTGCTGAAGGTGTACTGGGTGCCCTGCTTGGTCTCGATCTCGAAGTCGAAGGAGCGCGTGGTGGTGGTGCCACGGGCGAAGTTGACGAAGGAGATCTCGTCGAAGCGGATATGCACGGGGGGCTTGTGCACGTAGATGAAGCCCCTCTCCAGCGGGTACAGCAGCCCCGAGCTGGCCTTGTAGGAGCAGGTGATGCACTGGGCTCCAGAGTGTCTGCAGGACAAGCACTGCTATCTGTCCATGGGGACAAACACTCTCCCCATTCCCCACCCCAGCAGACAGGCCCTGCTCCCCAGCATGAATCACACAGAGCCCCTTCCCCCTGGCCATGGAATGAGGTGGAAAGAGAGGGACAGGCCCTGCAGCGGCTCACCCCTGGAAGTTTCCAGGCACGGTGATCTTGCGGTTCACCAGCGCCTTCATCACCCGGCTGACCATCTCATAGAGGGACCCCGACATGTTCTTGGTGAGCCGCCCCTCAAAGCGCTTCTCCACCTCCTCCCTGTGTGGAGGGAAGGAGGGCAGAGGTGAGAACGGGGTCTGGGGGGTAAGTACCTCCCTCAAGATCCAGGGAGAGGTCTGGGAAGTGGCGTGGCATTGGGGGAGCTCACTCATTCATGTTGAGGGTCAGGGAGATGTCCTCATCCTTGGAGAACAGCAGGATAAGGAAGTGGTAGCGGGTCTGGCCTTGCTTTATCGGGGGGTCCAGGCTGATCTGAAAACAGAAGAGGAGGTGAAGACACAAAACCCTCCTGAACCACCCCCAATGGCCTTCCAGGGCAGGGCTGAGCCATTCCCACTCACCACGAAGAACATCTGGCGCTGGTCTTTGTGCGGGAGCAGGAAGAGGCGCAGCACAGTGGTGTAGGGGATCTTGTAGTCGAAGGTCTTGCCGTGCAGGTGCAGGAAGGTGGGGTAGATGCGGATGTCGTAGCGCCCACGCGGCGTCAGGCACTGCAGCTCCCGGAAGATGCAGATGGCATCTCCGGTGGCCTGGATCACGTCTGCCTTGGACAGCACGTTCTGGGCAAAGGCCTGCAAGGAAAGCGGTCACCAAGGGTCCCTCTCTGCCAGCCCCCACCCTCCTGTCAGCCCCACGCACCTCCACGGGGTCCACGCCGTCCTCCTGGGTGGGGGGCACGTAGAACCGGACCTCCATGAGCGAGACCTCGGCATCGTCGTTCTGGTGGAACTCCAGCGTCACCTCGTTCTTGCCCGTGGTGCACTGGGACACGTTGCTGAGCGGGATCTCGAACACTGGCTGCTCCCCAATGTCGAAGGACAGCAGCTGCCCTGTGGGAACATCACAGCCGGCTCAGAGCTCTGCCCCACAAATCCCACCTCCAGCCACACTCTCGCTCCTCTCCTGAAATCCAGCAGAGCCTCAGCTCTCATCACTGCATTCCCACCACTCCAAAACCTCCAAGTTTTCTCCCTTCCGGTTTTATCCCAGAAGCACCCAAAAATGAACTGTCTGACCCCATGTGTCCTGGTCCCTGAGCAGGAGGCACATCCACCAGCCCCCCTGGCTCCCTGAAGAACGGCAGCTCTGCCACACGTGTGCAGATTCCACACCAAGTATGGCCCCCTGGGATCCAGGGCCCTCCTGAGATGGCAAATGTCCTCACTGTCCCTGAGGACACCCCTAAAAAGCAGCTGCTCCCAAGGGGTCTCCTCTGCAGGGGCAGCAGAACAGCCACACTGGTGGGAACATCTCACCCCACAGCCTCAGGCTGCCACTGGAACTCACCTCCAAACCTCACTGTGCCCCAGTTCCAGCCCTTCACACACAGATCCTTCTCTGTAAGCTCCAGGCAATAGTGGGCCTTGAAGAAATCTGAGAGCTTGTCAAATTCCTGGGTTGGGCAAGAAGCAGGGAACACCATCAGGAACCAGCAGTGCTCAGAGCCCCAGGTGAGACACAGCCCTGGGCAGGGAGGTGCAGGGGGCAGAGCTGTTGTGGGGTGGCAGGGAGCACAGCTGGATCTGGGACAGGGCCAAGGCAGCGGGAGCGGGGATCGGGGACTCACCGACTCCCGGAACCCGTCATACTTGTAGACGTGGCCGTTCTTGGTGAGCAGCTTGAGGCCGTGCCCCAGCGCCACGCGCCGCCACACGCCCTCGGCCAGCTCAGAGGCCTGGATGTTGTCCACCTTCCCTGTCTTGCTGTTCTTGAAGATGACGCCCTGTCGGCTCAGCCGCAGCCGCCCATCATTCTGAGGGAGAGCCGGGCACGAGGGGCTCAGCCCCATGGAACCACGGAGGAACCACGGAGGAACCACAGAGGAACCACAGAGGAACCACGGAGGAACCACGGAGGAACCATGGCTCTGTCGGGTGCAGCCCTCCAGGCACCCACACCACCAACCAGCCACAGCTTCACCCCCACACCCTCCTCACCACACAGCATTCGCCCCCTCCATCCACACCCCAATCCTGGAAGTGTCCCGTGTCCCCTTGCTCACCATGGACCCTTTCACCTCCTGGTAGATCTCGTTGAACTCCAGAGTATCAGCCATGGCGGCTGCGGGGTGTGGGGCTCAGGGAGGGTTCAGCAGCCCCCCCAGCCCGGCATGCCCGGGGCAGCGGCAGGAGTCAGGCACGGCAGCTGTGGGAGGACAGGGCTGAGCCGGGCTGGCTCCCGGCCCTCCCCAGAGCCCCCAAAACCAAATCTCACCCTCCCTACTGCTCCCAGCCCCGGACGCTGACTCTCGGGTGGCACCTGACTCACTGACAGGGCGAGCCCCGGCCCCTCTCGCCCCCTCCCCAAATGTGCCCCAGGGCCCTCCCTTCCTGAACGCCTCGGCCCCCGCTGTGTCATCGCACCTCTCGAAAACCCCCACCCCTGCTCCTCCCCTCACTCATGCGGCCTCTCCGCACCCCAAACCATCCACCGTACCCCAAAATTCCTTCCGGGCCTGAACTCCCAAGCGTTTCCTGGGCCTCCCCCCGACTGCAGGCCTGCCCTCCGCCCGAGCCTATTCCCAGCTCAGGTCTGCTCCCCCATCCCAGCCCGGCCTCCCCTGACTACCGGTTCCCCCCGCGAGATCAAGACATCCCCAACCGCCGGGCAAGCGCGCCCAGCCCCCCACGCACCGCCGCCGCCGCCGCTTTTCCCGCCTGCGCACCGAGAACCGCGCGGAGCCGCCGCCACCGCCGCCGGAAGTCGCGCATGGACTTCCGCCATGGCGCCGGTTCGCGCTGGCGCCCCCTGGCGACCGGGCGGGGCCATGCAGCGCTCGCCGCCGCACCGGAGGACCCCGCCCACCAAGACGGCGGGGGCGGGGCTAGAGCGGCCGCGAGCCCGCCCCCCAGGCCGCCGCTCTGCCCCGCCCAAAACCACTGAGAGAAGGGGGGAGGGACCCCATTGGCCAGCGCGGGGCGAGCCCCGTGACGTCACCTCGTGTGGGGACAACCCCCCCCCCCCTCCAAACGCGGGGCGCCCCAAAGTGTTGGAACCGGACAATGGGGCGGCCCAGAGCGGGGCATCCCCGAAACCACACGCACGGGGCACCCCCTTCGTGCTCCCTGAAGGGGTGTTCCCCCCAAACCAGGCGTCCCCAGTCTGGGGAGCGCCCCCCACGTGCGTCCCAACGCGGGGCTCCCCGGTGTCCGAAGGGTTCCCCCATTTGGGGCTCCCCACCACAGGAACCCCGAGGAAGGACCCTGCCAGCACCTCTCCATCCCCCAGGAACGGGGGGCGACCCCTCCCGTCCCCCCAGGCCGTGCCCCCGCCCCCGGCCCCCGCCCTGCCCCCGCCTCCGCCCGCCCGCGCCGCCCTCGCTGCCCGCACCCCTGCGGGTGCTGCTCACACCCTGCCGGTACCCGCACCCTGCCCGTGGCCCTGCCGGTACCGCTGCCTGCACCCGCGCCCTGCCCTGCCCTGCCCTGCCCGCATCCCCGCTCGCTGTCCGCACCCCTGCCCTGCCCTTCCCGCATCACCCTCCGTTCCCGCAGCCCTGCCTGCCTTGCCCTGCCCGCAGCCCTGCCTTGCCCTGCCCGTAACCCCATCGCCGGTCGCCCCCCGCGCTGCCCATGTCCCTGCCGAGCTCCCGCACCCGCTGGGTGAGCGATTTCTTCTCCTACGAGACCACCAAGTCGGTGGTGGTGAAGAGCTGGGTAGTGGGCGTCGTCAACCGCGGCGTCCAGCTCCTCATCCTCTCCTACTTCGTCGGGTGAGCCCCCCTGGCAGCCGCCGGGACCACCCCCGGGTACCTCCGGGACACCCCGCCCCGGGACATCCCCCGGGACACACCCCCGAACCCTTTCCCGGCACCGCGGCAGCGCGGTGACTCCCACTCGCTGCTGCAGGTGACACCCGGGGGTGACAAGGGTGATGGGGGATGACGGCGTGTGGCAGTGGGGTCACACGGAGGGGACACCCGGGCGGCGGTGCGGCGGGAGTAGGGGGTGATGGACGGGAGGAGGGTGACAAAATGTGTCAGTGCTGGGACTCCAGGTGTGCCGGAGCAGGTGACACCATGGGGACAGACAGGAGAGTGTGCCTGTTGACAAGGCGGGACAGAGGATGTCGGTGCAGGTGACACAAGGGGGACAGTCAGAGAGCGTGCCGATACGGGTGACAGGAGGGTGGCAGCGGAGGTGACATGATGGGGACAGCAAGGTGTCGTGACGGATGACACAAGGGGGACAGCCAGGAGGGCATCTCGGGTGGATAATGGGAAGGGGACACTGTGGGTGACACCGAGAGGCAGAGAAGTCGCTCGGCCCCAGGGGATGATGTCCTCGAGTGCTCCCGGCGGGTGACAGCAGGACGGGGGATTGGCAAGTGACTGTCGGGGACCTGCTGTCGGTGGCGCTGACAGCTCCGGGGAGTCGGGTATCACAGGCGGGTCCGGGGGGTGCCGGGGGTTGCCGGGGGGTGCCGGTGGTGTCCGGGGGTGGCTGTCGCCAGCGTCACCCGCGGTGCTGTCCCAGCTGGGTGTTCCTCCATGAGAAAGCGTACCAGGTGCGGGACACCGCCATCGAGTCCTCCGTGGTCACCAAGGTGAAGGGCGTGGGGCGCTACGCGGGGCAGGTGATGGACACGGCCGACTACGTGACGCCCCCCCAGGTGAGCACCGGGGACCGCAGGGGTCCCCGGGGGGCGCGGGGCCACCCCCGCCTCAGCTCCGGACGGATCGTGTGACAGCGACGTCCCTCAGGGCACCTCGGTGTTCGTGGTGGTCACCAAGCAGATCCGGACCGAGGAGCAGGCGCAGGGCGTGTGCCCGGAGGTGCGGGGGGACAGGGGGCGCTCGGGGGGACCCCTCCATGATCCCCCCGTCCGCTGACCCCCGCCCCGCAGAGCGAAGCCGCTTTCCACTGCTCGGCGGACCGGGACTGCCGGGAGCTGAGGCCGGGCACGAGCAACGGTGAGGAGACCCCGGGGGGAACGGGGGCTGAGGGGACCGGAGGGACCGGGGGAGCCACCACGGGCAAGAGTGAGGGACCCTCGGTGGGCTCAGGAGACTGGGGGAGCCCGAGGTTCTGATGCGGGAGCTGGAGGTCTGGGGTTCAGCTTTCTGGGGGTGCTGATGGGGGTCAGGGGGTCCCAGGGGTGCTGATGTAGATCTGGGGTCTCAGGGGTGCTGGAAAAGTACTCCAGGGGTCTCAGGGATGCTGACGGGGGCCTGGGGTGTCAGGAGTGCTCCCGAGGGTACTGACAGGGATCCGGGGGTCCCAGGGGTGCTGACGGAGGTCCGGGGGTCTCAGGGGAGCCGGGGGTTCGGGGTTCCAGGGGTGCTGATGGAGATCTGGGATCTCAGGGGTACTGACGGGGATCTGGGGTCTCAGGGGTGCTCCCAAGGGTACTGACAGTGGTCTGGGGGTCCCAGGGGTGCTGCCGGGGGTCTGGGATCACAGGGGTGCTGGCAAAGGTACTGACAGTGGTCTGGAGGTCCCAGGGGTGCTGACGGGGGTCTGGGGTCTCAGGGGTGCTGGCAGAGGTACTGACGGTCTGGGGGGTCCCAGGGGTGCTGCCGGGGGTATGGGGTCTTCGGGGGTGCTGGCAGAGTTACTGACAGTGGTCTGGGGGGTCCCAGGGGTGCTGATGGAGATCTGGGGTCTCCGGGATGCCCTCGGGGGTACTGACGGGAGTACAGGGGTCCCAGGGGTGCTGCCAGAGCTCAGGGGTCCGAGGTCCCAGGTGTGCTGACAGGGGTTAGGGGTCCCAGGGATGCTGACAGGGCGCTGTGTCCACTACAACGCGACCCTGCGCACCTGCGAGATCCAGGGCTGGTGCCCGCCTGAGGTGGACACCGTTGATGTGTAAGTGGGGCCAGGGGGACACAGGGAAGAGCAGGGGACATGGCCCCTGCTGTGTCCCCAGCGTCATCCCCTTTCCTCCAGCCCTGTCATGCTGGAAGCTGAGAACTTCACCCTCCTCATCAAGAACAGCATCCGCTTCCCGCTGTTCGGCTTTGAGAAGTGAGTGCCACAGGACACGGGGGGACACGGGGGGACATGAGGACAAGGGGACGGGGTAACACAAGGACATGGGGACAGGGGACATGGGGACACAGGCATAAGATGGTGTGGGGACACTGGGATGGGGGTCCATGAACCCCAGACTGCTGCCTGATGACACATCTTTCCATGTCCCCCTGTGTCCCCAGGACCAACCTGCCACCCCCTGGCAGTGGGGTGGAGCTGGGCCGTTGCCGCTTCCACCCCCAGTTGCAGCCCCTGTGCCCCATCCTGCGCCTGGGGGACGTGGCTCGTCTGGCTGGGCAGGACTTCCCTGCGCTGGCTGCCACCGTGAGCGGGGACACGGGGGACACGGGAGGCACGGGGGGAGAACGGGGTGGGTGTGGGGACACAGGGTACAAGCAGGTGGGATGTAAGGGCATGGGGACTGGGGGACACAGAGACATGGGGTGTGGGACATGGGGACATGGGATGGGGGGATGTGGGGTGGTGGGACACGGAAGATAGGGACATGGACTTGCATAACATGGGGACACGGGGTGTAGGGTTGAGGGATGCTGGGAACAGAACATGGGGATACAGAAACACAGGACACAGAGTGATGATGTTTGGGATGTGGGACATAGAGACATGGGGTGTACAGACATGGAGATCTGAGACACGGGGTGCAGGGAGATGTGGAGCTTGGGGAGGTGACAGTGTGGGATGTGGGTTAATGGGACATGGGGCACGGGGCCGTGGCATGCAGGACTGTGAAACTGTGGGGACTTGTCACCGTGGGTCCAGGGTCTGCGGTGCTGATGCAGGGCTGGGGCAGGGGGGGGTGCTGGGGATCAAGATCGGGTGGGTGTGTGACCTGGACCGGGCCTGGGAGCTCTGCCTGCCCCGCTACTCCTTCACCCGCCTGGACAGCCTGGCCCGGACCCCGGCCCCTGGATACAACTTCAGGTACGGCCAGGACACACACAGGGGTGTGCACTGCCTGCCGTGGCTCCTGTCCCCATGTCCCCATGGTGTCCCTGCAGGCACGCCCGATACTACCGCTGGCCCGATGGCTCAGAGCGCCGCACCCTCATCAAAGCCTTTGGGATCCGCTTCGATGTCCTGGTGTACGGCAGCGTACGTGTGGGGCCGGGGGCTCGGGGGGTGGCAGGGGGCTCAGGGACTCTGGCCAACAAGGGCTCTGCTCCCCCAGGCTGGGAAGTTCGGCATTGTCCCCACCCTCATCAACACGGTGGCCGCTTTCACCTCCATCGGTGTGGTGAGTTGTGAACATTCTCAGTCCCAGGGCGGTGACACCTCCCAGGATAAAAGGGAGAAATGCCATGGCCATGGGGCATGGGAACAGTACAGCCGCAGGGTGACAGCAGCCTGGCTCTCCGGGGGTCTGGGGGTGCTCCTCAGAGCGGGGCTCCCCCATCCCAACACTGCTCCCCCCAGGGCACGGTGCTGTGCGACATCATCCTGCTCAACTTCCTCAAGGGCGCCGAGCACTACAAGGCCCGCAAGTTCGAGGAGGTCAGACGTGGGGCCGGGGTGCCCTGGGGCCGGGGCACCTCCATCCATGGTGCAATGACTCACCCAGTGCCCGCCCCCTGTCCCGCAGGTGCCAGAGGCCGGCGCGCCCGCCACCCCTGCCAGCCCCACGGCGTGTCCCCCCGGAGCGCTGGGGGCCTGCTCCCGGGACAAGCAATCCACCGACTCGGGCACCTTCTCCCTCGGCCTCTAGCCCCGGGGCCATGGGGCAGCCCCCTGTATGTCCACCAGGCTGTGGGGCAGCTCATGGCCTGGTGAGAGGCTCGCCAGGACCCCCATCAGGCTCCCACTGCCAGTCTGCAGTGCTTCCCCTGTGAGCCCCAGTGCCCACCCGGGGTTGTCCCAGTACATCCCAGTGTCCCCAGTGCCTACAGGAGGTGCCCCAGCCCTCTCCCAAGCCCCCAGGGTATCACCCCACCCAACACCTCTCTGCCCTTGCCACCCCATGCTGGTGCTGCACTCCCCCTCCCCAATAAACACGTGGCTCGCAGCACCCACTCGTGTCCAGCCTTTGGGGGGTGCGGGGCAGTTTTGGGGGGCGACGGGAAGGGCAGGTGTGCAGGACCAGAGGGAGGAGGGGTCAGGGTGTTGTCCCTGGGACAGGGGACACTGCGGGGGGAGCTGCCGACAGGAGGAGCGCTGTGCCCGCAGCACAGCCCGTGGAAGAGGGCACAGAGGGACAGGAGATGTGCCCTGGGGGTGTCACTTCCTCGGTCGGATGTGAGTAACTGGTGGATTCGGAGGAAGCTGCTGGATCCCTCCTCATGCAGGGTCAAAAGCTGCCCTTCCTGCCCAGGAGGGGTCGGGGGTCTGGCTCCTTATCCCACCCCAATCCCCCTGCAGAGCCAGTGGGGACGCCGTGAGCCTGGCTTATTCCCAGTGGAGCCGCTGGAGCCAAGTGCTGGGGTTCATTCCTGGGAATGACGAACGAGGGTCCCGGAGCCCCTCGCTGGTGTCCAGGGCAGCCCCCGCCCCGCAGGGAGAGCGGCTCCTGCCCTCCCCCCGCTGCAGATAGCGGGGCTCGTTATCAGCCCCACGGATTCTTTATCAGCCCAGCCCTGGCCACCCACCCACCACCCGTGGCCACCACAAACCCAGCCTGGGGGGCTCCTTCCCGGGAGCCGAGACCAATGGGACCTCCTGGATGGCACCGAGGCCGAGCCATCCCAGCTCCCAGGACAGCGAGGGGTTGACCGGGACACTGAACCCGCAGTTTCTGGAAAGGGAAGAGACTGGAAACGGATTAATGTGTGGCGACTGGAAAGGGATAACTTGTGCCGTGTTCCAATTAGGACAGAGATAGCTGGGATTGTTATTAATAGTCATTAATAGAATTGCTCATTAGCGGTCCTGCTCATTAACGGGGCTCCGGCCAGGGCGGGAGCAGCCCGGGGAGCCTCTCTGCGATCCCGGGGGGCTCATTAGCAATGCTGGTGTTTCCCCGTTAATGCTGTTAATTAGCGGAAAGGCTCGAGTCGTGTCTGCACTGGGGGACTGGGGGCTCCGGCCCGTGTTCATTCCAGCTTGGGATTTGAACCGGAACTGGGCACCCTGGCACTTCTGCCACTAGTTTGAGCAGTTTTTGGGGTTTAATACCTCTCCCCGAAAGCTGACTGTCCCGGCACCGGGATACGGGATCGTTCCTTATCTCCAGCCTGATTAAGCCCCGGTTTGTTTTCCAGGCTGACGCTGCAGCTCCGGGTGTCTGGTTCGGTGCTGTTTGCCCCCACCTCCGGAGTCCCCTAACCCGAACCCCCATTTACCAGCCCCTTCCCCCCTACACCACTTTCATTTTGGAGACCCCTGTGAGCTCTCCCCCCTTATTTCAGCCACTGAATTCCCACCACAACCCCTCCTTTACAACTTTTTGTTGGTAGAAGGGCCCCACTGAGCCGGCAGGGGGTCCCGGGGGGCTCTGTGCACCTCCAGCCTCCATCCCTGCACTCGAGTGTTAAACCTGCCCGTCCAATGCTTAATCTCCCCTTTGAGCCCCAGCCCAGGCCCCAGTCCAGATCCCCCTGCGTGTCCCGGGGGACTGGGGGCTCTTCAGACCTCACTCTGCAAAGTCCCGCTCGGCTTCTTCAGTTCTTTTCCCCAGAGCTGGAATTGTGAGAGTTCAGTCCCAATGGCACAATTCCAGACCACGGCTCCACCACCGCGGGGGGCTTCCCTCCTCCCCCTCCCCAATATTTATTTGTGGGGTAGGGGGAAGGTTGTTTTCTCTTGGGTCAGCGTTGCCGGCTTCATGAACAGCCCGCGGAGCCGGGACACACTGAGAGCTCCGGTAGTAGCCGGTCTTGCGGCAGCTGCTGCCCTAAATGATGTTTTTACAGCGTGGGGGGTCCCAAAACCCCCCTCTCCGCCCTGGATTTTTTGCTAAAATCTCCTCGGCATGTTGTGCTCAAAGTGGGGCCCCGGAGCCGGGGCACCCCCGGAGCTCCCACTGTGCGCACAGCGTGGAAAAGCTGGGAGCAAAACGGGGAGTCCCAAGTGCCAAATGCAAAATGCCAAATGCGAAATGCCAAATGCGCATCCTCCCACCTCCAGTGCGACTCCCTCCAGTGTGATACCACCCCCGCAGTGCGACCCCCGCCGCTGCCAAGTGCCCGATGTGACACTGGCCGTGCGAAATGCATCCCAGGCGTGTGACACCCCGGTGCTGAATGCCGGCGAAACCCCAAATGCTGACTGCAGCCCTCCCTGTTCCTGAGCTCCCCAGCGCTGCTGCCCCGACTCCAGCACCGAACGCCACCGTGGTGGGCGACCAAACCCCCCGGGCGCGGCGGGGCCGGCTTATCTCGGGGGTCGGCGCGTTGACACGCGGGTGAGAGCTCGGCAAAACCCCCCGGGCAGGAGCCAGATGGAGGTGGGGGGAGCTGTGAAGTTTCCCACGGGGGCTCCCCACCGGCCCTGCCTCCTGCCCTGCCCTGTCCTGTCCGTCCCCTCCAGGAGGAGGGCGGGGAGGAGGAGGAAGGGGAGGTAACGCGGTGGGATTCGCGGGCTGCTCAGGGGCCGGAGGAGCGGGTGAGCCCGGGATGAGCTGAGCGGAGCGGAGCCCAGCGCCGGGATGGAGGAGGCGACGGACGCCTACACCTACGGCTTCGACAACGATACGGACTGCGAGTACGCGGAGTGGGGCCCCTCGCTGGCCCTGCTTCCCACCATCTACCTGCTGGTCTTCCTGCTGGGCACCACCGGCAACGGGCTGGTCCTCTGGACCGTCTTCAAGGGCGGCCGCGACCGCCGGCGCTCGGCCGACACCTTCATCGCCAACCTGGCCGTGGCTGACCTCACCTTCGTGGTCACCCTGCCCCTCTGGGCCGCCTACGCCTGGCTGGGCTACCACTGGCCCTTCGGCACGGCCGCCTGCAAGGTCAGCAGCTACCTGGTGTTCGTCAACATGTACGCCAGCGTCTTCTGCCTGACCGGCCTCAGCTTCGACCGCTACCTGGCCATCGTCCGGCCGCTGGCCACCGCCAAGCTGCGCTCTCGGGTCAGCGGGCTGCTGGCCACCGTGGCCCTGTGGCTGCTGGCGGCCCTGCTGGCCCTGCCCGCCCTGGTGCTGCGGCGGGCGGCCGCCCTCGGCGGGGACACCAAGATCACCTGCTACATGGACTACGGGGAGCTGGCGGCGCAGGGCACGGAGAGCGCCTGGGAGGTGGGGCTGGGGCTCTCCTCCACCGCGCTGGGCTTCGTGGCGCCCTTCGCCGTGATGCTGACCTGCTACTTCTTCATCGCCCGCACCGTGGCCACTCATTTCCGCCGGGAGCGGGCCGAGGGGCCCCGCAAGCGCAAGCGCCTCCTCACCATCATCACGGTGCTGGTGGCCGCCTTCGGGGGCTGCTGGCTGCCCTTCCACCTGGTCAAGACCCTCTACGTGCTGATGGACCTGGAGGTGCTGCCCTGGTCCTGCGCCCTCCACACCTTCCTCAACAACCTCCATCCCTACTGCACCGGCATCGCCTACATCAACAGCTGCCTCAACCCCTTCCTCTACGCCTTCTTCGACCCCCGCTTTCGCCACGCCTGCGCCGCCCTGCTCTGCTGCCGGACCCCCGGCCCCGGCCCCGAGCGCTCCGCCAGCTACTCCTCAGGGCACAGCCACCCTCCCGGGGGCAAGGGCGGCCCCAGCCCGGGGGGCAAGCTGGACCCCGCCACCCAGGAGACGCTCTTCCGCGGCTGAGTCCCCCTCCCCGACTGCCCCCGGCGCCCCCCGAGCTGGTCTACTCGGGGGGAACCCCCTCCCACCTCCGCCTCGCCCCAAAGCCTGGCTTGCTTTGGGGATCCCCCCGCTGGAAAGCCCTGCTCGCGGGGAGGGTAAACTGAGGCACAGCCAGGGAGGAGCCCCTGGGGGGCTCAGGCAGGGGCGGCTCCCTCGGCACTCCCAGGGCTTTGTGTTTTGTGACAAATAAATGAATTTTGGTTAAAAAAGTAGCAGGGTGTGCGCAGTTCCCTCGGGGGGATGTGGTGGCAGGGAGGATGGAGGGGTGGGGTACAGCTGGACTTTAGGGTATCCGTGAGCGAGGGCAGTGTGGGGTGTGTGTGTGTGTGTGCTCTGTGGGAGGGTCTCTGCCCGGGACAGATTCTCCTGGTCTCTTCCTCAGCATCACTTCGGGAAATGCAGGAAAACCTCCGTCCCAATCCTTCGGAGCATTGCAGCACCGGGCTGGGGGTATTTGACCCCGTGGGGTGAGCACCTGCCTGCCCCAGCCCCCCAGCTGTGATTGGATCAGGCGGCAGCACTGTCCCACCAAATCCAATTTTGGGGCTTTTATCCTTATCTGAGGCTGGGACGAGCCCTGGATGACTCACCCGGGCGTGCAAACGGGACCTGGTGCTGTGAAACACCCAAACCTGAGGAATGGGGACAAGGGACTCCCTGGGTGCGGATGGGGACACGAGACCCCTTGGGTATGAAGAGGGACACGGCGCCTTCTGGGCGCTGATGGGAGGTTAGAGCATCGAGCAGGACCCCGGCTCACCCCAACCAGGATTTGGCTGAGCCACCAAATGGCTCCTGTCCTATTTCCCCCCCAACTCAGCCCCCGCCGCTTCCTGAGGCTCTGCTCGAAATAAATCTTCCCCCTATTTGCTATTTACATCCTTCATTTATCGGTGATGAACTATCCTGTCTCCTCAGCCTTTGTTCTCTCTTGGAAAGGATGCGGGATCATTACTGGGTTCCTTGGGATGCTTCCCGTCGGGAGAGCTGCCTCCGCCTTCCTGCCGGCCCCCACCGTGTTTGGGGGCCACCGCCCAGAGTCTCCCCGTGTGGGGACAGTCCTTTGTCCAGAGAGAGGGCGGCCAGAGGGCTGGGGACTGCACAACCCTCACCCGGAGGGGTGGGAGAGTCCTCGAGGGTTTTTGGGGAGTTTGAAGAAGCATCTAGTTTGGTCTAAGTGCTGGGGGAGCTTGAGGAGTGGGAATGTTGCGTCCAGGGACACGTCCCAAAGTGTGTTTACATTCCAGTGCTGTCCACCCTGGAGGGACCCCCGGATATCTCTCATCCTTCTGTCAACCTAGCTGTCTATCCATCTGTCCAACAGTCCCCCATCCATCCATCCATCCATCCATCCATCCATCCATCCATCCATCCATCCATCTGTGGGTTAATGGTTTTGGGGTTACAGGGGATGGGTTCATGGTAGGACTTGATCTTAAAGGTCTCTTCTAACTTGGATGATTCTACGATTTTTTCCCTTCTCTCCTTCCCTTTGCCCATCCCTCCATCCCACCATCCTCTTTTTCCTCGCCCTCTCCATCTCTCCCTCTCTCCCTCCATCCCTCCACCACCCCCAAATACCCCAGAGCTATGGGGGGGGGGTTGAATTTGCTGCTTCCCCCCCCCGTCCGGCTCAGCCGCCGGGCGCGGAAACAGCCGCAGGCGCCCGGCCAGCGGAGACGGAGCTGCCGACTTTCTATCCGCGTCTTGGAGATTTCCCTTTCCCTTCCAGGAGGGAAATGTTTAGTTGAAGAGTCTCTGGGGAGAAATGCAGGGACACTCCAGAAAATAACAAGGCCGGAGCTGGGGGTGAGGGGCAGCAGAGCCGGACCACCCGTCGGAAGAAGATAAGGAAGGTGTTGCCTTCCTGAGAGTGCCTGGGGAAGATGAGGAGGGAAGATAGAGGGGAGACAGCGGGCACGGGGGGATGGGGAGCATCCTTGGGAAGGATGGCTGGGGAACGGGGGTGGGTGCGATCCTCAGGGAGCCTGGGGACCCTCAAACCCCAAAATACGGTGCCTTGGGGATGCTGCCAGGTCCCAGTTGGGCTGGGAAAACAGATTATTCTGCACGGGGGGTAAAAGTGGGCACCGGGCAGGATGGATTCGCCAGGGATAGGAATTGGGACCAGGATGGGGACAGCACCCCCTGGCAGCTACCCCTCCCCTCCCTTTTCCAAGCTGCCAAACGGGATGTTCATCCTCCCAACCTCCCCCCGCCTCGCATCCCGCCCGGGGGTGCCGAAATAATCTGGTGGTGCTAAGGATGTCCCCGAGCGTCCCCTTTGAAGTGACCTCCGTGTTTACAGCCCGGCTCGGGCTCCTTCACACCTCCCGCCCCAAAGCAAACGGAGGGGGGGAACCGCGTGGGTGGGGGGGCTGCTCCCGTTTGTGCCGGGAAAACTCGGATTTGCCAAAGCCGCGGGAAAGCTTTGGCACCACACTCGGGGCTCGGAAACTTTTGTCGCTGTGGGGTGGGAGCGGTGGCTGCCGGGTGGCATTTCGCGGGAGAGGGGGTCCCTGCCTCGGTGTGTCCCTACCGTGCCAAGTCCTGGGGGATCTTGGGGAGCCTCCCTCCATTTTGAGGGGACCCCCGAAGATCTTGTGGGTCTTGTGTGACCCTGCAGGACTGAGGGGGAAGACAGAGAGATGAGAAGGGTGGAAAAAATGGGGGGGGGGGAGTTTGGGAGGATGGGGGGAGGTTTGGGATGGATGGATGGATGGATGGATGGATGGATGGATGGATGGATGGATGGATGGATGGATGGATGGATGTGTTGGGAGGAAGGAAAAGATGGGCGCATGGGAAGATGGATGGACATATGGGAGAACACGCAGGGCAATGCCGGGGTTCGGGGGTGCCCCGGGCGCTGGGGATGGGCGCCGGGAGCCACTGTCCGGCCGCTGCCCCCAGCGCTCCCCCGGGGCTCCGGCGCGGCCGGACGCGGCACAGCTGCTGCCCGACCCCTGGGCTCCGGCCAGGCGGGACCGGCCCCGCGCTCCCCCGCCCACCGGAGGGGCTCCCGGGGAGGGGGGGACGCCGAGGTGACCCGGCGGCCACAGCTGGGCCCCGCCGGGACCGGGAGATGCTGCCGGAGGAATAACAGGAAGCGCTGGAGGGAAAAGCACGGCTGATGCCTTCTGCAGGCTGCGGGACATCGCCTGTGCCCGCGGCACACACGCGGGTGTCACACACATCCCTGTCACACACACGTCCTTGTCACACACACACGTGTCCCCCCCGCCACACGCGTGTCCCGGCCCCGGCTGCGCTGACACTCTTTATTGTCGAGGTTTGGCGCTGAAAAAGTGCCCCGTGGTACAAAACCCGCGGTTACAAAACGTACAAAGAGCGTGAGTCAGGGGAGAAGAGTGAAAAAGGAAAGGAAAAGAAAGAAAAATAAAGGGAGAGGAAAATTAAAAGGAAAAGGAAAAGGGAAGAAAATAGAAGAAAATAGAAGAGAGAAGAGAGAAGAGAGAAGAGAAGAGAAGAGAAGAGAAGAGAAGAGAAGAGAAGAGAAGAGAAGAGAAGAGAAGAGAAGAGAAGAGAAGAGAAGAGAAGAGAAGAGAAGAGAAGAGAAATGAAAGAAGGAAAGGAAAGGAAAGGAAAGGAAAGGAAAGGAAAGGAAAGGAAAGGAAAGGAAAGGAAAGGAAAGGAAAGGAAAGGAAAGGAAAGGAAAGGAAAGGAAAGGAAAGGAAAGGAAAGGAAAGGAAAGGAAAGGAAAGGAAAGGAAAGGAAATAGAGGAACAATAATATCAAAAGGCAAGGAGAAACAAAAGAGAAGAAAAATAAAGCATAAATATAAATACAAAAAGAAGAGGATGAGGGCAAGGCAGAGGAAGAAGTCAGTGGGATGCAGGTGGATGCTCCATGTCCATGGTGGCTGGTGTAGGGGTGCAGGAGTTGTGAGGGGTGCAGGGCGTGTGGAGCAGGGGAGTTCTTGGACTCACTGAAAGGAAAATAATAAAAACCCAGACAAAATAGAGAAGGCAGAGGCCAAGTTCCCTTTCCCGGGGGCAGTGCTGGGGCTGGGGTGCAGCTGGAGCCCTTTTGGGGTGGGTTGCAGTTAAACCAAACCCCCTCCCAATGCACTCAGCCTCCATGGGGGCAGGGGAAGGGACAAAGCAGCCCCTGGGTGACCCCAGCCCTGAGCCCCCAGCCCCACTCCCCACCTGGTGTGCTCCCACAGTGACAGGGTGACACGGACACCAGGGACAGGTGACACAGGCACTGGGGACATGGCCATCCCAGCTGGACAGAGGGTCGCTGGCATTCTGCTTTTTTCTTTTTCTTTTTTCTTTTTTTTTTTTCTTTTTTTGCCCTTTTTTAAAGCTCCTTCCACTTCCCAAACCTCCCCCAGGGTGGGCAATGCTGGTGGCCAGTTTGGCCCCGAAGAGGAGGGAGATGTCATCTCTGGGAGATGTCAACCCTGGGAGATGCAATCCCCGGGAGGTGCCATCCCCTGGAGATGTCACAGCCCGTCCCACTGCCAGGCTCAGTGGTCCCGGTGCTGTTCCAGCACATCCTGGTGTCACCAACAAGGTGCAGGTGTGCCCTGGAACGGTGGTGATGAGCTGGGTGTCAGCAATGCTTCCTGCCCCTCTGATTTTTGGGGAGGCTGGAGAGTATGTGCAGGATTTGGGGGGCTCCAGCAGTGCTGCTTTGGGGTTGAAAGCAGGGATCTCCTCGATGCCCCCAGGAGAGTGGCTGTGGTCCCCAAGACACACACATTTTGTCTCTCCCAGGCAGAGGTGGGGGGGTTCCCAGGGGATTCCCAAACCGCTGCCTCAACCAGTCCTGGGCAGTGGGAACAGCACAGGAGGGGGTCCAAGCTCACGGTGACGGGGGGTGCAAAAACTCCCCACTTTGGGGCAAAAGGAAGCAGGGCCGTCCCCTGGTGTCCCCGGAGTCTCAAGGGCCACCCCGGCGCGGGGGGCGGCGGGAGGGGACGCGGACAAGGCACAGTCTGGTGTCCCCGCGGGGGCGGCCGGGCCGGGGGTCTCTCGGCGGTCCCTAAACGTCCTCGTCCTCGCTGGCCTTGCTCCAGCGGTGGCAGCAGTTGGCCGTGATGCCCAGCAGAAAGTTGGTGGCCACCGAGGCAATGGAGACGACGAAGCCGACGAAGGCGATAAAGAGATAGTCGTCGAGGGTCAGCGTGAGGTGGCAGGCCTGGAAGCTCTCCTCCGTCAGCGACAGCAGCGGGGCGCCCGCCACCTCGGGGGGAGCCCAGCACTCGGCCTGCTGCGACTCTGCGGGGCGGAGGGACGGCGTCAGCGCGGCCGCCGGCCCGGGGCGCGACGGGCCGCGGGGATCCCGGCGGCAGCACCTACCCGAGGAGCAGCGCTGGATGCGGCCCCGCAGCCACTTGAGGAGGGGCTCCATGGCACAGCCGCAGAGCCAGGGGTTGCCGCCCAGGCGCAGCCCCACGAGGCCGGGCAGCCCCTCCAGCGCGTCGAGGCTGAGCGCGGCCAGCCCGCCGTGGCTGAGGTCCAGCTCGCGCAGCTGGGCCAGGCCGCGGAAGGCCTGCGGGTGCACGCGGCGCAGCCCCGGGTTGTGGCTGAGGTCGAGGCGCAGCAGCGCGCTGGCCTCGCGGAACATGTCGGCGGGCACCAGGCTGAAGTTGTTGTAGCTGAGGTCCAGGTGCGCCAGGCGCCGGGCGCCGCGGAACAGCCCGGCCGGCAGCGCCGCCAGCGAGTTGTTGCGCAGGTCGAGGGCGCGCAGCTGCCCGTAGCAGCCCAGGTAGCCCGGCGGGATGCTGGCGATGCGGTTGTGCGCCAGGCTCAGGTTGCCCGTGTCCAGCGGCAGCTCGGGGGGCACGGAGAAGAGGCGCTGCCCGCTGCAGTCCACCGCCTGCCCGCGGCAGCTGCACAGCACCGGGCAGCCCGCGCCCGCCGCCGCCACGGCCGCCGCCGCCGCCAGCAGCCAGGGGCCCAGCAGCATGGCCTCCTCACGGGGCGCCGGGGGCCATCGCGCCCGCCCGCTCACGCCCAGCGCTGCCGGCGGCCGCCCGCGGGGCCGGGCTCCCGCCGGTCACAGCGGCGCTCCCGGCATCCCGGCGGCATCCGGGGGGCCGCGCCGACCCCTCCGGGGGCAGCGGCGTCGGGCCGTCGGCGGCTGCCTGCGGGGAAGAGCAGAGGGGGGAGCCGTGCCGGCCGCACGCCCCGCCGGGCGGGCCGCAGCTGTTGCAGCCCGGGGTGGCCTCTGCGAGCCCTCCCCGAAGCCCCCCGGGCCAGGGTCGCTCCTCCGAGCGTCCCCCGGGGGTTCTCGGCAGAAAAGGGCCCCCCGGTGCTGCTGACCTTGGCCGGCCCATCCTGGGCGGTGGTGGGCAGAGCAGAGGTGCTGCTCCACGGCAGCCCCCGCCAGCCGCCCGCCACCACGAGCCGAGCCCGGGGCCAGGGACGCCCTCCCCGCCTCTCTCCCGGGGGAAGATCCCCATTCCCAGCACCCAGCGGGGTCTCCCCCAGGCCTGCCCTCGCCCCCCACCACCTGACCGTGCCTGCTCCATCCTCCCTCGCCCGCACCCCCCGGCTCCATCCTCTCCCACCGCCCCACCTTACCCCGGTCACGCCCCATCCCCGCAGCGCCCCGACCCCTCCGGCGAGGCCGGGGTGCCCCGGGGTACTCACTGGCCGGGGAGGGAGCAGGGCCTGGCTCCCTGCGGTGATGTGGGGGTCCCGAGTGGCGATGTGGGGGGCTCCGGACGGTGATGGGGGGTCCCCGGCGGCCGCCCGCACCCCGGAGGCCGCCAAGTCGGGAGCTGGGCTTCGGCAGCGGCGGCCGAGGCTGCTGCGAGCCTGGCGATGGGAGCAGGTCTTTCCCCACCTCCTTCCTCCCCTCCTCCTCCTCGTCCTCCCTTGTCTCTCTCTTTCTCTGTCTCTTTTTTTTTTTCCTCTTTTTTTCCTTAGGGCCAGATACTGACGTGTCGGTGTCTCTTAGCAACTGCCTCCACATCTCTGAGCAACAGGAGAGCGGGATGCGGAGCCGCCGAGCCAGGGAGACAGCGGCGGGCGGAGGTGCCCCCGCCCCAGGGACCCCCTGCCCGGGCCGGGGGACCCGCACCCGCACAGCCCAGGCACCCGGCAGGGATGGAGCAGGAAGAGGGGTGGCATCCTGCTCCCCTGCCCCGATCCCCAGCCCTCCCACACTCTCCCAGCCCCGGGAAGCATCCTCGTGGGATGGGGTGAATCAGGGGTTCCCAGGCGCTGAAAACAGAAACAGATGACGTGGCGGCAGAGGGGAGAAGCGAGGCAGCCGGGATCCGAGGGGAGCTCACAAAGGGAGTGCTGAGATTCAAGGGGCACTGCCACTCTCCTGTGCTCCTGCTGTGCTCACAGCCCTGGAAAATGCCTCAGGTTGACGTGGATTATTTTGCTTCACGCAAGCTGAAACATTCCCTTTCCCTTCTCCGTTTGGAGGGAGTGGGGTCCGTCACCTGCCCCCTCCCACCTGAGAATGGCCCTTCGGGACCACACGGATGTCCAGGGTTTGCTCCAGGAGTGCTGCAACACCATGTCTCCAGCATTTCTAGGAAGGAGGCACTTCCACATCCAGCGCACCCACGTCTAGGGGATCCCTGCTTAATTCTCTCCTGCTAATTTCATGGAGCTGCTCCTTTTTCCAGCTGGCACTAGCAGCCTGATGCTGGGGGGCCTTTTGCTCTCCACATCCCATGGGATGGATCCTCCCTGGTGCGGTGCTGGCAGACAGACGGCACAGCCACCTCTCCTGGGGTGGCATTAACCAGCACTGCTCCAGGCTCCTGGAAAGCTCCTGGGAGCTCCTGGAGTGCGAGGCCCAGGCTCCCAGCGGGCTCCAGGAGCTGCGGGAGCCGAGCAGAGCCAGCGGCAGCACAGACACCTCATTAGCGCTCAGCCCGGAGCCTGGCGGCGCAGCCCTGCCAGCAGCTGTTGGCGCCAAGGTTTTTTTCCACTCCCCCACTGTTCCAAGCTCCACTGGCACCAACGAAACTGGGAAATTGTCCTGACTGGAGCTGGGCTGCAGCAGAGCTCGTGTCCTCCTTGCCCACACCCCCTGTGGAGGTGGCCATGGGGACATGGTGCTGCAGAGCAGATTCCAGAGGAAGCCAGGAATAGATGCTGCCCTCTGGGGTGGGAAGGAGCCTGGTTGTCCTCCCCCCCTTACCCATGAATTCCCTGCATTCCTGGGACAAAAGTCCCTTTTGACAAGCTCTAGCTCTGGGACTGAGGGCTCCAAGCACTTGCAGCCGGTTTTTGTGAAAGGAGTGGCAGGACAGCTCCTGGGATTCTGGCTCTGTAAATCTACCTTACACCTGGAGCCTTTTCTCTTTCAACCCATCCCTGCTCCTGTCAATTCATGTGCCTTCAGGCTTGGGAAAGTCTGCATGGAATAGGTACAAGCTCTGCTGTTGAGGGGACCACAGTGGTAGAGCCCCTCAGGAACCATCCCCTTGCCAAATCAGCCCAGCTCCTGCTCAAGACAGGTTGTCCCCACTGATCCTGCCACAACAGGATCCAGAGCTGAGCCAGGGCTTCCTTTTTCCATTAGAAAAAAAAGGGTGACGAGGCATTAACCACTGCTCAAATTGTCCAGGGAGATTTTTTCAACAGCAGGAAGAACATTCTGGCTCAAACTAAGATGAGTGCACAAGAATTGTTCAAGGAAAAGGAATTGCAGATAATTAAGACAGTAAAGATAAATACATAAATACAGTAACTATATTAAAAAAGCCTTACAAAAACATTATCCCCTCAGTGTGATTGAAAAACCTGCTGATCGCTACAGCAATTTCCAAGCTTCCTTGTACAAGGGAATATCCTAAGTGAATAGGAAATGAGGCAGACTAGGAAATGGCTCTGGTTGCAGATTAGTAACTGTGATTTCTGCAAGGCAGGAGGCACAGTCACCAAGGTATGGGAAAGGAGACACCCAGTGACTGCTGGACTTAAACAACTTTATTTCTGTACAAAAGAAGAATAAAAAGTTAAAATGGTAAGTGCAGGGCGAGTAGAACAGAGTCCCTAGAAGCCCCTTCCATTGCCTTGGCTCAGCTCAGGAAGGTGCAGGAGGGGCCACAGGAGGGGCGGGGCGGGGAGTGCCACACGGCCGAGCTGGTGCGCTTGAAGTAGCGGGGCTTGCTCTTGTAGAAGATGTGCTCCAGCCTGGGGCTGGGGATGGCCCCGAACAGCGCATCCACATCCACCGGGTGGTAGTACTGGTGCACGATGGCCTGCTGGAGCTGCGCCCCTGCGGGAACAATGGGAACAACACGCGGCTGCAGGCCCTGCCCTTCCCCTCTGAGAACCCAGGGGCTGTGCGGGAGGGATGGGGCATCGCCCAAAGCACCACTCCCCACTTCTCCTCAGGACTTGGGGCTTCCCTCTCGGAGGACTCTGGTTTCACCTCAGCCCAGGAGGGCTCGTGGGAAGCAGTGCTGAGCCCGCAGCTGACAGAGCTGCCAGAGGTGCACACACTCCTTGACTGCACTTTGGGATGGCTCCAAGCAAGGCTGGAAAACTCCAGGGCAGGAAGGAAAGGCAGCCAGGCCAGAGCTGGCACCTACCATCGGCCCAGGCAGGGACAGGCTTCCGAGGGTTGCTCTCATCATCTGTGGAGTCATCGCTGTTCAGATCCAGCCCGTAGCTGTTCTCATTGACTGGGGGCGATTCTGGTCCTTGAGCACCCTTCAAGGACCCGAGGCAGGATGTGGAGAGGGATTTCTGAAAACATACAGAGAGCAGTGATGAGCAAGGGAAGCAGCACTTCCATGCCTGGCATGGCCACCAGAGCCCCAAAGCACAAATCCTGAACCAACACACAACTGTCACTGGGCTCTGTGCCTTGACACCCACTCTTAACATTGCTCCCCTCCTGTTTTCTGTAGGGGAACCTGGGAAAGGCACAGCATGCATGTCCCAGCACTCAACTCCACACCTAAACCCTTCCACATGTTCTGTGGCAGGTCGTTTCCCTCCCTGGAGCTCTGACACGGGCAGGACAGAGCGCACAGCCCCACAGCAGATTCCCAGCAGATCCCCTGCATCCCAGCCCCGAGCAGCCTTTCCTGCCCCTCTGCCCATGCAAGGCTCGGCATCTGCAGCTGGCACAGCCCGGTTGCCCGGCGGGATGTCGCCTCAAGACCTGCTGCCCTCCTGTGGCCGCTTCCAGCATCTTTTCCGCCACCAACCTCTTGTTTTTCCAACGGATTCCCTGTGCCGAGCGCTGCCCGAGCCGCGGGGCCACATAGCCACAGCAGGCAGTGGCCCCCCGAGGGCTGTGCCGGGGCAGGGCTCACCTTGACGGCTTTGCTCGGCCATGCCCCCGGGGCTGCTGGGTGAATGGGTTTTTTCCCCTCTCCCGGCTGCTGCTGACTATCAGCCTCCTGTAAGGCATGGAAATTAAGTCATTCCTCACTCACACAGAAGAGACTCTGACACAGAGCTGTGTTCTTGGCAGCTCTGGCAACATCCAGCCCTCAGTGCCTCTGCAGGAATAATCCCAAATCCAAGACTCCCAGATAAAGCCACTCCTGCTTCTGCTCAGGTCCAGCCTGGCTCTCTGGAGCCCACACTCACCCTCTCTGCTTGGAGCCAGACATTAAGAGCTGGGAAAAAGGATTCTGGTGGCTCATATCTTTTCTCCAGCCCAGGCCCATGGGGCAGCTCTTTAGGACTTTCTTTCCCCTAATAAAGAGGAAAACAAAAAAAAAAAAAACCAACTATTGAAGCTCCTTTTTGACTCAAACCATCTCTCCTAGAGTTTTCCTCCTGTGCTGCTCAGCACCTGGAGTTACTTCCATATTCTCCTGCCTGGAAATGCTTTGCCCAGCTCATTCTGGCCCAGCTGCTGGCAGCACAGGAAGGATTCAGACCTTAAATTAAATTTATACAGCACAAAAGAGTTCAAGTGCCAGGGACTAAGGGAAGGAGTGCAGCAGGAGCCCACACAGGAGGAAAAAATTGATCCTGAAGAGGAAGAACCATTTGGGGCATTGATTTTTCACTAATGAAGCAATGAATTTAAGAGTAGAGAGTGAAAGCAAATGTCAATGTGATGTTTTGAGACCAACAACCCTGACTTAAAGCCCCAGTGCTCTTTGTGTGAGCACAAATGAAGTGACACAGAACAATGTGGCACTGAAGTTTGGGGGGGGGGGGGTCACATCCTTTGGGAACAATGAGGAAATGGGGCAGTAAAGCATTAAAAAAATCTCTAATTTTCACATTGATTTCAGGATCAGTGAATGCTCTTTGGGGTGTTCTTCCAAGTGCCATTTTATGACTGCCACCATACCATGATAGGGCTGAGGGCTCACCTGTCAGCCAAGGACCCAGGCCTTGGACTGTCCCTGCACAGTGCCTCTGTGTAATAACAATCACTATTGTTATTGTATTTGATCCTCTAAACAACATCCCAGCAACATAGCACTTGGAAAACACCTGATCCTGAACCCAGACTGTATGCTGCAGAAAGGCTGATCCCAAACACTCCAACCCCACCTTAGTGGCTTTGCCAGCCAGTGCAGCTGGCTCCTGCTGTGCTTGGGAGGGCTTCTCCTTCCCTCGCTGTTTGGGATCCCTGGGGAAAAAGAAAGAATTTAGAGAGGGAAGGAAGCATGTCCTCACCCTCGTAAGAGGGCCTCCTGCTCCTGCCCCCCAACCTCCAGGCAGCTCCAGAGCCCAGGTGCAACATCACATTTACATCCACTGCTTCCCCATGGCTGTGGCCAACTCCCTGCTCCAAGACAGGCACCAGCTCACACCTCTCCTTCGCTTGTCCCAGTTGTTGCTGCTCCAGAAGGTTCTTCAGTTCCAAGACTGTCTTCCCTCTTTCCTTCACTTCATCCTCTCCTCTTTTCTGTAGTGGTTCTTGCTGCTCACTTTCCTCCTGAAGAAACAAGAGGAAAACCCTGTAAGGCCCCAGCAGCTAGAACATTTCTCTCTTATGTCCCAACCCAACCTCAGCTGCCTGGACAGAGATGTGGCAGCCCAGATCCCAAAAATCCCTGTAGAAGCAGGCAGTGACCTGTCCCTATCCCACCAGCCCCACCAACACAGAAGGGGCCTTCTATGCCTGTCCTTTTCCATGTGCAGGAGTGTCCTGAGCTGCTCTTACCCCTCTCAGGGCTTTCTGTTTCCGTGCCTCTGCTTCCCCATGTTTCTTGGACCCTTTCCTCTTGTTCCGTTCCTCTGCCACCTTCTCTTCCTTCACCTGTGAGATGTGCACAGTCACATCTGTCAGCTCCACTGCTCCAAGGACATACTTCATAGCCTTGGAGGGAGATCTGGGGTCTGGAGCCCAGATTCTAAGGGGACTGAGGACTCAGCAGTAGGTATGTGTTTGTTTGTCCACTCAGGGTTTGGGAAGGGCTGATAGGAGCATGACTCCTTGTTTTCCAAGGCTGACCTTTCCAAAGGTCTCTTCAGCCCAGCCCAAAATGAGCTGTTGGGCTCATTCCTAAACCCAGAGTCTGCTTGGGCTCTGGGGCCTCAGGCACAGCTCCCTCAGCCAGAACACAGCAACAGCACTGGCACATGGCCACCAGCCAAGCCTGCCCCCCCAAAAAAGGTTCTGAAACCCTGAGTCACACACTCCAGTCTAAGCACATGGGCCAGGTGAGGCTGTCACCTGCAGGACTGTGCCCAGGGCAGGCAGGGGCTGCCACATTCCCTGAATGCAGAGCAGCATGAACAGGGCCTGTCCCAACAGGAATGTGCAGCGGGATGGAGAACAAAAGCCTCCCCTTGTCAGAAGGGATTCTGGCATGCATAGACCTTGCCAATGCCCTGCTCACAACTCCTGGTCTCACAGCTCTCAGAGGGGCCCAAAGCCCACTCAGCCTTCTCACCTTCTCATCACCCTGCAGGATCTTCTGCTCCATCCGCTTTTTCTTCTTTTCCTCCATCTGTTCCGCACGCTCCCGAGCCTGCAGGGCCTTCCTCAGGCGCTCTTCCCTCTTCCTGGGTGGCACGTGGGCAAGAGGGGCCCCTTAGCTCTGCCTGCTCCCAAAGTGCTCATTCCAAGTGGGAAGCACAAGGCAAGGCTGTGCTGACCAAGGAAAGAGCAGGGGGAAAGGGGCCCAACTCACTGCTTCATTTCTGCCTGACGCCGTCTCTTCTCCTCCTCCACTTTCTTCTTCCTCTGTTCCTCAGCCTCCTGCTTCTTCCGGAGGTTCTCCAGTCTCTGCCTCTCCTTCTCCTGAAGGGAGAAGAGTTTAGACTGAACCCAGTGCTGGGGGCTGTGTCTCCCCTCAGGCAGCCTGCTACATGCAGGCACTGTTGGAGTCATTCACCTGGACACCAGGATGGGGAGTGAGGAGAAGGGAGATAACACATATTTGGCAACAGTGATTATCCAATGTAAGTAGAGGTACAGAAGGAAAAACCTCAGTCCTTCAGCTGCAGAGAATATGTTTAGAAAGGAACAGCACACCCCTGCTGTAGGTGACCACCTGTCCCAGGAGCCAGGGGAATGGTGGGGAGGGAGCACAGTGCAGCCTGGCTCAGAGGCCAGAGGCTCCCAGCAGTGCCCAGTCCCAGCAGAACACACCTGCACAGAGATCCTGTCACCTCACCACTGGCGTGGCCGAAGGGCTGATTGGAGTGAGGGGAGAGCATGCCAGCCCCACAGACAAGGTGCCATACTTACAACAAAGTCTCCCTGCAGAGAAAAGGCATCAAAAACACAATTAAAGGTTTGGAATTAACACCAGAGCTTCCCTTCCCAGCACATGCAGCCCATTCTCCTCCCATCTCTCAGACACGACGCACCTTCAGGGGGGGCCGGGTGGGAGTGTTGCGCCTGATGAAGTCCTTGATGCCACCCCCTTGTCCCTGCAGGAAGTTCTTCAGTGGCCTGACAGCCTGGGGGGAGAGAAGGAGGGAGCTCAGGGCCTGCCTGGCACAGGGGGCACATGGCTGTGGCACCACTCACCTTGCTGGCTGGAGAGGGGGATGATGGAGCCTGGTTTGCTGAGGTCTTGTGCTTCTCATCCAAAGGGGAAAGGACCCGGCCCCCTGCCTGCTGCCCATGCCACAGGACACCCAGGGCTTGCTTGCAGCCTTTCATCCTGGTGGCATTAGCAAGAGGGACATGAAGCAGCTGTCACACCCTCCAGAGGGATTTACTGGCCATTACACCTTTCTCTCAAAACCTTCCCAGCAACATGCAGTGATGAGACACATCAGGTATTCTGGGAGTCAGGTCAGGTATTCCAGACACTCACAAAGACAAAAATAACCAGGTCAGTCACTTGCTCTCAGACCACTCTCTCAGGAGCCCATGGATTTACCTGCCAGCTCTGAGCTAACTGTGCCAGGGCACCTCTGCTGGTTTGTGCAGGACTTTGGGTGCTCCTCCCAATGACAGCCCCAGCCCCACACCCAAACAAAGCTCCAAAAGCCACAAGGGACTTCCAAGACACAGGAACTGGATAAAGGATTTTTCCAGTAGAGCTACTGGAAGCTGGGAGAGGAAGGAAGGAAAACACACCCCCCCGCCACCTCTTTTTAGCACAAATGACTTAAAATGCTGAACTTGAGTCCTTCCAGACCCCTGGCTCATCCCTGCTCCTTGCAGGGTCTCCTACCATGTGCGGGGGGAATTCTCCAGGGACTTGGCACTGTGGGGTTGCTCCTGGCTCTTCTGGTATTCACTGTTGGGATTTACATGGCTTTCTGTGGAGAAACCTGCAGTCAGTGCCACGTGTGAGGCATCCAGCTCCCTCCAGGGACTCTTTCCTCCATTCCAGCTGCTCGTCACATCTTGTAGTTCCCACAGGGAACCCCCTCCCCCAACCCCTTCTTGCTCAGAGGCACAGAAAATAATTAGGACCTCCAAATCCTCACAAAATGCAACCCTAGAGGGAGAGGACACAACATTCTGTGGAACACTCCAGCTCCAGGACCTCCTTGCCAAATGTCCCCACTCACTGGTTGCCCAGGCTGAAGCTGGACAGTGCAGGGTTTGTCTCACAGCTTGGACACATTTACACATCCTTGCCCATCTAACTGATATCTCACCTCTTCAGGAGGTCCAAACATCACCTGGAAACCTTCCTTGGTTGGTCAGAAGTGGTTCAGTTTCAACACAAACCCCTTATTTCCCAGGAAAACCCCTAGGTCAATGTATGCTGAGGGTTTCAGGCAAGGAAAGCAAGACCACCTGGCAATTACCTGCAGCAAACCTTGCCAGCTGCTCCAGAGGGGACAGGTGTTGTGCAGGAGGGCTGGCAGCTTGGGGACTTGTGCTTGGAACAAGGACATCTCCAGGAGCCTGCAGGGAAAGGGGACAAGCATTCCTTTAGCACAGCTGCTCCAAAGAACCAGGGACCTGCTGCACTGGAAAAGCCCAGCCATTTGCTCAGATATGATCTGTTTCCCTCCCAGTGAGGGCTGTGCTGGCCCATTTTGGGACATGGGCTACACTGCTGCATCCAGTGACAGCCTCAGCAAAGGTGCTGACTCAGCAAGTCCATCATCCACAGAGTCTGAGCATTGTTCCTTGGAACTCACCTTTTCCCTCAGGGAATTTGGCTCCAGCTCAGGCCTGTAAAGGAAAAGCTATTTTAATAATTTAAATTCTCTCTGAAGGCAAGTTACAGGTGATGGAGGCAGTATAGGGGATTCCAAGGAAGGTGTAGGTTCCTAAGCACATCCAGAGGCTGTTCCATGCAGGCACATCAAGGCTGGGCTGTAAATTCCTCTGAGGGACTGTCCTACTGTGCTGCTGAAACCCCATAACCATGTTGGGCCCCAGTAGCAGGAAAGGAGGGGAGTCTGACAGCCTTGGGCTTTCCCTTTCTCTGACTGACCACCAGCATTCCAAAGCTAGAGACAGCCAGAAATTCCAGGAACCCCAGGACACACCACCATCCACCCCAAGGAAGGACTTAATCTCACTGTGCCTGAACAGCACAACCTGAAATCTCATGCAGCCCCAGGTGACAGCAACACTTGAGCAGTCCCTGAAAAGAATCTGTGACAAAAGCCACCTGGAGACTGTCCTCACAGGGAATGCTGGGATCCCTTCCCAGCCTTACATGGCAGCCTCACCTTGTGCTGCTGGTCACATCTTCCACAAAAGCCTCCAAGGAGCTCTGACCTGCAGAGGAAAGCCTAAGTGGAGCTGAGGATTTCACTCCCAGGCTCCCAACAGCCACAGGGTACACATGGAAGAGCTCAGCCTTCCTCCCAGGAGCATGGATTGCTCAGCTCTCCCCACCAGCACCACACCTCCCTCAAGTGCCACTGAATCTGGAGTGGGCAGGGAAGGCAGAGCATCGAGGCAGCAGCTCTGCTGCCTGCAGCCTGCTCCAGCTGCCTGTGTCACAGCCAGCATTCCCAGGCCATTGGCTGCAGCTCCTGCCTCCCTGCACGCTCTGGTGCAGGGATCCGGGGGGTTTGGGCTGATTCCAGGCTCATTCCACCCCCCCATCACACCCCTTCGCTCCAAGTGTTATAGCAAATGCCTGGATACAGCGTGACTCAAGGCTGACAAAGCTGAATTCCAGAGCCCTCCATGCTCCACCACAGCCCATCTGCCTGCAATGGCAATGGTTTTGGAAAGCCCAAACCACCAAACCCTGTCAGGAGCAGCAGGAATAGCAGATACAAGGGATTCAGAGCTACAAGGAACAGCCTGGGCTACCCTGACCCCTGTTCCTCTGGTGACACAGCTAGTTTGAGTCTCTTCCATCCTCACCCAAAAGCATTTGAGCTCCTCTGCCCATTTCAGCCTAACTTCAGGGCTGCTCTTCCAGCCCTATTGATTTTTTGGAGAGCTGGCAGATGCCATAAATTAAAGCCCTTCCCCAGGGAATGCAGCAGTCTCTCCCGATCCAAAGGCACACGTGGCTGGAACCAGCCTGGCCACTCTCTCCTTTCCACAATTGTGCTTTTTGCTCATTCCCAACTTGTGTACCCCAACTCCACCTGCCCCCCAGCCTTCACCTGCTGCATCAACACCCCAGAAACCCACAAGGACGAGAAGGCTTGGGGGAGCTGGAGGGAGGGATGAGCCTCTCCACACCACTGCATTCCCAGATGGAAGCAGCACAGGGACTCACAGCTCACTCTGCTGGAGGCTGAGGAGGATTCTCGTGCTGCTGCCTTCCTGGCCCTGCCGATGGATCTCCGGATCATGTTCTCCCTCCTGCTGGCCAGGGAGCACTCCTCTGCCAGGGAAGCCCTATGGCTCTTCCGGGGGGCACCCATCCCACTCCGCCGGCATGTCCTGGATTTCTCTGTTGCACTTCTACTGCAGGAGTCCTGGAAGAGCAGTGTCTCAAGGCCTTGAGGAGATCCATCTCCTTGGAGTGCAGCAGGATCACCATTCCAAGCAGCCTTGGGAGTGGAGGTGCTGGCTCTCCTGGGGTCCTGCTCTCCATTCCTTCCTGGCTGTCCAGCTGGGATCTCAGGGATACTAGGGACCTCCTGGAGCTCAGCCGCTGTATCCCCCTCAGGCAGCTGCTCCCCCAAAACTTCTGGAGGGGCTGCATCACCCTGGGAACACTCCTTGCAATCCACATCTGCCATGGGACCTCGTGCTTCCACAGGCTGCTTCCCAGGCAGAGCTGGGAGCTGGGGTGTGATGCCAGTCTGAGATCCTGGAGCACAGCTAGGCATGGATACATCCTGCCCCTCACAGCCAGGGCTCCGGGGCCGCTCCTGGCTCAGGCCCTGCTGGGAATTCAGACTGGAAGACAGCAACTTGACACCACTCCTCCTTCGGGATAACCTTAAAGGAAAAGAATTTTGAAGGAATTGATGGAGTCGACTGCTCCCATGTAAGTTTCAAAGGGAAAAGCAGTTGGTGTAAAAGTTAAGCTGCTGCTTCTCCCCTACACCACTCCTCCTCACAGCCCATCCTATCCCTGGGGAAAAGCAGTGGGCAAAGCCCAGGTGGGAGCTCACACACAAGAGCTGTGTCACACAGACACAGCCCAGGCTGAGTATCCAGAGCTGAGTGTGAAGAAATGGGAGTGGAAAAGGTGTATTTAACCCTACACTAGGATCTGGGTTTAAACTCCACCCTGGGAGCAGTGCATGGCAGAGGACAGCACCTAGAGAGGTGTGTCACCTTCCTGCTGACAGGCCTGGTGGATCAGCACCTCTTCCCAAACCAAGTTTAAATGAGGGCAAACACAACCAGGAGTTGGCTGGGCTGCTCCCCTGGAGAAGGTGTGACCTGAGCACCCAGAGCAGGGCCCAGAGCTCTCCCCGCTCTGATCCGCAGTGCTGCTTTTCCTGCTCTCCCTCACACACAAACCTCCCACGCTCCCGCTATTCCTGCTGCTCTCCCCACCCTCCATGTCTGCTTCCTGACAGTCTCCCAGCTCTAACTCTTCCTCCTGTGGGCTTTTCACCACGGTTAGCACGATTTTAGTGCCCTAACACACCAACGGATCAAGTTTGGGCAGCTTTATAAGTGGGGTGGATTCTAAGCAAATCACTTGGAATTTCCACTTCAGCCCCTTCAAAAACCTTTGGAGCCTCCCTGCCTGCCAACTTGGACAGGGTGCTGGGAACATATCCCTTTCCCAAATTTTCCAGGCACCAACACAGAGGCTTAGGGAGTAATCACCAGGAGCAGCATCCTCCTCAGGTCAAAAGCCAAACCCAATGAGACAAAACCCAAATCTAAACAGACAAGAAAATAATATTTATTATTCTTTAACTATAACCAGAAAAAAAAATTGAAGCAGCCAACTTTATGCCAAAGTCTCACCAGAATCCAAACAGTGATCAACCCCAATGCACCCCTTGGATAACTCAGGGAATGCAGGCACTGCTTTGTTTCATCCAAACACCATGTGGCAGAGCCAGAGCAAGCTGACCCACCTACCTCCTTCTGCTCAGCTCCCTGTTTTCCTCCCTCACCCAGGAGGACTGCCTTTTCCTCAGCTTCCTCCGCTGTGACGGCGTTTTGGGCAAGAGCATGGGTTCATCCCTGAAGCTGCTGTGAGGCAGAAGAGGCAGAGCACAGATTGCTTCCCCCACCAAGCCACCCAAAAGAAGGGAAGGATGGGGCCCAGACCCACGCACACCCAGCTGGCAGCCCAGGCGGGCACCGAGGGGTCCTCTCAGGGCAGCCCCTACCTCTTGAGCATCCTCATGCCCTGCTCCTCCACCTCCCGCAGCCAGGCCAGGTGCTTGAGCTTGGCGTTGCAGAGGAAGCGGGACAGCCTCTGCCCGCACACTTCCAGCAGCTGCCGGGGACCTACCGCCATCGCCGTGCCTGGAACACAGAGGGAGAGGACAAGGCTGGTGAGCGGCCAGGGAGTCCCTCAGCGTGGGGAAGCGGGACGCAAGCACCGGAGCGCTCCCAGGCAGGGCGGGAGTATGAAAACAGGCCGGGGCACAGGTGAGGACTCCCCTCCACGCCCCAAGGGACCCTCCAGAGCGTTCGCTCGCCGCCAGACCAGAGCCGTCACAGCCGCCGCCTCGCCCGCTCACCACACCCTCACAGCACTGCCCCTCCCTTCCCACCCCGAGGTTATCCCCGGTCTCCGCCAATCACAACACGCATCTCCCTAGTTCCGGGCTTTTATTGGTCGTTTTGCCCGTCCGTCACTCTCCAGGTATTAAAGGGCCTGTGGCCCCGCCTCCTCAAGGCCCCCCTTCTGAGTCGAGTCCTCCAGGAGCATAGAGACGGGCAAGTGGAGCGGCTGGGAGCCAATGGGGAGGGCGAGCCGCGGAGAGGGGGAGGGCGGTGATTGGCTGCCGCGGGGGGGCGGGGCTATGTTTGAACGGCGTGCCGCGCGCGCGCGGCCGTTGACGCTGAAGCGATGGCGGCGAAGGTGGCCCCGGTGGCGATGGGGCCTGCGGCACAGATACGGGAGCTGCCCGCAGACTGCGACCGGCAGCTGGCCCAATTCCTGCGGCAGGTGGACGAGACCGATATGGTGTGGCTGGATGAGATCTATCAGGAGGCGGTCAGGATGTTTGTCAGGTACCCGCTTCCCGCTCCCCGCTAGGCCCCGGCCGCTCTCCGCGCTGATCCCGTCTTGATCTCCCCTTCCTCTCTAGCAACTACAGCGAGGAGCTCGAGCTGATGCCCAAAACTCCGTCACAGAAGAGACGGCAGCGGAGGAAGCGGCTGTCAGCCTTGGAGAGAGAGGAGCAGGAGCCCAGCAGGAAGCGGTGAGGGGCGGCGGGAGCGGGGATCGGGGAGCCCCGTTCGGCCCGGGCCGCGGAAAGCGGGAGCGCAGAGGGTGTCCTCGGCGCCTGGAGAAGGGAGGGATCCCGTGAGAGGCAGAACAGACCTGCTGCCAAAGGTTCTGGAAAAGAATACGCTTCACGGAGCATGTCCTGGTGTTCCTCTCTTTTGTCCAATGCGAGTTCCCCTTCCTTTGTCCCACGCGTCCCGCTGGTGTTAAAGGTCCGATCGGACCCCGTGTCTGGGGCACTCTCGGCTGAAAAACATTAGATTTCGATTCTCAGGAGAAGTGCTTTTATTGATGCTTGGTTCTATGTCCCGTGTCTCTGTCTATTATCTTTCTGCTTTAAAGTCATTAGAACCCTTAATGACTGTTTGTATTAGCGGCTTTGTGCAGCTCTGTATCTCCTGGGCCCATCCCAGGTGTTTTGTCTCCACGCCTGTGTATGCACAGGACTCCGGGCTGTTCCCAACTCCTGTTCCCATCTAACTCACTGTTCCTGTGATCAGCCTCTCCAGGAGGAGGAACAGCAGCATGAAACTGGTGTCTTCTGTGCGATCTTCTCAGCGACTCCAGAACAAAAAAAACCTGGAACTCAGCAGGGCCGAGGACAAAGAAAACTCTCCACCACAGCGTGTGACACGATCCCGGGCTGCAGCCTCTTCCAGAACCTCCAAGGTGGTTCCTGAGACCTCTCCCGCCCCGCAGGCAGCATGGAAGGATCCCTGTGTGGAAGCTAACCATGTTGGTACTGCAGTGCCTTTCCAGAGGAGTGGAGCAAAGCTGGCAGAGCTGCTCCCCACGAGTCCAGAGAGCAGCTCTCCCAAGGAACACGGTGTTCCCAAATCACCGCCCGCAGCCCCTGAGCTGGTGGTGCCCTGCACTCCCGAGGCCAGCCCGGCTGTGCCCGAGCTGCAGACAGCGAGGGCAGCCAATGTCACCGTGATCCTGAGCCCAGCGGCTGGGCTGGAGGAGGGGCCTGGCTCCCCTACGGAACACAACCGGGCTCAGGAGCCCTCCCAGCCCTCGAGGGACAGCCCGGGGACTCCGACCGGCTCCAGGCTCAGCCGCCGCTCCGTGCGCCGCAGTCTGATGGGGAAAACCTCCCTGAGCCGCAGAACCTCCCTGGCAGAGAAATACTCCCTGGCCAGCAAGAGGGAGAGCATGATCCGGACATCCGTCTCCAGGGCAGCGGGCAAGAAGAAGGCAGCTCGGAAGAGATCCGTGTCGTGTAGCTCTGTGGATGGTGAGTTTGGGTGTCATGGGGGAGTTTGCTGCTTTCTGCAGCTGAGGAAAGCAAAGTGCCACAGCTGGGTCTTCAGTTTTAGACAGGCTAGACAGGCAATCCCTCATGGAAGTTCTCCCTGGCTTTCTGGAGCCCCTCATGAGCACAGAAATCCAGGTAACTGAATTCAGCCTTGTAAATCACCTGAGACATCAACCTCAGTGTCTCCATTTCAATGCAGCTTTAACCATTGCTGATTTTCTGGGAGAAGTTGTTAGTCTTGGAGTCCCAGGATGGTTTGGGTTGGAAGGACATTAAAGATTACTCAGGTGGCTCCAAGCCTTGGATGCTTCCTGAGATAGGGTAGCCACAGCTCCTCTGGCCAGCTTGTCTTCCCAGTTTCTGTGGGGAGCAGCTGGCAAAGCTGAGAAGGATTTGGGGATCCAAAAGGTGTGATGGATTCTCCTAAAACCCTTCCAATTTCCAAGTCCCTGCAAATTCCTACCAGTTCCCTTCTCCTTAGCAGGATCTGGCTGCTGGTTCTAGAGTTTGTTTGAGAATGGAATTTCGAGGCTGGTAGATGAAAAGTCTCCCACAATTTTACAGTTGGTGGCAGAGGCAGATTTTGGCAAGGACAGCCTGATCTAAACTGCTTGAATTATTAAAGAACAAGCTGGACTCTTCATCAGGAACTGGTGTTCAAATTGGTTCAAACTGAAAAAGGGGAAATTTAGATGGTATATATGGAAAGAATTCCTCTGTTTGAGGGAGGTGAGGTCCTGTCAGGTGTTGATAGAGAAGCTATGTCTGCCCCACCCCTGGAAGTGTCCAAGGCCAGGTTGGACAGGGCTTGGAGCAACCTGGGCTAGTGCAAGGTGTCTCTGTTCAAGGCAGGGGGTGGGACTGGATGAGCTTTAAGGTCCCTTCCCACCCCAGCCAGACTGTGGTTGATTTTATGGTTATTCATGGCAGGTTCTGGATGTGCTGTGCTGGAGCTCCTGAGCTCACTGCAGCAGAGCCATCTGGAATGCTGGCTTGGGAAGCAGCATTCCCACTGTAAATAAGGCTGGCTCGAACTGCTTTTGATGTCCAGTCAGGGCCCTGCAGGCCAAGCCCTGGCCTATTAATGCCAGCTCGTGGAGTATTGCCCTGAACTCATCCATAATTGAAAACTACTTTCCTGCACAGGAGCTGCTGGCCACATTCCTGCAGTGCCACCTGGGTGTGCTTCTGTGCTCCATCCTACCCTAGGGCAGGGCAAACCCTTCTGCAGTTTCTGGAGGTCCTTGGCTGTACCCCAGCCTTACTCAGGTGTGTTTTTTCCTCTCCCACAGCCTCCAGCTCTGTAAGTGTGCCAGAGGATGAGGAAACCGTTGTCAAAACTGGGTGAGAATGCTTTCAGTTATTTATTTGTTTATCCTTACTACCCTGTTTGCAGGACTTTTTCACTGCCATTCTTTCTGTAAAATCCATGTGGCTTCCCAGTTTCCTCAGTTTTTCTAAGCACAGCACCTTTTGTCTTCCTTTTTTTTTCTAGGCCTCCTCCTGGACACTCCACTCCCTCCAAGTTGGTAAGATTTGGGCAGGGATTAAAAGCATTTGTGCCTTCATGGATTTGGGAGAAAAACATATGGAATACACCTTATTAGGAAATTTGTGAGCTCTGGCTGTGGATTGTCAGACTTTGTAACCAGTCCCATAGCAGTGAGTGAGGAAGGCACAAAGCATCTGGTTTAGAGCCTCTCTGAGCCTCTGTGGTTCTGGTACTCACACTAGGGAAAGACTTAATCAGAACATTCCAGAACCAGCAAGCCCCAAACCAGCCAAGTTTTCTTTGGGAAATGAGCATGTGTGACCCATGGCTTTGGGTGCAGGTGTGAGGTGTTCTGTCAGAAGGGTGTTATAGTCTCGGATGCTTTCCAAGATTCTCTGACTAAAACATGGCCTTTCCTCTGTTATTTTCCTAAATCTGTTGAAATTGTTTCACATCACCCTGAGCCTGACTTCAGGGTCAAGTCTTGCTTGGTTCTTCTTTTTTAACCTCTTGCTAGAGATCATTGTGTGAAGATTCAGTTCCCAGTCTTTACAGAATAAAGAGCCTTGTAGTTCAGGGAAGTTTGGTTCAGCTGGTGTCATGGTTTGCACACTGTATTTTTAAGGATTCTTTTGACCTTTTGGTCAGTTCTGCAGATAATTCAACACTTGTTAGTTTGAGCACACACAGAAATTTGTGAGTATTATTGATGTCAATACCTTTCCCTCCACAATCCTTACTGAGGAAGAAATCCCAGGATCATGTCAGTGTTTTGTCTGAATAAATTTCAGTGAGCAGAGCCTGAATTAAGGAAACAGAACAGTCATCTGAAGCAGTTGTGAAAACAAAGAGTGCTGTTACAGCTGTGCAGAAACTCAAACAAAGTCAGTTTCTCTAGGCCCTGTAGAAGCAATTGGGAAGGATGAATTCTCCATCAATCCTTTCTCTTCCCAAGGCAGTACTGTGAAGTGCTGACCAAGAGGTAATGCTGGTGCTGCTAGCAGAGAGCAATTCCAGAACCACAACCCATTATCCCAGCAGAGCGTGCCCCAGCCTAAGTGCAGAGGCAGGGAGCAGCGATGGGCATCCCATAACAAACAGATAAATCATGGAAATGAGCCATTTGCCTGCTGTCTCCAGGCTCCCCATTCGTCACTGCTCAGGGAAATGGGCATGCTGGCTCTGGCCAGAGCTCTGGCAGCACAGATTTACAGCTTGGAACACTCCTGGCCTTAATAGTTGATGAGCTGCTTGGGTTTAAGCAGTGCAGATGCTCGTGTTAATGTCCCTGCCCCTCCTGATAATGCAACATCCAGGGCTTTGCCAAGAGGTGGTTTGGCATTCCCTGGTAACACTGCTCACTGTATCTGTGTCAGAACCACCCCATGATCTGAACCAGGAATGGGCTGTTTCCATGTGCAATTATCCTGAAACCCTTTTGCTTTTCCCACAGGAAGGCTCTCGGATGTCCCTTCGGTCCCACACAGTCAGCAAACACGAGCAGCTGCAGGAGCTGAAGAGCAGTGGTAATTCCAGAGGGTTTTGGGGCAGCACTTTGAGAAGCTATCATTTTGAGAGGCTGGCTGGGAAGCTGGAAAGATTGACTGGTTAATTTGAGAGCTCAGTTTGAAAGATTAATTAATGTTTGATGAGCAGGGATTTGTTTCAGACAATTAGCAGTGAGAAAACTCTATGCTGAAGATATTTCCATCCTGGCAAGCTCATGGAGATTGATATAATGAGGCTGGAGGGTTGTGGGAAGCCCAGCTGAGCCCTGTTGCTGAAGCTGTGCAGAACCCAAACAGCTTTGGGCAGCTTTGCTTTGTCTGAAGTTTTCAGGTGGGAATGGTGCCATGTCAGCCAGGTCCTGCTGTGCCCACTCATGAAGGTGGTTTTGCTGTTCAGTGAGCTGCTACATCCCTTCTGTGCTGTCAAGCCTGTCTTGAAGGGCATTTGTCCTGCTGGAGCTCACTATGTGACTGTTCTCTTTCAGAAAACAACTCAAATAAGAATGGGGAGACCCTGGAGCCACCCCAGAGTGCCAGGTAAGTCCTGGTTGGAAGTGTCTCAGGCAGGGTGTGGGTCTGTTCCAAATGAGTTTAGTGCTGGGATATTTTTCACTGGCCTCTGTTCGTGACCATAAAACTTCTGCAAATAAGTTATCTCTGCCTCCACGATTCTATGATTTAATTTTAATTTTCTATTGCATTAGGATTTCATTTATTGGCTGACCGTGTATGCACAGTCTTAGAGTCACAGACTGATTTGGGCTGGAAGGGACATTAGAGCCCATCCAGTTCCACCCTCTGTCTAGGCAGGGACACCTCCAGCTATCCCAGGTTGCTCCAAGCCCATCCAGTCTGGCTATGGACACATCCAGGCATGGGGCAGCTACAGCTTCTCTGGGCAACCTGTGGCAGGGCCTCACCACACTGGAATCTCTCTTAAGCCAGGATAGTTTATAGCCCTTTCCAGCCCTGTCTTGGAGGCATGAGGAGGATTTGCCTGGTGTGCTGGGCCTGATGGGCTGTGCTGTCTCACAGGAGGAAGCCGAGTTACAAGAGAGCTGTGGATGAGCGCTACGACCACCAGCAGGCAGAGGAGGGAGGGCTGTCACCTCTCAGGAAGAAGACTCCATCCTCAGTCCTCCCAGCCAGCAAGGTGAGATCCTTGTAACCCTGGAGTGCCTCACCAAGACCCTTTTTTACTCACTCCCACTCACACTTTGCTGCTCCTCCCACAGGTGGTGCGCCCGTTCAAAACATTCCTGCACACGGTGCAGAAGAACCAGCTCCTCATGACCCCAAGCTCTGTGGGGAGGAATGGAGTCATAAAATCCTTCATCAGGTACAACACTCCGCTCCAGGCTGATCCTAAGGTAAGAGGAGGCTCTGCTCTAAGCCAGTACACAGTGGTTTCACAAGTGCCTAACTTAAAGCACAGTCACGAGAGGAGCTTTGCAACCCGTTTGAAACTAAGTGATTTGAAGCGGACTGTTTACACTTAAATAAATAAAATGGGGGTAGGCAGCTTCCTGAAGAATTCCAGCTTGAACTCCAAGCTTTATTCCTGCATCATTCCCCTGTGCTATTGGCAAGTAACAGTTAGAGATGAAAACTGGGAAACAGAAATAGAGTGGATTGTGAATATTGAGTTGTATTGATAACTGAAGCCTGTAGATCCCAGGTCTCTTTTCTAGGACTTCTCTCATGAGTGAGATTGAGCAAATGCCTCTTAAATGCAAACTTTGGAGGTTTTCCAAACCCTTGAGGCAGGAGGAAGCATGAGGCTGTCCTGGATGTGGGGCCAGTCAGACAACTGCTGGTGTCCAGATCAAGTGGGCATCAGTATCAACTGAGGGATCCTGTTGGGACCAGCAGCACACCTTGGCTGCTGCAGGCAGGTACTTCTCAACTATCCCAGGGAGCTTTCCAAGCCCCTGGTTTTCCAAGCCAGTTTGAGAGGGAGAGATTTGAAGGCTGGTTCTAGACAATAGTGTAGCTTCCTGGATTCACTCAAAGCCATGCTGGAAGCTGTGTGCCAAGAAGGAATTGCTGATGCTCCTGATACCCAACAACTCACCTGCAAAGTAGGCAGCTCTGGGGCTGGTTTGTCTCTTGCAGGAGAGCTGAGATGTAGAAAGGGAAGGGCAGGATGCAGAAATTGGTATTCCTACATCTAGCAGCCTAATGGCAGAGCTTCCTAGAGCTGTGCTCAGAGGCTGGCTGTGCTCCAGCAGGTCAGGGAAGGCCATTGGGAAGCAGTAAAGGATTCCAGCTTCAATCTCGCTTGGCTCCTGATGATGTTAGTGTCAGTACTACAAAGGAGTTAATAGGATGAGAAAAGAGTCTTGTGGCTAGGGAGTGCTTCCTCTGCTGCTGTCAGTTCGTGGAATGTTTTAGGTTTCATTCCAATGCAGGCAGCTCCCCCTCGGGAGTTTTTCCGTGTGGGAGCTAAACATAACTAAATAGCAGCAGAGCAATAAGATACATTTGTTAGTTTTATATTAACCAGATTGGATGCTGACAGCACCAAGCATTTACAGCACGGAGCCCAGTGCAAGGGATTCCCTTGGATAATGCCCATGCTGACCTGTGGGCTTGTGCTGAGACCAGGCCTGCTTTGGCATGGAGTGGGTTGATGCTAATCCATTTGCTGTGGCTGTAGTGTTGGCTGGACATTGCTCTCCTGGCTGACAGCATGCCTAGGCTGGGTCAGGAAAAGGAGGAGAAAGCCCCTGTTTCTGGCTGGCACACGGAGCTGGCTGCGTGCCAGAGCAGGCTGGGAGCTCTGGAGTGCTGTGGTTCACCAGCAGAGCGAGCCTCACAGGAGGCCAGGCGCCAGTGGGAGCTCAAGGTGTTTCCTGAGCACCATCTGTCCCCGCGCTCGCCGCAGGGAGCGGGAGCCGTGCCAGGCATTAGCGCTGCTTGGTGGCTCCTCTGCACCAAAAGGAAGCACAGGCTGGCTGCCTGCAATCCCTGAGGATGCTGCCTGGCATCCAGAGATGATGCTTCTGTTTCAGCTCTCCGTCTTCTCTTGCTCCCTGAGATTCGCACCAATATTTTCCTTGCATTTGTCCATTCATGATCAGGTCACAGGCTGCCTGAGCTTTGCTCCAGCCTGTAGCTCTGTGCTCTCATCTCTGGGCCCTTGCACAAAGCAGCTGAGTTGGGAAAGAGTGCTGGCCACTGAGTACAATGACATTTAAATTCCTCTCAGGAAAAAGAGAGGCAGAAGCTGGAGACTCTTCGGAAGAAGCAAGAAGCTGAGCAGCTGAGAAGGCAAAAGCTGGAGGAGGAGAAGAAACGGCGACTTGGAGAGGCGAAGCTGTGAGTAGATGTGGTCACACTGCTCTTGGCACCTGTAGGTTCCTGTGTACAGGTGTTTTATCTGGCAGGAGCTGTGAAAGCAGCAGAAACTTCTGTGGGCACAGGCAGTGTTTGTCTTTGGAGTATCTCTGGACATCTGATACAAAGCATTGATTGTCCTCGCTGTCCACTGCTGCAGCTTTTTGTTTTGAGTCTCCACTTTCTGACAGAGCTTAAACAAGGCTGGTGCTTAAATGAATGAGGAACTTGGGCCATTGAATTTGCTGCTGTGTCTTTTTGGCCTTATGCTGAGCTGGGGGGAGCTGACCTGGCTGGAACACGATGGTGAGCTGGGCTGTGTCCTCAGGAAGCGCGAGGAACGCCTGCGCAAGGTGCTGCAAGCCCGGGAGCGTGCAGAGGAGATTGAGAAGGAGAGGAAGAGGAGGATTGAGCAGAAGATTGCACTATTTGATGAGAAGACTGAGAAGGTAGAGCCCCTGCAGAGGTTATTTGGGATCATCTGTAGCCACTGAGGCAGGTGGCACTGCATAAATGTGTTTCCTGGAAAGAAGGGCCTGGAGGCTGTTTGGATTCTAGAGGCTGCAGCAAAGAGTAGCTGAATAAAGAACTTTCCAGAGTCTTGGTGGTCCTGATGGACAGCCTTTCTCTGGCTGCAGCAAATGGCAGCTGAATCCCTGTTTTTCCATAATCATGAATCTAAATGGGCTTTATTAATGCTCTGGTAGATGAGAGAAGGACTTGCAGTAGATAAAGGTGGCCTAATGGCCCCAAGGTTTTATCTGCTGCTTCTCTCAGCTGAGTAATAGCTGGACAGGGGAAAGCAACCATCCTTTCTCCAGAGCTTTCCTCAGATCCCAGGCTTCCAGGCAATTTGTGCAGGGGCCTAGTGGTCATTTGCTTTTATTATCCCCAGCTGCCTGTCTGATTGCATGGCTCTGAGTTTATATTCCAATGGTTTTGTGGGAGAGGATGTGTAAACCCCAGGATGGGGTCAGCTCTTCCTGGGAGGATATAAAACAAGGTTATTGCCCTAAATGTGACCTTTTTAAAACAGCAAACAGCACAGGCCCCCTTGATTGCTGGGGGAAAAGGAGGGAGAGTTTGCCCTGCCCTTTAAGGGGTCCTACTGTGCTGTCCTCCCTGAGACTGGGTCTGTGTGTGCTCCAGGTGCGAGAAGAAAAGCTGGCAGAGGAGAAGATCAAGAAGAGAGTGGCTGCCAGGAAGATGGAGGAAGCTGAGGCCCGGCGCAAACAGGAGGAGGAGGCCAGGAGACAGAGAGCCCTGCAGCAGGTGTGTGTGTGGGCCTGGTCTGTCCCACAGGCAGAGCTGGACAGGGGATCCACCTGCCTTGGGCACTGGGAATTCACCCCCGAGCTGTTTCCCTGCCGTGTAGTGATGAGGATTTGGGTCAAGTGAGGGGTTCCTGGTGCTGTCCCCTGGAGCCTGCTCTTGTCAGGTGAGTAACTCCTGCCTGGGCTTACAGGAGGAGGAGGAACGGCGGCGCAAGGAGCTGATGCAAAAGAAGAAGGAGGAGGAGCAGGAGCGTGCCCGGAAGATGGCAGAGCAGAGGCAGGCAGAACAGGAGCGGGAGAGACAGTTGGCTGCAGAGAGAGAGCTGGAGAGGAAGAGGGAGCAGGAGCGGATCCAGACTGAAAAGTAAGGCAAAATCACCATTTATGGACCAAATTCTGTACTGGGATTGAAACACAGCCAGGGCAGAGCAGGACTGGGAGACAAGCAGCAGGGAGCTGCAGTGACCTGGCAGCACAGCTCTGGACTGTTGCTGGTGCTGAGCTGCCAGGGAGGAACTCTGGGCTCAGGGATGTTGAGTGTGGTGGGGAGTGCCTGAAGAGCTGTGAGCAAAGGGGGCCCTGGTGTGGTTCTGGGAGTGAGGGCCTGTGCTGTGGTTCCCAGGCTCCGGGAGCAGCAGGAGAAGGCTGCCCGCCTGCAGAAGGAAGCAGCGGCTGCTAAGGAGCGGCTCCGCAGGGAGATGGAGAAGAAGGAGGTAAGTGCTTGATTTTGGGAAGGGTAGAGCCACACAGTCTGGCCTCAGCAGAGTCTGGCCTCACAGTCTGGTGGTGTAGGAGCAGCTCAGCTGGGATGCTGTGGAAGCCCTGAAGAGCTACTGCTGCACTTCTCAGCAGGAAGTCACACCTGTGTGGCGTGGTGACAGTACCATGGGGAGACTCACCTCTAAAAATACTGTTTACTAGTCTAGAAAGAGACCAAGATCAGTAGCACAGACTTCTGCAGATGGCCAGCTCGTTTCTGGCTTTTATAGCCCCAAGATAAAGTCAGCCCCAAGGTTTCCAAGGCAGGAGGCCCTGACTTTGTCAGGGAAAGGCAGCTCATCCTCTGGCATGGGGGTCAGTGGGTTTGTGCCCCTCTGAGGAAGCTGCACCATGTCCCAAGCACTCCTCAGCAGCAGAAGGAACAGCTATAATGATGTCCTTGAATATTTTGCCAGCCACAAAGATGGATTTCTGGGTTGACAGTGTAGTCCCTAAGGGTAATCCTCTGGGTGTCCCTTGGCAGCAGGAGCAGCAGATGCTGGAGGAGAAGAAGAGGCAGGAGGAAGAGCAGAAGAAACTGGCAGAGGAGAAAAAGGCCAAAGAGAATGCCCGGGCACACCTCCTGGAGAACAAGGAGGTAACTGGGGACAGGTCCTCAGGGGTGACAGCACAGTTCAGCCCCAGCACTGACCCACTCTTGCCTCGGGCAGTTCCAGCCTCTGCTTTTATCTGCCTTTCCAATAACACATTCTGTAATTCTGTAACACATTACAGGAATTCTGTAAATCCTGAACAGAGTTACCTGGACTTGACTCCACAAATATTTCAATGATAGAGAGAGGGCAAGCAGGAAGGATTGGGCAGGATTCCTGGCTGTGGGTAAGACAGCTGTTGTTGGAGCTGTCTTAAGTGCCTCTTAAATACCGGAAGCACCTCGGGCAGCAAGTGCTGAAAGTTTTATTTTGGGTCAAATTTGGGAACAGCCAGAAGGTGGCAGTAGAGCCTGTTGAATGGTGGTGGTTTGTCACGACAGAACCCTGCTGGTGTGCCTTCATGCCCTGAACGGTGACAACAAACACGTGGCTCTTGTCTCCTTGCAATGCTCAGAATGTTAAGTGCAGAACCAGTGGGTGGGACTTAATGTCACTGGACACAAAGCCATGAAAGGGGGTCTCTGGTAGGGATGGACAACTGTGTCCAACTCTCATTTCCCAATTGAAAATTGAGTTTCTACTGAAAATTTCTAGTGAAACCTAAAATTTTCAGTTGTAGGTTTTCTTCTGCTCTTACACTTTCTGGCTAAGTTAGTGGGCAGGTTCTCTGTATAGCAATTAGCAGTTTTATATCATTAATCAAGCCCAGAAGCTGGATTGCAGTGTGTTTAAAGCATGACTTGGCTCCAGTGACATAAAACCTCCAGTTAACCTTGGTTTGACTGGAGTGGAGCTCTACAATTTAGACCCGTTAGATTAATCTACAGCTGTGTGCTCATGCCACAGATGGCAAATTAATCAGCCTGATTAAACAAGAGAAGGCTGTGCACAGCCATCATTGGATCACAGCTTTGGAACTTGGGTCAAGCTCTCAGGTCCAAACTTGAGAACTGCTGGACTCAGGGATTGCTGTGAGATGACAGAGCAGGGGCTGAGCTGGTTCTGCTGTAGCTTGTGTCTGATGGTGCAGCTGCATCCCACACCTGTGGAATGTGTTTTTCTTCCAGAATTCCCCTGCCTGCAACTCGTACGAGATGACTCCGCAGAGCAGGAAGGAATTCAAGGTGCCTGTGACAAACTCGAATGACTACGGCATGGACCTGAACAGCGACGACTCGACAGATGACGAGAGCCAGCCACGCAAGCCCGTCCCTGCCTGGGCCACTGGTATGTGTGTGGGGACATGTGTGTGTCCAGGACCCCCAGCAGACTGTGGGACCTGCTGTGGGGTTTTGCCCAGTTCCTTCTGCCTGGAGGAAAGTGCTCCAGCATGGAATGAGTACCTTTGTGTCCAACACTGGACAGGAGCTTGGAGCAACCTGGTCTAGTGGAACAACCTGGCCATGGCAGATTGTTGGAATTTGTATGAGTTTTTAAATCCCTTCCAACCAAAACCATTCCATGATTCTATGTGGAATGTGGAATCATGGCCTCCTCCACCACTTGGGGGTCTTGTCATGTGTTGGGGGACAAATACACAGCTAAGCTGCCTTGGAGTGAAGAGAGATGAGCAGAGAGGGGACACACCGCCCTACAACAGCTTACACAGCAATCTGTCAACAAAATTAACATAACCGTTGTCTGTTCCCGCAGGGAATCAGCTCAGCCAGGCTGTGATCCGGCAGTACTACAACCCCCCTGATGTGGATGCACTGTTTGGGGCCATCCCCAGCCCCAAGCTGGAGGACATCTTCTACAAGAGCAAGCCCCGCTACTTTAAGCGCACCAGCTCGGCCGTGTGGCACTCCCCGCCCACTGTGGCGGCCAAGCCAGCCCTGGGGCTGCCCTGTGGCCTCAAGAAGCCCTGAGCTGAGCACAGGTGTGCAGCAGGTGTGCCTTCCTGTCTTCAGGTGAGGAAAGAGTCAGTCTTCACTTTTAAGTATTTAGGTTCTAGCGTTGAATAAATGGCAGCTTTTCCTGGGTTCCTGCGCCTCGGTTTGTGGGGCTGGTTTCTGTCAGGCCACGCCATGAGATGCTGCCCTGGGAAGTGCCTCTCTCTTATCCTTAGCTTGGAGCTGGTATGGACTCAGACCAGCCAGGTGAGGGGTGTCACCTGAAGCTGTGGGATTCCCCCTCTCTGTCATGCAGGCCTGCCAGGACCTGCCATCATTTGTACATTTGTGCTGCCCTCAAGGCTAGTGACAGCCAGGGACCACTGCACCAGGGCACAGTCCGGCCTGCTTCACTGCTCTTCTCAGGAAGGTGTTCCCAGGTGTGCTCTTCATCTCCTGCAATCCCAAAGGGATTCATCGCTCTGTTTCCCACCTGTGTGGTGGTATCCATCAGCTGGGCACGGCTGACATTGGCACAGCTGGGAGGGAACACGATGAGGGTCTCAGTGACATTCCATCAGCTGTGGAGAGATGTGACCAAGGTGTGACCATGTCCCCGAGGACCCGCAAGTGTGTGAACCAGCTCTAGGCCTCAAGAGGAGAAACACTGCAAGGGTTCTGGCAGACTTTCTGTTTCCCAGTGAAATTCCATCTCTGAGGCCAGATGGAATTGAGAGGATGTTTTTAAACTTAAAACCCTCTTGTTCACCCTTGGTTGTGGCTCAGCAGCAGCTCGTTGTCTCTCTGCCTGTTTAGCACTTCCTGTTCAGTGATCCACTTTTAACCGGACTCTGGCCAACCCAATTTCATTGAACCAAAAATTCCAGCCTTCCCATTCCAGGAGCCTATGGTGGTTTAGTCATTCCTTCTGCACCCAGCCCAGCCCTGTAAAATCTCTGTACTTTGTGTGAGGGGTCGTGACCCTGTCTGCGTGTCTATAGCCAATGCAGTTTGCCAGCAAATATTCTTGAAAAGATGTGGGTTTTGTATTTAAATGCACTGGTGTCTGTATTCTGGGGCTGCTTTGTATGTGCAGATCTGTGTCTGTGGAGTGTCTGTGCTTTTGGGGTTGCTCTGTAGATCCAGGTCTGGCTATTGCTATCTGTACCCATGGAGTGCCTGTATTTCCATGGCTGTCCTGTGCTTCCAGGTCTGTATTCATGCGACCGTAATTTCTTGTACAAAAGCTTCTGAGCTGGCCAAACACTGTTTGATAAAGTGAGTTTAACCATCTCTGGGCTCCTCAAAGCTTTTTGTTACAGAAATTGAGCGTTTGTGCCAATTCCTTGAGGCTGGAATGTCCTGTCTGGGGAGAACTTCTGATCTCCAATGGAAAATCTGCAGTTCCTGAGCACTTTGTAGCACATATGGAGGCTTTTGGTGCCTGATTTTTAAGGTTTGGGGTGCTTGTGGCTGTGTGTCCATTGGGGACATTACTCATTCCCAGCCCCTTTCCCTGTGCTGTCAGTCTGGCTGCAGGACCAGCTCCCAGCCCCCAGGCACAAACAAGGACACAACACTCAATTCAACTCCCACATAATTTATTAGTGACCAAGGGGCTATCTCCAGGCATGAGGGGATGTCACCAAGGGGGGATGACACTGTGTCACTGGGCTGGGGAGGCAATGGGGAAGGGGAGTTTGAACAACATGGTGTAACCGGTGTAGGGACAAGGTTGGGAAGGACACATTAAACATCCTCATGTATGTGAGGGCACTCAGAGGCCCCAGGCGTGGCACGTCCCTGTCCCTCGCCCTAGCCACGCTCGCAGATGAGCTCCACGACGCTGTGCTCCATGGGGACGGGGTCGAGGCAGCGGTGGGCGGCGCTGGCGGCCACCTCATCCAGCAGCCCCTGCACCACGCGCTCGTCGGAGGCGAAGCGCCACAGGTAGAGCTGCAGGTAGTGCCCGTCCACCTGCACCTGCTGCAGCCCGAAGCGCCCCAGCGTGCGCAGCCGCACGCACTCCAGCAGCGTCTTCAGGCTGATCTTGATGATCCCCGTCAGCACCGACACCTGAGCGGCGACAGCGGGGACACGTGGCACACACATGGGGGATGTGGGGCCCTCCTCCTGCCTGCCATTCCCCAGGAACTCCCCGGGAATAGCTGGCACAAGGACACCCTTGTCCTGGTCATCAGCTCCCAGGGAACCCCTAATCCCTGACACCAGGGACGTGGCAGTGGGAAGGTGGGCAGTTTGCGGCCTCTAGGGATGTTTAGGGACATGGTGGTGTCCCCATGACCTCACCTTGTTGAACTCAACAGGGCTGAAAATGTCGATGCGCTCAGAGAAAAGCTTCTGGATGTTGCTGAGCAAGTGGGTGTCCATGGGGGCACTGAGGACATGGACACAGTGACAGTCAGGGACTTGATAGAGCCAGGGATGTGGAGACAGGGACACAGGGAACATTAAGGGCCATGGAGAGGGTTCAGAGGATGCAGGGATGGTTTGGGAACAGAAAAGCAGAGGAATGTGAGGATGGTCCCAGGACACAGAGGGACAAGACAACTGAGGAACATAAGGATCACCAGGGGATTCTGGGACAGTTGTAAGGAATGCAGCAATTGTAGGGACAAACAGGGATCATCATTAGGACAGTTGAGATATGGGGACAGCTAAAGGCTGTAAAGATAGTGGGAGGGTATTGGGGACAGTCTGGGATCATTAAGAGGGTGACAGGGAAGATGCAGTGGATACTCGAGGAGTGACAGGGAGCCTGGGGGTGCCATGGTGACTCAGGCAATGACACAGGGAGCGCAGGGATGCCAGAGTGGCCTAGGCAGTGACACAGGGAGCCCGGGGGTGCCAGGGTGGCAGGACTGACCTGGGGGTGTAGCTGGGGGCATAGCGGCCGGGTGCCCGCGAGCTGCTGTAGACGGAGAAGGCGCGTCGGCTGGAATCGCTGCTCTGCGCCCGCCTCACTCCCTCCTCAAAGAGCTGCCCCACCTGTGGGTGGCACCACACCCTCAGCACCTTAAGCCCCCTCCTGGGATGCCCCAAACCTTCCAGGATTCCCAAAGGGCCACACGGGGATCCTGGGCAAACCCCTGGAGCCCTCCAGGGCTGTCCAACCCCCTGAGCCCTGGTGCCAGCCCGACCTGCACATCGATGGCGGTGATGTCCTCCACCACGCGCTTCATGACGGCGCGCACGTTGCGGGGCTCGACGGTGCCCAGCCAGTCGCGCGTCTCGACGCTCTTGCGCAGCATCTGCGCCACGGCCGCGCCCTGCACCTGCACGTAGTGATCCAGCAGCCGCTGCGCCGCCGCCCGCGCCTCCGCACACAGTGCCGGCCCCGGTGTCACTGCCGGCCCCGAGTCCTGCGGGAACAGGTGGGATCAGCCCCGCACCTCCTCTGCAGCACTGTCACCCCTGCGACTGCCAGGAGCATGGGGACATGGAGATGCCTCCCCTCCCTGTGACACTATATCTGATATGGGGGACAGGCTGGGCTTCAGGGGCTCTTAAGGCCTTGCAGAACCTCCCTGAGGATCCCTTGGGGACATTTGAGGCTCACCTGAGGCGGGAACTGCTCATCGGTGAGGGTGAGGATGTAGCTGATGGTGGAGTTCTCGTAGTCCAGGCAGAGACGGGCGAGGAGCAGCAGCAGGGCTGGGGGAGCAGCAGGAGCTCCCCGCTCAGCCGGGCCATCAGCGAAGCCGCGGGCGGTGCGGCACAGCCAGCGCACAAAGGCCACCACCAGCCCCTCACGCACCGCTGTCACACAGAACTCCCCCTGTGCCACAAATGGGAGAGGAGGTATCATGTCTAAAAATCCCTCACACTGCCCTGTACAGGTTTCAAACCTCCCTGTGTGACCCCCACCCTGCCCTGTGCCACCCACAGGTTGCCCCAGTGCTCCCCCGTGGTGCCCTACCTTGAAGTAGGGCAGGCTGGCGAAGGCGACGTCCCTGGCGGTGAAAAGCTGCACGTAGGCCAGCACGGCCTTGAGCTGGCCCAGCACGGAGGCGGCCAGCGTGGCCAGCAGGTCGGGCAGGCCGGGCCCCTCTTTGCCGGGGGGCCGAGGGGCAGCCAGCGCCTGGCGCACGTCACCCAGGCAGCCCAGGAAGAAGGTCTGCAGGGCGCGCAGGTAGCGGTCGACGCGCTCGCGGGCGGCCCGGGCCACCAGCTCGGCGGCGGCGTCGGCGCCCGCGGGCAGCAGCTCCAGCAGCGCGCGCAGCCGGCGGTGGAAGCGGTCGAGCGCCCGCACCAGCAGGGACGTGTCGCCCAGGCCGCGCTCCAGCGCCAGCCGCCGCTCCAGCAGCGCGAAGTAGCGGGCGGCCAGCGCGGCGGCGAAGGGCTCCAGGCGCCCCGCGTCCTCGCCGAACAGCGCGCGGTACGAGCCGGCCAGCTGGCACAGCGTGCCCACGAAGGCCGAGCTGCCGCGGTCCACGAAGTCCAGGATGTCGGAGGCGGGCGGCGGCGGCGTGGCGGCCGTGCCCGAGGGGTCGGCCGCGGGCAGCTCGGCCTCCAGCGCCGCCAGCTCGGCCTCGAGGCGCGCGCCCGCCTGGCTCAGGAACTCCTCGCTCAGCTCCTCGGCCGGCTCCTCCAGCTGCAGCAGCATCTCCACGCACTCGGTGAGCTCCTTGGGGTCCAGCGTCTCCTCCCTGGTGGGCGGGAGGGCCCGGGATTAGCAGTGACACGGCAGAAAAGAGAGATAAAGCAACAGAAGCCACCAGCAGGCTGCGGAGGGAACGCCCCCAAAGCCGCGTTTCCCAGCGCTGCCGTCGGCAGGCTGCAGGGTGAACGCACCGCAGGCGCGTGCGGAGGCGCTGGGCCAGCTCGGCCATGATGGCGTGGCTCTCGTCCTCGATGGCGCGGAAGGAGGGCAGGTGGCGGTAGTGGCGCAGCACGGCGCGGGCGCGGGCGTGGCAGCGCAGGGCGCGCGCCGGCTCCGTGCCCGCCCAGCGCCGCAGCCGCCCCGGCACCTCCACCAGCGCCTGCAGCTTCCGCAGCAGCGCCTGCACCCCTGCGGAGACACGGGTGAGACACGGCGGTGGCACCACCTGCTCATCTACCCACCCCTGGATATGCCCCACCGATCCACCCCGATGAATGTCCCTGGGTGTGCCCCGGGATGGAGCCGCTCCGTACCGGCCAGCTGGGCGCCGCGGCGGTGCCGCTCCTGCAGCGCGGCGCTGACGCGGGCGCTCGAGGCGCTGATGGCCGCCATGTTGGCCGCCAGGTCGTCCATCTCCGCCTCCATGTGCCGGAAATCCACCTTCATCTTCCGGATGGTGTCTGGGGAACGCGAGTCAAGTGCCAAGTAGGGACTGCCCGGGACCCTCCCGGCCCGCCCGGGATCAACACACCACAACCCCCCAGAGAAGGCTGGTTACTGGAGTGGCTGTCATCATTCTCCAGAGGGAACCACCAGAGTCCCCAGGGCAGCTTCCCAGTGCTGCCACAGTGAACATCCCCAAATCCCCATGTCCCATTGCTGCCATCAGTAGATTTCTGAGTGAACACCCTTAAGCTCCCATTTCCCATTGCTGCCATCAGTAGATTTCTGAGTGAACACCCTCAGACTCTCATTTCCCAGAGCTGCCTCAGAGTGGGTTCTCGAGTGAACATCCCCAAATCCCATCAGTAGATTTCAGAGTGAGCATCCCCAGATCCCCATTTCCCATTGCTGCAACCAGTAGGCTCCAGAAGCAACAGCTCACCGGTGGCAGAGATGAATTTGTTGTAGTTCTCGTAGAGCAGGGTCTGCATGTCACTGTCCAGGGCGCGGATCTCCCGCCCCAGTGCGGCCTCCCGGGCCAGGAGCTGCCCCAGGGGGCACTCGCTGCGCACCTGGGGGGAAACGGATGCGCATCTGCCCCTGGGTCCCTCCAGTGCCCCGAATTGAGATCATCAACTGCCCTCCATAACCAGTCCAAGATCTTTAACTGTCCCTGCTGGATTCCTCCCGGGATATGGAAGTGTCTCCTCCTGGCCTCGGGGATCACTGTCCATAGGGAATCACACCCATAAGGCCCCCGAAGAGTCCCTTTCTGGGATCCCCTCAGGATACCGGGGGCCCGGAGGTTCTGGGGACCCTGCGGTCCTCCCCCGCCACGGTCGCGGTCACCCGCCGAGATCCCTCACGACGCGGCCCCCCCGGAGTCCCGGAGCCGTCCCAAGGCGGCGGTGCCCGCGGGTGGGGTCTCCTTGCTCACCTTGGTCATGAACACCTCCGGGTCGAAGTGGGGCCCGTTGATGTCGGTGGGGTCCGGGGCCGCCTCGGCCGCCTCGGCAGCGGCCGGGCCATAGTAGCGCTGGAGCGGCCCGTGGGGACGCCGCCACCCGCCGCCCCCGGAGCTCCCGCCGGTGGCCTCGGGGCTGCCCGCGGCCCCGCTCCCGGCCCCGCTCCCCGCTGTCACCGCCGCCATCGCGGCTCCGCTTCCGCCCCAGCCGTCACTTCCGCTCCTCCTGACGCCACGTCCGGTGAGACGCTCGGTTGTCATGGCGACGGGGAAGCGGCGCCGGACATGGCGTGGCCCAGTCACCGCGGCCCGTGTCCTGCTGCGCCCCAGGGACAAGCATCCCCGTGAGGACGCAGACATGGGCGGAGACACCGACCTGGGGATTACCACCCCACCCAAGGGTCCCGCTCCAGCCCCGGGGCGGCTCCGGGTGTGTGAGGCCACAGGCACAGCCAGACGATGGACCTCGAACCTTACACAAGGAACAAACATTTAGGCTAAAAGGTCTAAAATCAGCTTTATTTACAGCAGGAAAGGCAAAATAAACCCAGCTAGGGTGAGGGCCAGGCTGCTCCAGGGGCCTTTTGTCGGGAGTCACCTGCTCCAGGAGTCACAGGCCATTGATTCTTCCCAAGGGAAAGAGGCCAGAGCTGCCACGTTGCACCAGGAAAGCAGGAAAACCCAGAGAAGTTCCTCCTTTCTCTTTGCCATCCCTGCACATTTTTTTTCCTATTTGTGAAGAAGAACACACCTAATCCAGCCAGGGTGTGTTTTGTGAGCAGTTTGGTACGTGGGACAACATTCCCTTCATAGCTGTGGACCCGAGTTAGCCCAAGGGCAAAGGAATTCCCAGTGGGAACAGGGAGAAGGCAAAGGAGCACCCAGCCATCCCTGAAGAGGGTTTGCTGGAGTCTGAATCAGAGGAGGAGGAATGGCTGAGCCCTGGCTGTTACAGGAAGAGAGATGCAAAAAAGCAAAGACACTCCTCAAGGCAAGGCAGGGGGTCTTTTGTACCTTCTAAATTCATTAACAAATCAACAAATCCCTCCTTGATTTCCCCCCATTCCAACAGCACTGCAGGGGGAATTCCACCTCACCTCAGCCTCTGCTTTATTGGCACAGCATCTCCCCAAAGTGCTCCAAAACCAGGGTGCCACAGTAATCACAATTCACTGGACCTTCTGCCACCAGATTTCTTTACCCTAATTTAGTAACTTAATTTGCACACGTGTGGGAAGGTTCTGGAAGGTTCCACACTTGTACAAATCCATGTGCTTATGGACTGTGGCCCTCCCTTCCCACAGGGTCCAGCCTGGTTTGCCCACAAGGATGATAAAGACAATCAAGCCAGGATTTAATGGAAGTCCTGCTCCCCTGCATCCCTTCTTTGCCACAGTCTGAGAGTATCCAGGCCTAGATCCATTGCTAATTCCATCCTAAAGCAGCACAGCACAGGTTTCCTTTCAGCCCAGGGATATGATCTGCGAGTCCCATGGAAATGGAGAGCGGCCACACGGAATGTAGGTCACACACTGGTACTCCCAAATCCCATAAAATCAGCATCCTAAACCCTACAGCTCGCAAAGCTCAGCTGGGCTATAGAGTATCCACAAGTCCCTGGATTTGTTAGTTCCTGGTTTTTATCCACAAGTCCCTGGATTTGTTAGTTCCTGGTTTTCAGAGAGGGAGGTGATGTGGAAGTGGCCCTTAGGAACAGCCCAGGGGATGTGGACAAGGCAGGAGGTGACGGCCTGAGCCATGACCCCAAAATCACGTTTGACACGAAGATCCATTTGGAGCCAAACTTGTTTTGGAAGAGCTGTCTGGGCCCAGCAGCAACGCGGAGCTGGAGGGAGGAGGAGTCACCGGGAAGGCGGAGCCGTGACCGGAGGCTCCTCCGGAAAAGGTGTGGACAGGTCTGTGGATGGTGGATGGCCTGTGCCACGGGGCCCTGTGCCACCTCCCAGCCCGGGCTCAGGTCCCTGCCCGGGCCACCAGGTAGTAGAGGATGAAGAAGATGAGGATGAGTGCCGCGGACACGGCGAGGAGCAGCCGGCGGTTGTCGCGGCCGGAGCGCGCCATTCCGGAGAAGCGCTTCACGCTGCCCGACAGCAGCCCCGTCACGCTCAGGAAATCAGAGTCCTGCCGGGAAAAGACACCTTGGGGGCCGTGCACAATCATGGAATAGCTCCAGCTCTCAAGGAGGGACTCACAAGATGAGCCAGTCTGACTCCAGGCCCTGTACAGGACACCCCAATAATCCCAGTGCTGATTTAGGGCTTCTCCCTTTAGGGCTTTGGCCACCCCACCTCCCATCCCAATTCCCTGATTTGCCCCAGCTCCCATTTCCCAGCTCCTCACCATGCCATCCAGGTAGCGGTTCTGTTCCTCAGCATCCTTGTCAATATCCAGAGCCAGCTGCAGGGCAAGGCAGGAAATGGGCATTAATGAGCTTTTAATGTCCAGACAACCTCTAAAATCTGAAATGCAAATTATTAAAACAAGCTGCTGCTTTCCCAGCTCCAAGAGACACACGGGGGCTTGTCGGGTGCCGGAACAAGGAAAATGATTCTCATTTCCCTGTTGGGCAGGTGAACTTTTCCAGCTCTGAAAATAAAGCCTGACTGTCTAAATCTGCCAGGTAGAGAGGGAAGTTTCAAACTCTGGGACACAATGGCAAGAATTCAGTCTGCCCTTTTACACAGTGACTCATTGGCTTCTTCCATGGCTTGTACTAAATTTTTAATAATAATCTAGAGCTTAAAGCTGTAAATAAAAGCATTTGATGTTAATAGGAGCAAACTAGCTTTAAGAACAGCTACACAGAGACACAGGTATTTTCCAAAATTAATCTGCTTGCCTTCTTTACATGATTTTTTTCTCCAAGGAGGTGAGCTTAGCAACATCCCTGTGTTCAAAGCCAGGTCGGACAGGGCTTGGAGCAACCTGGTCTAGTGGAAGGTGTCTCTGCCCATGGGAATGGGTGGCACTGCATGAGCCTTAAGGTCCTTTCCAACCCAAACTTTTCCATGGTTCTGGGATCCCCTGCAGGATCACAGGCAATCAGAGCCTACCCTTTACCTCAACACCTGATGTGAGCCCGGGCACTCACCGACTTCAGCCTGGTGACCTTGTTGGCCAGGCTGTCGGCCATCCGCTTGTTCTCCACATCCAGCAGGTCATCCATGGAGCTGGGACTCTGCCCTGGGGAGAAGAACGAGGAGCTCCCATCGTCCCCACCACAGCACAGCTCTGTCCCCATCACAGCCCCTCCTCGCACGGTTTGTGCCATGGAGCCCTCCCAAAATGTGACCCACACTTCCCCCAAACAAGAAGCCAGACTTGCACCCTGAATTGCCACCACGGCCCAGCGACACCCAGGGATTGGATTTGGGTGAAACCCGACAAATCCGGGGCCCCTTGCCCCCGGCTCTGTTGGGGTCTCTCGGCATTGCCCCCCATTGTGGGGCAGCTGGAGGTCTGGGGGAAATTAGGGTCTATGGGGCGCTCAAAGGGGTACTTAGGGTTTATGGGGGGGCACTTAGGGGTACAATGGGACAATTAAAGGGTTGGGAGGGCAGCCGAAGATCCCAAAAGGGGCGCAGTTGGGCAATTACGGCTTATGGGCGGTTCCAGGGCTATAGGGGAGAGAAACCGGGGCACCGCAAGAGCCCCCGCGGGATTCAGTGGGATGGGGAGCCCCTCCTGCCCCCAAACCCGTCCCTGTAGCTGTCCCTTGTCCCCTCACCTCGGCCCCGCTCCGCCATGGCCGCCCCGGCCCGTCCCGCCCCGCCGGGCGGAGCCGCCACGACATGTCCGCCCGCTCTTCCTCCTCCTCCTCCTGCTCCTTCCCCCCGGCGCCGGGACCCTCGGGCCGCTCGCCCGGGCCGGGGAGGAAGGGCTGGAGCTGCCCCCGAGGGATCCCGGGCCGCAGGTACGGCCACAGGGCACAGGGGCTGGGGGGAGAACGGGGGCCTTGGGGACAAAGGAGGGGGGCACTGGGGACAGGTTCGGGGCTTTGGTCTGGGGACAGAAAGAAGTTTTGGGGAAATAATTAGGGGTTTGGGGGAAAGAAGTAGAGGTTTTGGGGAAAAAATAGGGGCTTGGGACAAGAATAGAGGGTTGCGGGGGTTTAGGGATATAAATAGGGTTTTGGCGTCAAAAAAGGGGGTTTGGAATTTACCCCAGTGGCGGAGGATGGAGGTGGCAGTGTGAGGAGCCGGTAGGAGTACGGAAAAGGGGGATCTGCCCAATGATCCATTGTCATTCATGTCATCCCCCCAAAAGCAGAGGTGGATCCCCTCCATCCCAGCCCCTGCGCGTGGGGATGCTGTGTCCCTGCCCCGGGCCAGCCCAGCCTCCAAAATGCAGGATCTGCCTCTTTCAGTCCCCTCTGGGGCTGCCTGGGCAGGAGGGGCCAGCCCCTGTGATTCCCGAGCCCCTCTGGGGGCTCTGCGCATGGGGTCCCCGTGTGTTGGGGTTGGTGTGACCAGCTCAGCCTCATCCTCACGGGAACACGGTGTCCGAGCCCCAATCTGCTGGATTTCCCCGCGCCGGGAGTCACGTCCCCGCGCCGTGGGCTCGCGTGGCTCCGTGAGCCGCTAAACCGGTGCCGTGGCCAAAATAATCCCGCGGCGCTGCGCGTCTGCCCGCCGGCGGTGTGGGCACGGCCAGCCTCTCCCGGGGGCTCCGGACGAGCCTTCGGGCTGTGCCTGCAGGGATCGGCCATCATCCAAACCCTCCTGCTCTGCTTCCCACCACCCGCCAAGGTAGCTCCGCCTGGAGCCGGAGGATGCTCTCCCGCCTGGCTGCCTCGCCTCTCCAGCCCTTGTCACTCCGCGGGAATGTTTTTGGCTTTATTTGTTTTTTTTTCCCCCCTGTGCGGCAGCAGAAATCAGGGCAGGCGGGGAGGAGGAGGAGGCAGGGAGCTATTTCAGGGAGCTGCTGTTATCTGCTCCACGTTAATCCCCAGCTGGTGGGGGGAAGGTTTTCCCTGAGTGCTTTCCTGGGAGGGCATATATTAAACATTGAAAAGCAAAGCGAGGAAGAAGAGGATTAGCAGGAGAGAGAGAGGAAGCTGGCTGCTGGCTTTGCTCGGGTTATCCATCTGCTCCACTTTTATGGATGCAGCAGTGCGAGCAATATCACTCAGGATTTTTTTGTGTTGCATTTTTTCCCTCCTTGCTCTCTCCACTCCTTTCTCTCTTCCCCTTCAGAGATCTGTGTGCCGAGGTGCTTTTCCATCACCCTGGAAATCCCCTTGCTCCCCTTCCTGTAGCTGAGCTCTTGGAATAATGGAGCTCCAGTCTGTGGTATCCACGCTGGAAAGCGGAGAGCAGGACACCGTTCTCAAAGTGCTCCAGGTCTACAACCAAGAGGTGAGTGAGCATCAACCCCTCCCTCAGCTCAGGGACTCCTAAAAAACATTGTTATCCAGATCCCAAGTGAAACCTGGCTAAGAAATAAAGAGTACTGAGTAGGAGGAGCTTTTATGTTGAGGCAGTTTTGGAGGTGCTGAGAGAGTCCAGGGAGGAGCTGCAGGTGAAACGATGTTGGGATTTGCAAGTCAAAGATGATTAGAGGTGACTGCTGGGATCTCCTATGGGCACAGCTCTGAAAGCAGTAAATAATGAATGTAGAATATCAAACCCCAATGATCTGGAAGCACAGATGGGAGCATTTTTAGCCTTAGGGTAGGAAAAGATTGTCCGTGGTGGTAAATTTCTGCTTGGAAAAAGGAGACTGGAGGGGAGAGGGGAGACCTGAGGAGCAGCAGAGGGGCAGCTCCAGCCTCTGCTCTCTGTGACCAGTGACCCAAGGGAACAGCTGGAGAGGTTTAGGTTGGATATTAGGAAAAGGTTCTTCCCCCAGAGGATGGTTGGGCACTGAACAGGCTCCCCAGGGAGTGGGCACAGCCCCAAGGCTGCCAGAGCTCCAGGAGCATTTGGACAACACTCTCAGGCACAGGGGAGGGTTGTTGTGCAGGGCCAGGAGCTGGACTGAATGGATCCTGTGCGTTCCTTCCAGCTCAGGATATTCTATTCTGTGAAATCCTGTTTGAAACTGACTCTGGTTGTCAGGGAAATTTCCTTCAGAGGTTTCCCCTGGGAGGGGCTGGCCCTGTGGATCACTCTGACTCACTCTGCACCAGGCTGGAGTAGGTGGAAGCCAGCAGGGAAAACCTGAGGAATATTTTTCAAGAGCGTGTGTGAGAGAGGGAGTGTGTGGAACTATTCCTAACAGTCGGATTTGGAATGGGAGATATGGGCCAAGAAGGAGCAGGTGTCTGTTAAGGACAGCATTGAGGATTAACAGCACCAGCAGCAGGTGCAGTGCTGGCATCCTCGGGGTGCAAGCAGTGCCTGTGTGTCCCCAAACCACAATATTTCCAATTGGATTGCCCCAGCTGGGTCCTTGCTGGGATATCAAGCCCAGGGAACTGGAACCACAGGGTTTGCTGACCCGTCTGGAGGAAATGGAGCAGTCAAAGAGGATTATGAAACTGCAGATAAACCTGGCACAGCCTGGCACTGCTTCTGCTGCAAGACTGGTGGTTCTGTGTCCTTTTCCTGCGGATTTGTTTTAATTCACTGTTGTGCACACAGTTTTTGCTTGCTGGGAATAAATTACAGCTAAAGCAAAACCTCAGGTGTGGCCAGAATATCCCCAAATGGGATTACAGCCTGAGGAGAGGATGTGCTGAGGGAAGAACAGGCATGCTGCTTGTGGAACACAGGGGTGCCAGGGCTGAGCCATCAGCTCAGTGTGGATGGATCAGCTCATGGAGCTCACACACAGCCTGGCTGGAGTAACCTGTCCTGCCCCCACACCTGGGGCTGCTCCAGGCACTGTGTCCATCGCTGCTTCCAGGCTGGACACAACCAGCTCCATCCCTGGGCTCTTGGTGACTGCACACACATAATCAGTGTTTCATCGATTTTAAACTTTTCATTTTCCAAGCTGGGTTCAACTGCTCTCTTGGTATGAACAAGGATTGTCTCAATCACTGGGAAGTGCTGCTTCTCCTCAGGCAGCTGTGATCTCCTGTGCTCTCCAGTTCCATGGGAGCAGGTTTGGTCAGGAAGGAGGCTGTCAGTGAAGAACAAACAAAACAGCAAGGGAAACACAATGAATGGAGATCAGGAGTGTTTGTTAGCATGGGGACAGGATGGAGTGTGGAGATCAAGTCCCTTGTGTTTAAAGAACAACCTGGATACCCACGAGAATCCATTCCCATGTACCAAGGAGACTTCTTTTGGTCAGGAAAAGGAATAATAAATATCAAAGGGAGACGTGTAGGCTCAGTGGTATTGCTGAGCAGGGGAATTACCGGCTCTGATGGGATATTGGGATTGGGATGAATAACCACTGTGCTGCTGCAGTATTTAAACTAAATCCATCTGTCAGCTGGCCTGTGGCATTCCACTGGTGCTGTGGATCCAGGGGTGATGCCCATAATGTGGGGGGGGACTGTCAGGAGATGGTCTGCTTGCTGTTGCAGCATGTTTTGGACTCGCTGCTTTCCAGCTGAATGGCTCTGCCCTGATCCCATGGAGTTTTAACCTGTTCCTCTTTCTGACTGATTTTGTTTTTCCCACAGAAATCTCAGTGCTTCATCTTCGAGGATGAGGAACGGGAAGAGAGGAAGGTAGGCACACACTGCTTGGTTTCTTCCCCTGGCCAGTGTGTAAATCTGCTGCTCTGTACTCATGTCCAGCTGGGCTTGGCCAGCAGCTCCCACTGGAAAAGAAGTGAGAGTTTTCCATTAACTTGGTTAGGGAATGGTGTGCTTGGAGTGTCTGGCTCTGGTTTTGCCATCAGTAGTTGATGGTTTTGGATAAAGGTCAGCATCCATCTGACACTAGTTCCATGATCCATATAGTCCAGCCATGCATATGATCTCTGGTGCCTCTGGACAGGGGTCACAGCAGTGCTGGCTCCAGAGAAGGGTGAGGGGCTACACAGGGAGCCAGCAGCAGGATTTACCAGGAGCTGTGCATTAGCAAATCCTTTGAGCTGGTGTAATCTGGCACTTGGAGGGAAGGAACATTCTGCCTGCTCATTCCTGCTCCTGCAGCTCTTTGTGGCAGGGCAGGCCTCAGCCTGGCTGTTCTGCCATAAGAATGACTGTTTTCCCTGGACTGTTTTCCAGCTGGCTCAGTTCTGTGGTCAGTTCACTGGTGGATGGTGCCAGTGCCTGTGTTAGCACAGCGAGTACAGGCCAGGTGACCTGGGTGGAGAGTGGCACCTCCTTTGGCTGTGCCAGGGCCAGCTGCTGCCACATGGAGCATTCCAGGCACAGCCTGAAACGTGGGGCTGGTTCTGATGAGATCTGAGCTCTTGGCCTTGCACTGACCCACTGTTTGAGCTGGGGCAGTCACACAGGACGTGGCTTCAGGCACAGTGTCCCATTGTTGGGGTGTATGTAGTGAAATATGAGATGAACATCACCACTAGTTCCTGGTGCTTGGGTGTTCAGATGGTTCAGCTTCAAGTACACACCCTGAGATCTCTCTTCCCTGAGCCAGGCTGAGGCTTTGGTTTCTGGGACTGGATTTGGAACTCTGTCTCCTGTGAGGAAGGAGAAGAGGACCAGCTGTACCTGATAATTTCTCCAGGATGTGAATGTGGGGCACACATTCATGAGCCTCACGTTAAGGACTGAAGTTCAGTTTTTCTTCATTCCTTCCCTCAGTAGTTTCATTTCACCAGGGGAGAGTCAGGTTGGATATCAGGAGGAATTTCTTCATGGAAAAAGGATGGTCAAGCATTAGAAGGGGCAACCCAGGGAGGTGGTGTAGTCATCATCCATCTCTGGAGTTATTCAAGGAACGACTGGACATGACATTCCATGCTCTGGTCTGGTTGTGAAGGTGCCAATGGGTCACAGGTTGGACTTGATGGTCTTGGAGGTCTTTTCCAACCTGGATGATTCTGATTAATGACTAATGATTATGCTTAATAATTCCAACCTTATTGAGTCTGTGATTATTTCAAAGTGTAACCAAAGGGGCTGTTAATCCAGTTACAGACCTCATTTTTTTGGTTCTTTCACAACTGTAACCTCACAGAAAGACCTGTGCTCTGAGCTGTGTTTGAGGTCTGGTGGGCTCCCCCAGCGGCGTGTGTGGGTTACTGGTATGACTTGAAGTTCTGCCACACGTGGTTCAGCCTGAGCTGCCCGTGTCTGTGAGGCCTTACCTGAGCTGCTCTGTGACTCACTGTTCCCCATGAGCTTTGCAGCTCCCGTGAATTGTGTTAGTGGGGCTCTGCCAGTCTGTACCCATGGAAGATCTGGGCCAGTAGGTCTCCAGACAGCACTGAAATTAAGGATATGCTGTTTATTTGAATCTCCTGAGGTCTCTTCACCTCTTTTCCCAAAGCATCAGGTGCTCTCCTCACCTCCCTTGGGTCCTGTCCCTGCAGTGGGCAGGTCAGCCCTGTCAGCCTGAACCATCCTCACCAGGGCAGAGCTACAACAGTGTCCTGTTTGTGCTCTCCCTTTGCACCCAATACCCTCTGCAAAGACATATTTTCCTGGTTGTTCTGTCAGTATCCAAGGCATTGCTTGTTTCCAACTGCACAGAAAATGGCCCAGCTGCTGATCAAGTTCCTGGAGAGGGAGCTGCAGCCATCCTGCCAGGTCACCTGCCTGGAGAGCATCCGCATCCTGTCCCGGGACAAGCACTGCCTCGACCCTTTCGCCACCAAGGAAGGCCTGAAGACCCTCTCCAGGCACGCCGGCATCGACTACTCGGAGGAGCTCATCCGGGAGGTGCCAGACCTGGATGTCATCCTGGAGTCCCTGAAATGCCTGTGCAACATCGTGTTCAGCAGCGCCACGGCGCAGGAGCTGACGGCGGAGGGGCGGCTGGTGGTGGGGCTGGCGCGGCGCATCAAGCTCTACAACGAGCGCTGCCTTCCTCACGACATCAAGTTCTTCGACCTGCGCCTGCTGTTCCTGCTGACGGCCCTCAGGGTGGACATCCGGCAGCAGCTGGCCCAGGAGCTCCGGGGAATCGGCCTCATGACGGACACCCTGGAGCTGACCCTCAGCGTCAAGTGGCTGGACCCCTACGAAGTTGCCACCGAGGAGGGACTTCTCCCACCTTTGCCTCGGCAGGAGACGGAGCGAGCCATGGAGATCCTCAAAGTGCTCTTCAACATCACCTTTGATTCCAGCAAGAGGGAGGTGGACGAGGTGAGCTCCTTGGCCCTGTGGCATCCACGTGTCTCCGGGCTCTGGCTTTGCAGTTTTTCTCCTCCCTTGCATTTTCTCGTGTGCACCCTGAGGGTGGTGAGGTACTCAGATGTCCTTAGGGCACTGCCTCTATCCCTTACTTTGCCCGTGCTTTTAGAGCATTCCCAAATGGAGAATTGAGAGTCTGCTTTCCCTGGAACACCCTGCAGTCCGTGATCAGGAAGGGGGGGAGCAGGCTGCAGGCTCTGGGATGTGTGGGATGCCCTTTGCTGATCGAGGTGTTCCTCTCTCCGTGTTGGGGCCAGGAAGATGCTGCTTTGTACAGGCACTTGGGTGCCCTCCTGCGCCACTGCCTCATGATCTCTGCCGACGGCGAGGACCGCACCGAGGAGTTCCACAGGTCTGTGGTGGGAACAACTTCACCTGGAGCTCCCCCAGGCACTTCCTGCCTGTCCTTGGGCGACTGGGGGGGACCCTGCTGGCCAGCAGCTCTTAGGTTTAGCCTGGGGATCCCTCGTGCTGCTGGAACTCAGAAACAGCCTTTCCTGCCCTGGGAATGCAATGTGGCAATGCCATGGCCTCCTGGCCCCTGAGATCTTGTTCCATGTACTGTGTCATGATGTCCTGACGGTCACATCCACGTCAGTGGGCGAGTGGCCAGAGAAGAAGCGTGCTGCTTTGAAACGTCCGTGAGGTGGCCTTAATTAGTCTTAAGCCATGCTGAGAAATTGGCTGTGTCATGTTGCCAAGCATTATCGGTGCAGGGGTTTCAGCTTGGAGCAGGTGACACCACCCTGTCCCCAAGAATACATAGCTGGGGAGATCCCAGGCGGTGCTGGTGTGGAACATCAGGATTAGGAGTGACACAGGAGGCTCCAGAGACAAACCCTGGACTCCCCAGATTCGTCTTGCTTGACTCTGTGTCAAGCTCTGTGGGTTGTCAGATGTCACTAAAGTGTCTTTGGACTCTCAGCATATAGTTAGCTGCCCAAAAAGCATCTTAATTTAACCCTATTCAGTGGTGTGAGGAGCTTGAGATGCTTCAGGAAAACTTGGATCGCAGGGTCCTCACAGTCCTGCGAGTTCATGATGGGCCTTCATTTCTGCAGAGCTAAAGAACTTCTGTGAGCAAAGCTCCATCACTCTGTGTTCACTTCCCTTCTCTTTCACACGTGCAGCCACACAGTCAACCTGCTGGGCAACCTGCCCCTGAAGTGTCTGGATGTGCTCCTGACTCCCAAGGTGCGGCCAGGCTCGCTGGAGTACATGGGCGTCAACATGGATGCGGTCAGCATCCTGCTGGACTTCCTGGAGCGACGCCTGGACAGGGTGAGTGCTGGGGTTGCTGCTTCCCACAGGTCCAGGGCACCTTTCCCTCAGCCTGGTGGGAGCAGCACGCTTGGTTTGAAGTTAGCTCTTTGTAGGAGGGACAGCTTTTGGCAGAGCTGTGGTTGGTGGGACTAAACCAACATCCCTAAACTGGCAAGGTGACTGCCATTGCTTTGAGGGCTGCAGGCAGTGAGATCAGTGGAACAGTGGATGATTAGCTGATAACTAACTGGGTGATTGACAAATCTGCTCTGTTTCACTCAGCAGTGATCCAGTAGGCAGTTCTGGAAACCTGAGTTCATGTTATTTTCAAGCTGACTACGGTGTTCAGTAGCCCTCTGGAGTTGTTCCATAGGGCCTCCAAATTTTACCTCTGCACTTCTCTGCACTGGATGCCCTGCCCAAATATTTCTGGCACTGCCTGTGCCACAGCAAGTGGTGTGGGGAGGAAGGAGGCACTGAATGCCTGTGGCAGAGGTTGGGAAGCTCTGTGTCCATCCATCTCCCTGATGGTCTGTGCTCATGTTCCCCAGCATGAGCCAGACAAGCTGAGCTCAGCAAGACTGACGTGCTGCTTCCTCTGGGGTTGTTTCTGCAGGGCCACAAGCTGAAGGAGAGCTTGACCCCTGTGCTGAACCTGCTGACGGAGAGTGCCCGAGTGCACCGGCAGACCAGGAAGTTCCTGAAGGCTCGGGTATGCTGTGCTGCCCCGAGAGGGGCGGCCGCAAAGCCCCTCTTGTGCCCCCCTCCAGACAGCTCTGCTGTGGGTGGCTCAGGCCTTTGGCACCCACTGTGACCTGCCACCCTCGCTGCGACCCCGCAGGTTCTGCCGCCGCTGCGGGACGTGCGGAACCGGCCGGAGGTGGGGAATTCCCTGCGGAACAAGCTGGTGAGGCTCATGACGCACATCGACACCGACGTCAAGCACTGCGCCGCCGAGTTCCTCTTCGTGCTCTGCAAGGAGAGCGGTGGGTCCCGGGGGGCTTCCACCCTGAGTGGGGAAAGGGGAGAGCTCCAGCAGGGAAGGAGGGGGTGCCTCTCAGGCCAGGACACCCCAGCACACAGCCTGGCCCACGCTCAGCTCCCACGCCTTGCTTCCTGTCAGCATCTCCGTGTCTCCGTGGCCTGGAGGCGTGGCACAACCAGGCTGCTGGGAGCACGGGCTGGAGGCAGGAGGGGAGCACAGGGTGGTCTCTGTTCCTTTCCTGGCAGTGTCTCGGTTTGTGAAGTACACGGGCTATGGGAACGCCGCGGGGCTGCTGGCGGCGCGGGGCCTCATGGCCGGCGGCCGCGAAGAAGGCGAGTACTCAGAGGATGAGGACACGGACACGGAGGAGTACAAGGAGGCAAAGCCCAAGTAAAGAGATCTGCTCCCCCTCTAGAGCTCCCCTCCTCCCACACCTTCATCTCACTCCTGCTTTTTCCCTCTTCATCTCTCTTCATGCACCTCCTGCTATCTCCCTGTTCTGCTCTTCCACATGCAGCAGGGGTGGAAGTGTCCATTTTCCCTATCCCTCTCCAGAGCTCAGTGTTGCTTGTTTTTGCTTTCTCTTTCTCCCTTCCCTCTCTTTCCCTTCTCTCTCTTTTTTTTTTTCCCGTTTCTCTCCTTTCCTTTGCAGTGGATGGTATCTTGAGGGTGGGGGTTCCAGGCCTGTGCCCACTCATGCATCCCCTGCACACCTGTTCAGTGTCCCTGCAGGTTGTTGGGATTTTCCCCATTAGCTTTTGTCTCCTGCCTTGAGGAGAGAGAGGAAATATCACCTGCCCTCATGTACCTCATTTCCAGTGGCACTGTGGCATTGGCAGGAGGGGATGTTAAAGGAAAGGGAGGTATTTGTAAGGATGTAGGTCGGAAGCCCTTGTAGCACTGTGATGGCACTTGGAGCTGAGGGCACGAGCAGTGGTGATAGCCAGTCCTGCTATGCCATTCCTCTGCTCCATGAGGCTCAGAAGGATTGCAAACAGCCCTTTTTGTCACTACTGTCCCTCTCCTGAGCCCTGGCCTCACTGCTCTCTGTGCAGCATCAACCCTGTGACGGGACGTGTGGAGGAGAAGCTACCCAACCCCATGGAAGGGATGACGGAGGAACAGAAGGAGCATGAAGCCATGAAATTGGTCAGCATGTTTGACAAGTTGTCCAGGTACTGGGACATGGTGTGTGTGAGGGGTATATCAGTCACAAGCCTTCCTTTGGCTCCATTCCTAAGGCCTGAAGGGACCTAGGAGCAGGAGTGGCAGGGGATATGTGGGGAAACTTCCCTCAGCATTGCCCCATGACATGCAAGGAAGTGCTGCCAGCTCCTCCAGCTTTGGCCTGATGGGACACTGTGGAATTCCTTGCTGTGCCTGCACTGTTCCCAAGCACCTGCTGCTCGCCAGGTTTGTCGAGGTTCTTGGGAAGGACGGCAGCCTCTGTCCTGGCAATGCTGCTCAGAGGGGAGCAGCATTTTGGGGACAGGCAGAGGGGACAGATGGCAGCCAGTGCCACCAGCCACTTTCCCTGTTGGAGTGCTTTCTCCAGTTATCTCTGATCCAGAGGAACCCAGCTGAGTTCAGGCTTTCAAGGATCTTTAATGGTGCTGGGGGTGTTCCAGGCCATTTCTACAAGCCCCACATTCCTGGTCTGTTCCCACGCTCTGCTGCAGCTGTGTCTTACCTTCCCCCTCCCCTCCTGGCTGCAGGGAGAAGGTGATCCAGCCCATGGGCATCACTCCCAGCGGCAACCTGGCGCCCATGGAGAACGCCATCCGCAGCATCGCCGACGAGCGCTCATCCTCTGACTCGGACCTGGGGCTGGACTGAGCCGCTCCAGCCGCAACCCCTCGGAACTGGTGCTGCACCCGGGGGCTGGCACTGCCCCAGGACTCCCCCGTGGGATGCTGATCCAGCCTGGAGCCCTCGCAGCCTCACATGGAACACCTGCCTCCTTCCCAGCTCCATAGCCACCTCTCCTGCCAGAGGTCTCTGTCACCTGGCTCCACCTTGGTCTCTCCTGTCAGCAGCCTTGAGGATCTCACACTCCAAATTGCTTCCAGGACTCTCCAGTAGGATTTTTGGTTTTTAAATACGTGCTGTTTGGGAAGAAGGGTCAGGGGGAGGCTCTTCCTGCCGCTTCACCAGGGTTCAGGGATCCATGGAGCCTCCTGTGTGCGTGTGGCTGTGTGAGTGCCCGGCCCCACAGGGGGGCTGCTCCCCAGGAATGCCGTGGGAAGGGGGGCTGCCATAGAGGGGTGTGGGCCTGCAGTGGGAGGGGGATCTGCAGGGCATGGTGCAGGTGGCTGTATCCATGTCTGTGCACACCTGGAACGTGTGGGTGAGCAGAGCAGAGCTGGTGAAGCCTTGGAAGCTTCCAGCATTCCACTGGCTGCCGGAGAGAGCGCACGGGCAGTGTCCCTTGCCTGGCACTGGGCACTGTCCCTGTCACACCCAGCTGGGTTTGGGCGTTCGTCTCTCCCAGCTTTCCAGACAAAAGGCCTGTGCTCTGTCCTTGGCTCCTCCTTGCTGTCCCCAGGTGGCTGTGTCCCCTCAGGGGCTGGTGTTGGGCCTGGTGTAGATTTGTCTTTATTTTTATTCCTGTTTTCTTTGGAAAGAAAATATTCTCATTTGTCTCATGTATCCGAGTTCCCAAATCTCCTGTCATGAGTAGGAATGCACAAGTGATGCTAGAATAAAGCCAACCTGACACATGGGAGTGTGGCTGTGATTCCTCTGAGCAAGGAAATCCCTGTGGCTCTTCCTGTGGCCAAGTGTTCCTGCCCATGTGTCCTTAGGAGCTGGGGGTGTTCCTGAACATGGTCTAGGAGGTGAAGAGCTGGAGGGGTGCTTTGCTTGGTGTTCCAATTTCCACTGCTGAGACTCCTTGAGTGCAGTGCCCAACTCTGGCCCCCTCATGGCCAGGAGGATATTGAGGGGCTGCAGTATGCCCAAGGAAGGGAACAGAGGTGGGGAAGGGTCTGGAGCCCAAGGAGCTGAAGGGGCTCAGCCTGGAGAAAAAAAAGGCTCATGGGGGACCTTCTGGCTCTCCACAAGTCCCTGACAGGAGGGTGCAGTTCCCAAGGAACAAGGGATGGGACAAGACTCTGCCAGGGGTGGCTCAGGTTGGACAGCAGGAATAATTTCCTCATGGAAAGGGCTGTGAGGCATTGGAAAGGGCCACCCAGGGAGATGGTGAAGTCCCCATCCCTGGAGGTGTCCAGGGAAGGCCTGGATGTGGCACTCAGTGCTCTGGGCTGGTGACAACGTGGGGATCAGTCACAGGTTGGACTCGATGATTTTGAAGGTCTTTTCCAACCTGGAGGATTCTGTGTTTCTGTTTAGCTCCTGACTGACCCCCAAGTGCCTTTCCAGGCTGCTGGGCTGTTGACAGCCCTGCTCTGTCACGGTCTGAGCTTTTAGGCTAATTGCATTTTTCTCTTTTTAACTAGCAAACCCCCCCCCCTCCCCCAGCCCTTCTGTTTGCTGACACAGACCCCTGATCCCTTCCCAGCTGTTGAAGCTTTCCCAAGCTTTTTGTGCAAAAGGAAAAGAGGGAGGTCTGGTGTTTTTAATGCAGTTGCTTCTGATGTTGTTTCAATTTTCCAGAGTGCTTAAATCCCTAAGAACAGCTGCCAGGCTTGGCCTGGAATGCCCTGGAACAGGGGCTGGGCTTGGCACTGGGTGTTTTGGGAGGTGTTCATAGAATCATGGAACTCTGTTTCAGGGGATGGTTAAAAACTGAGTCCCCCCCCATTTCCAGTGTGGATGTGCCACAAGGCTCTGCACTGTGTTGTTGCAGGTTTGGGAAGACTAGGACATGGCTGCAGTGCTGTGACACTGCCACCCCCCAGGATGGCATCTACAACAGGGAAGGGCACTTGTGTGAGAAAGAAAAGGGAAAAAAGGTACTAAAAAGTAGGTGAAAGAAGCAGTGGTAGGGACAGAAGGTGTGACTTTACAGAAATGCCCTCAGATGACATCCAGAAACTAATTATCTCTCTTTATTATTAAATAATTAACACTCCAGTGATTCAGAAGTTGCCCCCCCAACAGCCTGGGCTGGAATAGGGGGCAGCCCCCCCGCCCCTGGCTTGTCCCCTGATTAGCAGAGATTTCATGGAAGACTAAACACTGCCTGCAGCAGCTGAGGATCATGGCCAAGGGAACAGTGGCTGGGGAGGAGCTGTGACAGGAACTGCATGCTCAGCCCAGTGGGAGCTGGAAAACACTCTCCAGTCTGTCCTGGCCTGACCTTCACAGCATTCCAGCTCCAGATCCATGGAAGCAGTGCCTTTGAAGGTTTCTGGGAGGGATGGATGGATGGATGGATGGATGGATGGATGGATGGATGGATGGATGGATGGATGGATGGATGGATGGATTGGAAGGAGGGAGATCCAAACAGCCAGCCACAGACACGGAGCTCATTGGATGTGATGGCAGAGCCCCCAGGCCCTCAGGCATTTGCTGGTGACACTCATGGCTGGATGTCCTCAAGTGACGTCCTGAGGGGTGACAGGAGCACCTTCCTACTTGTCCTTGGCATCCAGCTGCAAACAGAGACCACAGTGCTTGCCAGGGAGCACCAGACATTCCAGTACCATCCCCACAGGTTTCACAGAATCCTGGAATCCCAGCATGGTTTGGCTTGGATGGGACCTTAAAGGTCATCCAGTCCCACCCCTGGCCAGGGACAGGGACACTTTCCACTAGTCCAGGTTGCTCCAAGCAGCCAGTTTTCCTCCATCACTGTTGCATTAGTATTATCCCTCAGGGATTCAGAGCAGCACAATCATGATGCCAAGGGCTGGCTGGTCCCCAAAATGTTGGTACTGAAAAATCAAAAACCTGGCCAAAAGCCTGAGAATTCCTGTTCATTCCTGACACGTAATCTGAGGGAAGTAAGAACAACCTGGATGCTACAATTGGAATCTTGAAGCCAGATTTTATGAAATCACATTTGGACAATGTATACCTAAAAAATACAGCTGTGTTTGATGTCAAATGTGGAAAAAACTTCCCAGTGGTATAAAGGAATGTAGTAATTAACATCAGCACTGAGCTCTGAGTAATTACAAACTTGTTCCCCTGCAATTTCTCGCTCCTGAAGATCTCAGGAGGTTACAGATGTGAGAATGGTGGGGAAAAAAGTCTATTTAAGGATTCATCTCTGCCAAGTGGAGCAGGAGCTGGAACCCCACTCCCTGTCTGGCCATGGCAGCACTGGTTGGCTCTCAGCACAACTGGAACCTCCCTTCCCTCTCTCCTACTGCTTATTGCTCCAGAGAACCTCTGGAAGTGGAAGCACAGCCATGACTGTAGGGAGTGAGAGTTTCCAGCCCCTCACAGCTGAGGGAAGTGCTGCCTGTGGAACATTGCAGTTTTGTGTGGAGCTCTGCTGCCTCACACCTGGCACTGCTGGCCAAGGGGATTTCCTGTCTGCTTACTCCCACCCCCTGGAATCTGCACCTCCAGCTACAGCTACAGGGCTTGTGCACAAACAGATCACACACCAGGTGATGTAACTGGAAGCTTGTCAGTCTCTGAAGGGGTCACTGCTTTCAGCTCAAATCCTGTCCTTTTCCATGTTCCTAATTCATCTGGGACTGGCAGATCCATGCCTTCCCATCTACCACAGACACACTCAGCCTACAGTGTTGTTTCACAACAGCACTCAGGCTTGGGTTGGTTTGGGGTTGTTTTACACTTTTCTGTGCAATATGACCCCAGTAAGCACAAACTCACTCCCTTGCATAACTTCAGCACAGGGAACACAGGGGCTGAGGGGGGAGCTGGGGGCTCTGAGCCACTTCCCACCTTCTCCTTCTCCCTCTGGATCAGCTTTTGCATCTCCTCCTTCCAGCCCAGCAGCTCCACCAGGGTCTCGACGCCGCCGACCACGTCCCCGAGCTGTGCCACGTCCCCGTGGCGCTGCTGCCAGGCGAAGGGCCCCACCAGCTCCCGGTTGATGAGCACCCGGGGCACGGAGCTGCGCACGGCTCCGGCCAGGCTGGCAAAGGGCTCCACCTGAGGGAACCAGGGACACTCACCTGCCAGGGGCACTGCCTCCCGCACGCTCAGCTTGGAACTGCTCAGCCAACCCCGCTCTGAGCAGGTCACAGTGCCACCAGCTACCTGGTGGCCTTTCCTCAGCTCTCCACGTGCCCATCTGGTCTCCAGAGGGTCTCTAAGGGCACCTCCACTTTATTTCTTACTCTCCAGCTCAACTTTCACCTCCCTAACCCATTTTCTTGCCTTCTCTAAGCTCTCTCTCCCCTCTCTGGAGTCCTTTCAGGCCCTGTTTTCCATATGCCTTGTCCCAGGGCTATCCCTTATTCCCAGACCTCGAGGGATGTCCCGATGACGAAGAGCAGGTCTGCCATGGGGAAGTCTGTGAGGTGCAGGAGGAAGCGCTGTGGGAGCTCCTCGCCGAAGAACACGATGTCAGGCTTGACAACTCCGGTGCAGACAGGGCAGCGGGGGATCCTGTCCCCCATGACATCTCCCTGAAGGGAGAGACCCCAAAACTGCCTGTCACAGGGACCCTGTCCCCCTGAGAGGAGAGGCCCCAGCCTGCCTGTCACAGGGGTTCAGAACCACCACATGTCCTCAGAGCAATGCTCAACCCCCAACCTTGGTCTCCTCCATAAACCTCTTGCCTCTGAGGGCAAATAACAGGTTTGGACCTGTCATTACTATAATAATTAATGCCTCCTTGTGTTTGTTGTGTTGATGCCCAGCTGGGCTCACTCACCCTGAAGTCCTCTCCAGGGAAGTTCCTCCGACACACCGTGCAGGTGGCTGTGGCAAAGGTGCCATGGGCTTCCACCAGCCTGTCAGGAGGGATCCCAGCCGCTGGAATACAGTGTGTGTGAAAGGACTGAGCCAGAGCCTCCCTGTGTGCATCTCCTCAGTCCTGCTTCTCCCCTCCAGTCCTGGTGGAGATGGGGAGAGGGAGCTCACCTCTCTCCAGCCCGTCGATGTTCTGGGTGTAGAGGCGCAGCAGCAGCCCCTTGTCGTGCAGCAGCCGGAGGAAATAGTGGGCGGAGTTGGGGCGGTAGCTGCCGGGGTAGAGCTCCTTGGCCAGCGTGAAGAAGGGCTTGGGGTTCACAAAGAAATACCCCAGCTCAAAGATGGCCTCGGGGTAGGGGATGTCGTACTGCTCCAGGTTGCTGTACAGGCCGCTCCCGGGGGACCTGCGGGGACAGGGGGAGTGAGAGGGGCTGCAGTGGGACCTGAGCTGGAGACAGAATCCCAGGATCAATGAGGCTGGAAAAGACCTCCAAGAGCATCAACCTGTCCAACCTGTGAAGCTTCATCACTTTGTCAACAAGAGCACCGAGTGCCACGTCCCGTCATTCCTTGGACACCTCCGAGCACGGTGACTCCAGCACCTTCCTGGGCAGCCCTTCCAATGTTTGATCACCCTTTCCACGGACAAGACCTCAGCCCTCCAAGGACACAGGGGCTGGAGGCATCACCTGAAGTCCGGGATGCCGCTGGGCGTGCTGATCCCGGCGCCGGCCATCACCACCACGCGCCGACATTCCTTCTTCCGCAGCAGCTGGGCCACGTCCTTCAAGGTGAGCTGCTGCTTGTCCTTGTCACCTCCCCGCCTGTCCCAAAGCGCTCTGGCAGCTGCGCTCAGACAGAAGGGCCTGGAGCCTTGGATCCTGCTCGGCACAGGGGGAAGCACAGCACTGAGAGAAGTGACAGTGATTTCTGCTCAGTGGGGAGAAAATCGCCCAAAAATTCCACAGAAAGTTCTTCCCTGGGAAGGATTGTGCTCGGGCTTCACTAGGAGAAAGCCTGGCTGACCCAAACCCTGGAGCAGACACGTCCCTCTGTAATTTCTAACGTGGATCTAAAATATCAAATCACCAGTATTCCTGTGAAAGGGGTTTTTTTTTTGGACAGGAATGGACACAAAGCTGGATCTACTGGGAATCACCAGTCTCAGTGCTGATTTACACTCCTCTGGGATCCAGGAGACCCTGCTGTGTCCTAAGTTCAACAAGTTTCTCTCAGAGTGATGACAGACACTGTCATTTCCCTGCTCCCCCCTTGGGCTCTGTGTGTCCTTGTCCAAAGGAATCACAGCTCTGTGCCCAGCTGGGCTGGGAACAGCCATAATCATCTGGGAACAGTCATTAGCAGTCCGGGAACAGCCATTATCAGCAGGGAACAGCTTCTCCTAGAAAATTAGTGCTGTTGGAGCAGGGCATTGTGCACAGTCCAGACCAGGCATAGGGAGAGCCAGGAGAGCTTGGCAAGCCTGGAGCAAGGATGGAGCTGGAAGTGTCTCCAGGCCTCAGCGTGGCCAGCTCTGCCTTCCTTGGGATGTGACAGTTCCTTTGCAGGGACACGACATTGCTTTCCCAAGGATGAGACACTGCACTGCCTTAGCCTGGTGTCACAGGGACGTGGCTGTGCCTTCCAAGGGATGTAACACTGCCTTCCCTGGGATGTGCAACACTGACTCCCTAAGGAGGCGTCCCTGCACCGCTTTCCCCGCTGTCAGAGGGATGTGGCAGTGCTTTCCCAGGGATGTGATCCTGCCTTTCCCCGCTGTCAGAGGGATGTGGCAGTGCTTTCCCAGGGATGTGAGCCTGCCTTTCCCCGCTGTCAGAGGGATGTGGCAGTGCTTTCCCAGGGATGTGAGCCTGCCTTTCCCTGCTGTCAGAGGGATGTGGCAGTGCTTTCCCAGGGATGTGATCCTGCCTTTCCCCGCTGTCAGAGGGATGTGGCAGTGCTTTCCCAGGGATGTGAGCCTGCCTTTCCCCGCTGTCACAAGGACGCGGCTCTGCCCTGTCAGATCGAACCCACGGCCCTGGAAACACTGACATTTCCCTGGCAGATCCTGGCTCACAGAGCGCTATCCCTGCTCAGACGGAGACGGGACACCCTCCTTCACGGCAGCACATCCCACCCCAACACCGATCCCACCCTCCCCTCACCGGGCGTTCCGCACCCACCTCCCGGCTCCGCCGCCGGCCAGCCGCTTCCCATCCCCGCCGCCCCGGGGGCCGTGGCCGGGCCCGCGCTCCCACAGGCTCCTCCAGGCTGCAAGAGAGCAGAGCGGTGCTGGGGGCGGCCCGGCGCTCCCGGGGCTGCCCCCGGCCCCGCCGCTCACCGGCCGCCAGCAGCGCCCGCGCCCCGCGCTCCATGGCCGCTACCGCACTGCCGCGAGCGCGCGCGCCCGCGCTCCCGCCGCCCGCCGCCGCTCACCGCTCCCGGGGCCCGTCCGGCGGCGCGGCCGCGGGGAGAGGCGGCGGGGGAAAGCCCGCGGCCCGGCGGCGTGGGCGGCGTTGCCGCGGTGGCGGCGGGGCGCGGCGGGAGCGGCGCGGGGCGAGTGCGCGGCGGCGGCGGGCGCGGGGCGTTACGGTACCCGGCGTGCCCCGCGCGGCCGGAAGTGAGTGCGCACGGCGGGGACGGCGCGGCCTCCTCGCTCCGGTCCCGTCCGGCCCCGTCCCGGTCCCGGCCCCGGCTCCGTCCGGGCCCCGCCGCCGCCATGAAGGACGTGCCGGGCTTCCTGCAGCAGAGCCAGAGCGCGGGGCCGGGCCAGGCCGCCGTGTGGCACCGCCTCGAGGAGCTCTACAACAAGAAGTGAGCGGGGACGGGGTGCGGGGGGAGCGCCCTGCCCGGCTCCCGGGGCCGAGCGCGGCTCAGGAGCCCTCGCGGGGCCCGGCTGGGCCGCGTCCCCTCAGCCGCCTCGCTTGTGGCCCGGGAGGTGACTCCGGCCGCGGCTGTCCCTGTCAGGGGTCCCGGCCCGCGGTCCGGTCCCGGCCGGGCTCACGGGGGTGCTCTGTGTCCCCAGGCTGTGGCACCAGCTCACTCTGCAGGTGCTGGACTTCGTGCAGGACCCCTGCTTCGCCCAGGGAGATGGGCTCATCAAGGTGAGCGGCGCTTTCCAGGAAAGACTCAGCCTCTGGCTTCTCTCTTTCCTAATTCTCTCAGAGATTTACTAATCAGGGTGGGTTCAGCTCCCGGGGTGTTTGCACGAATGTCTTGGGTTCAGAAGCTTCAAAGTTATTCTTTACTTCACTCACCTAAAAAATTTATTTTTGGGAGTTGTGGGGGTATTTTATTTTTTCGTTCCATATTTTAGCAAGAGGTTTGTAAGTGCAGGGTGAATGTTCACTGGAGGAAGCCTGTACGGAATTAGGTAAAATGAGCAGTTCTGGGTTCTGAGCAGTGCTGAATCTTCTGTATGGGATGCCCAATTTTCTGGAAAAATCATAGACTCCTGGAATGGTCTGGTTTGGAAGAGAGGATCATCATGTTCCACCTCCCTAGAAGGGACACCTTCCACTATTAGCCCACTTGGCTCAGAGCCCTGTCCAGCACTTCCAGGAATGGTGAAATGAGCTGGAATAGAGAGGAAATATGGTGAGAAGCTCTGACAGGGGTGTCCTTTGCCCTGAGTGTCCCTGTCCTTGTCCCCACAGCTCTATGAGAACTTCATCAGCGAGTTTGAGCACAGGTGAGTTACTGGGGGTCACCTGGAGGGCTTGGGGTCACCTGGGGGCCTTGGGGGACCCGTGCTGACTCTGAGCTGCTCCCTGCAGGGTGAACCCCCTGTCCCTGGTGGAGATTATCCTGCACGTGGTCCGGCAGATGACAGGTGTGTGTCCTCCCCTCTTCCCTGTCCTGTTGTTACCTCTGGAATGTGGCCAGGGATGAGTCAGTCTTGGATGGAAAGTTGTTGTGCTTCTGCTGTGTCAGGAAGGGAAAGTGCTGGCTTAAAAAGATTAAAAAGTTTAAGTTATTGTTGATTTTTGGAGCAGGAAGTCCACAGCTTCCCTGGAGGAGTGGTTGGTGAGGAAAAGGGTGGCCTACCTGGCAACACCTGCTGCAGGTTGAGGGTACACCGTGGAAAACCCATATTCCAGCCTTCAGGAATCCTGCCAAAGGTGTCTTGGTAGGTGAGGTTTAGCTCTATGAGAGTTGCTCATTTAAATCTATTTTCCCCTCTTCTCCAGATCCCAATGTGGCCCTGACTTTTCTGGAGAAGACCCGGGAAAAGGTACGTTGGAAGTTGCTCTCAGTGTGTTTGCCTCCAAGCAAAGAGTCACTGACATGTGTGTCACCTGTGCTGGAGAAGAGCTTTCCTCAGGGATTTGAATGCAGGGATATGGTCACAAGTGACATTTATCCAGCCCCTGGGGCACACCTGGCTGCAGGTGACCCTCTGAACTCTCCCTGTGCCCCTGCAGGTGAAGAGCAGCGACGAGGCCGTGATCCTGTGCAAAACAGCCATTGGGGCCCTCAAGCTCAACATTGGGGACCTGCAGGTCACCAAGGTGAGGGGTGGCCTGAGATGGGGAGTTTTGGGGTGCTGTGACATTCCTTGGTTATCCCAGCTCCGGGCCTGAGGGGCTTGTGAGCTCACCAGGATGTGGGAGCTGCTCACGGTGACCTGTGGTAGTGTCTGAGCAAAGCATCCTTGGCTGGTTTTAAAACCATCTTTTAAACCCAAAATGATGTTTTTTCAGGCAGGGCTGCTTTGATTCTCTTAGAGCAAGTGCACAGGGATAGGTTTGGGTGATGGAATCCTGGAATGGTTTGGGTTGGGAGGGATCCTGAAGATCACCCAGTCAGGGACAGGGACACCTTCCAGTAGATGAAGTTGCTCCACCCTAGCCTTGGACACTTCCAGGGATCCAGAGGCAGCCACAGCTTCTCTGAGCAACCTGTGCCAGGGCTTCACCACCCTCACAGGGAAGGATGGGAGTGATGGTGGCTTTGGGATGTCACCGGGGATCCCTTGGGAAGGCTGCCATTCTCAGAACTGAGAGCTGTAAGAGCCAGGTCTTGTCCTTCCCAGGAGACCATCGAGGAGGTGGAGGAGATGCTGAACACCCTCCCTGGGGTGACATCGGTGCACAGCCGCTTCTACGACCTCTCCAGCAAGTACTACCAGACCGTGGGCAACCACGCCGCCTACTACAAGGATGCGCTGCGCTTCCTGGGCTGCATCGAGGTCAAGGACCTGCCAGGTGACTCCTCTCCAGGGCAAATCCCACTTGCCACGCTCAGCTTCATCCCCCCAGCCCAAATAAGAGCCCTGCCTGAGGTTTTCCCTCTGTGGGAAAACCTCCACGGTCGTTTTGGCTGTGCCGTGGTGGATCCGAGGTCTGCCTGGCTGAGGAGTGATCCCCCAGGACCTGCTCCTGAGTTGCACTGAGGGAAAAGGGGGAATGCCCCTGCCAGAAGGACAAGTTTGTTCCAGTTCCCCAGAATCTTCATTCTTGATTCAAAAAGCAGCCCTTTTGTGCTGAGGTTGCTGCAAGCTCTTGAATTTCAGGGGGTGTGGTGAAGATGAGGCAATAGTTTATTGTAGGTGAGGGAGCTTGAAGTGGTGCTTTATCCAAATATTTTTTTCTTTTGTTTTTCTTCCTAATTATTTTTTATTAGTATATTTTTTATCCATAGTAGTTGTGGTTTGGGTCTTTTTTCAGCCAAATAAATTTTTTTGTTTGTTTTTTTTTTTCCCCAGTGTCAGAGCAGCAGGAGAGAGCCTTCACCCTGGGACTGGCCGGGCTGCTGGGAGAAGGCGTCTACAACTTTGGGGAGCTGGTGAGTGCTGCCACGTGGCTTCATCCCTGGAGCCCCAGGAGCTGGCTTTGTCCTGCTGACACCCTCCTGCCTGTCCCCTGCAGCTGATGCACCCCGTGCTGGAGTCCCTGCGCAGCACAGACCGGCAGTGGCTCATCGACACCCTCTTCGCCTTCAACAGCGGCAACGTCGAGACCTTCCAGGCCCTCAAGTCAGCCTGGGGGCAGCAGGTGAGGGCTCTGGGACTGCTGAAGGACCAGGCTTGGGATTTCCTCCTGACACTTGGAGTCTGTGGATTTTTTCTTAATCACTTTTTCCTCATTCCTGGCTCTGGAGCAGTGGTACAATTCTGATCGGAGCCTAGAGGTGGTTATTCCACCTTGATACACATCATTAGTTTTCTTTTGGCTTCCCTCTGGGATCCTTCCAGTGGAAAACAGTGGTTTTCCCTCCTATTCTGGGAAGTGTGAGGGAAAGCAATGATGCTGGATGTTACCTGCACTGGCTCCACCAGGAATCACTGGCATGGCAGTGGATTTGTGAGTTCACTGGTACATGGATTGTTTTCTAGAACCATTCCTGGCTGGTGGGTGGCCTGTGGTGCCCTCCTTCCTCCCAGATGAGCCCTCCCAGGGATTTTTTCCTGTATGTAAAGCTGTTGTGCCCCAGGATGGGTAGAAAATATGATCCTGACCTGATCTGGTGCCTTTTCTCCCCTCGCAGCCCGACCTGGCTGCAAACGAAGCGCTCCTGCTGCAGAAGATCCAGCTGTTGTGTCTCATGGAGGTGAGCTGGGATGTGCTCAGTGTGTCTGGTCACTCACCTGCAGGAACTCATGCATGCAGGAAGTTCATTGTGGATTTTGCCTGTAGATGGAGCCACAGGCAGGTGCCATGAGGAAAACCTTTGTGCTGGGATGCTTGTCCCTAGATCCAGGGGGCTCTTGCATGGAATGCCAGGACAAGTGGGAATGGCTTCTCTAACAGAAGATTAAGTGGGATATTGGGGAAAATGTCTTCCCTGTGAGGGTGTGAGGCCCTGGCACAGGTTGCCCAGAGCAGCTGTGGCTGCCCCTGGATCCCTGGAAGTGTCCAATGCCAGGCAGAATAGGGCTTGGAGCAACCTGGGATAGTGGAAGGTGTCCATTCTGTGATATGGAGGAGGGGGAGAGCAATCCTTCAAGGATGGTGTCTGGAGTATATTCCAGGATAAAAAAAGGCTTTTAGAAAGCATCTTTGTTTAAACATATTTGTTTCCCAAGGACTGAGGGTCCTTTTCCTGATTGATAACCGAAACAGTCCTCTCCTGTCACTGGAAGTCTCTGCTGTCAACACACCACACTGTCGTAAAACATTCTTGTTTGAATTATCTTGGTTAAACATGAGAAATGCAGTTGCCAGTGCAGAGTGAGACTGGGTAGGGCAGCTTGGGGGAGGCTCTGTGAGCTGTGGGAATCCCTAAAACCCTGTGGGGGATTGTTTTTTTGCTTTGTTTCCTCAATCCAGATGACTTTCACCCGCCCGGCCAACCACCGCCAGCTCACCTTCGAGGAGATTGCCAAGAGTGCCAAAGTCACTGTCAACGAGGTGAGCTTGGGGTTAGACACCCTTGGTAATGTCCAGGTTCTGGAGCTCTGGCAGTGCCTGGATAGACTTGAACCACACAGAATCCTTTAGGCTGGAAAAATGCTCTGGGATCATAGAGTCCAACCTGTGCCCAGAGCACATCCAGCCATTCCTTGGACACCTCCAGGGATGGGGACTCCACCACCTCCCTGGGCAGCCCCTTCCAATGCCTGACAGCCCTTTCCAGGAAGAGATTCCTCCCAATGTTCAACCTGACCCTCTGCTGGTGCAGCTTGAGGCTGTTTCCTCTTGTCCTGTCAGTTAGTCCCTGGGAGAAGAGACCAACTCCTACCTGCTGCTTGGGGACAGTTGGGCTCTTTTGTTTTTTTCCAGTAGCCTTGTTTTTCCTTTTATTTCAGAGAAAGAAAAATAAATCTAGTTTTAGGGAAAAATAACTAAAAACCCTAAAATCCAGTTTTAGGGAGAAGAACACCTCTATTTTGAGGTGCTGAGCCTCGAGGCAGTTGTGTTATTGAAAGAGGAAAAGTATGAGAGCTGCTGCCTTGGATTCAGAGGGAATCTCATGTGAAGATCATCTCAGTGGGAAAATGGGGTGATGTGGGTCATTTCCCAGGATTATCTGTGTTCCTAGGTGGAGCTGCTGGTGATGAAGGCGCTCTCAGTGGGGCTGGTGAAGGGCAGCATCGATGAGGTGGACAAAAGGGTGCACATGACATGGGTGCAGCCACGGGTGCTGGACCTGCAGCAGGTAAAGGCCACTGGCTCCAGCTGGGCTGGGGTGAGGTGACCTGGGAGTGACACCGGGGCTGGGATGAGTCATGGCTTGGGAATGAGCCTCCTGGAAGCTCAGCTTTGCCCCAGGGTGTTTCACCCAGAAACCTTCCAGGAGGTGGGACAGGACAGGGCTGGCATGTCCCCTGTGAAAGCCACACAAACACCATGGAGCACAGAAGCCATGGCTGTGTTTTCCAGAAGGATGCAGGCCTCATTCCTAAATGCATGAAACAACCTCTGGGAGTTTCAGGGATGTAGGAGGCACGTTCCTCTTGGGAAGAGGGAAGTCCAGGATGATAATGGAGCTATTGAGCTGCTCAGATTCATCCTTGTAACACTTAGGGAGACTGTGCAGGGTGTCTTTACCTTCAAACCCAAAAATGAGTGCCTGGAATTCCAGCTGCAGACAATTCCTTTGATGCATTCAATTACCTTGCTGGTTTTCTGGTAGAAGCTGTTAATCCCAGAATCCCAGGATGGTTTGGGCTGGGAAGGACCTTAAAGCCCATCCAATCCCATGCCCCTACCATTGGCAGGGACACCTTCCACTGTCCCAGGTTGCTCCAAGCCCCATCCAACCTGGCGTGGAGCACTTCCAGGGATGGGGAGGTGCTCCACACACTTTCTCAGTGTGTAGGGGAGTGGTTTGAGCTCTCAGGTGTGGGAAGGAGCCCGTGGGCATTCCCAGGAGCTGAGGCACTGTGTCCCTGTGCCTTGCCTTACAGATCAAGGGGATGAAGGATCGCCTGGAGTTCTGGTGCACGGACGTGCGGAGCATGGAGATGCTGGTGGAGCACCAAGCCCACGACATCCTGACATAAAGGAGTGATTCCTGCTGCTCCTGAGGCCGGCAGCACTCAGACCACTGACTGCACTGAGTCCCTGGAGGGGTGGGTGGGCAGAGCTGGAGCAGCCTGGCATGTGGCGAGCAGGAGGACGAGGACGTGGCCTTTTGCTGTGTGACCCTTTGGTGCTCGAGCTGAGCTTTCCCTCTGCTCTGATCCCTGATCCCAGAGCTCCCTCCTGGGGGATGGATCACTCCTGCTCCCTCCTGCCTCCAGCTGCTGCAGGAGGGTGGGATCCTAGTGCAGGATTCAAGGGGTCATGGCCTTAGGGGACACAGCCTGTCCCTCTGCCCTCTCCCCCTGCCCTGCAGCAGCCTGAGGCAGCATTCCCCAAATCTTCCCCAAATCCTCTTCTTCCACTTGCCCCACTTCCTTCCACCTCTCCTCATCTGCAGCAGAGGGAGCGTTTGCTCCATCCAAGGGTTTTCTGGGATTCCTGGTTAGTGGGTGTGTCCATACACTTGAGGGGGTGGTTGTCTTTCACCAACGCTTTGTGCTCAGGTGAGGTGCAGTGGCATTGCCGGAATAAACGTCTCTGCCTTCCCTTTTTGGGAATTCTGTGTCATCTCCATCCCTGGCAGCTGAGCTGCTGCTGATTCCTTTAGAAAGGTGTTTCCACAGTCAGGCCTTGCCACTGCTGGGATTCAGGAGCTTTCCTCACCAGTTTGGTTCTCTGGTGTCATTAACAAATGGCACCGCGGGAATTTTTTGTCTTTTTTCTGCTTTTCCTGTCTTAACTAAGCAAGAGAAAGAGGAGAGCATGTGGCTGATGTCAGACTGGTGCAGAGAGGCCTCACACAAGGGAGACAAACTTGGAAAATAGGACAAAGTGGAATTGCTGGAGTCTGTACCTGCTCACCCCTCCTCTTGCTGCTCTCCAGGCCCTTCTGGCTGAAATTCCCTCCTGGGTGGGGGTTATTCAGTGCCCAGTGCCTGCCTTTTCCTTGTCCAGCTGCTGGGTTTGATTTTCCCAATTCTGCTGCATCCTGTCTCCCAAGGCTTACTCCTGGAGGCACTTTCACTGACTTCAGGAGAGCATGAGAAGAAATAAGTGTTTGAATCAGGAAAATGATCCCTTTATTTCAAAGCTGAGGACAGACGGCTTAAAGTCTCCTTCCCAGTGCCATGTCTGATCCAGCCCTCATTCCCATGGCTGTCACTACACTTTAGGAAGTAAAAAAAACTCCACTGGAGTTCACTGAGCTGTGAGGCTGTTGCTGCTTGATATCAGCATCTAAAACCCAGAATGTCATTGTCACAGCTTCTCCCAGGAGCATTCCAACAGCTCCTGTGCTATGGGAGCACTCTCCGGCTCTGAAGCTCTGAGCTGCTTTGGGAATGAGGGTCAGAGCTGTGGAACTGTGACAGCTCCAGAGGCTTTTCCAAGATACCTGGAAGTATCCCTTGTTATCTAAACTTTCCACATGCTGACTGCTTCTCTGGCACAGGGAATTTGGGATGTGGTGAGGCCCTTCCTGCCGAGAGGGGAGTGAGCAGGTGTGCAGCCCCCAGCCCGTGGCACCCTTTTAATGTCACTTGCAGCTTTTGAGTGTTTCCCTGCCAGGAATTTACCTTGGAATGGCTTCCTTGCTTGCACTGGGAGAGGTGAGTGGATGCACACAGAGGGTCCAGAGGGAACGTGGCTTCTCATTGGAACCTGCTGCCAGCCCTTGAGGGAATGCTGCCATCAGGACAGCAGAGATCTGGACCATTCCCTCCAAACACCCCCAGGGATGGAGCAAAGCCAGTGAGCCATTGTTGAATGCAAAGGTGGATTTTAATGAGCAGGCTCGGGGGGTTCCATCCCAGCAAGACTCTGTCCCTCGGGATTCTCTCAGCAGGGAGCCACTCCTCACTCTGGCCTGCTCCTGTAGTAGTGGATGTTGGCCAGCACCCAGGCTGTGGGTCCCAGGAAAGCTGAGAACATCACGGCGAGGGCGATGGCTTGTTCCTGAGGGGGACAAGGAGCAGGAGTCACAGGATGGCAGTGCCAGGGCCATGGCACACAGGGCTCCCAGGGTGGCCCCACACCCAGCCTGCTTCCCTGAGCTCTTCCCAGTCCTTTCCACCCCCCTGGGGCTCTGGAGGGGGGTTTGGGGAGCAGAGCTGTTTCCACTGGCAGTGGATGGAGCTGGTGCTCTCCAGATTTGTTTGGGACACTGGAGCAGTGCATGACCTTGAGGCTGTGGCCTGGGCCTGCAGTTTTCCTGACTTTCAGATGACTTTGGGATGGGAATTGCAGCCAGCAGCAGCCCCTTGTTTCCCCAGTGCAACCAGGACAGCATTAACCTCCCACACTGGCACTTTTCTTTGATTTATTTGCCCGGAAAAAGCCTCTCCAGGCTCCTGCAGCTCCTTGGAAAGGCAGTGGAGGGGGAACCGACAGGATTTTGGTGGAAAGCTCCTTTTTCCAAGCTTGTTTCTCCCCACCCAGGAGGGTATGGTTTGGGGGGGACTGTCCCCACAGGGGGAGTGCCAGAGGGACAGCTCCTGTCCTTGCCTGTGGGGACACCCCTTTGGGGTGACTGTCCCAGGATAGGGGGACAGGCTCTGGATCTGTCCCTGAGGGACCCCCAGTGTCACTGCTGCCCCTCGCCCTGGGCTGCAGGGAACCCCTAAAGGTTCCAAAGGGGGCTGAAAGGACAAAATCCAGCAGGAGCCAAGGTGGGGAGCAGGGCATGGACACCGTGGGGGTGTGGGCTGGAGCGTGAGGGCACATTCCTCCTTTTCCTCCCCCTCCCCTTTTCCTTCCACCCCCTCCCAAAATAATTTGGCCGTGTCACAGAGGGTGTGGGCCCCTCCAGCTGGGGTGTTCCCCCTCTTTCAGCACCCCAGCATACTCACGGCCGGGGAGAGCGGGTTCTCGGGGGGGTGGGAGCGGAGCTGAGCCCGGGGGACGCGGCTGATCCGGAGTGCGGCTGCCAGGAGCTGGGAGCCCCTCTGGAAACCCCTCATGGCGCTGGCAGGGCGATCCCGCTGCTCCTGGCTCTGCAGCTGCCCGCCTTGTCACTGTCACTGCTGCACCCCCTGCGCTCCTCGGCACAGCTCCAGGGCACGGCGAGGGACGGACTGACACTGACAGGTTTTCCCAAATTGCTCTCTGCTTCATTTTTCTTCCCTTAATTGTTTTGGGATTTTTTTTTCCTCTTAGCACTGCCGAGGACTCTGAGATAAAAAATTGTCCCCACCCAGCAGAGGGGGACGTTGAGAGGCTGTGGTGGAGAGCAAAGATCTCCTCTTGGAGGGGCCTTTTCCCTTGGAAAACTTCCCTTGGACCTCCTCTTCTGTGGGCTTTTGTAAGCTTTTAGCACTCAAAACACCATTCAGTGAGATAAGGACTCCCTGGAAATTGTCTATTTCCAAATCCTCTGATAAAGGGAAGTGGGTGTGTGCCCCTGGGATCAGCTGGGGAAGGAACGGCTCGTCCCATTGTGCCAGTGGCTGCTGGAGGAGGAATCCAGTGCCCCAGAACCCCGATGGATGCCCAGGTGCTCTCCAGGGCATGGATATTCCTGCCCTTGCCACAGACTCAGCCTGTGCTGGAATCAGCAGCTGGTTGTGAGGATCGAACCAGAGTGGAAATGAATCCTGCTGGGGCACAGTTGGGATTAGACCCTGGAATACCAATGGAATAGAGCCGGGAGCAAGTGTTACTGCTCGGGCTCTGCCCTTTGTCAGGGTCTCCCCAAGACAGCCCTGGGGCATTGGCAGCTGCAGGACTGTCCCAGCCAGGCTCCATGGGGGCTTTTCCATGGATTTACAGCACAGGACAGATGTGTTATGCCAATCCTGAAATAAAATAAAATAAAATAATCCCGGTGAACACTGGGGCAGGTGGTGCCCGGCTGCAGCTCCATTCCTGGATCCCTGACCCACCAGGGTGGGACAGCTGGAAAGGGACTTGGATAAGCTTGCCAAAGCCAAAGTCCAGATGGAATTTTTGTCCTCCCTGGAAACAGGCCTGAGGGGAAGGGTCAGAGCGTGGCTGGGGCCACGGGAGGTCAGTGCGGTGTGCTGCTAACCCGGCTCTCTGCCAGCGGCTTTGGGATCAGAAATCATCCGACTTCGTTTCCCTCTTTCAGTTCCTCCTTCCCAGGCGCAGGGCAGCCCCAGGACTGCCGCGCTCCCTCCGCAGCTCAGCTGAACAAACACCTAGGTCATTTTCCCAACTATTTCTTTATAAGGAGACGAAAAAAAAGCGATTTCCTTCCTTCTTTCTCGGTTGGACCACTTCCGTCCTTCCCTGGAACAGCCTCTCCCCGCCTGCACAGCTCAGCCCCGGGACAGAAGGCAAGACCCACCTCCTCCCTTCCGCACCCTGGGGCTTGGGCTGGGTCGGGATTTTTCCCTTTCCCAAGGCAGGATTTTCCTCACAGTTCAGTCTCAGCGAGGAAACTGAGCTGAGCCTGAGCGTCCCCGCTGTCAGGGAGGGATTTGGGGGCTGGGCACCCTCCTTGCCCCCGTGTCACCCTGGCTGGATTCCCAGCTCGGAGTCTCTCAGAGCCTCATTTCGTCATTCCTGTGTTTTTCCTGTGCCCGGCATTGCCAGGAGCCAGCTGCAGCTGCCTTTTGTCAGGGGCTGTTAACACGTGTCTGTATCTTTACAGATATTTAGTCTATAATTATATATATGTTTGTACACGACATATATTATGTATATTTTATGTATGACACAGTTTTATGTATAATCAGTGGAATGGAAAGGTGAAGCTGAGCTGGAGATGCAGGGATGAGGGGGAACAGAGGGGTGCAGTGAGCTGGAAGAGGGGGAAGTATTAGGAACTTTTCAAAGTGTCACGAAACAGCACTGGGAGGAAGAGGAGGCCAGATGGGGAAGGTGGCTCTGTGTGTTGGGAGAAACAGCAGAGGAGGAAGAGGGAGGAGGTTGGGAAGTGCTGGAGCCCGTGAGGTGTCAGGATGGAGATGGGGCGGAGGAGCGGAGGGGATGCAGCCCGGGGCTGGGAGGGAGCTGGGATGGGGGAAAACCGCTGGAGGAGCCCAGAGGGGACACTAAAAGGGGCAGTGACAGGGAGCGGGGCAGCTTTGTCCCCTCAACCTGTCCCGTCCCTGCGGCTCCGCAGTGGGGCCGGCGGCGATGGCCGAGGGCGAGGGAGTGTTCACGGCCACGGCCCTGCCCGGGGACCCGCGGCTGCTGCCCACGCTGACCAACGCCTTCCTGGGCACCCGCGTGTTCCGGGACATCCTGCACGCCGCCGGCGTGTACAGCGGGGCGGCGGGGGACACGCACCGCGCCGATGTCCCCAGCCCGCTGGGGCTGCGCATGGCAGCGCCCGCAGCTCCCTGCCCGGCCGAGAGCTTCACCCTCAACACCTGGACAGGTGAGCAGGGGCTCTTCCCCCGCCAGAGCTTCGCTTCTCTCTGCTTTTGCCGCTTCTTCCTTCTCCACATTCTCCATTCGCCTCGGGGTACTGTTCCTCTGGAACAGGCGGAAAATTCCCCTTTTGTGTGGAAATAAGTGATTTTCAGGCTGTCGCTCTGTCCCTGCTGGGGCCAGGCTCGGCAGATGCTCTTTAAGCACGGTCAAATGTTGGGTGGCACGAACCATCCCTCAGCAGCTTGGCCATGCTCGCTCTCAGCGGTGTTGTGCAGTCCACAACTGGATCTGAAGCTGGGAAAAGCAATTCCTTGGCCAGTAGGAGTTAGCAGATAGGACAGAGGTCAGAATCCAAATGTTTCCAAAGGCTGGTGGCTCAGGCTGTGCTTACAGGGACCTTCAGCCACACGATTCAGTCACCTGGCTACACGGCCACCCACCAGCTCTACGCCCACCACTCCCTGGTGCACCTGATGGTCTCCAGCATCACCATCCAGCGCCTGGATAGCTCCACACATCCCATCACCATCCAGCTCCAGAGCCTGTTCGTGCCCCAGAGCCAGGACCTGGACCTGACCCCAGGGCCAGACTTCCAGGGAGCGCAGTGAGTGTGGGCAGTGGGGTCCCTGCCCTGAGGGATAAACTGCAGATGTAAGGCTGGAGCAGGGTTGGAATGGGGAGGGATGTGGGACTGGAATGGTGAGAGGTGTGGAGGCTTCTGCACACCTGCTTCGTCCCGGCAGGTTTATAAAAAACCCCTGAAATTAAGCATAGAAACATTTTTGTTACTTGCAACTCCAGAATTATCTCTCACTCTGATCTGTGAGAGCCATGAAGGGGACAGAGGCTAGATGTGATTCCAAAGAAGCGAGGCTGGGCAAACGGGAGATTTGTAGGAGATGACCTTTAGAACGGGACTCCTGGGACCGGAGACCATTAGTGATGGCTTCCTGCCAGAGGGTAGAGTTAGACGGGATATTGGGAAGAAACACCTTCCTCCATCGCTTCCCGTCTCCCCCAGCTACATCTACGGGCAGACGCTGGTTCCCGAGGTGGAGGGGGGCCCCCGTCCCACCGTGCACATGCTGTGGACCCCCGTCCCGCAGTGGCTGACGCTGTCCGGGGGGGAGCGGGAGCGCTGCTGGCAGTTCCTGACGGCCGTGGCCGGCAGCGAGCAGGAGGCGAAGCGCAGCTACAGCGCGGGGCTGTCGCTGCTGGCCACGGGGTCCCTGCTCCGCTCCCACCTCCGCTCCTGGGCCGCGCTGCGCCGCGGCTGCTCCGTGCAGCTGGACGGACCCCCGGCCCTGCGCCAGGCGCTCCACGGCTGCCTCTACTACCTGCTGAGCGCCGTCCCGCCCCGCCACAGCCCCGCGGGCCCCTTCCACGGCATCAGCCCCGGCGGCTTGGCCAACGGCACCCGCGGCGAGGACTACTGGGGACACGTCTTCTGGGACCAGGTGAAAGGGGCTGTGCTGCCCTGGGGGCTTGGCACGGCCAGGGGGGTGGAGGAGACTCCGTCCTTCCATCGGGATGCAGCAGGCTATCCTTCAGAAGGGATGGGTAGTCCTGCCATCGGGATGAGGGTGTACTTAAAAGGTGGAGCTGGTGGGAGCATCTGGATGCTTCCCTGCCGCCAATCCCGCCCCGCGGCCCCGCAGGACACCTGGATGTTCCCGAATATCCTGCTGCTGTATCCCGAGGCTGCCCGAGCCATCCTGCAGTACCGGATCCGCACGCTGGAGGGCGCCAGGCGCAACGCGCAGGAGCAGGGCTACGAGGTGGGATCGGGACACCGGGACACCGGGACAACGGGATGGGGTGGGACCGGGACACCGGGATGGGGTTGTTGCCCGATCCGAAGAAAACACAAACAACCGAGGTCGTTTATGCGGTGCTTTATTGAGGGCCCGGGAGCCTGTGGACTGGCGTCCAGAGACAGAGCCCCATTTGACAGAAAATTCACAGGGTTTTTATATGTTTCTTTACATGATTTCTTCATCTTAACAAATTTTTACTTCATTCTTGATACCTGGTACCATAATCTCTCTGACATTTAAGATTCTGCCAAAAGGTACATTCCCTAGATAAATGGATACACTCCTTAAGATAAGTAATTATTTCTCAACTACACTGCTTACATTACAAAATTTGCTGTAAAGTTCATCTGCAGGTTACATGTGGCCTACTAAGCCTTAGCCTAACTACTACTAATGTCAACTAATGTCGATTACTAAGGTTTACTACTTTTTCAATACAATTTATTGTATCAAAATGGCAACAGGGTGGCACCGGGACACGGGGCTGTTACAGAGGGGCAGAGCAGAAGGTGATGTGCTCATGGATGCCTTCTCCTGGCAGGGCGTGAAATTCCCGTGGGAGAGCGCAGCCACTGGCAGGGAGGTGTGTCCTGAGGAGATCTACGGAGCCCAGGAAATCCATGTCACCGGGGATGTCCTGATGGCCTTCGAGCAGTATTACTGCACCACGCAGGTAAAGGGAGGGTGCTCCGTCTGATATCCTGGTGCCAGGACACCTGGAGGCTGTCACTGTCCCTTCCCTGAGGAACTCTGCTCCACAGGCTCCCTCCTGCAGCTCTGCCTTCTCTGTCCTTGCTCCTGTGGGCATCTCAGCATCCTGATGGCTCAAACCAGGCCAGTCTTTCCTCCTGCTCCCTCCCTCTCCTCAGAGCTCCTCTCTATCCTCCTGCTGACTTTGGCTCTGGTGGACTCTCCCTTCTCCCTCACGTCCCTGTTTTTCCCCCAGGACCAGAACCTGTTCCAGGAGGACGGGGGCTGGGAGCTGGTGGAAGCCGTGGCTCAGTACTGGTGCAGCAGGATGGTGTGGAGTGAGGAGGAGCAGCTCTACCACATCAGAGGTGCCTCTGCCAAGGGAATGGGGCAGAAAGCAGGGATTTAGAGCCACATGGTCTGGTGGAAGGTGTCCCTGCCCATGGCAGGGGTGTGGAACTGGATGAGCTTTAAGGAAACCCAAACCACGGCAGCCCTGGGTGTGCTGAGGTGCCATGTCCCCTCCTGTCCCCCCAGGTGTCATGCCCCCAGACGAGTACCACAGCCAGGTCGATAACTCTGCTTACACCAATGCCGTGGCCCGGCGCAGGTAACGCTTGGGATGCATCCAGGGAGCACCTGGAGGCACAGCCTGTCTCTCTGCTCTTCCACCTGGCACTCTGCAGGGATGGGAGCAGTCCGAGGGGATTCTTCCTCCCTCTCCTCACACCCCTCTCTGTGTCTGTGTCATCCCTCTGCAGTCAGAGGAAGAGTGGGGGCTCCCTCAGCTCCTCCAACCAGTTCAGTGCCCACGTGAGGCTGAGAGGGATCTCCATTCTTCTCCCTTGGCATTCCATGGGGTGTCTCTGCTGTTAGCCAGCTGGAGACACCCACAGCCCAGGGGAATGGGCTCCCAGCTCTGTGATGGAAGCTGTTATCTCTGGCTCAATCTCTGTCCCTTTTTCTTCCACATCAGCCTTTTCTGCAGGTTCTTCTGTCCCCTCTCTCCTCTCATCATCACCCATCCCTGAGAGAAAACCTTGTTCCTCCTTCTTTCCAGCTTAAATTTTGCCACTGACATGGCTCGGGACCTGCTGCTCCCGGCGCCGGAGGAGTGGGAGCACCGTGCCAGGAGAATCAAAGTGCCCTTTGATGAGGAGAGGAAATACCACCCTGAGTACGATGGCTACAGCCCAGGTGAGTGGGGAGGCAATGGCAGCAGCCCACGGAGGCAGCATGGATCACACTTTTAATCCAGAAAGGATCAGAATTCCAACTGGTGCAGACTTGGGAATGCCAAATGAAGAAATGTGCAACAAGCTGGGCTTGGGGTGCTTTTCCTGTTGGAGTCAGTGAGTCAGGGATTGAATTAAAGCCTTGGGATGGATTGAAGTATAATAAGCCACACACACATAAAGCAGACATTTAAGAAGAAGTAAGTCAGTAAGTTCTAGGGTGAGTTCTAATGCTTTTAGTAAGTGAAAGGTCTGGATTCCACAGTAGTAGTTCAAGTTCTAGTGAAAGTTGAAAACATACTGATATCTTCAATAGAGGCTCCAGGCCCACAGTTGTAGACAGTGCTTAGACATAATAGAGTTACGGTAAGAATATTGCTTACGTTTTTCAGATAGAACAAGACAGAGTGTATGCGTAGCTCTATACGTAACCTGGTGTGCTAAGAAACTAGAATTCTAATGGGTTAAGGAGAGGTGGTCTGAGTTTGTGTCTTAGCTTGTTAGAAAAATCCTATATAAGACTATGTAGTGAGGAGAGTTGTGGCTTTTAGCCATTTGCTTATTGCCACTGCATTTGCCTTGCTTTTTGCATTTGCCTTTTGAGACTCCTGCTTTGTAACAAGATGTGCTTTGTAATAAATAACTTTTTAAATATTAGCTGCTTTGCTTATTTAAGATAACCTGATGAAGTAGAACCCTAACTGCACCAGGGGTTGAGAACCTCATATTTTCCTGCTTCACTGGATTTTTCTTCCACTGAGCTCAAAAACCTAGGAAATTTGGGAGCTGCTCCGTGTCTGACGAGCCCTGTTCCCAGGTGAGCCAGTGAAACAGGCAGATGTGGTGCTGCTGGGGTTCCCACTGATGCACCCCATGAGTGCCGAGGTGAGGAGGAACGACCTGGAGATGTACGAGCCCGTCACTGACCCGGCGGGGCCAGCCATGACCTGGGTGAGCAGACCTGGGTTCACCCAGAGGGGTGTCTCCATCCAGGGCACAGTGCAGAGCTGGGGTGTGCACTGGGAATGTTCTCTCTCCGGCAGAGCATGTTTGCCGTGGGCTGGCTGGAGCTGAAGGAGCTGCAGAGAGCCTGGAGCCAGCTGGAAAAGTGCTTCAGCAACATCACGGAGCCTTTCAAGGTGAGTGGCAGGGCTGCAGATCCCTCCTGCTGCCAGGCAGGTGACAATGGGATTGAGACCCACAGAACTGCCTGGAGCATCCCAAGTCAACTCCTGCATCATCTCCTTCTCGTGCTGGAGCAGGTCTGGGTGGAGAACTCGGATGGGTCAGGAGCTGTGAACTTCTTGACAGGGATGGGAGGATTCCTGCAGGTCATCCTCTTCGGCTTCACGGGGTTCAGGTGAGACCTGTTGTGTCATTTTTAACTCCCAAGCAGCCACTCGTCCCTTAAAATGTCCCTGTTTGGCTGGAGCCAAGTTGGGAATGGGTAAGAGGCTCATTACAGGTCACATTTGGGAACCAAAATGCCATTCCCTAAGCCTGTTCTGTGGTTCAGCAGCAATATCATCCTGTCTCCTTTGTATGTGGTGAGGAAACACCTCCTGCAGCCTCCCTGTGGCCTCCCTGCTCACATGTGGCTCTGGGAGCCTCCCTGGAGTGAGGTGCCAAGCAGGGATCACCTCAGCTTTAAAATATCCTGGGAAAGTGTGGAGCTGTTCATGTAATTTCAGAGCTGTGGTGGTTTCCACCCTGGAGCCACTGTCTCTTCAGCCTATTCCTGGTTTAATTGAGGCTGGGTCAAGGCTTTGGATTCCCAGTGAAAAATTCCAGCCTTAACCATGTGTTTTCACTCCATGTGTGTGGCCAGAGCTGCTGGGAAACCCACCCCATTCCTTGGCAGAGCTGGGTGTGAGCTGCAGTATTCCCAGCTGGAAAAGCCACTGTTCCCCAGTGGGACTGGGTGTGAGCTGCCGAATTCCCAGCTGGAAATCTCAGCTTTGGCCAAGCTCCAGGTGGGTGTGCTGGGTCAGGCCCCTCGTGTCACAGGCTCCAGCCACAGCTTTGGGGCTCTAGCCAAATTCCAGAGGTGGCCGTGACATTGTGCAGCCATGCTCCCACTTTTCCTGCCGTAGGTCACAGATCCTGTGCAGTGTTGGGGCTCTCCAGGCCCCCAAGCCTCCCTGGAGCCCTCCCAGTGCTCTGGAGCTGGTTGTGGAGATCTCTGGAGTGCCAGGATTTGGGTCAGGGACAAGAGGGGCCGTTGTTTTTCCTCACCCCAAGCCAACGCCCACACAGGCAGCTTGGCTGTGGCTCAGGGATGGAGGGAGAGCCAGGATGTTTATCCCATTGTTCCAGCTGTGCTGGGCTTCCAGCCCTCCAGCCCACGGGATTGGGAGCTGAGGTGGTTGCTGAGGGTCACCTGCTCTGAGAGGAGCAGAGCATTCCCAGCACAACTGCTGCTGGAGCCAAGCTCTGAACTGGAACAGGGAATTGAGCTGCTATTTTTTTCCCCCTAAATATTAATTCTAACCTCATGGAAAGTCCAGGCCCCAACTGTGGGACTGGTATGGGACAGGAATGTCTTGGGGTGAGCTGTGGAATCACAGCTCCTCACCAGGTGCTCCATCAGAGTGTTCAGGATTTGCCCAGAGATCCCTGGATGCACCAAGGACCTCTCCAGCCTCCTCTGATGTGCATGAGAGCCTGGAGAGTTGGCTGCTCCCCCACCTGGAGCTGGGCTCCTCCATGGCTCCTGCTGCTCCCACCCTGACATGTTCATGCCTGTCCAGGATCACAAGGTCCAGCCTTCTCTTCGATCCTGCTTTTCCCGATGATATCACCAAGCTGAAAATCTCCAGCATCTCCTACTTGGGCAACAGACTGGAGGTCACCATCACTAGGGAGGAGATCAGGATGGAAGTGACTGAGACTTCCCAGGACCCTCCAGCATCTCCCCTGGAAGCTGTGCTGGAGTCAGGACAGCACTTTCCTCTGTGGGAAGGTATGGCAGCGGTGCCTGGATCTGCTCCCTGAAATAATTTGGGAAGAAACCATTCCCATCTCTCACACAAAGCTTTTCTGTTGCAGGGCAGAGCGTCTCCTTCCCCACAGCACCTGGATGGATCCAGAGGTCACCCAGCAGGACCCCCTAAACCCTGGCTGATCCAGGTGTTGCCCCCTGGAGCAGCAGATCTGGGATGTTGGTGGCAGAAAGGGGGTTCCAGGCTGTACCAGGAGGCATTTGCCTCACCTGTCCTTGTGGGAGTCAGTGGCTGGAGCTGTCACCATGGCTGGAGCTGTCACCATGTCTGAGCCCCCCACTCCCCTCCACACATCTCTTACTCAACACAGGAAGAGAAACCAAGCCTGAAAATTACCATTTTGAAAGTGTTTGCTAAACACTCAGAGTTGTTTATGCTCTCAGCATATTTGTGTTTGGAAGGAAACCCATTCCTGACTCCAGGATCCCGACTCTAGCATCTCTGGCATGTCCTGCCTCGGTCCTTGCCTCCCCCATGTGTTGCTCCATGGGCTCAAGGGGCTCAGCCAGTGATCATTCCTCATGAAGGATGTTTTGGCATTAAATGTTACTCCAAAAATGCAGCTGGAAGCCTTTTAACCCCATGTGGGCAGCACACAGCTCCATTCCTGTTATTTAGTGTGTAACATCCCTCACGTTTTTAAACCCTTATCTAGGTTATTCCCTCTCTTTTCAAGCAGCTCTGGAGTTGAATCCTCTCTCACTTGGCATCTGAAGGGCTGCAGGAAGCCTGGACATCGGTGATCTGTACTATTATCCTGTCAGATGGTGACAAACGTTTTCTGTGCCTGAGCAGCGAGCAAAGAGCTGCTGTGGGTTTGCTCAGGCGTTTCCCAAGGAAATCCCCGAGGAATTCCTGTGCCTGCATGGTACCCGCAGCCCCTCACTCTGGGCTGCACAGCATCCTCCCCTCCACGCCCTCCCCGTCCCCGGGCTAGGAGCAGGGAATGCCGAAGGCGTTCCCTGCCCCGAGGGGTCTGTCCTGGCCAAACCAACCCCAGGAATCTCGGCCCGGTTTATAAAAAGCCCCGCGGCTGCTCCGTGTCCCGAAGCATCTGGGAATGCTTAGGGCTGGAGCAGGGACTCTCCCGCTGCCGTGTAATTACTTGGGTCCCGCTCCGGCCTCATCAGAGCCACCAGCCCCTAATTAGCGGCAGCTCTTGGCACGACAAAGGGACCTCGCTGTCCCCAGCCCTGTGCACTGCGCCGGGACTGGGATTTGGATGCGGCTGGGATACAGCTTCCCTCTGAGCCAGGGCTAATTGTCAATAAAGGAGGTTTATCCCCAAAAAAGGGATCCTCTAGTCCCAAAATGAGCCGTCTCCAGCCCAGGCAGGGGGAGCAGGGAGCAGTTGGGAGCATCCCAACTTCCCCCCTGGCCTGGCTGGGGATGTCTGTGTTGCTGTAATGAGTTTGCGGATCTCAGCTTCCCTTTGGGGTGGGGACGTGACACCTCATTTGCTTCACCCTGCCCCCACGAGGCTCAGGATTCTCTCTGCTTCCTCCCCTCCTCAGTCCTGAGAGTCCCGGTGGCCAGAGGTAGCCCTAAAAGCCGTGGGAATGACAGTGTCTCCTGGCTGCCAGGAGCTCAATCCGAGCCCAAAATCCCTGTTTATGTTTTCTGTTTGGCACCCCCTGTCCCTTTCCACACGCAGAAACTCGTGCTGTGTGAAGGATTTAATGATTTAAATAGCGACCACGGAAGCTGGGGCTTCACACAGGGTAATGGGAAGTAAAAAACCCACAGGATAAACAAAAATAACTGTGCCCTCACAGCAGAGTGGGGAACGGAGTGCAGAGAGGGGTGGTGGCCTTTTGAGGGGGGCAACCAGCGATGCAGAGGAGGTTCCACCAGCCCTTCTCCCACAGTCACTGGTCCTCATCGTCGCTCCCGCTGAACTGGTAGGTGAAGAAGCCGACAGAGTCCTGGGCCAGCTTGGAGAGGTGGATGACACCGGTGACAATGAGGGCAGCGAGCAGGAGGGGCAGCAGCACGCTGCCCGCCGTGGCCAGCGCGTTGTAGCACCGCGCCTTGGAGCTGAAGTGCCGAGCGGCTTCCACGTCCCCGGACACCTTCCGGTCCCGAGCCTGCAACAGCCGAGGAGAGACCCTTCCCTCAGCCCTTCCCGCAGCCCCCTTCCCTCAGCCCTTCCCACTGCCCCTCCTGCAGCCCTAGGGCTTTGTCCGTCTTGCAACTCTCAATTTATCCATCCATCCATCCATCCATCCATCCATCCATCCATCCATCCATCCATCCATTCATCCATCCATCCATCCCTCCATCCCAGGCTGCTCCTGCTTCCCTCCAGCCCTTCATCCTTTCCCACTTGTGTTTTTCTTCCTGCTTCATCCAGAGCCTCGCTGGCTCCAGCCCCTGTCTGTCCCCATCTCTCTATCCCAGTCTAGTCTAGCTGGAGCTGGGATTTTCCCTCCTGCTTCCCCCGGAGGCTCTGACTCTGCTCCCTGCTTGTCCCCATCTTTCCACGGCTGGACCTGCTCCTGCCGGGGGGTAGAGGAGGCATCACAGCTCCCATGGCATATTTTAGGATCAAGCAGCAGCTCCTCGGGTGGTGGGCAGGGGGCTGTGGTTGTCCAAGGCTGTCCCGTAACCCCCGGAATCAGGGGCAGGAAAAGCAGGGAGGATTCACCAGCGGCAGGTGTCACCCGCCTATGGCGAGTGTTGGGATCTGCCCGCCCCAGCCCGCTCGGGAGTTATCCCAAGTGCTCGGTGCCTCCTTGGGCATCCCTTGGGGGTGGGAGGGATTCGCGGAGCCCCGAGCGCTCCGGTGCCGTACCTTGATGGCGAAGGCGAGCGCCACGAAGCCCAGGCAGCAGAAATTCATGTAGAGGGTGTTGAAGATGGCCCAGACGAGGTGGTCGCGGGGCGCGGGGGAGGCGGGGGGCGGCCCCCGCTTGGGGGGCCACCGTTCCTCCCTTGGGTACGAGGTGTCCATGGCCACAGAGAGCGGCACCCGCGGCTCCGGCAGCCTCGGGGAAGCGCGGCCGGCGCCTCTTTTATACCCCTGCCCCGCTAAATATAAACCTGGGAAATTACAGCCCTGAGGGATGCGGTTGTCCCGCAGAAAGGCTGGGATGGCGACGGGCTTTTTATAGCCAGCCTTCCTCCCGGGATGAGGAGCACGGGTGGCCCCAGCGTGACTCTGACACCGCAGGAGGGTCACTCCAAGGCGGACCCCAGGACCACCAGGGCGCTGGCTGGCACAGGTGCCTCCAACCCTCCAGGTGTGCTGGGCAGGGCAGAACCCCCGCCCTCGGCATCACTCCTGGGCTGCCGGACGGATGAAATGGGAAGTCAATGTGGAAAGGTGGAAGAGCCACATCCATGGGGCTCCCTGGGGGCGTGGGGGAGGCAGGGCTGAGGGGTGGGGAGCACGGGCAGCAAAAAACACACAGAAGGGCTTTAATTTCCTTCTTCTGCCATGCCCAAGATATTGGGAAGAAATTTCCCCGGGATTTGGGCTGGAAGCGGCAGGATGGAGGCAGGGAGTGCAGCAGGAGGAGTAGGAGGACGCCAGAAAGATGCCCGAGAAATCCCCGCGGTGAATGAGGTGACAACGGAGGGGTTTGGCTGGAGGAACTTTATTGGTGGCATCGGTGACCGACAGTTGTGTCACAGGTGCCAGGAAGCGCGCGAGAAGAGCAAAGGGAGGTGGCTGTCCCCCTCGCCCCAGCCTGTGCGGGGACACCCGCGCCGTGGGCGGCGGGGGGACCGGGGGTCACTCCCTTCGCCCCGCGCCCCGAGGGGGCACATTTTGGAGGCAGGAGGGAGGGGAAGCACCCCGCGGGTGGGGCCAGGCGGTGGTCAGCTGCTCTTGAGTATGGATATGAAGATGGCGAGAAAGATGATGAAGATCAACCAGACGACGGCGACCACCGCGGAGCAGACGATGTTCGCCACCCTGGCGCGGTCGCTGTGGCGTCGGGCGCCCTCCAGGTCGCCCAGCACCTTGCAGTCACGGGCCTGAGGGGCAAACGGGGGGCTCAGGGTGTGGGGGATACTGACTGGGGGCCGACCCGCCCCGGGGTGGCCGCAGGGTTGTGCTGGGAGCACAGGGACGGGTCACCCAGGGCACGGGTGAGGTCGGCGGGCACTGCCCCGCATCCCGGCACTCGGGGGGTGCAGGCTGGGGGGGGGGGGGGCACAGAGCATTGGGGTCTCAGGGTGGGGTGGTATCGGGGATGGGAGACCAGATTGGGGGTCCAGGATGGGAGAATGGATCTGGGAATCCGGGGATGGGAGAAGGGTTTGGAGGGGGTGGGCAGAGAATAGAGGATCAGGCGGATCAGAGGAGAGAGGATCAGATGTCAGGGAGGGCTGCGGATGGGGGGACGGGACTGGGGGATCCCGGGGTGAGGAAAAGGTCCGAATCGGGCTGGGTCGGGGGATCCCGGGTGGGGTTGGATGGGAGGTCCGGAGTCGGGGAGGAGTCGGGAGTCAGGGGTCCCGTGGCGGGCTCAGCCGAGGGATCCTGAGAGGAGCTGGGTGGGGGTCCCGGCGCCGATGAGGACTGGATGCGGGGCGGCTGGCGGGGGTCCCCGGTCCCCCCCTCACCTTGACGGAGTAGAAGAGCGGGGGGAAGCCGAGGCAGCCCAGCCCGCCCAGCGCGCTCCACAGCAGCACATTCAGCACCGACCAGAGCACGTAGTCCCGGGGCTGCGGGTCGGACCGGGGTCCGGGGGCGGCCGCCCCCCACCCGGGGGACTGCATTGGGATGGACACGTCCGTCTGCCTGGGCTCCATGACCGGGAATGAACGCCTGGAAAGGGAACTGAGAGCGCTCAGGGCGGGGGACCAGCCCCGAACCGCCCCGCAGAGGGAGTGGGGGCACGGCCCCCGGGATCGCCTCCCCACGCAGTCTGGGGATGCAGGACAGCTCAGAGGGGGACTTAAGGGGACTTGGGAGGCTCTGAGGGGACCCTGGGTACTCCGAGGGGACTTGAGGGCGTTTGGGAATGTTGGAAATTACACAAAATTTATTTTTTTTAATGTGACTTAAGTCAGGGGTTTGTTCTCCTTTGCTCAGGGAGAGAGGAATTCAAGTTTCTCTTTGAAAGACTCGATTCCCGATGATCTGAACATCCACAGATTGGGAATAGCCAGAAGATACTGGGGTGATAAGCGACCATGAGCCAACATTAACCAACATCACCTCCCTGGCATGGTTGGAGATACCTGGGCTGTAAAATTGGTCAGTGAGAGAACCGAAAAATGAGGACCAAATTAGCATTGAAGGCAAAGGGATCAAGAACTGACAGGAGATTGAATGCTAAGAATTGTGTTAATTTAAGAGAATTCTCAAAAAATGATAATTTCTTTGGGTTTTTGTCTGTATAGATATGGGAAACATCAGGTAAGGAACTATGTGTGGATGGGATGTTTTCCATGGCTCGTCCTGGCCGGAACAAAGTAATGCCTCATTCTCTGTCACTGCAAATGTCGTGCTGGAGGGTTTTCATTCTCTGCCCGAGTTTTGGTGACAGGTGGGCTGGGGGGTGCTGTCCATGGCAGCCTAGAGTGGTCACAGGTGTGAGGGAGTGAGGGAGGCTTTGACAGTGACTGGTTTGGGCTGGGAAAGGGTCAATTTTTTCTGTGCTGGCTTGTGTGGGGCTGCCCTTTGGAATTGCACTAGAAGCTGTTGATAAAAAGGGAGAAGGAGGAATAGAAGATCTTGGAACAATGGCCTTTGTTGGCCTGAGTTCCCATTGGATGTGCTGGAGTTTGAGCAGGCCAAGTCTGGGGCAGGGCAGGCAGCAGATCTTGTTTGCAGCAAGAACCCGTGTTTTCCAGGAAAAAAGCAGAGCAAAAAAACGATTCACCAGAGGCTCCGTGCCAGGGATCTTGCAACAAACATCCGCTGTGTTTGTGAGTGGGATTTCTGACATCTTACGAGTGTGGTGTCTTGGCAGGAGCCCGATGTTCGTGGGGAGAGGGAAAAACACGGTTTTGTTCCCATCCTTGTGGGGCCCCAACCCCGAGCACCGGGGGCTGCCGAGGGTGAGGAGTGCAAAGGGGAAGCCAGGCCAGCTGCACAGCTGAGGCTCTGCCACATGGGCTGTGGCCAGGATTTTCCATGTCCCTGCCTGAGCTGGACAGGGAGTGGCACATGTGTGTGGCAGCCGGGAGGTGCGAGGATGGCTCCCTGCTGCCCTGCCACTTCCAGCGGAGTGACAGGCAGGGCTGCTGCTTGGTGTGGCTTCCTCTGGCCAGAGTTCCCTCCCCTGCAGGATGAGGAGCACAAATGTGAGGAAACGGGTGGGCTGGGATGAGTTCAATAGCGAAAGCAAAGCCTGCACACGCCAGCGAAGCAAGGCACAGAATTCATTCCCTGCTTCCTGTTGCAGGCAAATGGGCAGCCCTCCCCGGGAAAACCGGGCTCCAGGCAAGTGGGATGGGGGCTGTGAGCCACAGCAGGCTCCCAAATTGCCTGGCTGCAGGGAAGAGCTGTGGAGTCCAGCCCCAGTAAGTCAATTCGGGATGGAGCCACAGCATGTGCCAGCCCCTTCCCTCTGGGACGCTCTCCAGCCCTGCTGACCCTCCTCAATCCCATTCCAGCTCATCCCGCTCAAGCCCTTTGCACATCCCACCCCACCAAGGCTGCCTTGCCCTCAGCTCTGCTCGCTGCCAGCCCTTCCTGAGGGTCAGTGAGGATGGGGGTGCTCCCGGTGACACCCTGGCAAGGATCAGGCTCCACCCATAGCCATGGCCTGATCCTTACAAGAGCTTCACCCCGTGTGGATCCAGGTTCACCCCAGGTTCACGGCGCCTGAGCACTGTCTGTGATGACAGAAAGTTTCCCCCTCCCCCAGGCACATCCCACATGTCGTTTCTCATGTTGTGGAGGAAACCCTAAACCACTTCCGCATGATAGGAAACCAAGACAGGGCAAAAGTGAAATAAAACCTTTATTTTGGAGGGCAGGGTTTTCCTGAACCAGGTGCTCCTCCTTGGAATACTTGTGAGGCAGTTGGGCGTCCAGACCCAGAACAAAGCAGCAAGCAGGCTATGATGGGCTTGGGGATGTGCTGTGCTCCTCTCACAGCAGCAGACACCTCCCCCAGACACCTCCAGCAAGGACAGCCGGCAGCAAGAGCTCCACAAAAGAGGGACACGACACCAGCAGGCTCCCAGGAGGGTCCGTTTGCAGTTTTTGTGGCAGGAGGGCATTCCCTGGCTCCGAGGGGTGAGAGGATCCCTCCGGCGGGTGTGGGGTGTGAAGCACAGCCCGCAAGCAAGGAGGGCACTAAGTGTTGCCGGAGAAGGAGTAAGGGTTCCGGCCGTACTTGGGTGGGGGGTTCATGCGACTGAGGAACCCGGAGACGGCCAGGGAGACCAGGGTGATGACGATGATGACGATGATGATGTTGATCACCAGGGCCGTGATGTTCAGCCACTTGGCCGTGGAGCCATAGCTCCGTGCCCCGCTGTAGTCACCCAGCACTTTGCGGTCCCTGGACTGGGGGCAGGCAGAGGAAGAGTCAGGGCAGCAGGAGCGGGGCACCCCGCGGGGCTCAGGGCTGTGGGAGAGGTGCTGGATGTGCCGGACTGGGCTGAATCCCCCCAAAACACCGGGGATACCCTGAGGTGTACACTGCCCTCCCCGCCCTAAAACTCCTACCATCTCCAGAGCTTCCAGCCGGGACTCTGTGGGGTCAGGGGTCCATGAAAAGGGGACTCTGTGGGGTTCATGGGGCACCCTCTGTTCTGGGATTTCTGAGATCCATGGGTCACCCTGGGGCCGGGAGCTCAGTGGGGTCCACGGGGGCTCAGTGGGGTCCAAGGGGGCTCTATGGAGTCCACGGGGCATCCCGGGTTGGGGGCTCAGTGGGCTCTACGGGTGTCCCAGAGGTCAGGGACTCAGCGGGGTCCCCGCGGCCACCCCCACCCGCGGCGTCCCCCCGGGCTCCCCACCTTGACGGAGAAGACGAATGCCAGCAAGCCGAGGCAGCAGAAGTTGCCGTAGATGGTGGTGAATAAGGACCAGACCAGGTGGTCGCGGGGCTGTGGCGGCGATTCCTCCATCAGCACGGTGGTGCTGCGGGGCAGCTCCTCCATGCTCACTTCAGCCGGCAGCACCTCGTAGGGCGGCAGTGGCTGCTGCATCCTGTGGCTCGGCGGCGGCACCTGGGGCACGCGTGTGGCTGCGGAGGTGGAGGCACACGGGGGGCGGGAACAGCGGCCGCGGTTTCGTTTCCCGAAGATCTCTCGGACGGAGCGGGAAGGGGCCGCCCCCCCCCCCCGGACGCCCCTTCTAGGACGAGAGGAGACTCCTCCTCCGCGGTGGGAGAACCCCCGGCCCGCTGTCCTCGTTCCCTGCTCTATCCCTGTCTTCACATCTTTTCCCGCTGCTTTCGTCGCCCCTTCATTGCCGGCTTCTTTCCTTGTCTCCATCTTTACCTGCTCTTGGCCCCCTTTCTGCTTCACCGTTTTCTTTCCCTTTTCTTTCTCTACACCCTTTTTTCTCTGTCCCTTTCCCTGTCACCTCTTTTGCCCCCTATCCTCCTTTTATCCTTTATCCCATTCTTTCCCGTTTCTTTTTTTTTTTATTTTTTAATTTTCACCAGTTGTGCTGTCCCTTTCTTCCCTTTCCCCCTGTTTTGTCCCTTCTTTGGCCACTTCATATCTCGTTCTTTCCTTCTGCTTTCTTTTTTTCCTCACTTCTTCCCTTTTCTTTGTCCCACTTCATCGCCCTCTTTTTCCCTTCTTTAGCCCTTTTTGCTTTCCCCTTCTTTCCTACTCCTCCCTCCTTCTCTGTCCCTAATCCCTGTGAAATCCCCAAATCCTGCTGGATCCTCAAGCCCACCTCCATCTCCACAAACACAGGGCTGAGGCCAGGAGGTGCCACTTTTCAGGGATGCCATTTGGGATGCCTGGAAAGCTCCGGCTGCCCCTTAAAGGAATCCTCCCCTCAGGTTTCACGGTGCTTGAACAGTGTTAATGCACTCCCAGGGTACACTGTCCCAGAACCTCTTGCTGGCAACTTCGGGAATGTTTCTGATTAAACAAACCGAACAAGCACGGTCCCGCCCTGGAAACTGGGATTTGATTTCTGGGAATTGCAGCCCAGCGCATTGGTGCCCTCTAGTTTTCCCAGCCGTGAGCGGATTTCTTCCTTTAATAACGGATTTCTCCCGTGTTTCTGCCCCTAGCCTGAGCCGCAGCAAGGAGGGGACATTCCCTCAACCTGTGGGATGAGAGAGGAGGGAATAATCCCGCTGTTTTTCACCCCTGCGCTGCAGAAGAACCAGCCCGCACATCAGTGCACTGAGCTGTGGCCGGTCTCAGCCCCGGCCCACGGGTTCCCTGCATCCAGCGAGGGGGATCCCGGGAGGATCCTGGGCATGCAGCCTCCATGGGATCCCCGCACCCAGCGGGGGATGATCCGGCGGTGCCCGCACTCATTTTCCCGGGATGATCCCGGGGGTGCCCGCACTCATTTTCCCGGGATGATGCCGGATCCCTCCCCCGTTCCCCCCGGGTTCCTGAGGGGCCGGGGTGGTCCGTGACTGCGGGTAGCGCCCCCCAGCGGATCGAGCCGGGCGCTGCAGCCCCCACCGCTGCCGGGCGGGAAGGTACCATTCTCGTCGCAGGGGGGAAGGGTCGGGGGGCGACCTCGCCGAAACGCAGATCATCAATCACGTCGATCCCTCGGTCCCCTCGGCACGGAGACCCCGTTCGGTTCCGCCTCGCCGCCGCCCCGCTCTCCCGCGGCGCAGGCCCAGGGACAGCGCCGGGGGCACGGCTGTCCCCCGCGCCCCACTTGGCCGCGCCCGCGGCGCCCCGCGGGGATGCCGGACCGTTGGCGTGGAGACGCGCGGCACCACCCAGACCCCGCCCCCGCCGCGCTTCCATTGGCGGAGAGCCCGCGGCGGGCGCGCTGCGATTGGCCGGAGGCGCCGTCGCTCCTCGGCGGGGGGCGTGGCCGCGCACAGCGCCCGCTCATTCATTCCCCCCGCGGGCGCGGCGTTGGGGGGGCGATGCACCGGCGGGCCCGGGGCCGCCGAGCCCCGCACCGAGCCCCGGCCCCACGAGCCGCAGCCGCCCCGCGGCCGGCCCGGAGCGCGCGGGCTGGACGGGCGGGGGGCCCCATGGGTCGGGGTTAGCCCGGCGGCGGCGGAGGTGGTGGCGGCGGCGGCGGCAGTGGCGGTGGCGATGCGGGCGGCAGGATGCCGCGGCTCCCGGTGAAGAAGCTCCGGAAGCAGCTGAAGCTGCTGCTGCTGCTGGCGCTGCTCACCTCGGCCGCCTGGTTCACCTACCTGCACATCAGCCTGGTGCGCCAGGGCCGCGCCCTGCGCCTCCCCTTCGCCTACGGCAAAGGTAACGGGGATGGGGGGTCCCCATCGCCCTCGGAGCGGGGGCTCGGGGGGGCTTTGGGGGTCCCCGAGGGGTGGTGGGTCCTCCCCGCCACTCTGAGGTACCGGAGCACCCGGGGTTTGCGGGTCCCCAGTTGGGTACCGGAGCTCCCCCGCACTGTGCTCTCAGAGCACCTGGGGTTTGGGGGTCCCCGAGGGGTTTGGGGATCCCTCTACCACGCTGGGGACCCGGAGCACCCCCTCAGGGATGAGACCTCCCCCTCTTTCCAGCGCTGGGTTTCTGTCCCGCATCACCCGCGTGGGTTTGGGGCGAGCGGGACCCCTCCGTGGGCTCCGCGCCCCGGCTTTGGACCCTGGGGAGGAGGGGACACCCGGGAGGGACCCGAACCGGCCGGACATTCATTGTCCCCCCTCGAGCCGCTCCGTCCTCATTTTTCCACCCTCTGCCTTGGCTGCGATGACAAAGAGGCCATTTATAGCCGCTCGCCGCTGCTGGAAGGGACAATCTCTTCTTTCCCATCCCTTCCCGACGTTCCCAACCTTTCCCAACCCTCCCCATCCCATCCCGACACTTTCTCAGCTTGTGTTTGTCTGCTATTAAAAAAAAAAACAAAACAACCAACCAAACAAAATTCCTTTCTTGTCCCGCCCTCGGATAGCGGCCGGGATGGATTCCGGGATGCTCCGGCGGGACAGGTGCCCTAAGGCTCGGCTTCTCCCGGTTTTCCGGAGGCAGAGCTCCCTGGGCTGCCCGGGCAGACACAAAGAGACTCGGAATATTTGGCTGGGTGAAACTTGAGCCGTAGCGTTCCTGCTGAGACTGACCTCGCCCAGCGCGTTTTGTCCTAAAAAATGAGAGTGGGACAGGATTTAGTGCCCATGGAGGAGGGGAAAAGCTTTCCCGAGGGGGTCAGAGCGGTGCCGGAGGTTGGCAAAGCCTGTCGGCTGGAAAACCTAAAGTTTCCGAGCGGAGCAGCAGCATGATCCTGCAAATTTTTGGGCCTTACGGTAAAATCGGGATAATGCGATTGAGCGAGGCAGGAAATGAGGCTGCCGAGGGAGGGGGGGCACCGGGGGCTGCCGGCTCCCCGCGGGATCCTCCGTGCTGGGAAAGCCGCAGGGTCTGCCCGCTGTTCCCGGGGGTTTCCCTGTGTTCCCCGCCATTATCCCCCTGGCTTTCCCCCGGCCCCGCTGCTGTCCCGGTGTTTGGGACGGCCATGTCTGGCCTCTGGGCCTCGGGCAGTGGGGAAATGGCATGGGATCGCTGTTCCTGTCCCTGGGAAAACCACGGACCGGGGTCCCTCTGGGATTTGGGGTGCAGCGGTGTGAGGGTGAGCCGTGGTTTTCCTGCCGGGAGGAGGCACAGGGATGCTGTGTGCTGGGATGTTCCCAGGTGCTGAGCCTGGCAGGTGCCTCTCCCTGCTCTCCCTGGCCGTGCACAGGTGGACCCTCATCCTGCTGCTGCCAGAGTGGGAGAGGCAGGGAGTGTTTGTTGAATGGAGTGGAAAAAAAAGCCCAAAACAAACGAAAAACCCCTGAACAGATCATAGGAAATAAACCATATTAAGGAAAAGACTTGTTGCAAGAGTTTGGGGGAAGAGCATCACCCCGAGGCTCTGTGCACCAAAAGGAGTTTGGGGATGAGTTTTGGATTTGGCCACCATGAGCCAGGACCTGTCTGTGTGTGCCAGGGGTGCTGCCTGGTTAATTAACAGGAAAAAGGTTAATTACTCATTAAATAGGATGTCAGTGAGCATCTGGACTCTCTGCAGGTGCAGGACATGAGGATTTTCGGGGGTGAGAAGTGGGGCAGACCCAGCCAGGTGGGGTTGGGAGCACAGTGGGATTATCCCAGGTCCCCGTTGGTGACACCCGGAGCTGGAGCATCCAGGGGCTGGGCTGGGAGCTCTGCTGGTCCCTGATAAAACACCCCCCTCTTTCCTCATCTCCTCCAAGTAGATAATTACCCTTCTCTGCCTAATTGGACGCGCGGATTCCTCATTGGAAATAACGAGGCCATTACGGTGCTCTCCCAGCTGGAAACCGAGGCAATGGGGTGGAAACGTGGATGAGCCAGGTGGAAAGGGAAAGGAAAAGGATGAAAAAGCAAAAAAGGACTGGGAAAATGATAATAAAGCCCTGAAGTGCCTGGCAGTGGGGGCGTGGGCCTTGGGGTTTGCTGGGATTTAGTACGGAGGGTGTTGGCAGTGCTGGAGTGAGATTTTGGGAGTTTTGGGGAGCACAGGATCGGTGCTCAAACCAGTTAATGGGTGAAATGAGGCTCTGCCTGCTGGACATGGCATGGGCTGGGTCACCCCCCTGCCATGGCCCAGAGGGCTCCCAAAGCCCCCTGATCCTGAGGCAGCGATGGGATGGGAGTTCTGTGCCCTGTCCTTGGCTGTTCTTCCCCCCAGGGACCATCTTTGGGGAGAGCAGGAGGGAGAAGGTTTGGGATAATGTGTCCCTCTGGGATCCATCTCAGCAGATCCTTTGATTTTAATTGGGAGCCTGGAATGCTGAGCCTTGCTCATCCTTTTTGTTGGGGATGCCGGGAGCAGGTAGGGAAGGGGATGAGAAGAGCCCTTTGAAGATGAAGAGCAGAGGGATTTGGGAGCTGCTTTTTCTTCTCCTGGCATCACCCCACTCTCCAATCCCTGCTGGGAAAGGCTGGATGGACCCACATGGGGTCCCAGTGCCTGAAAAAGCAGATCCCATCACTGCTGCTGAGAGGGAAGTTTGGAGCTGGGGGAATGGGCTGGTTTGGGTGTCACTGGGGCCCTTTTTCCATATGGGAAGCCCATTCTAGACTGCCCCAGGCTCCATGCCCTGCTCCTATAGGATGCCCAATGGGAAATATTTGGCAACTGCCTGTTTTGAGTTTTTCAAAGGCAAAAATGTGACTCTTCAGAGTGGATTAGAGCCACCCCAGGGTGGCACCTGCCCCCAGCCTGGCTGTGACCCGGCCCCCTCAGCACCCAGAAGGTCCCCAAAACTGTCCCTTGAAGCCAGAGGAGGTGAGGGATGGTTTTTCCCAAGCACCAGGAACTCTTTGCATCAGTGTTTGGGATCTTTATCCTTCCCAGCACTGCCTTGGATCTTCCCTCCATCCCTTCCCTGTGCCTGCAGCTGTCCAGAGCTGCTCCTTGGGAAGGGCTGAGCAGCCCCCTGGGTTTTTTTTTTTTTTGGCTGGATGAGGAGGCAGGTGGGACCCAGCTGCTGGAAGAGGCTGGAAAGCTGGAATTGGGATGGTGACCCCACAGAGCTCAGAGGCTGGAATGTTTCTGGGGTGAAATGCACCCTAAAATTCCCATCATTTCACAGTGACCTTCTCCAGAGGCTGCATCCCAGGAAGCCAAGTCTTTGTGCTGAGGGCTGTGAGCGAGCACCATCCCTGTTTTGGGATGGAGCAGGGGCTGCTCCAGCTCTCTTTGGGGCTGGAGCAGGTGGGACTGAAGGGCACTGGATGCACAATGGAGGAAGCCTGGGAGCTGTCCAAACCCAGGAGGGATTCGAGATCCTGATAATGAGCGTGGAAGTGTCAGAGCTGCCTCTCCTGGTGGGTGTTTGTCAGCTGGAGTGGTCTCATGGCAGCTCCATCACCAGCCACAGCGATTCTGCATCGATTTCCAGCTGAGAGGGCTGGCAGGGAGTGGGGAAACAGCAGCAAAGGAGTGGGGGAGGCAGGAAAAAATCCCCCCTCGCTCCTGCAGTTCCCTCAGCAAGGCAGTGACAGGTCCCAGCAGGAAGCAGGGCAGGGGTGTCCAGGACTGGTCCTGTGTCCCCGTGGTGGTCACAAACCCCATTCCCCTCGACCCCATTAGTGTCACCAGTGTCACCCAGCCCGTGGCCACCACCCTCTGTCCGGGGGCTGTGGCCAGGATTTTTGTCCCTGTGGCACTGACGGGGGAGGGGCGGGTGGTGGGTTGTGGTATTGATTCCTTTCTGGCTAATTATAATCACCTCGTTAGGAAGCTCCTGCAGGGATGCTCCTGTTCCGAGGGAAAATTTGGGGATGGAACCTCTGGGTTTAAGGAAGGCACAGCCACCACCTCTGCTGCAGCTGTGTCGGGGTGTAAATGCCACCTCCCTCCCTCCCTCCCTCTCTCCACGTCGCAGGGCTTGGAAAAGGGCCAGGAGAAACCCCAGCATGGAAGAAAGGGGCTGTGTTTGGAGCCGGGGAGGAGGGGGCGGGAGGTGGGATGTGAAAGGCTCTCTGTGCTTCCCAAAGGAGTTACAGGGCCGGGAGAGCAGGAACACGCTTCTCCCATGGGGGACATCGCTCCGTGCCCTGCATGGGTCCCTCCTCTCCACAGCCTCCTCCCCAGGATGAGGCTCCTGGCTCCCTGTCTGGAGGCTGCTGTGACTCAGAGATGGTTTGTGCCGTGGTTGGTGCTTCCTGCCCCCTCCTTGCTGCTCCCAGAGCATCAGCCTCGCTCCAAGGAAGAGCTTTTAGTGCTTCCATCCCTTCCCTGAGCATCCCCATCTTGTCCTCAGACCTTCCCCTATCCCTGTCCTGCTCTCTCAGGTCATTGAGGGAAACAGGCCAAGGGAATGGAGAGTGCTGCTGTGCATCCCGGTGGGATGCTGGGAGGAACTGGGATCATTCTTCCTCCCAGTGCTGCCTTCTCCCTCCTCTTCCTCTTCTCGTCCCACAGGGCTGTGATTGGGACCAAAGGAACTCGGGATTTTTGGGAGCAGTGATGCTCATTGGCACAAGGCACTGCCCTTCCCCATCCCTTATCCCATGGCACTGGCTCCCAGTTCTCCACGGCCTGACCAAGAATCACTTTCTGATATTTAAATTGCCAGGGAATTGCCAGGAGGCCCAGGAGCCTTTTCTGGAATGTTGCTGGTGCTTTTTTTCCTCCCTGGATGTGGGAGCCCCTAGAAAGGGATGGGGAACAAGCAGGAGTCTCGTGGCTTTGGGTGCTGGAAGCTCGAAGGATGAGCCTGCCCAGCTTGGATTAGCTCCTGTTTTTTACTCACTTTGCTCCAGATTATATCAAATAATCTCCCAGCAGTTCACAATCCTGACATGGAGAAGAGTGAAGCAGCATGGCCACATCCAGCCATCCCTGTGGATGCAGCCAGGGATGCTGCTGCCTCAGGTTGCCATTCGGGGAATTTTGTCTGTGGCAAATCCCACGGGAGGCAGGTTTATCTCCTCCAAGGCAGGGAGTGGCTCCCTCAGTGGATTCCACAGAGCCACTCCCAGCCCTGGGCAGGTCCCTCGGGAGCGCTGAGCACGGCTCAGGGCGGTGGGAATGGCGCTGCCCGTGCGGAGGGAGCGCTGGCTCCGGCTCGATGGATGCGGGAATGAGGGGAGGAGGCAGCCTGGGGAGCTGCCAGCAGCGAGCCGGGGCTGCCAGGGGCTGAAGAATGGCCGAGAGCAGAAGAAGGGGCTTTAGAGCTTAATTTCCTGTCCCTGCCGAGGGGATGGGATTTGTGCTGCCATCTCCAAGGAGACGCCGGCTGCGCGGCCGCTGGAATACTAATGGTGTGGGAAGCGTGTGCCGGGGGGCTCCGGGCACCCCGAGCCCCTCCCTGCCTCTGGCAGTCACATTTTGGGGAGTGGGAGCCCTCAGGACTTGCTGGTGGTGGCAAGGAGGGTGTGGAGGGACAGGGACATTTTCCATCTTTCCCTTGGGATGGGGTCAGTGACCCCTTTCCCTCAATTCCCATGGTGGGGGAAGGTCACTGATTGGCACTTCTGGGGCTCCCCCTCATTGCCACGTGGGGGTGGCTAGTTTTTGGGGACCCACAGGTGTTTGTGGAGGTGGCTCTTGGACACTCACCTCTCCAAGCATTCCTTTAGCTCTGGATTGGACTGTGGATCCCTGCACTGGCAGCAATGATTGAACCCCAAGCTCCCCCTGTCTCCTGCTTTTTGGGGTGGCAGAAAAAGAGGATGTCTCGCCCAAAGTAACATTTTCCAAGTCTGAACCATTATTTTGGTGGTACTTAAAATTCCCTGCCCAAGGAAAAGGAGCTACAGAGGGGAGTCAAAAGTTGGGGATAATTAACTCAGCACAGTAATGAAGCTGATGGGTCTGGGAGCAAGGTTTTGATGTGAGTGATTTTGAAGAGGGACATGGTTTGAGGGGATGATCTCTGTGGGGGTTTGGGGCTGGTGTGTTCTTGGCAGAGCTGTGGGATGCTTTGGGAGGGCTGGGATTTGGAGGGGCAGGGGGGCAAGACCCAGAGAGCTTATCCCAGCATCTCTTATGTAAAAGGCTGGGAGCTGTGGGGGGTGTAATTAAACCTGCTGCTGATGAGCTGCTGCAAAGCTGCTTAGTGCAAATGGAATGAGGAGAGTCGCAGCCCCGTGTCACCCCCCGCTCCGTGTCCCTGTCCCCTGGGAATGGAGGCAATGCCAGCACCGTCCCTTCCCAGTGCTAGGAGAGAGGTGTCCCCAGAAGAGGTGCTGGGATGGGGGGCTGTGGTGTGACCCCTCTCTGCTGCCCTGCAGATGGAGAGAGGCCGGGGGAGGTGACGGATCCCGGGAGGCGGCCGGCAGCGCCGGTGTCGGCGCGGCGCAGGAAAGCCGAGGATTCCAGCGAGAGCCACGAGGAGGAGCCAATGGTAACAGGGGTGGGAAGGGGCCTGTGGAACAGAGTGCTCCAAGTCTTGTCCGTTCAGGGTCCATCAGAACCTCTGATTCTGCCCAGCAGCCCTCACAGTGGATAAACCCTCTAATATCCCATTGAAACTGGGTGGGATATCCCTCCCAGTATCCCGCACCGTGCTCCATGTCACAGCTTCCCTGAGAAGGACCCAGCTTCATCTGCTCTGCAATTCCTGCTTTTCTGGGAAAAGCCACCTGCTCCTGTGTGTTCTGCTCCGTCCTGGACTGGAGAGCTGCTGTACCCCAGGTGGAGCTTCCAAGCAGGAGGCACTTGGAATTGTTGCCATGAGGACACGCTGCTGTCCCCTGTCCAGCAGGTCACCAAGCCCCTCTTGAAGGCCCTGCTGTCCCTGTCCTGTTGTCACCAAGAGGCCTCATAGCAGGGCAACCAGGTGGGATGGTGGGAGGGGGAAGCCACAGTGGGTCACTCCTCAGAAATAAGGGACAGATGGACAAAGGAGAAACATCAGGAATCTCCCGGAAGAGGCACAGGCTGGTGCTGGGTAAGGACAGAGGGCACAGCAGGAATTGCATCCTGGCTTTTCCTGGGAGGAGGGAGAATCCTTCCAGTGAGCCTGGCACAAAACCCTTCCTTCATGAGGTCTTCCAAGGGCACTGCTCCCTCCTCCAGGGCTCTAATGAGTTTGTTTAGGCAGTTGGCTAATTATTTCCCTGGCACTGTGCATGCAGATGGGCTGTGCTGTGATGACGGTGCTGTGTCTGCCCTGGGGGGTGGAGGAAGAGGGGGATGATGCTCTGGGGAAACTGAGGAAGAGCGGAATGCTCTGGGGGGGCTCCACAAGTACCTGGCTCTTCCTTGTCACCCATCAGCGAGCTGGAGGCAGGTGAATGCTCACTTAATCTCTCTGAATTACAAGATACAAGCAATAGGATTAACCTAATCCCCTTTAAAGGAAGAGGGGGAGTGGAGAGACATTCAGCTTCCTCTGCTCAGGATGTAGAGATCACCTCTGTGCTTTTAGAGAGACAGCCCAAAATTCCAGCAGGTCCCAAGACTGGTCAAGCCCTTCGGATGAACAGAAAACTCACTGTTTTGGATCAGTTCTGGCAGAGGAAGGGAAACAAGTTTAGCTGGAACATTTTGAAACTACTGCCTGCAACACCTTGCCAATATTTTTGTGCCTCCTCCTGCTTTCCTTTGCCGTGAGCCGTGAAATCCTTCGCCTTGGTTTGGCAATGCTCAAAATGAGGATTTAGATCATGGAATCCTGGAATGGTTTGGGTTGGAAGGGATCTTAGAGCCCGCCCACTGCCATGGACAAGGACACCTACTGCTAGCCCAGGTTTCTCCAAGTCCTGTCCAACCTGGCCTTGAACTTTTCCAGGGATGGGACAGCCACAGATTTTCTGGGCAGCCTGTGCCAGGGCCTCACCACAGATGCACGGAGACATCCCACAAGCATAGGATGTTCTGGCCCTGGTCACCCATCCCATCTGTCCCTCTGCTTCTCCACAGAACGACGGGCAGGATGTGGATGGCTGGTTTTCCAGAGGCCAGCGTTCCAACCGAGCCAGCAGCCACCCCAAACTCAACCTGACCAAGCAAGCCTTGCCCTGGAACGAGCAGGTGGGTGGACAGGCAGTAGTCTGGGAGGGGAGGGAGGAGGAGGAGCAGCCTCACTCAGCTCCCCCTCTTCTCCCCCAGTACAAAGGGAAGGCAAACCTGCACGTCTTTGAGGACTGGTGTGGCGGGGCTGTGAGGCACCTGAGGAAGAACCTCCACTTCCCACTCTTTCCCCACGTGAGTGCTGGGACAGGTGCTCAGGGATTGGCAGGAGGGTCCACCCGACCCTCCCTGGGTCTCTGCTGGTCCTCAAGACATTGGCTTGCAGGGTTTGGCTTGGGGAGGTGGTTCCCAGCTGGAGGAGAGGTGGGTGGTGGTGATAAGGTGGAGGAGGTGATCCATGGCTGTCTCCTCAGACCCGCACCACGGTGAAGAAGCTGGCTGTGTCTCCCAAGTGGAAGAACTACGGGCTGAGGATTTTTGGCTACATCCATCCCTTCAAGGATGGTGAGTGACGGAGCGTGGCCTTTTCCCCCATGCAGCAATGTGGAGACGCTGTGTCCGTCCCCTTCCTGGCCACAGGAAGACAGAAAGGCTCTTGGAGATAGTCCCCAGATCCTGGCTCCTGGGCAGGAGGGTTCCTCTGGAGCAAACCCCCTTTTTACTGTGGCTTTGAAGGCAGGCAAAGTCCTGATCCCATCCAGGACAGAGTCATGCCATGGTGTCTGGGGTGGCCCTTCCCTCTTTTCCATCACCACAAGGCTGCAGGACTGATCCTATGCCACCAGGGTCCCCGTGTCCCTCAGTGGTGACCCTCTCCATGGCTCTCTGCAGGGGATTTCCAGTTTTCCGTGGCATCAGATGACAACTCAGAGTTCTGGCTCAGCTCCGACGACAGTCCCTCCAATTCCAGACTGGCTGCATTTGTGGGCAAGGTATGGCCTCACCTTTCTGCCTTGTCCTGCTGCAGGGGGAGGGATCCATGTGTGGCTGTGCTGGGGGCAGCTCTCCTGCCTCTCTGCTCCTTTGGGAATGCCAGGCTGTTTCATCTTGCTCCCATCCCTGGCCAGGCCTGGCTTGGCTTCCAAATGAACCCATTGGTCCTTTCTTGGTTGGAGCTGCTGAAGACCAGGAGATATCATAAATGTTGCTGGATTTTCTTGGGGTTCATTCCTCTAACGGGAAGCTGGTGGGCTTTGGTGTGGTTCCTGCTGCTCTCATGCTCCTCCTTCCTTCCCAGCTGGGCACCGAGTGGACGGCGCCGGGAGAGTTCACCAAGTTCAGCTCCCAGGTCTCCAAGCCCCTGCGGTGAGTGTGTCCTTGAGGATCATCCCATGGGACACAGAGCTGCTGGCTCTGTGCTCCCTGGCCATGGGCCTTTCCCAAGAGACAGGTGGGGTTGTGTGAGGTTAAGACCTCCAGTTCTCTATGGCACCAATCTGGAGTTCTTAGGCTGTTACTTTGTTGGGTTATCTTAAATAGGCGAAGCAGCTAATAGTTAAAAGGTTATTTATTACAGAGCACATCTTGTTACAAAGCACATCAGTCTCAACAGGCAATAGCAGAAAAGCAGTGGCAATGGCAAATGGCTGAAAGCAGAATGCCCAAAAGCAACAACTCTCCCCACATATATCCCTTATATAGGATTTTCTCAACAAGCTAAGATGCCAATTCAGACCACCTCTCCTTAACCTATTAGAGTTCTAGTTTCTTAGCACACCAGGTTATGTACAGAACTATGCATACACTCTATCGTGCTCTATCTGAAAAATGTAAGCACGTATTCTTACTATAGCTCTATTATGACTAAGTCCTGTCTACAACCATGGGCCTGGAGCCTCCATTGAAGATATCAGTATGTTTCAACCTTCACTAGAACTCACTCTGCTACTCTGGCATTTGAAACCTTTCACTTACTAAAAGCATTAGAACTCACCCTAAAACTACTGACTTACTTCTACTTAAACATCTACTTTGTGTGAGTGGCTTAATATACTTTAATCCATCAAAAGGCTTTAATTCAACCCCTGCACTCTGATTTCTCTCTGAAGAATTCAGAGAGACCCCTGACTCACTGACTCCAACAGGGCTGGGCTGGTCCCCAGATCCACAGCTTGGAGGGGCAGGTGATGGGGACAGGGAGGTCACAGTATCACCTCAGTCCCACAAAACCCCTCAGCAGTAGGATGGGGGAGCACATGCCTTCCTCAGCTCCCTGTCTCCTTGCCTCAGGAAGGTTTTCTCCACCCGTGGGCAGGACAGGGAGGCTGTCCCAGGCTGGCCCTGGGCTCTGACTCTGTGTCCCCTCCCCTGCAGCCTCATGTCCTCCCGACGTTACTACTTCGAGCTGCTCCACAAGCAGGATGACCGGGGCTCGGACCACGTGGAAGTTGGGGTGAGTAAATGCCCACCCCCCATGCCAGGCTCCTTCCAGGACCAGGGAGCCAGTGCCACGGCTTTTCCCATGTGTGTTCAAGTGCTTTATCCTGGAGCAAAGCCACGGTTTCCTCCTCCCATGACTGCCAGCGGGGACAAGTCAGTGTCACTATTTTCGTGGTTATTACAGCATTGGGATGCATGGTGTGCTGTTCTCCTTTCCTGCTGGTGGTCTTTGGGCAGCTGAAAACCCTGCCATTGGACTCCCATGGGCAAGAAGAGTCCAGAGCAGGCAGGTCCCACCTTGCTGGCTGCATCCCAGCAGTGGGAGAGAGGTGGCAGAGGCGATGGAGCGATTCCCTGTTTTCTTTCTCCCGATTGGAATTGCCATGAGCTTCGAATCTGAACTTGTCTGCCTTGGCAGCAGAGCCCTGGCAAAGCCTGGAGCCTGTGTCAGGGGCTCAGGCTGGCTGAGGGGAAGATGTTGGCTCGTTAGTAAAGGTTTCCTTTCTCCCAAGAGCTCATTAATCACGGGAGTCAAACTGGTGCCAGCAAAGCATCAGGGAGGCTGGGCAACACCCCTTCCTTGCTGGCTGCCTCCCTCCTCCCCATCCCCTCTATCCCGATAAGATCTGCATTTCTTTGGGCAAAAACAAATAGTGGGGAAAACAAATAGATGGGGGAGATGTTTCTGAGATAGGATGTTTTTGCTGGAGGGAGGGAGTGAAGCCTTTCAGCCGTTCAGAAAAACCTCTCAACTGTGCAGAAAGAGACAACAACAACATCCACAACAAAAGCAGGACCCTGATGTGTCTCAGCCCGGGGGTATTGAAGGGCTTGTCTCGACAAGGGCTCCAGACTGGCTTTTAAAATGCTGGAGTTAAATCAGGGCAGGCAGCTCTGGAGACCCTCTTAAATAACAGCAAACTCTTCTTTATAAAGCACTGGAGTGAGGAAAGGAGTCCTTTGGTCACAGCACTTGTGGCAGTCCCAGAGGGAACCAGTATGAGCCTGTATCCTACCCACAGGAGCCTTTCCCTCTCTGACCCTGCAGGGATCCCTGCTAATCCCAGATCCTGCAGGAAATGGGGCAAGATCAGCCCTCTCTCTTGCTCCTCTTCTGCAAGAAAGTTTCTGGGAGCTCTGAACAGGGATGACCCATCCTGGGGTGCTGGGGTTGGGCAACTGCATCCTGACCCCTGCCACCCTCCTGCTCATTCCCCATCTCCTTTTATTTATTTCTCAGTGGCGAGTTTTCCTCCCTAGCCTGAAGTTTGAGGTGATTGACTCCTCCTACATCTCCCTGTACACAGGTAAGGACCAGGTGCCTCCTGCAGCCCCAGCCAGCAGGCTCTCCAGGGGCTGAATGTGCTGGGAGAGATGGGAAGGAAAGCAGAAGGTGGGAAATAGGGTCCTGGGGGGACATCTCAGCCTCTGAATCCCCCCACCAGCCTTCTGCCTGGTATAAGGACAGATGCAAGGGCTGCAGTGGGTGGGATTGATGCTGGGAGCAAGGTGAGATGCTGCTAGAAATGGGATGTGGAGTGAGCACAGCATGGAAACACAGCTCTGCTGGTGCTCCAGCCTCGTCCTGCCTGCCAAGACCCCTCTGGCTCCGGGGCCTGGCCCTGAGTTACGAGGAGCTGTCGTGGAAGCAGGGATGGATGGTACAAGGTTTAATTAAATCTATAGATCTCCTGCTTCCTGCCCCTGCCCTGGCAGCAGGAAAGGGCTTGATGGATGGGTCCTGGCCTGGCGCTCCGCACGGAGCGGGAGCAGTCATCATTCCTGCTTCGGAAGGTGTCAATAAGGAGGAGGGGCAGGCAGCAGGCAGGATCCCTGGGGACAAGAGGGATGGGGGGTGCCAGTGGTGCTGATGCAGGTGCCCATGAGATGGATGACAGCAGATAAATCCCTGTCCCTCAGCATCGGCTCTTCCTGCTCCTTCCTGCTTCCTGGCTCCCTGAGGCAAAGCCCTGTCAGCCCTGGGGAGCCCAGCCCTGGTGGGGGCTGCCAGCAGAGCTCCTTCCTTCCTTCTTTCCATCCTCCCTCCCTCCCTCTAGACTTTTCCAGGGGCTTCAGCCCAATCCCAGCCAGCTGCAGGGACACATTTGGAAAGCCTTTCCCTGCCACAAGAAGAATTTGGGGCTTGGGAAGGGGGATCCTGCTTCCCTGTGGCTCTGTAGCAGGGAGGGCTTCCAGGGAAGGGAGCATGGCTGAGGTGACAGGAGCGGGATGAGCTCCTGTGGGAGCCTGGGGCTGGTTGGTGGCCAAGGGTGACATGCCACCCTCATCCCTGTGTGAGAGGCAAACCAGCTCGTGTTGCTCGTGGTACCTGCAGAAAGGATATCCTTGTTTAACCCCTATGTCCTTGGGAGTTACAGTCCTGAGCATTCCCTTGATTCTGAGGCTGTGGTAGTGGGAGCAGGATGGCCTGGGTGCCCTGGTCCTCATTAGTCAATGCAATAATCACTAGGCTGATTAGTCATGGGGTCTGTGGGATGGCTGGGAGGGCAGCACTGCCTTCCCTGGGAGCAGGAGCATCCACAGTGGAGGGGTTGGGAAAGGCCCCCTTGGAGGATGCTCCCGGTGTGTCCGGGGGTTCAGCCTGTCCCTGTCCCGCAGATGAGTCATCCCTGAAGATGAACCACGTGGAGCACATCCCGCAGACCTTGGCCAGCCACAGTGGGAGCCACCTCTGGGAGGCCCAGCAGGACGAGCACGGGGCTGACATGCTCAAGGCCGACCCCAGGGACACGTTCTTCCTCAGTAAGTGCCTAGAAACACATCCAGGCAGGGTTTGGGGCTGCTGTGGGCACCTGGGTCATCCCTGCCACCCTCTGCCCATGTCTGGAGTGGGGGCATCTCTGCTGGGAGCAGGTTGGGATGCTCTGGCTTCTCCACAGCCCCTGCCATCGAGGCGTCCCGCGTGGAGAACGTGCTGGTGCCCTGTGCCTACAGCCCCACCTACGTGGTGAAGGATTTCCCCATCGCCCGCTACCAGGGCCTGCAGTTCGTAAGTGTCTCCCTGGGGACAGGGCCATGCTCCTGCAGGGACACGGTGGAGCCCAGGGAAGGGGTGTTCCCACCTGGGTAAAATCTAGGAGGAAGTGTTGCTTGGTTGGGTTGGGTTAAATTCCTGAGAGGGTTGGGGTAAAATCCCTGTGTTTGAGGTGCTGGGGGTCACTTTGATGTTGGTGGTAGCCTTGGGGTGACATTTACCTCCCCCCAGGTCTACCTCTCGTTCGTGTATCCCAACGACTTCACACGCCTCACTCACATGGAGACGGAGAACAAGTGCTTCTACAGGGAGTCTCCCCTCTACCTGGAAAAGTAGGTACTGGGAGCCGGGATTTTGGGGTGCTGCACACAGAGGGCTGATGTCAAAGTGCTGAGATGATGCATCTTCAGCCACGTGTCCCTGTCCCCCATGGAAGGGTCACTCTTTCCCCTTCTCCCAGGAATGCAGCAGCTTGAATGCTGGCAGTGCTTCTGGGTTTGGGAACCCCAGCTCCCTTGGCAGCTGGATGCTCCTCCCTCCACTCATTCTCCCAGGCCCTCACCTTCCCTCTGCATCCCCAGGTTTGGGTTCTACAAGTACATGAAGATGGATGAGGAGGAGGAGGATCCACGGCAGCGAGCGTTTCTCTTCCTTGGCCCTGACAGTGAGTCACTGGGATCGCTGGGAACGGGGCCGAGCTCCCGGCATCCTCCCTGGCAGCTCATCCCCTTGGAGCTGTGGCCCATCAGGATGACTCCAGCAATGCCAGAGGCTGCAGGAGGGCTGGACTGTGCAGAGCAGCATCCCTCAGAGCACCCCTCCAAGCACCCTGCTTGGCATCACAGCAGGGCAGTGTGGGAAGCAGGACACACTGGATTGGGATTTGCTCTCCCTCCAGCATCTCTTGGGTTGGCCTCAGCAGTGGGCAGCAAAAACCAGACCCAGTGTGGAGTCTGGGGATGCCCATGGAGGCTGGGGATGGTCCTGGGGAACTATAGGCTGTTCAGAGCCTGCCTTGGTCAGTTTGCAGCTTGGCAAAACCCTGGCAGGTCGGGTTTGCTCCTGGATGGAGTGGGATTGGTGCGGAGATTTGTGGTGTGGATAACTGGCAGCAGCTGGAGCTGCCAGCCCTGGTGGGTGTCCCCGTGTGGGCATCCCCTGGTGCCCCATCTCTGCTCCCTCACCTCCTTCACTCACGGCTTCCTCTCCTGCTGGGATCAGGCTCTGCCTCCTTGTCTTGGCCTCAGGGTATTAATCTCTACCTTCGCTCTGTAGATTTCCTGGAGGATGAGGAGGAGGAAGAGGAAGGAGTGGACAGCCCTGAGCCCACGGACGCCCCTGCTGAGGCCAAGGAGCAGAGCTTTGGGCTGGCCCCCAGAGCCAAAGGGAATGACCCTGCGCCGGTCACCGGGGATTACGGAGATGACCTGGACTATTACAGCTTCCGCCGGCAGCGGGGCCGGGCGGGGCCGGGCACCCCCGGGCAGCTGGGAACATGGAGCACATCCAGCCCACCAGCTGCTCCCCAGGAGGATCCCGCTCCAGAGCGGGGCCCAGGCCGGGCGCTCCGTTGGCTGCCCCAGGAGGAAGGCGAGGAGGATGAGCTGGGGCTGCCAAAGCAGGGCACGGCCCTGGGCCTGCAGCCACTCCTCTCCGTGCCCGTTTTCGGTGGCAAAGCCAAAACGCCGGGGCCCAGCAGGCCAGCGGCTCCCAGCGAGGACAAGAAGCCCCGCAGAACCCAGGAGAAGGTCTACGTGACCCGGCTGCAGCCCGGGAAGCGCAAAGCCCCGGCCCAGGAGCCGGCCTTCCCAGGCATTTTCCTGTATCCAAAGCCTGTGAAGAGAGTCCACCTGCGCTCCAGGACCCCGCAGAAGCGTCCCATCACCCCCAGCAAGCTCCGGGCCGTCCCTGGCCGCCGGAACCCTTGGCTCCTGAGCAGCATCTCCAAGGAGAGGGACCCTGCCAGGCGGAAGAGCGGCCGGAGGTGGGAGCGGCCGCCCAAGCAGCGGGTGCTGCCCGGCCTCCTCGCCCTGGGCACTGCGGGGCTCTTCAGCCACGAGGACATGAGCCCTGCTCCAGGCAGGACGGCAGCCACCGCCGACTACAACTCCTCCGAGGCCACCCGCTCCGAGGGGACGCGGGTGACATCCTTTCTGAAGGTGTCGGGAACGACGGCGTCGCAGCAGGAGGAGGGAAAGGGCCAGGAGGAGGAGGAGGAGGAAGAGGTGTCAGACTATTCCTACGAGGCGGGGGAGCTACAGCAGGGCTGGCTGGAGGATTCCATCAACTGGCAGCGGACGTTCAGCGTCAGTTCCGTGGATTTTGAGCTGCTGCGCTCTGACTGGAACGACCTGCGCTGCAATGTGTCGGGAAACCTGCAGCTGGGCGAGAGCGAGGTGGTGGACGTGGTGGCCCAGTACATGGAGAAGCTCAACGAGAAGAACGGAGGGTACGGAGGGCAGCGGGATGCCGGCGGGAATACAGGGGGCTGCGTCCTGGATCGTGGGAAGCAGCGGTCACAATGACGGTGATTTCAAGGTGTCTCTTCTCCCTGCAGGATCTACACCCTCCTGAGGATCATCAACGTGGAGAAGCGGCGGGACACGGCGCGGGGGAACCGGTACCTGCTGGAGCTGGAGCTGGCGGAGCGGGGCCAGCGCACGGTGCGGCTCTCCGAGTACGTCTACGTCCTCCTGCACCAGGGCAAGCAGCACGACAGCGCCGAGGCCAACCCCGACGGGCTGGCCCTGGGGGCCACTGAGCCCCAGCCCAGCGCCTGGAGCATCCTCTATGGAAAATCCGTGCTGTGCCGGCCCCTGCAGCTCAGCTGGAGGCAGGACGTCATGGTGCACTTTGTGGTGCCGGGTAGGTGAGGGCAGGACGCGGCTCTCCGGGCTCTGTGCTGCTCCCTCAGCTGCTGCAGCAGGATGAGGCTGTCAGCTCTGATGGGGGATGCTGTGGGTTGTGAGCCTGAGGGACGTGTCTCTGGCAGTGAAGAACCAGGCCCGCTGGGTGCAGCAGTTCATCTCGGACATGGCCGGCCTCTACGGGGCCACGAGGGACACCAACTTCAACGTCATCCTGGTGGACTTTGACAGCGAGGACATGGATGTGGAGAAGGCCCTGCAGGATGCCCAGCTGCCCAGGTAACTCCCAGCCAGCTGCCTCAGGGTCTGGGGGGCTCCCTGCTCTGGTGGGACAGGTGCTGCTCCTTCCCTGCCTCGCTGCCCCTTCCCTCCTCCTCACTTTTGGGGGTTTAAACTACTTTTCCATGTGGATTTGGGGATGCAGAAATTTGGCTCCATGGGGAGACCCTCAGCTAGAGCGGTAGCACCTGGGTCTTCCTTAGAAGGTTCTTTCCCTGTGCTGGTGGTTCCTGTCCTCTCCTGGCTGTGTCTGTCTGTCCCCAGTGCTACTTTCCCTGTCCTCTCTCCCCAGATTCCAATACCTGCGGCGCACAGGGAATTTCGAGCGCTCTGCTGGGCTCCAGGCCGGTGTGGACATGGTGGAGGTGAGTGGGGACAGGGACCAGCTCTGACTGTGGCTTCTGTACGTGGGCTGTTCCTCTCTGATTCCCCTGACCTGTGTCTGTCCCCATCCCAGGACGAGCACAGCATTGTGTTCCTGTGTGACCTGCACATCCATTTCCCTGCCAACATCCTGGACAGCATCCGGAAGCACTGCGTGGAGGGGAAGCTGGCCTATGCTCCCATCGTCATGAGGCTGAGCTGTGGCAGCTCCCCCCGGGAGCCCAATGGTGAGCAGGGACCCCTTTCCAGCTGGGAACACCCCAAAAACAGGCCATCATCACCTGGTGCACCTCTGCAGGAGGAGGCACAGATGGGGATGGGCGTGTGGTGGGAAGAGGGATTGGGATGGTGAATCCCTGTGGCTCTCAGATGGTGGGGAGAGCACAGAGGGGATGGGGCATTTGGGGGTCCCCCCACCCCTCACCTCATTGCTCCCCCACTCCAGGCTACTGGGAGGTGAACGGCTTCGGCCTCTTTGGCATCTACAAGTCGGACTTTGACCGTGTGGGAGGGATGAACACGGAGGAGTTCCGGGACCGCTGGGGCGGGGAGGACTGGGAGCTCCTGGACAGGTGAGCCTGGGGGTCCTGCAACCCCTAAACCCCTAGGAGTGGGGTCGGCCACGTGCATTTGGGCACATCAATCAAGCTGGCTGAGGGCTGGATGGGATGGCGAAGGGGAAAACTTCCCTTTGGGAGGGCCATGTCCATCTGGAGCCCTATGCCTCCATGCCCTGAGCGGTGTCCCTCTGTCCCTCCATCCGCAGGGTGCTCCAGAGCGGGCTGGAGGTGGAGCGCTTGCGCCTCAGGAACTTTTACCACTACTACCACTCCAAGCGCGGCATGTGGAACGCCCGCAGCAAGAAGCCCTCCAAGGACTAGTGCCCGAGCCCAGCCTGTAGCCACCGGCCCCTGGCACCTGCCTGTCCCCCACCACCACGGCCACCGCGCCCTGGTGCCAGCACGGGGGGCTCCCCACGCCCGCCGTGGTTTTCCTGGGGAGGGGGGAGCGGGGAGGGCCGTGGTGAGTGCTGGTGGTTTTTTTTCTTAAGGGTCTAATTTCTTAGTCAGCAATGAGTTCATTAACTCCTTAGTGCTGGTGGGTCCTGGGGGCTTTGCTGGGTCCTGGAGGGCTGTGCCAGGCTGGGGATATTGGAGGTGAGATTGTGGCTTCCAGGATCCCTTTGCAGCCCCTTTCCTGCCTTGCCCCTCCCTGAAATACCCAGTACCTTGTCCCTGTGTCAGGCTGGGGAGCTGAGCTTTGCGGGAAGGGGGGCTAAGAACCCACTGGGGCTGCCCAAACCCTCCTGCTCCCCTTCCAGGACCCACGGAAGGAAGGGGGGTCTGGCTGTGCCCTGCACTCAGGACACTGTGGGGTGTGGGGGGCAGAACCCTGAGGCTGGCACTGCCCATGCCAGGGGGGCTGGGCTGGGGGGGACAGGCAGAGCCTGGAGCAGATACGGGCAGATGATGTTTCCAAGCTAATTTCTGTGAAATTATGAGGTAGGAAGCTGTTTTCAGGAAGTTTTTGTCTGTTTGGTTTGGATTTTTTTTTATTCTTAAAAAATTAAAATCAGTGTCTTGGCTGGGATTTCCCTCCGCTCTGTCAACCCCACACCCGAACAGGGATGCAGGGCGTGGGAGTCAGTTTTGTCCCTTGATCCCCCGAGGGTCTCCTCTCTCTGGTGGGAGTGGCAGCAGCTTTCCGTGCTGTTTCCATGCAAAGAGGAGGAGGAGGAGGCAGCACCCTGTTTGATGCCCAGCCACACGCCTGGGCTTGCTGAGCCTCCACCCCACACCTGGGCTCCACCCAGCTCCATGGGGGGCTGCCCTGGTTCACTGTGCTCCTGCATGTCCTGGCACACTTGTCCCTGCCCACCCATGTCCCAGCTCTGTGCTGGTGCTTCCCCTCACCCTGTTTGGGGTGGGTGTCTTCTCCCACCTCCCATGGGCTCCTTCGCCAGGTCTCCTGTCTCAAATCCCCTGGGCTCCTCCCTGAAATAGTTTTGGAGTTTCCCCCCAAGTATTTAATTTCCCATTTAATTTCCCGTTTCCCCATGCTCACTCCAAGCAGCCCAGGTTTGAGGTGAGGATGGACAAAGGGGGCTCGGCCACCCATGTGCCATCAGCACAAAGCCACAGTTGGGGGCTTCTTGTCACAAATTTGGTACCTGTGGCCCTGGGCTCTGTTGGGAAGAGACCATCCTGGCAGGCAAGAGTTGTTTCTCTCCTCTCCTTGCCTTGCTCCCTGGTTTTTTGCAGTAGTTTGGAAACACTTTGTTGTGGGTGAGGGCTGTGCCCGCTGTGCTGGGAGCTGGTCTGTGGCTGGGCAGAGTGGGTGGCCCCATGGCCCCTGGGCCACCAGTCCTACCCCAAAACCAGCCTGGCCTTAGGCACAGCTTTTCCAGCAGCTTCCCAGTCAGGAGAGCCCTAAAAGCCACCACCATCAGAGCAGGCACCGGGCCCAGCCAAATCCAGAGCTGCTGCTGGTGCTGGGAGGGACTGAGGCCAGCAGTGCCATCCCCACTGGCACAGGGGACAGTTTGGGGCCAGCAGTGCCACCCCACTGGCACAGGGGACAGTTTGGGGCCAGCTGATGGTGTCTGCTTGGGACAGGGCCAGCAGCACAATGCCGGAGGGTTTGTTTTTCTGGTGGTGGCTTAGTTGTGGCCACGGGATGACACAGGGATCATGGGGATTGCAGGAGCCACAGGGAGCCTCTCCCAGGCCAGGTGTTGGAGCCCCAGGTGACAGCGGGGTGCAGGCAAGTCCCCACTCCTGGAGGATCAGCCCTGCCCCGCGGGGACACTGGAAAGGTGTCGAGGCTTGTCCGGGGTGGTGGAGGCGAACTCCAGTCTGGAGTTCCCTGGCTGAGGGGCTGCCCCAGCCCGAGAGGGGAGGTTGTGGATGCTGGGGGGAGCACAGGAACCTCCTGACACCCCCGGGCTAAGAACAGGCCACACGGGATAGCAGTGGCCATGTGGAGGGTCCTGGCATCACCTGCCCTACAGTGGGCTTTGCCAGGGGGCTCCCTCCTGGCATCCCCTGGTGAGTGTGGGGTGTGGTGGGGGGCCTGGGTTAGTGGTGGTAGGAGCTAAGTGGTGGCCCCCCAAACTGGTTTGGCCCGTTTCAAACGCTCCCTCTCAGCTTATCTGTCTTCAAAGGGCTCCAGCTCCATCCCACGCACACAAAAACGCTCCCTGCGAACCAGGGGCAGCCCCCTGCATCCCAAAAAATGTGTGTGCCCCCAAGCTCTGCCTCTCCTCCATCTTCGCCTTCTGGCACCCCCAAACCCACCCTATTGCACCCGTAGGTGCCCTGAGCTGGGTATTCAGGGGGATGTGGAAGGAAGGACACACTGGATCATGGCCACGGTGCCGGTGGGGATGTCTGGGGACCCTTTGCAGCATCCTGAATGTGGCCGAGATGTGGCTCTGCTGTGGGGGCTGCTCCCCCCCCCGGACCCCTGTCTGTGCTGAAGATTGTGAGGAGCCCCGAGATCGCAGCCTTGGCGGGGAGGCGAGCGGGTTCCATGCAAAACCCCGGCGAGGAGACTGGTTGGGCGAGGTGCGGGGCGGGCCCTGCGCCCCACGCCCGCCGCAGACGCCGGCGCCCACCCGCACCCGCAGCACCCAGGGGTGCACCTGCCCGCCCGAGGATGCTGCAGGACAGCGGCCCTCCGGGGCCACCCACCCAGGTACGTGCCGGCCACTCGCTCCCGCGGCCACCGCCAACGCTGTCCCCACCGCGGGTCCCTGGGGAGAGCCGGTGTCACTCGCCCTGACACGCACCTTGTCCCCATCCACCGGCCAGGCTGGTGCCGGGGGTCTGCGGCTCCAACGTGTGGGTCTGGTGGCTGCCCAACACCGGCCAGCTCTGGCCAGGAGACTTTTCCCTCCCTCCCTGTGCTCCCTCCCCGTGTCCCTCGCTGTCCCCAGCGTGGCTCCTGGCACGTGTGCGCGGTGTCCGGGCTGCGTGGAGCCGCTCCCTGCCCCGACAGCGATGTCCCCCGGCGGGCACGGCCAGCCCTGGGGACCCGGGCGTGGGGACGGTGCTGCTCGGGGAGTGGGAGAGGACGCGGCGCTCCCAGGAGCCGGGGGTCCCCGGGAATGTGGCTCTGTCACCCCGCGAGGGAGGGACAGAGGTGCCTCCAGGCTGGGGGGTGGCCAGCGGCTGCTTTAGGGATCCCGGATTGGCTTTATTTAACCTTGTGTCATTCAGGTCGTGGTCGGATCCCCTCGGGAATCTCTCAGTTTTGCTTCAAATGTTTTCTTTGTGCTAATCTGCTGTTTTTAAGCCCCCTGGGTGTACCCCCCTCCTATACTACCCTTTCCCAATTAACGAACTGCTTGATGAGGCCAGCGCTGCCCATTCCAGCTCCAAGCATTCCTTGAATCCCCCAGGACCCCCAAATTTCCATTTGTCAGCTGCAGGGCAGTGTTACGCTGGGGGAATGAGGGTTTGGGAGGGAGACAGATCTGGGGGAAGGTGGGGCTGCCGGTGGGCTCAGGGATGTCCCCAGAGCCCCTCTGTCCCCCGGGGGCTGGGGGCCTCCCGGGATGGCCCCGATCCCCCGGGATCCTGGCACGGGGACAGCGGGCAAGCGATGGCTTGCAGAGGGAGCGATCCACCCCCTCCGCCCGCTGCGGGGGGAACCCGTGATTCATGCGGGCTCGGAGGGCTGGGAGCGCCCGCCGAGCTCTGCCAAACCCGGTGCGCCCGTGGGGCGGTGCCGCGGTGGGAGAGGAGGGAGGGCTCGGGGGTTTTCCTGGGTGCCGTACCCCAAAAGGCTCAGGGGTGGCTCCTGGGCAAAAGGGGGGTCCCACAAACCCTAGAGCTGGGGAGGTGGGTTAGGCACCCGCCGTGCTGGTCCTCGGCACATGGGCACGGTGCCACCGCGGGGGATTTGAGGGACTGTCACCCCAGAGCGCAGCTCTTGCCACCCCGCCCCTGCCATGGCTCCTGCTGACGGCGGCACATTCCTCGGGGACAGCCGCCCTTTTCACCCCCGACTGAAGCGCACACGGTGTCACCGCCGGGTGTTGTAAACCCGGCCCAGCCCGGAACGCTGCTGTGGGTGACGCCAAGCGCTGAGCCGGGCCCGGCCACAGAGCCGGGCTCAGCCAAACCACCCGGCCGCTGACACGGAGCCGCCGTGTCCCCGAGCAGGGGCTGAGCGCGGCCGCAGCTCTGGTCAGGAATGAGCCGGGCCTGCAGGCCCACAGCGGCCTGGCCTGGCAGCAGGGGGGTTTCGGGGGATTTCGGGAGCTGATCCCGGGCACAGCGGGCCGGGGGGACGCGGTGTCCCCAGTGTGGCTGTGACAGGGCGGCTCGGCAGGTGGGGCGAGGCTAATTAGTACCTGTGGTGGCAGCGGGGCCTGAGTCACCGCGTTCGTCACCGCCGGCCCGCGGCGCTCAGCCGCCCCTTTTTTATTATTGTTGTTTCTTCATTCCCCGGCTGATTTGAAAAGCAAAGCAGGGAGCGCCCAGCCAGGAATTACTGCAGGGAGACCCCATTCCAGGCCGGACCCCTGTGCCAGATGGGGGCCCAGAGTGCTCCTGGAGAGGGGCTGGAGTGATGTGGGGGTCCCTGTGGAGGGGGCTTTTGGTCAGGGCTGGTCCAGGGGTCTCCCTGGTGGTCTGGGACACCCCTGGGAGCCCATGTGGGGTTCTGGGACTCACTGGAGTGACAAATTGGGGGTTCAGAGCTGTACAGAGAGGTCAGATGGGTGTCCAGAGCACTCTCTCCTTGGAAGTTTCCTGGGGGTCTTGAGCTCATTGGAGGGACATTGTAGGGGTCTGGGGCTCAGTGGCAGGGCTGTGTAAATCTCTGGAGGTAAATGGGAAGGTTCTCCAGGGGTCTGGGGCTCTCCCAGGAGACCACATGAGACTTCAGGTCTCACTGGAGGAACAATGTGAGAGCATCCAGGGTTCAATAGCAGGGCTCCCTGGAATCAATGGGGGGAGGCTTCTGGGGGGCCCAGGGCTCGTCTGGGAGGTTGCCTAGAGCTCTTGGGCTCATTGCTGGGACTCTGGGGGGGTCTGGGGCTCACTGGTGTGGCTGCCCAGGAGTCGGGAGGTGACTGTCTGAGGGGTTTCTGGCTTTTCCCAAGGTGGGACCCCCAGACCCCTGCCCCACCCACCCCCCTCATCCCCGCGAGGTCGCCCCTGGGCACCTCCACCTGCGGCGGTGACGACGGTGTCAATGGTGACAGTGGCCCCGGTGGGGCCCCCTCCTTTTCCCGGCGAGGCGTGGCGGCGGGGCGGGACGGACGGGCCGGGACGGAGCCTCCCTACGGCTGGGGAACGCCGGAACGCCGCCACTGCCGCCGCTCACCTGCGCAGGGCGGCCGGGCTGCCCCTCGCCGCCATGCAGGAGACTAACGCCTTCCTGCTGTCGGCCCTGCAGCCCGAGGCCGGTGTCTGCTCGCTGGCCTTGCCCTCGGACCGGCAGCTGGACGAGCGTGGCCGGGAGGCGGCCGAGGCCCAGCGGCTGCGCAGCGCCCGTGTCCAGGAGCAGGTCCGCATCCGCATGATGCTGCGGGGGCAAGCGCCCGCCCGCCCCGACGACCTCGCCGACGGCACCAGAGGTGGGAGAACCCCCCGGGACCCCCTGGGAACACGCGGTGGGATGGGTGGTGGGAGCCCCTCGGCCGGCATTGGGGTCTGGACGCACCCTGGCTGCGGGTTGGGGGGTGCCCCCCACCCTGAGCGAGTCCCCCGACCGCCCCCAAGCATCCCCAGCGCTGGCACCGGGGGGAGCTGAGCCCCAGCGTGGGCTCGTTTCACCGCACTCGGGGTCCTGCTTCAGTTTCCCCAGCTGCCCTCGGAGGGCTGTGCACTGGTGGGGTCGCACACCCTGCATGGCGCTGGCAGCGGGGAGGATTTTCCCGCCCTGGCAGAGCCCCCCCAGCCCTGAGCGGCAGCGCTGGCCGGGCTCCAGCTCCTCCATTTACCGTCTGCGCCGGCAGCCTCCGCCCTGCCGCCCCGCCCGGCACCGCCGGGATCCCCCGTGCCCCGACCCCCGTGCTGGGCACCCCGACGGTGGGGACAGAGCCCCTGTGACACCCCGAGGGCTGCCCCAGGCGTGAGTCACAATGCTGGCACCGCCAGCACTGGCGGCGTCCCTGTCCCGTCCCCGTGGTGTCCCGCCGGCGGCCCTGGGGCGGTGGCAGGGCGGATGGGCAGCCTGAGGTGCCGTGGGGGGCAGTGGGCTTCCAGATCCCTGCCAGGGTCCCGTTCCCGCGGCGGGGGAGCCGCGACTGCCTGTGGGGGATTCCCGGGCTGCTGATGCAGCTGCGGCAGAGGGGACCGGGCTGAGCCGCGGCGTCCCCGCCAAGGTGGCAATTAGTGCCCTCGCCGTCGGGGCACGAGGCAGGGCGGGGAGGCCACTTCTGCTCCCCGTGGCCAGCGGGCAGGTGAAGGCGGCCTCCTCCCACCCCTTTGTCCCCCCCCAGCCCTGGCTGCGCTGCCGTGGTTCCCGCAGCAGGTTCCCCTGGGATGAGCTGGGGCGATCTTGGCTCGGCGGATCCCTCCCTGCCCTGCCCGTGCTCACACTGCCTCCTCTGTGGCTGTCCTGCAGGTGGTCAGTACAGCTCGACCCTGCGCTCTTCCTTCAGCTCCCGCTCCCAGAGCAATGGCGTGGACCCCAAAGCCTCGGTACGTACCGGGGCTCAGTCCCCTGCCCACGGCCTCGGCTGTGCTGGGGAGAGCTCTGAGCTCCCCTGGTGGGGATTGGATGGATTCCTCACCTTCCATTTCCCCCCCCGCAGCTGTACCAGCCGCTGGCCAAGAAGGATTTCGGCACGCTGCGGGGCAGCGGCTGGTCCTCGCGCTCGGCCGTGGACCTCACCCCGCACAAGCGCGTGGCCACCATCAGCAACGGCGGCCTGGCCAAGGGCCGTGCCTACGTCGCCGGCTACGCGGCCTCGCAGGTGGCCTCCTCCTCGCCGCGGCCCAGCTCCTTCCACGAGCGCAACTTCCGCTGCCGGCAGAACCTGGACACGCTGTCGCTGCGCTCCCTGCGCCTGGCCGACGGGCCGCTCCCGCTCGCCGACGACCGCTACAGCGTGCTGTCGGAGCAGCTGGACGCGCCGGGGCACCGGCAGCTCTACAAGAGCCAGGCCGGCGGCGGCTTCGGCCGCTCCTTTGCCTACGAGCGGCAGCTGAGCTCCAGCACGGCCCCCAAAGCCGCCTGCGACTGGCTGGACGGCGCCGAGGGGCCGCCGAGCCGCACCATCCGCGCGCCCGCCATGCGCACGCTGCAGCGCTTCCAGAGCAACAACCGCTCGCGCCTCAGCACCGGCTCCTTCGGCACGGTGCCGGCGGGAGGCAGCGGCGCCTTCCTGGGGCTGGGGGAGCACAGCTCCCGCGCCCCCTCCGTGCGCAGCCTGGCCGAGTCCGGCCATCACCTGGCGGAGCCGCGCGCCATGGAGATGTACAACGGGCACAGCGCGCTGCTCGGGCACCACGCCGGAGGGTGAGGGTCAGGGGCTGCTCCGGGGTGTCTTGGTCCTTGTCTCCACAGTGGTCACCTGCCGGGAGAGGGTGGGCACAAGAGAGTTGGGAAGAGGGGTGTGGTGGTGGGTGCAGCTTGGTCCTGTGGTGATGGACCTCAGCACAGGCTGACCTCTGAGTGTGTCCTGCCCCCTGGCTCCTCCATGGGCACATCCTGAGACATGACATGGCAGGAGAATGATGCGCATCCCACTGGGAATGGAGTCCCAGGCCCAAAGTGCAGTGGGAAGGAAATTAGTTGGTGGAGCTCCTTGGAGGAGTGCAGAGGTGGAGTGTCCTGTAGGATGTTCTGCTAAGACTCACCTGGCTTTGGTTCCAGGTTTGATGACATCGACCTGCCCTCAGCAGTGAAGTACCTGATCGCCAGTGACCCCAACCTGCAGGTGCTGGGCGCTGCCTACCTGCAGCACAAGTGCTACAGTGACAGCAGCGCCAAGAAGCAGGTGAGCCCCCGGAAGGGTGGGAGCAGGGGATTTCCCACTGGGAGCAGGGGGTTTCCCAGCCCCTCTGACACAGTGGGCAGGTGCAGGGGCTGGAGGGAGCCCTGGGAGTGCAGCATGTCTGACCCCCCGGGCTGTCCCCCAGGCCCGCAGCCTGCAGGCCATGCCCAAGCTGGTGAAGCTGTTCAACAGCCCGAACCAGGAGGTGCAGCGCCACGCCACCGGCGCCATGCGCAACCTCATCTACGACAACGCCGAGAACAAGCTGGCACTGGTGGAGGAGAACGGCATCTACGAGCTCATGCGCACCCTGCGGGAGCCCGACGACGAGCTCCGCAAGAACGTCACAGGTTGGGGACCGTGGGGGGTGGGCAGGGGTCCCCCTCCCCTGGGGGTGGCCCTGAATCCCCTCATGTGAGTGGAGCTGGGATGATGCTCCACGGGGATGATCCCTTTGCATTGTTTTCACCAGCATGAGCCCCCCATGGAGGGGAGGGGAGTGGAGGGTGGTGTGCTCTCCAGCCACTCCAGTACTGAGGGTCCCGCTCTGTGCAGGGATCCTGTGGAATCTGTCCTCCAGTGACAACCTGAAGGATCGCCTGGCCCGGGACACGCTGGAGCAGCTCACAGACCTGGTCCTGGTCCCTCTCTCTGGGCTGGGGGGCTCAGGTGTCATCCAGCAGAACCCCTCAGAGGCAGAGATCTTTTATAACTCCACAGGCTTCCTCAGGTATCTCTTCCAGGTCCTCCCACTGGGAGCAAAGGTTTGGAGGGAGGAAGGGACAGGAGTAGTGTCTGCAGCACTCTTTTTTGGGTGGGTGGCTGTGGGGGATCCCCTTCTCTCTATGACAGAACCCCATTCCCGTGCAGGAACCTGAGCTCTGCCAGCCAGCAGACCCGGCAGAAGATGCGCGAGTGCCACGGGCTGGTGGACTCCATGATCCACTACGTGAACAGCTCCCTGGAGGTGGGGAAGTCGGAGGACAAGGTGAGCCCCTGAGCTGGTGGTGTGGGGGCTGAGGTGCTGCTGCCCCATCCTGTTGGGCAAAGGCACATCTTGATGTCATGCTGGGAGAACCAGCCCGGCTCCATCCGGGCACAGCCAGTGTCATGACTCTGCCAAGGAGCCCCTGTGCCAGCTGGACACACCCTGCAGGTGGCCCAGGGATGACACCCTCGTGTCCCCTGTGCCCCCCAGAGCGTGGAGAACGCTGTCTGTGTCCTGCGCAACCTCTCCTACCGCCTGTACGACGAGATGCCCCCGTCCTCGCTGCAGCGCCTCGAGGGCCACCGCAGGAACGCGGGCGGCACGGTGACGGGGGAGCTGGTGGGCTGCTTCAGCCCCCAGAGCAAGAAAGCCCGGGAGGTCAGTGGGGGCACTTCCTGGCCATGTCACCGGGGCGGGGCTGGCACTGGGAAGCGCTGGCAGCGGAGGTGATGCCAGGGCGGAGGTGGACGCCGGCCTCAGCTGGTGGGTGGGACACAGAGATGAGCTCAGCAGAGGGTGAATCAGGTGTTTGGGGTGAATCAGGTGCTGAACCCCTGCTTTTCCATGCCATGGGGCATGCTGCAGCCAGGGTGACCTGCCAGCTCCCTGCATAGCAGTTCAAGTCAAGCAGGCAGGGAAAAGGGAACGCTGGCAGTGAGGGACTCTGCAGAGGGGACACACCCAGAGTCTAACAGTGTCCCCGTCCCTCAGCACTACCTGAACGCAGACATCGTCACCTTCACGGAGGTCTCCAAGGACCCCAAGGGCATGGAGTGGCTCTGGAACCCGCAGATCGTGGGCATCTACAACCGGCTGCTGCAGCGCTGCGAGCTCAACAAGCACACGACGGAGGCGGCCTCGGGCGCCCTGCAGAACATCACGGCCGGGGACCGCAGGGTGAGGCCCGGGGGGTCCCCACAACCTGCCCTGGGTTCTCCGTGAGTGGAGGGAGGAGGAGGAGGGAGTTGGCAGGATCTGCAAGGGGGTGTTTGCCTTGCAGTGGGCGGGTGTGCTGAGCCGGCTGGCGCTGGAGCAGGAGCGCATCCTGAATCCTGTGCTGGACCGCGTGCGCACCGCCGACCACCACCAGCTGCGCTCCCTCACCGGCCTCATCCGCAACCTGTCCCGCCACGCCCGCAACAAGGACGAGATGTGTGAGTGCTGGGGGGGTGCTCCCAACCTTTTCCTTTGCCTCCCGTTATCTGCAGCCGCATCCCAGCCCCATCCTGCCTGCTGCATCCCCACTTGCAGCTGAGTCTGCAGGCTGCTCCGTTCCCTGTTGCCGGACATGGCTCTGTCCCCCACGGCTCTGGCCACCAGCCCTGATGTGCCCTTTGCCCGCAGCCACCAAGGTGGTCAGCCACCTGATCGAGAAGCTGCCCGGGAGTGTTGGGGACAAGGCCCCGCCCGCCGACGTCATTGTGAACATCATCGCCGTGCTCAACAACCTGGTGGTGGAGAGCCCCATGGCCGCCCGCGACATCGTCTACTTCGACGGCCTCAGGAAGCTCTTCTTCATCAAGAAGCGACGGGACAGGTGGGAACTGCCAGCTCTCCTCTCCCTCCCTGCTCCAGAAGAGGGTCACAAGTTTCCCTTCCCAAGTCTTGGTGTTAGGAGTCCCCAGACTGGCTCAGAGTAGCCTCGTGGCCACCTGCCAGCCCTTTGTCACCCCATAAAGACACCCCACCATCACCAGAGCTGCCTTTTCTCATCAGGGAACCTCTCTGCCCCTGCCTGTTGTGGTGGGATGGGATGTTCCCCTCATTCCTTTGCCCACCCGCACTAAGCCCCCAATCCCTCCAGGCCCCTCTGGGGTGGTCTCCTTGTACTGGTGGGCATTGTGCTGTACTCAGGGGTCCCCAAAACCTTATTGCATCCTGTCCCTTTCCCAGCTCGGACAACGAGAAGTCCTCCCGAGCCGCCGCCAGCCTGCTGGGAAACATGTGGCAGTACACCAAGCTCCACCGGGACTTCAAGATGGTATGTACCCATTCCAGAGCCTCCCGCAGCCAGTGGGAGGATCCCTAGGGAATCAAGGCCAGAGGATTCATCCTGGAGAGCCACACCACCCAAATGCTTCCCAGGATACCATGGGGCCCCATTCCACACCTGCTTTTCCTCAGGTGTGGGGACATCCCAGAGCGTTGTCCCTGTGCAGGTGGGGTGGGGATGGAGCAGAGGGGCTCCGTGTGCCTGATGGGGCTGTCTCCTTGCAGAAGGGGTACCGGAAGGAGGACTTCCTCAGCCTCTGAGGACACCCTGGGAGCTGGAATGCCTCGCTGGGATGCTCCGTGCTGCTGGCCGTGCCGTGGGGAGGCTGCTTGCTGCCAGACCCCCGCTCCATGGCCAAATCCCTACATCCCATGCACCTCCCCACTTTGCCAGGTCCCCTTCCCTGGCTGGGGGACACTTGTGCTCCCTCCTGCCCAGCCTTAAAGCCAGCAGCTGCTTTTGGCTCTGCTGTGGGACCCCACTGGGACTCCTGTTAGGGGGAGCTGCCCCATGACACCCCTTGGGGGCCCTCCCCACTCTCAGGCAGCTGTCTGCAAAACTTGGCTTGTCCTGCAGCTTGACAGGGGGGCAGGAGCTGCAGGGATTTGGGAGGCTCCTGTAGAGCAATTCTGGGGCAAGGGGGCTTTTGTGGGTGCTTCATCCCAGCTCCCTGGGCCAGGGGGGTGTCCATGCCCTGTGCCAGTGTGGGATGTGCTGTGGGTTTCACTTTGGTTCTGCCCTGGCTGGGTGGGGATGGGGCTTTGCATGGCTTGGGGGCTTGGAGGGCTCTGAGGTGGCTTCCCACAGTTTGTGGGGTGGCACAGCGCCTGCAGGGAGCTGGGAAGTGCTGTAACAGCACTGCATTCCCCCTTTGCTATATAGGGCAGGCAGGGGGTTGTGTCTGATGGGGCTGCCTGTGCCCTCACTGCAGGAAGCCTGGCAGGGCCTCAGGTCACCCTGTCACCCTTTGGGGACTGTCCCAGCGTGACAGAGCCGCTGCTGTTGCTCCTCACCAGCTGCTGCCAGGGCTGGGCCCTGCTGGTGCAGCAGGATCCGGGCAGGGCCGTGTTTGCTGAGCAGCATCACCCCATGGGTGGGGAGATGTCCCCAGTGCTGGGTGCAGATGGGTCCAAAGCTCTCTGTGCCACCGTGGTGGCTGGGAGGGGACACTCGGCTGGGCTGGGGGTGGCTTTGGGCTGTTGGTGGATTTGGGGGGCACAGGGCACCCCGGGGGGATGATGTAGAGTAGGTAGAGGGGTGGGAGGATGGGGGGAGTCAACAGGGGGGCTGGAGGGGCCCCCACAGTGAGTGGCACTGGTGCAGTCACAGCACGAGGTCACGGGGTGTTTGGCTCTGCAGCTCTCTGTGTACAACCCCCCAGCCCTATGTACCCCGAAATAAAGGCCTTGAGTGACGCCCAGCTGTGTTTGGATGGGGACAACTGGGAGGGGGGACAGTGACATCAGCACAGGGTGAGCTCACCCTCTGGTGCCACAACACGCTCCATGCCTGGCATGGCTCCAAGTTAGTGTGGGAAGGACAGAGCAAAGCACTGTCTGTGGTGGGAGATCCCCCATGTCACCTGTGTCCCCATCACAGACTGACCCAGTGGGTGCAGCAGCCTTTTATTGTCACGGGGGTTTCCATGGGACAAAGGCGCTGCTGCCACTCCTGTTGGACACTCCCTGGGGCTGGAGCACAATGTTCCCCAGGGAGCATCACCCATCCCAGCATTTGTCCATCATGCTGGAAGAACGTCCCTGCCACCCACGGCAAGGGACAGCCCAGCCACCTGGGTGGCACCCAGGGGTGGCACCGAGGTATTATGGGCAGGATGCTCCTGCTGATGGTTTTCCAGTTTTCCACTTTGGAGCCAGTTCCTGCTTTCCCAGCATGGCCGTGGGCTCTGATCCCATCATAACTCCCGGGCTCCTCGGCCGTGACCTGCTCCATGTGTCCCCACAGGAATGGGGGACACCTGTGGTCCTGCTCAGATGTCATCCTCTGTCACCAGGCAGTAGAAGTCCGTGCGGGCGCCGTAGTTGCGCGACCCCAGATCCGAGACGTCGAGCTCGGGGCGCTGCCCGTCCCGCAGCTGCGCATCCTCCATCCCGCTGGATGCCGGAGCCCTGGGAATGCTGTGGCCCCCGAGGCGGGGCGGCGGGGGGCTCCCGAAGACACGCCCTCGGAGGCCTGGCAGGAGCAGGGAGATGGGTTTAGGTGGAGGGGGAAGGGGCTGCAAAGCCCAGGAGCGACCTCCAGGGCGCATCCGTCCCCGCAGGAGGAGCGGCAGGGACGCGGACCTGTGCCGAGGTCCCCGTCCGGGTCCAGGTCTCCCGCGCTGTCCAAGTAGCTGCTGTGCAGGATCAGCATGGGGTCCTTGTCCTCCTGCAGCTGGGTCTGCGGGTCCCCCACGCTGCCCGGGAAGGACACCTTGCGCGGCAGGGCCAGGCACAGCTCCTTCCAGAAGTCCGACGATGGGGTCTGCAGGGGCGGGAGGGGATGAGCCGGGCCGGGACGGCGGGAGCACGGCTCCGCACGCTTCCACGGGCTCGGCTCGCACTCCCCGGCGCTGGGAGCTCTGCCAAGGCGAGGGCTGTGCTCCGTCGTGGCACCGTGCCCAGGCGCCGGCGGAGAAACCGGCCCGACCTGCTGGAACGCTCCTCGGGGCTCCGGCTCCCAGCCTGGCCCCGAAATGGCCGGAGTGGCCCTGGGCCAAAGCTCCGCTCTGGCAGCTGCGGCTGGGGAAGCCCTGGAGTGTCACAGGGTCCTGACCATGCAGGTTTGGGGGGTGAGCTCCCAGACCCAGGGCTCTTCTGGTTGGGTTTTGAAATGTCCTCCAGAAGGCGAGTGCCCCAACCTGCTCCTTAGCACTGGAGCCCGGGGCACAGCCCCAAAGGGCAGCAGGGAAGTTGACCCAAAATGGGGAGCTGGGAATGAAAGGGGATGCTGGTGGGATGGGTCCTGCTAAGCTCTCACCATGGGGCAGCCCCAGAGGGCAGCAGGGAGGAGCACTGTGGGGCGCTGGGGAGGAAAAGGGGGTTCTGGGGGGGTCAGGATCCTGCTTGGCACTCACCATGGAGCCGGCTCTCCACACCAGCAGGGTCACTGCCCTTCGGTGCTGCCTCAGCAGGGTGATGGCGGGGTGAGCGATCTCCCGGTACTGGCTCTCAAAGACGATGAAGATGGGTTTCCTGGAAAGCTCCAGCAGCCTCCAGAGCCCTTCCCTGCAAGACAAGTGGGTGACAGGAGGGTCCTGGAGGTCCTCCTCCAGTCCTCCTCCTCTCCTGTGGGAGCTGCTCTGCTCCTACCTGAAGCTGCTGTTGCACCAATCCTGCTCCAGGTATGCGACAGAGAGCACCACGATGAGGCGCCGGCAGCGGCTGATGTTCATGATGAGGTCAGCTGATGGCTCTGCGGGCAAAAAAGCGTCAAGCCCCCAGGCAGGTCCCTGTGTCACCCCTGCCCAGCCCTGCGTGGTGCCTACCTGAGTTGGGCAGGATGTTCTGCTCATCCAGGAAGAGCTTGTAGCCGTGGCGGTTTTCCAGCTGCGGCTTCATGATGAAGTGGACGAACTTTCGGTCATCAGGGGCACTGGCGTGGGAGACGTAGGCGTCGTACAGCTTCCCATCTGGGGAGATCCACGGAGCAGGGATAACATGGGAAGGGCTGTGTGACCCCCCTGGACCATGAGAGGCTGTTCCCAGTGGGGTGTCACCCCTGGCTCACCGTTGATCTCCAGCTCTCCGTAGCGGTCCCGGTACCACAGGAGCGCATTCAGGCGGCACCGGACATAGAGTGCAGCCAGGAGCACCAGGAGCAGCAGGACCAGGAGGGCTCCCAGCACCGCTGGCACGTGCCCTGCTGCCTCTGCCAGGACAGGGAAGGGCATGGTGAGCAGCATTCCTGGGCTTGGTGTAGGTTTGCACCCTGACTGGGGGAGAGGCAGCAGGGCCCCATCACTCTCCTCAACCCCCCCATGCACCCGGGCTCTCTGTGGGATGCTCCCTCCCTGTCCCCTGCAGATCCCTACCTGCTCGCCGCAGAGTGAAGGTGGCTGTGGCATTGCTGATCCAGCAGGAAAACACCCCGAAATCAGCATCGTGGGTGAGGTTCAGCTGCAGGATGCTGGCCAGGAGCTGCTCTGAGGAGTTTTGGCCAGACCTGACAGGACAGGGGGATGATGTGGGTCGGGCTGCATGGTGACATCCCCCAAAAGCAGATGGATGGATGTCGCCAGGGCAGGCTCCTTACCAGACAGTGTCCTGGCTGCTCCCACTACCCAGCCACTGCCCATCCTTGCTCCAGGCAGGACTGGGCTGGCAGCGCTCGGTGCCCGCCCAGCGCACGGTGCAGTTCAGCTCCACCCGGCTCCCCAGCACTAAGTCCAGCGTCTCGTTGGCAGCCGGCACCAGGATTTGGGGGGGCACGCTGCAAAGGTCTGGGGGCACAGAGGGGAGGGGGTTTGGATGAGAAAGCTGATCCAGTCCCTCCAGGGCACATGACTGCTGTAGCCATCCCAGAAAAACAAACTCTGCCTTGGGGGTCTGGCAGTGAGTGGTGTTTGTGGCTGTTTAGCAACAGGCTGTGCTGGTTTGTGGGGCAGGGAAGGACCCTCAGCACCCTGAGAGGTGACACCAGAGCAGGACCCCCAGCTGAGCTCACACAGGGATCCTTCCCAGCTGAGAACAGGGAGAATTGGGATTTCACCTACCTGCCATGGTGCGCTCAGGTGACAGGCGCGGGTGCTGCCGGCATCTCACGGGGCGTCTTCCGGGGGGGACAAAGTCCAGCTGCCTCTGCCACAGGGCGGGCTGGGCCTGGGATAGACCGGGAATGGCTCCCTGAGTGCTGGCATAGGGAGGGCCCCGCCACCCCCATCAGCTATTCTGTCTGGGGGTGGTGGGTGCTGCTCTACGGCAAAGCCAAAGCTGTGTCCCACCCACAGGCTGGTGGCCACTGTGTCACCTGCCCTCCCTGCACTGACTCCCAGCCTGGCTTTCCCAACCATGAACTTATGCGTGGGAGGTGATTAATGACCAGCTGAGGGTTGCAGGATTTAAAAAATGTGCCTTCAGCCCAAATCCAAAACCAAGGTGGGGAAATGAGCTCAGCCATGGGAAACTTTGGGGGTCTCAGTGCTACCTCCTTCAGCTGCCAAGCCCCTGCCTGGGCTGCAGAGCTGCCTCCAGCCTGACATGCCCTTGAACCTGCTAATTACCAGCAGTCTGGTTTGTTTATGGAAACGCAGCCTCCCACCTGGAGAGCTCCCCGGCGGGTGCGGTGTTCCTGGTGTGTTGGGAGCCTCGGTGCGTTGCTATCCCGTGGCTGTGCCCAGGGATTGGCACAGCTGCACAGCATTCCAGGCAAGTGGGGAGCAGAGGGATGGCACACAGGGATCCCCCCAGCTGGCATCACCAGCAGTGATGTGATGGCCTCGTGGGAAGAGGCGGATACTGGGAGCAGACAGCAGAGCCTGGCAAGGCTGGGCTCCCCTGTCCCCACACACCTGATGGGGGTGATACGGGTGCTGGGGCCGAGCTGGGAGTCTCAGGGACCTCACGGTGCCAGGGTTTCCATGGGAAACACCCAGCCTAACTCTGGGAGTCTGCAGGGGTGAAAGCCTCCCCCTGGGCTCCTCTTTGCTCTGGAGCTTCAGCACTCCTGGATGCACCCTGATTTTGGGTGGGAGCAGGGCTGAAGTCCTGTGTGAGTCAGTGTGGAATGGGTAGGGGAGGTCTGTGGTGCTGTCTGGCTTGGAGCAGGGATGCAGGCAGTGCTTCCCTCTGGAACAGCCTAGTGCCAGGCATGGGGTGAAACCAGGGATCAAGGTACGCGAGAGACGCCCGGTATGTGTTCAGCTTGACCAGCTGGAAGCGATTTATACCTAAAGGATTAACTGAGTTTCTCCATGGCCAGGGAGGGAAGAGGATGGGATGGAGATGAGCCAGCCCACCTGGATTTCACATGGAGAAAGGGTGGGAGACGCTCACGGGGGTGGCGTGGGGCTGTCTCTGCCTGGCACGATGGGTCACTCCTAAGCCGTTTCCTCGGATGGTCGGAATGAGGAAGCTCCAACAAGCTGCAGCCCGGCCAGGGGGTGTGGGGAGGCCCCAAAACCCCCGGAGCCCTTTGCTCCGGGGAACCACAGTGTTGGATGACAGGGAGGGAGGAGCACCGGCTAACGGGCAGCATTTCCCACGTCCTGGCGTGGGGACACCCCGGGTTTGAGGCAGAGGACAGTCTGGACCTTGTGGGGTGGTGAAGGAGGGCTGGGCGCGGCATTCCCTGGAGCACGGCCATGGCGAAAGCGAGGAGGGCAGGGAGGCACCGTGGCCAGGGAGCTGTGGGGTGGGTGTGCCGAGGGAGCAAGCGGGATGGAGAGCTGGAGAGCGAAGGAGAGCCAGAACGGGAATGCACAGGGAATGGGGTGAGGGTGAAACCCTGCTGACCTCATCTGAGGTGGCTTCAGCATGGAAAGGGAAGCAGAACAGAGCTGCATTTACCTTTGGAGCTTCTCCAGCCGCAGGCTTCCTGCTCGTCGCCTCCCGCTCGAGCCGACCTGACCGGCCAGATCAGTGCTTGGAATTTCTCTCTCTCTCTTTTTTTTTTTTTTCTTCTTCTTTCTGTTTTAATAGTTTATCTATTTCTCCTCCCCGTTCAGCCCCTGCCCTCGGCCGGGCGCTCCCGCTGCCCCAATCCCCGGGCGCCAGGCCCGTGGGAAGGGCTGTCCCTCCCTCCCACTGCTCCACCTCCACCTGAACCTGGGGAGAAACATTCAACAGCTCCGGCTTCAGGGGAGGGGAAAAGAGAGGAAAAAAGAAAAAAGAGGAGTGGGACAGCAGCACATGCAGCAGGTGTCACAAGGCTTGGGGGCCAAGGAGGATTCCCCTGGTTTTCCATGGCTGGAAGAGCCCACAGAGGTGTCAGGGTAAGAAGAACCTGCATCAGCTGTGCCCGTGTTTGTTTCCTTCTCCTCCCTTTCCTCCCCTCTGTGCCTTTAGAGCCTTTTGCCAGGTGAAGCTGGTGCTGGAGGTGGCTGCTCCGGCTGGTGCTGGCCATGGGCAGCCAGATCTGGCTGTGGCCACTGGTGGTCAGCAGGTGTCCCCTGTGCTAATTGCCATGGAGGTGATTAGAGCCCCGGCACGCCCCGGGCATGGATGTGGGCACAGCAGCCTCTGGACAAACACCAGCCTGAGCTGCAAAAGCATCAACCAGCACGTGATTTGAGGCCAAAAAGGGAAGAAGAGGGCCACGGGTGCAGTGTATATATATATATATAATATTTAACAATATATAAATATATAGATGTATATTGAATATCTGGGTATCTATAAATAAACAGGTGCAGGTCACAGGTAGGTCTGTGGGCCTGCTCCCATGGAGAAATACTCCTGTTGTGACTCCTCATTGTTTAGGATATAAACTTACCAGTGCTGTTGGCAGTTGGGGGAGGGAAAGGGACAGATCCCTGTTGGATCTCTGTGGAGAATCCCCTGCTCCCTGGCCCTACAGCCACTGGCTCTGTGTGTTTGGGGCAGCAGGTGTTGGAGCAGCTTTTTTTGAGGGCTGATCACTTGTCATGGACGCTGTGATGCATCAGCTGTAAAATCCAGTGTAAATCTGTTGGATTTGTGGGATGGTGAAGGATTGTATGGAACAAGACTGGAATATGGGGAAGCTTGGGAGCAAATCAGGAGCAGATAGGGCCTTTCTTGTCCATTAGGGTCTTGTCCCAGTGGTTGAGTTAAATGGAGGAGCAGAGGCAGTTTTGATCACAATGGTGCAGAAACAGGACAAGCCTGAGAGCTGATCAAACTCCTTTCCATTCCCTATGGGATCGTTAGTGGCTTTCCATGCTCTTGGGAGTGAAGTTTTGAGGCTGAGTGAACCCTGGTGCCTTTCCCTGCAGTCCTGACTGGGCTGTGTCACCTCCAGGGCACAACCCCCAGGAGTGACACCTTGGGATGTGTCTGTGGTGGGATCCTCATGGGACATGGGCAGTGTCAGGGTGGTGTCCAGCCAGGTTGGGGTCACTACCAGTGAGAAAGGAGGGGGCTGTCCCCAGTTCTGCCTCTGGGATCCCCTGTCAGGCCCCCCTGAACTGTGGCCCTGTCCAGTCGTGAGGTGTCACCGCTGCAGACAAACCCAGCCAGTAGTGGTGTCTCCAAAGGGAAAGGTGGGATAACCCTGGCACTGGGGATTTGCTGGTTTTTTTCCCATTTGCCCCAGGTATTTCCATTATCCTGGCACATTAAGCAGACTGTGCTCCCACTGTGCATGGCCAGATCCTGGTGTCCCACCAGCCAGCTCCCACACAGCCCTCGGAGTGGGCACTGCAGCTCCCACCTGCCATGCTTGTCCCCAGTAAGGCTTTGGGAAAGGATTTGGGACATGATTTGGGATGGCAGAGGAGGAAGGCAGGAGCAATACCAGGCAGCAGGTGTGCGTGTCCACCGTGGGTGTTGTATTTATTTACCAATGGCTGGTGGCAGCTGAGCCAGGAACAGCTCTCGGTACCCGGCCGAGCTCGGAGCTAAACACAAGATAACAACCAAGGGCCTTTTTCCAATGTCCGTGGAGACACCAGGGTGGAGCTGCGTCCGTGGAGACAGCAGGGCGGTGCTGCAGACATGTGGGAGTCACACCGGGGAGGAGAGTGGTGAAAGAGAGACTCAAGTTACCCAGTGGAGCGAGAGTGAGGAGGTCACGGAAGGCAGTAGAGGAGGCCAAAGTAAAAAAAAAAAAAACCAAAAAACAAAAAACCCAAAAAAAACCAAAACCAGAAAACCAACCCCCCCTAAAAAAAAAAAAAAAACCACAAACAAAAACCACCAAACAAAAAAATAGAGCTGGAGAGGGAGCCTCATTACAGAATGAGGCAAGTGGTGTTTCCTGTGCTTAAGGAAGTGAGTGACAAGCACTCAGGTAATCTCCTGGAGCCCAGCAGCCAGGGGCTGCCCCTGGGTTTGTCCCCAGCGCCACAGCTCTGTGCCACCTGCTCCCCGTGCTGAGGAGGCACATCCCGGCTCCGCCACTGCGTCCTTCCTTCCAAGTCGGAAAGCAGCCTGCTCCTGTGAAGCACTCCTGTCATCACCTCCCAGCTCAAGTCCAGCTCGGTCCCAGATGGGACATGTGGCACCGTGTCGTGGGGTTCATCCAGCACCCCTGGCACTGCCAGGCTGGGAAAGGGGCTCGAGTCCACGTTCTCCTTCTCCTCGGTGAGCACTGGTTACACCTCGGTGGAGTATTGCGTCATGCTGGGGAGAGAGGAGAGAGGCATTGGGGAGGGAACTGTCTGAGCTGGGAGGTGTGGATCCGAGTAGAAACAGAAATTTTCCCCAAAATAGATGGAGACAGAATGACAGGCTGGTTGTGGGAAGCCCCTGTTTGTGGGAAGTCCCACAGTCAATAGGAAGGCAGAGATGAAAAGCTATGACAGTGTGGTGTTGTGTTGGTTTTGCACAGCCTAGTTTTTTTAGCAGGGAGGCACAGAGTTGACTTTTGTGAGAAGCTGCTGGAAGCTTCCACCATGTCTGGCAGAGTCAATCCCTGATGGCTCTGGAAGATGGACATGCTGCTGACAAAGGCTGGGCCAATTAGAGATGTTGATAATGCCTCTGTCATAGCATATTGAACAAATGGGGCACAGGTTTTTTTGCTAGCCAGAGAAGAGGAAGAGGTGAAGGAAAAAAACATGGCAAACACCAAGGTCACTGCAGGAGGAGGCACTAGAGCTGAGATTCCTCTGCAGGCTGTGGTGGGGACCATGGTGAAGCAGCTATACCCCTGCAGCCCATGGAGATCTCTGGAGGATTCCACCTGAAGCCCATGGGGATCCAGAGGGGATGCAGAGATCCACGCAGAGCCCATGAGGAAGATGCCCACGCTGAAGCAGGTGGATGCCTGCAGGAGGCTGTGATCCAGCAGAGAGAGGGGCCCTGCTCCCAGGCTGGAGGAGCCTGTCCTGGAAGGACTGACCCCCTGAAAAGTGACCCAGCTGCAGCAGTTTTGGGACAACTCTGTGCCCATGGGAGGGACTCACATTGCAGCAGTTTTGGGAAGACTCCTACTCATGAGATTGGAGCCATGATGGAGAGGGTCATGGAGAACTCTCTCCTGTAGGCAGGAGCCCCATGGTGCAGCAGGGGAAGGATTCCTCTCCCTGAGCAGCAGAAGAAAACCTTGGATGACAAATGGACCAAAACCCCCATGCCCTGTCCCCTGCACTGTCTGAGGGAAGGAGGGAGGGGTTGGGATAAGCAAAGATGTTTTTAAGGGCTTATTTTACTTCTCATTATCCTCTTCTGATTTTGTTAGTAATAAACTTACTTTGTACATCTAAGTTGAGCCTGTTTCGCCCTTGGAGTGTTTTCTCCTGGTCCTTATCTCAAGTCATGAACCTTTTTAAAATTTTTTCTCTCCTCTGCCCAGCTGTGGCAGAGGAGGGTAAATGAACAAAAGTTTTTGTGGGTGCCTGGAGTTTAGCCAATGTTAAACCATGACAGGTGTTTCCTGAACCCTGCTATCTGCTCCCATCAGGATTGTGGTGGCAGCTGGGACAGGGTGGCCATGGAGTAGGGGTCAGGCTGAACCCTTCCTAGAGCAGGGCTTAGTCAGTATGGGATAGCAGCACTGGAGCAGCTATAATGGTTCTGTTTCCCACTGAAATCCTTTCTCTTTAAAGTTTAGATGGAAAACCTCGGCAAAGTCACTTTTTGTTTTAACTTGGAGCTCTTCTTTGTCTGAAGGAAAAGGGGCTCCAGAGCAGACAGATCCTGAAACCTGGCAACCCCTGGCACCTTCCAGGGCATCACCCACCTCAGTTCATTTTGGAGATTGCTGTGTTTTTCCTTCAGAATTCGATTCTTGACCCTCTGGGGGACATCAGGGATGTACCAGGCTGCGATCAGCTTCACGCACAGAGCCACGTGCTGTGGGAAGCAAAGGCAGTCAGGGGCTCCCAGCCCAGGCATGAGGCACAGATCCAACCCCTTTCCCAGCCCTCTCCTGCCTCCCTGGGAGCTCACCTCGAAGAGGATGAGGAAGGCGAGCCGGGCTGCGAAGATGTGCCAGAACTGGACGGTGTAGGTGTAGTCATCAGCATTCCGGTAATCCCGATACCTGCAGCACAGCTCCGTTGGCGCCAGCCAAGGCCATTCCATTCTGGCCTGAATGTCATGGTGAGGGACAGGAGGTGGCAGGGGGCTGCTCTTACCTGCAGTTCTTGATCTGGACCCCATTAAATTCTGGCAGCACCTTGGTGTGAGGCTCGAAGTCCCGGATGTGGAATACGGAGAGGCTGTTGTTGATGTACCCAGTGGAGCAGCTGTGGGGAAGGACTGGATTGAGCATGGATTGTACCCCCCTGTTCTGGGGCAGCAGAACCCACCCAGGACTCTCACTGCCCACTTTGAAAAAGCCTGGTGGAAATGGAGGACTCAGAAGCATCTGTCCAGTTTGAGTGAACTGGGTCAGTCAGCCAAGGCTTGGAGAAACAGGGTAGAAGAGAGCATGTGCCTGCATCTGGGAATTCTGCAGCTCTCCAGTGTTACCCACTGTCCTTCCAGTCAGTTTACCCACCCCAGGGAAGATGTGACGATGCCATGTGGGAATGTTCCCCTTTCCCCCCACCTCGCTTTGGGGGACAGCTCAGCTGTCTCGTGCTCCTGCAGTGGTGGCACTGAGGCAGGAGGGCACACAGCTGTGGGGATGCTGCAGGCAGGGACTGTCTCAGAACCAAACTCACTCCATGCTGGTGTGGTTCTCCCTCGTGCAGGGGCTGTACATGTACTTGTAGACCTGCACAGGGATGAAGTCAGAGGTGATGGCAATCACCAGCCCGTTCCCAATGACAGCCAGGATGCCGATGGCCTCTAGGACCTGCAGCCAGATCCCTGTGGGAGAGGAGCAGCCAGTGAGGTCCCTCTGCCAGCTCCCTGCCACCATCCTAGCTCAGGGACAGCTGTAGCACGGCCAGGTCAAGGAAGGAGCCTCCAAGTTGCCCTTCAGCCTCTGGCAGAGTCTGAAGCAGCTTGTTCTCTGAGTCATGGCTGTGCCTTTGCTGTCCCCTGGCCATGGGGTGCTCAGGGGCTCAGCCTGCTGCTGGCAGGAGCCTCTCACCAATGTCCTTGGCCTTCCTGGGCACCATGCGCCGGCGCAGCCGCATCATCTTGATGGCGTCCATGTGGATCTCGATGACGTTGTTGATGAGGGCCAGCAGCGGGGCCAGGGGAAAGGCTGCCACGAAGATGGTGGTGAAGCTGTACTGGATCACTGTGGAGGGGGAAACGCTGGGCATTGGTGTGAAGCCATCACAGAGGGGACGTCCCCCTCTGCCTGGGTTTGTCATGCTTTATGGCTTGGGTCAGAGGGGTTTGCAGGGGTGGAAGGGGGAGACAACCATGTCTTGGGGATGCTCAGCTCTCACAGGGCTGTCAGAGAGTGGGATCTGTGGGGATAGTTGAGCCAGCCAGGCATAGACACACCCTGGGGTTACAATGTGGCCCTGGAAGGAGAGGAAGGTCCAAGGCAGGGCCAAAGAGTAGCACAGAGTTGCCTAGTCTCTGTTTTGGGAATGATCTTGGTGTCCCAGGGCTCTCAGAGTGGGGCTGGGTGTGGAGCTGTGGCTCCTTGCCTGTGTATGGATCCCTAGCATCCATCACTCCCCAGCCAAGGAGTGCACATGGATCTGCCCCACATACCTATCTCCAAGTACTCATTGAACAAGCTGAAGCGGTCGACCTCATTGAGCTCGTAATTGTTCAGCCACTGCCTTTTGCAGGGGTCCTCTGCCTCCTCCTCCTCTCCTAGCATCATACTTCTCTTCTTGGGGGACTTTTTCTTCTTCCGTAGCCGGTGGGATATCCAGCTGCAGTGGGAGAGAGGGATTTGTGTGGCTGCCTGGGCTGCTGCCAGCTCATCCGTAGAGGAAGGGGAAAAGGAAAAAGACCAGGGTTCCTCTCTGGAAAGTGTCAGTGTGGGAAGCTTACGGGATGAGATACTCCATGATGTTGCTGATGGTCTGCTTGAGCACCATGATGACAGCCATCTGGATGAAGAGGTCGGTGATGCAGCCGCTGGGGTGGCACTGGAGGGGACAACAAGACAGTGGTTGCGCCATGCAACCAGGGTGGGTGAGTCCAAGGGACCCTTTGTCAGGTGCTGTGGGAGAAAGCTGAGCTTCACAGACGCTCTCTGGGCAGTAGGGAAAGGAAGAGTTGTTTGTTTGTGGGGTCAGAGAGTGGGTGCCTCACCTCTTCCAGCCTCCAGTGGCCAGCAACACGCACGTAGTGCCCTGGGCGGCCATTGATCCTGAGCAAGGAAGCAACAGTGATAGCCATGGGGTCATTTGGGACCCTCCTGAGTCCCAAATGGGGTCCCTGTGCCTGGTGGGGAGGGCAGAGGGGCTGGGCTGTCCATACACCCTGGAAAGAGTCAGGAACATCCATCCCAAACCCTGGCTGTCCCGTGCTCTCCACTCACCGTCCCAGGAAGAAGGCGACGTAGATGAGTGAGGAGAAGTTTGTGAAGAACTGGAAGATGAAGATCTTCACGGTGAAGCTGTTCTCCCCCTGGGAGGAGGTCCGTGGTTTTTCTAGGAAAGGGAGCAATGCCCAGGGGTTTGGTCATAGAGCAGTGGAACCTTGCCCTGCTCCCCCATGGGTGCTACCACAGCTCTGAGTGTCCAAAGGGTGTCTCTGTCCCTTGTGAAGCCTTCCCTGTCCTCCACCTGAGCCCTCTGATGGAGGTGAATCCAGCCAAGCAGGGAGGTCCCTCAGATCCATGAGCTGGAGAGAAGCAGCCTTAGAGCTGGGAGAAAATCCATGTTGTGACCTCTCCTGAAGCTGGGGTGGCTTCCTGCCCATGCCAGGTCTCAGCCCTGTAGGGTGACTGTCCCTGCAAAGCTGGCTGTGGGACAGCTTGTGGGCCACAGGTGAGTGTGTGCCGGGGGACTGCTGGGCCTCCCTATTTGAAGCTGCTTGGGATCTGCCTTGTGCTGGTGGAGGGAGGGAAAGGGATGGGAGGCTGGCTGTGCTCAGGGACATAAGGGCACTGCAGGTAGGACACACTCAATTTCCCTTACCCAGCTTGCAGAGGTAGAGGGCCACGTGCCAGTTGACCTGCAGGACAGAGGGATGCTATGAGTGTGGGGCTGGCCATGGAGAGTCCTGCCAGGCCATGTGGCTGCTCACCTTGCTCATGGTGACGATGGTGAGGTAGTGCAGCACGGCCCCCGTCATGACGGCGATGGTGTCGGCGTGCCTGCTCAGCAGGCTGCCTTCGCTCTGCATGAACAGGGCCATGGCCACCGCCCGGTAGATGACGAGCGCGTGGGCGATGCCGATCAGCACCAGGATCTGTGGGAGGAGAGGAGGGATCAGGAGACACTGAGGGTGCCTGATGGTCCCCTCAGCAGGGCCCTGGATGGGCCTCAAAGGCAAACCAGCCCCCTTTGGTGGGGTCCGACAAGTTTGTGAGGTGGGTGTAGCGACAGGCAAGGAGTAATGGGTACAAACTGAAAGAGGGGAATCTAGGCTGGATGTTAGGAAGAAATTCTTCCCTATGAGGGTGGGGAGATACTGGAACAGCCTCCCTGTTGTAATTATGGTGAGATGGACATTACTGGCATCATCACCAGTCCTTTATTAGAAACTTTTCATGCCTTCTCTCAGTGGACTTCTTTAAGTCAACTCTGACTCCTTCCCTCATAGGCAGCTTCACGCAGCACTGACTCCTTTTCTTACAGGCAGCTCCACACAGCTCTGACTCCTTCTCTCCTCTCTGCATGACTGGCTAACCCCAACCTGTCCCTTTCCCAGCTGATTTACCCTGCCTGTCCCTCACACAGCATCTTCTTACCTATCTGTCCCTTGCACAAATGTATGTCCCTTACCTCCTCACAGCACAGCCAGCAGATTCCATCCCAAACTGCAGCAGACCCTGGATCTCAGCTCCATCTGTAGCTAGCAGCCAGCTAGCTCACTCTTTTCCAACACCCAAACTCATTGGGTAGGCACAGATCACTCCTCAGTAACCAGTACAGCTGTATTCATCAGGAGAGATTGCCTTCTCAAGATCAACCTATCTTCCCACAAATTTCCCCTTTTTTAATTTAAGTAAAGTAAATTGACATTGTACATATTCACATATGACACTTCAGACTACCAGTCATACAATTGTTTGGGCAACACATCACAAACAAGGACAAATACTTTAAATCCTAGTCATCACAGATAGTTTGCCTAGCTTTACTTTATGATTGTTTCTTTCAGCAAATTCTTATATGAGATAATTTTCTGCATGCTGTAGATTGATTAGATATTAACCTTTCCTCAGAGCCAAGAGTCTTATCTTACTACTTAAGTTTCTCTTCACATACAATCAATTTTTTCCAGTATCATTACTCAAAGTTTACAGTAGTATAACAACCACATCCAATTTAATTATTTTTCATTCTTTTCTCATTTATTGTTAACTTTCTCTTTTTGTGTGCTTTGGTTTAGTTTAGCTTTTATCAGTATATAACATCAACCTAAGGATTCTCTCTTATCTGTGAAATACATTTGTGAATTAAGCTTGATACATTGTCCAGACTTACAGTACATACTATTAAAGTTCAAGAATCAGAAAGCTGCAATTCATAAATACAATATATATGTTTCAGCATCAAATAGACACACTGCATTGAACCATAGAACTACTGTTTCTAGCTTTTCCTATATTTTGCTGCTTTAATTACTTCACTTGTTCCTTCTTTAGCTTAGTTGTTTTTATAAAGCTACTTTAACTAACTGCTGTGTAGTTTTGGCTCGGCACTTAATGCAACTTTTTGAGGACACATGATTCTTTTTCTACCTTCTGCTCTGTTTTCCATTCTTTTAAAGTCTCACAGAGCAATGTCCAGGTGGTAACCAAATCTGTAGCTACTTTGTCCTCTTTTGATACTGCATCCCATAGTCATTCCACAACATTTTTCCATGCTCCAACATTGAAAGCAGTATTTGCATATATAGATCTTTGTTCCCAGTGGCTCACCTGGATAACCATCCCTCCAGGTGTCAAACTAAGTTTGGTCTGGACCTAGCAGCTTAACCCACTGCTCTCAGCTTTTGTCTCCAGCTGTACCTCATCCTCAACCCAAATCCCAATCATCAGTCAGAGTCACCATTATGTAGTAATTATGTTGAGATGGACATGGCTGGCATTACCACCAGACCAGTCCTTCATTAGACACTTTTTATGCCTTTTTTCAGGCACCTCTGACTCCTTCCCTCACACAGTGTAGACACCTTTTCCTAGAGGCAGCACCACACAGCCCAACTAGTGACCAACTAGCCAAACTCTTTTGTAATACCCAAACTCATTGGGCAGGCACAGATGTTTCCACTCCTCAGTAATCAGTACAGCTGTAATTCATTGGGAGAGATTGCCTTCTGGACTATCCTTTCAACCTATCTTCCCACACTTCCCCAGGGATGTTGCAAACACCCCAACCCTGGCAGTGTTCAAGGCCAGGTGGACAAGGTCTTGGGCAACCTGGGGTAGTGGGAGGTGTCTCTGCCCATGGCATGGGGCTTGGGACTAGATAAAGTCCCTTTCAACCCTGAATATTCTATGATTCCAGTATTCTATGTCTCCATCTGAACCAGTCTCCATTGACCCAGGGGACAAGCACATTGGGATTTACATCTTCCTGCCCTCCCTGTCACTGCCTTGATCCTCACTGCAAGAGCCTTCAGCCCACGTCCCTGAAGGATGGGTGGCTCCTACCCTCAGCACAGTGAGGTGTGAGCATGAGGAAGCCCCAGGATTCTTGTGATGGGCATGGAACTGCCCTAAAAACCTGTTCTGTGCCTTTACTCCTTTGGTCCATGTGCCCTTAAACCAAACTCCCCCGTTGTCACCTGGCACGTACCATCAGCAGAGCCAAGAGGAGGACGATGGTGCTGCGGAAGTAGGAGTGCTGGTACAGCTGGGGTTCGTGCTGGGAGTTATTGATCAGGTGCAGAGCCAGCTCCTCCTTTAAAATTATAAACATATATATATAAAGTTAAAAATGGGAAAGGATGGACCCAGAAGTGCTTGTGTTCCTTGTGTCAGGGACACATGGGATGAGCAGTGCTGGAGAAGGACAGGGGTGAGCACCCAACCCACAGGAGCATGGCCAGGCCTGATTGAGCTCAGTCTGGGCAAGGCACCCCTCTGATGTGTCTCTTCTACATGCAGGTGCCTTTCTTGGACTCCTGCCCTGAAAAGGGAAGCACTGAGCAGGAAAGATGGTGTCCTCACCTCTTCCTCATCCCACCCATACAGGTCCCAGTTGGTGGCCACAGTGGCTCTCTGCCTCTTCCACAGCTCCAGGAATACAGTGGCTGGATTGGGAAGGAGAAAGTGCAGTGACACTTAGGGATGGCTGTGAAAGGCACCCCTCTGTCTCCCAGAGTGTCCCATCACATCCAGCTGATGGCAGACCAACCTGGACTGCCCTTGGCCCATGAAGGACAGGCAGTCCCCCTCTGCACCTTGGTGACCCAGAAGGGGCCTGAACAGGGAGCAGTGGGACACCTGGCACATTCCTGAGGTGACTGGTCAAAGAAAGGGCTGTGGAAAAGCCAAATGAGTGTGTAACTAAGGCAGTGACAGGATCCCATCATCCCACAGCAAGTAAGAGGCCGTGTAGTGATTTGGGAAGGTGGAGGAGGAGTCTGGAGGCCCCTCTTTCCTATGGTTGTGGCTTTTTATAGGCACCTGCTAGAAAACTGCTGGGTGCCTTTGGAGAGGCTATGCTGAGCAGAAACTTCAAGTAGGACAAGCTTCAGGTAAGGAATATTTGGGGAGCTGGAGGATATCATCAGGATGGTTTTGTCTCTTGCTGTGTCTAGAAGGAGAGCTGAAGGCTCTGGAAGTGAAGGAGATATAAACCCCTCCCCCAAAGGGTGAAGCTATGTTGGTTTCCCATTTTCCACCTTCTGCTCCCTCTCCCAACCACATATGCTGGGCACCCAGGCATGGACACCTACCCCAGATGGCCATGAACATGGCAAACACCACTGTGGCCTCATTATCAATCATGTGAGTGATCTGGAAGAGATGAAGGAAGAGTGGGATGAGGCAGTGAGTTGCAGAGGCTGTGGCACCTTGGGATCTTGGCATGCTCATCTCCCCTGAGACAAGTAAAGGCACTACAGGAGGGCAAAAAGCAGGAAGGTGATGGACACTGGGGCATGTTACTGGTAAAATATTCCGTGATGATGATAGAGACTGATCTGGGATGGAGTTTCATTTTAGTGGTGCAGGAACAGCATGAGCTGGGACTGTTTCCCCATCCTTTACCTTGAGCCTGTCCTGGAAAGGGGGTTCCCTACCTTGGCATAGGTGCAGGTGTCAGAGAGGACCCAGAACGAGCAGTTCTGGTCGCACAGTGGGCACATGATGGTGTTGTTGGCATCACAGATCTCCTTGCTGGAAGAAAGGAAGAGAGAAGCCAAGGGGAACAAGGGTGCCTCAGAGCCACCTGCAGACCTGAATGGGATTTGCATTTGGCATTTCCAAGGGCCTTACCTCACCTGGCTGGAAGTGAAAACAATAGCCCCAGCTGCGACGGTTGCCAGCCCAGCCACGGCAGCGAAAATCAGCAGGTAGGTGTACCAGCCCAGCCAGGCGAAGTACAAGGCCACCTTCTCTCCAAAATAGCACCTAGAAGGAAAGGGGAGGTGGGAGTTGCAGCCAGAAAGGAGGTCAGATTTTGGGAGTCACTAGAAAATGCCCATGGTGGCAGTATCTCAGTTTTTATGGTGTGGGGAGCAGGTTGGAGTCATGGATAAGAAATGACCTACTGACTGAGAGACTGGGAACCTTGTATCCCAGAGGAATTAAATTCATGCCAGCTGTCAGAGGTGCATGGCAATTTTAAGATCTCCCCTCTCTACCAGAGCCTCCTGGCAGGTTTATGAAGTAACACGTTCTTTTTGCCCTCCTGCCTCTGCCCATAGAGTTAGTTTTCAGAAACAAGAGCCATGCTCTTTCCTGGGATTTCATGTGGTTGTAGGAGCCGCATGTTGCCTTTACTGCCTCAAGTTCAGCCTCAGGCTGGCTGTGCAGCACTGATGCTCTATTCCCACCTCTGCTGCCTTCTGAATGTGGCTTAAAACTGAACAGGTTCACTAAAGTCTGCACAGATGCAGGAGTTGTTTCTTGCTGCAGGATTAGCAGATTGAGCTTGGAGCAACAGGGATAACCCTCAGGCTAAGAGCTTTGGAAGCTCTTTGGAAGCAGAGGTAGCCCAGTGCTTGTGAGGAGAGCCAGGTTCCAACTAATGATTTTTAAGACAATGCAGGAGCCTGGGAAAAGACATTAGCTCTCTGGGTTTCAGGTGGGACCTTTTGGTTGGGAAGATCTGCCTCTTGTGCCTGTGTTACCTGATCTCCTCAATTGGCTGTTCCTTAAACATAACTCTCCAACGAGCCCACTTCTTCTTTAGTATTCGCCTTATCTCTTCGTTCTGGAGAGCAGAGAAGTTGGTTGGATGCAGGAACACCAGGGCACCCTTAATGCCCTGCCCAGCTCCAAGGCAGCTGCCGGGAGCTTTGCTGTGCCCTGCACCCAGCGAGCTCTTGGTGCAGCCCCAGTCACCCACAGGTCCCTCCACCCCATCCTGCTCCTCCATCTCTCCTGGATTTTCCTCCCAGACACTGTGTGCTCAGCCTCACCTTGTGCAGGGGAAAGGCTGCCTCAAACACCTTCTTCTTCATCAGGTCATGCAGCTTCTCTGGGAGCAAAAGGGACAGGGTTAAGCTTAGGGATTTGGGGACATGGAGCAGAGGAACTGCTGGTTCCAAATCTCCCAGCCGCTGGATGAGCAGCAAATTGACACTTTTTCTATTCTCCTCAAGATGGCAAGGCAGCTGGGATGCCAGTGCCCAGGATTCTTGGGCAGGATTCTTCCTGCAGATCCAGGCTGAGCATCACCCCTGGGATCCCCATTCCCTTACCTAAGTCAGATGTCACAGTGTTCTGCAGGATGAAGTGCACAACCCGTATCCTGAACAAGGAGAAACTCTGCTTAGAGGCTGCTCTGGGATACAGGCTTGTGTGGCTCAGGAAAACAGGGCAGAGAAGGGAGAAGGTGTGCACTGAAATCCAGGGAAGCAAGGGAGGGAGAAATGTGGGCAGGGAGAAGCTGGCAGCTTTGTTGAAGGTTCTGTGGAAAATGAAAAGCCTGGCACAGCTGTGAATCAAGCTGGAAAATGGATGCGGGTGTGGAGAACAGGGAGTGCAAGAGGCTGGAAATCAGCTCAGCACCCACCTGGTGGTCACTGGGATGTCCTGGTTGGCACTGGAGTTTTGCTGCCTGCTGTCGGAGTTTGTCAGGAAACTCTGGTATTTCCAGAAGATGTGCGGAGGGGCACGAACTCCATAAAAGAGCTTTGTGTCCTCAATTTTCTGGTAAGGGGAAGAGAAGAGCTGTTAAAACAGCCAGAGGCAGAGAAGGGCCAGAACTGGAAGGACTGGGGGCTGTGTGAGTCTGGGGGACTGGGGTCTTTCTCCACTGGTTGAGCAAGTGTGTTATTTTCCAGCTCTGATGTGGTGAACAGCTCAATGGCTCAGGCCTCTCCCAGTTCCTGGGATGCAGGAGCCCAAGCCAGACCAAGTATCTGCTGCCTTTTCCTCCCACAGCCCCTCACCTTGATGGTGAAGCCCTTCTTCTGTAGCTCATCCAGGAACTTCTTCCTCTTGTTCTCCTTTTCACTGCCCATTTCATGGATGTCACTCACCAGGACAAAGTCCCACTTCTCCTCATTCTGCCCACAAAACCAGCAGGGAATTACTAGGGATGAAAAGCTGAGAGCTCTCCTTCCTAGCTTCAGCCTCTCAGAGGTTTGGACCCTCATTGTGGCTGCATAGAGGGGAACTGGGAATGAGCAAGGGAAATGTGGATTTGTCCCCTCTCTGAGCTGGGCTGGACTCACTGCACATGCAGAAGGAGCAGAGCTTACCGGGGAGGAAAAGGGGTCCATGTCCTCAACAGGAGATTCCCTGAGGGGACTCAGCAGAATTTCATCCTGGTGAAAAGAAAACCAGTGAAGGGAAGGCTTCAGCAGGCTCCTGGGATATCCTGTGTTTTCCTTTTCCAGCAGCCTCAAAGAGATGCCCAGGGAGGAAGGTAAGAGGAGGCATGTGTGAAACCTTCTCCCACATGCTCCTGATCACCAGTTTGGGGTCTGGGATTTCTGTATAGGAATGCTGCAGGGACTGCTGCCCTGGCAGGGTGTGCAACCTTCTCTAGAACTCATCATGCTCACAGTGCCCTGGGGCTGTGAGGGATCTGGACCAGGAGAAAAAACCTCCCTCAGCTCTTTTACCTGATGCCCTGGGGAAGTGTTTACCTTTCACCCTCTCTCTCCATGCTACAGTGGATTTTACAGGCTTTAATCAGCCTTTTCCATCTGTCAATTGTTCCTGTCAGATAGGGCACCGTTGGCTTTTTGGCCAGGGTGGGGAAGCTAGTTTTAAATTCTGGTAAAGGGAGAGTAGAGCACAGACACTTGGAGACTGGAACAACCCTACAGGAAAATAGGCAAAAAAAGTCCTTGGAAAACATGTTGGATGCCTCAGGCAGCAGCCAAGGGACAGAGAGGGGAGGATAAGCAGCTGATCATAAAATCATAGAATATCTCAAATTGGAAGGGAATCCAGCTCCTAGCCTGCACAGGACCACCCCAAGCATCCATGTGCCTTAGAGTGTAGTCCAAACACTGTTTGAACTCTGGCTTTTCCCTGTTCCCCTCCTGTGTGTCAGTGGCTCTGGAGAGAATGACTGTGCAGCTCCCACCTTCCTGGTTACAGGTAATTAATTACACTCAGACATCCAGGGGTGCAGGTGTGGGGCAGCACAAAGCAAGCATCATGGAATGGTTTGTGTTGGAAAGGAACTTCATGCCCATCCAGTCCCCAGGGACACCTTCCAGTAGACCAGGTTGCTCCAACCTTGGACACTTCCAGGGATGGGGCAGTCACTGCTTCCCTGTGCATCCTGTGCCATGGCCTCAGCATGCCCACAGGGAAGAATTTCTTCCCAGTATCCCATCAAACCCTGCTCTCTTTCAGCTCAAGCCGTCAGCTCTCCCTGTGGGGGCTTTTTCCACCCTTTGATGTGACTTGTAGTGTATCCCCACAAACAGTTACGCTGCTGTTCCCAAGGGAAGGTGACGCAGCACAGCAGTGGGAAGGAGCTGCCAGGGCTGGAATATTGTAACTCGGTGTCACCAGAGACACTGTGACCTAAAAGAGCGGCCAGCCAGACGAGTTCCTCCAGCTGTAATCTTGGCAGCAGAGCCATGGTGGTGCAACTATGCCCTAATGTAAGATCTGCATCCCAAGCTTTCACTGGAGAATGAGGCCATGGGAGCAGAGAGGCTGGGATGTGGAAAGGGCTGAAATATTCTGTCAGATGCTCACTCAAGTGGATCAGCCAAAGCACAAGAGCCATGAGGAGACTGACAAGAAGGAGAAGCGGGAAGGCCTGAGAAGAGGGATGCTGTCCCCCAGAGGTGCTGTTGTAACAAGAGCCAGAACTTCTCTTGGATAAAAGGTATCCCAGTTAATGGCAAGAGGCAGAGGGAGGGTTCTGGTGTTGTCATCTCCTCTAACCAGATTTGGGGGGGGCAGGATTGGGTGCAGCAGTTCCCTTTATCCGTGTCTGAGCCCCTCTCTGGGCACAGGAGAGGGAGTGAATGCTCTCAGGGATCTGCCCACTGCCAGTGCTCTGATGCTGGCATGGATCTGGCCTGGCATGCTCTCCGATGTCGTGTTGGCTCATTCCTGCCTGGCTGGTTTCTCTCAGCCTCCACATGCACCAGCCTCATCCTGCAATAATTCTGTCACCCCTGATGTTGTGGATGGATGTGGAGAGGAAGCCATCCTTTGGGTATGGGAACATTTTGGGCTGTTCCTAATGCCATCTTGGCGCACTTTTCCTGCTGCTGCTGTCCCCAGTAAAGCTTGAGATGAGGTGAAGGACCTGCTGGGATCACACCTTCTGTTCCCAGGTGGCTGCCAACTCCAAGGAACAGGCTTAGGCATCTGAGCATCCCAGCCAGCACATCCACTTTCTTGGGAAGAGGCTGAGAGGTTACAAAGGTGTGCTCAACTATGGAATGTTGGACTTATCCCAGTGGCTGCTGAGGCTCAGGCTGCCATGCAGGTGCTCAGCTTGCTTTTAGGGCCATATGGGATGTGCATAGAATCCCAGAACCCCAGAGTGGATTGGGTGGAAGGGATCTTAAAGCCTGTCCAGTTCCACCTTCTGCCATGAGCATGGACACCTTCCACAGGCCCAGGTTGCTCCAAGCCTTTCCAGCCTGGTGTTGGACACTTCCAAGGATGGGACAGCCACAGCTTCCATTCCATTCCAGGGCCTCAGCACCCTCACAGGGAAGGATTTCTTCCCAATATCCCATCCAACCCTGCCCTCTGGCAGCTTGAAGCCATCCCCCTTGTCCTTCTGCTGCAGTTCCTGATGGAAAGGCAGGGATAGCCTCAGAGAGCAGGGACTTTGGATCACTGCTACCCTCACAACTAATTGTTTTTTCCTGGGAATTAGGAAAAAATGTCCATCTGATAGTGGCTGCTGTGCTCTGGCCTCACAGGGCAGTGGGATCAGGTGCAGGCAAGGCCACCTGGGCTCTGCAGTGGCTGTACCAACCTTGGGATCTATCCCTGCTGTCGGGAAGGACAGTTTCGGTTTCACTCCTTCCTGCCCTGTGGTTGGAACAGGATGTGGAGGTGCCGCTGTGCAAAGGTGTAAAGGTGACTGGCACAATGAGAAGCAGGAATTTCCATGTTGAAAAGGGTTTCCATCTCTCCAAGGTGTATCATTGGTTCTTGTCCCAGGCCAAGTAACCCACTGCCCTGAGTGTTCCTTCTGGGAAATGGCCACAGGCAGCCTTGGGCTGGGTGCAGAGTCATCTGTGTGAGTAATCCAGGACAAGGACCTGGATAGGATCTGGCATCTTTGTTTTCCTTTCCTGTCATGGATTGGTGTGGGGTTGGGTGGTTCTCATCACCCACACTGAGGTGATCAAATTGCTCTTATCTCCAGGATGTTTCTTACACAGCTTCCCTTGGAGCACTTCCACATTAGCCCGTGGCTCCCTGAGAAGTGGGACAGCTTTTGCTTGGATAGGCAGAGCTATCACTTTGCCCTCACTTTGGAGATTTTGTCTGGCTTTTCCCAGGGAAAAACCTTCATCATTTTCTTCCAAGTTAGGGAAGAAAAAGGTCACAGCTCCCCCTCTGTCCTTGCTGTATTCCAGATGCTCCTGGGACACCTGGGGGTGTCACCTCTGCAGTGCTCTTTCCTAGGTTTACTAAGCTCTGCCCATACCATCCTGCTCTGACCCATGCTCTGGGACCAACATGTGGGGCCAGCGTGATCCCATTGCACGTTGGGATGGTGCATGGGACCGGCAGCTCATCCTGCTTTCCCTATCACACACTTGTGGTAGGAATTTTGTACCTTAAAGGCTGAAAGCAGATGAGTGGTAGAGACTGGAGATTAGTGTATCCTGTGTTTCCAAGCTGCAGGTGCTTAGAGGTGCTGGAAAGCAGCATCATAGGAATATTGGGGCAGTTTCTGTTCCTACCTGCATGGTGAAGCGGAGAGCCTTCCTCGGTGCCCCTCTCTTCCAGAGCCCCTCGGGGCAGATTCCTAAGGAATCTGGCAGGCAGGATGGGCTGGAGGCTCCTGGGCTCTCTCACGCTGCGGTTTCCTTCTCCGGCTCCTTCGCCCGAGGTCTCAGAGGTCTCATGTAAAGCGAGCGGTGCCGTGACTTCCGTGTGGCACTTGTGCCTCCTTGGGAGGGAGCTGCCTCTGCCTGGCAGCGGGCAGATATCAGGAGGAGGCAAGGGAGCTGCCCTTCACCCTCACCCAGAGGAGTGGCAAGCCCAGAACCGCCCAGCACAGGTAACAGTGCCGAGTTCTTCCTGCCAGCTCCAGGGCGCTGCTTTCCCCTCTGCCCCTCGTGGTGCCAGGGCCGTGTGCTCTACCTGTGACATCCCCAAGACCTGCCATAAACTGGCCAAAAGGAGCTATTAACAGAAGCTCTGGAAAACTCTTGAAATCTCCTCTTGATGCCTCACTGGTTGGTAAAACAGCTGCAGGAGTCGTGTGCAGTTTTCTCCCCACGTGCAATAGTGCTGTCAACCTGACCTTGAACACTTCCACAGCTTCTGTGGGCAACCAGGCCTCACCACCTTCACAGGGAGGAATCTCTTCCCAGTATCCCATCTAACCCTGCCCTCTGGCAGTGGGAAGCCATTCCGCCTTATCCTGTCACTCCAGGCCCTTGTCCAAAGCCCCTCTCCAGTTGCCAGCAGGTACTGGAAGGGGTAATCAGGTTACCCTGAAGCCTTCTCTTCTCCAGGCTCAGCAATTCCGATCCTCTCATCCTTTCGTCATGGCAGAGCTGCTCTGTCCCTCTGATCAAGTTGGTGTCCCTCCTCTGGACTCTCTCCAACAGGTTGGTGTCCTTCCTGTGCTGGGGACCCTGGAGCTGGATGCAATTCAGGTAGGGTCTCAACTGAGCAGAACAGAGGGAAAGAATCAATTCCTATGGCTTGGAACAGGGAATAACTCTTATTATAAAAAGTGAGTGTTTGTGTAAGCCAGATCTTGCCTTACCCCTGTTTTCTGTTGCTTTCATTTGCAAATAAGAAGAGCATTTCTTGGGACTAACAGGAAGGTCAATAACTGCTCTGGATTCTCTTGTGCTGTCCATCAGCATTCCTGTGGGTTGCTATAAAATAAACCAAGTCCTGGGGGTGGTAATCCAGCTGTGTCCTGCTAGGAAAGGCAGCCAGCATTTTGAGAGTGGTGCTCTCAGTTAAGCCACCATCACGCTGTGGCTTTGCTGAGTGCCTTGAACAGGTGCCAAACCTGACCTGGGGATTATCTGGGGGGGGGGAAAAAGGAGTTGTCTTCCCAATGTCCTGCTGTGTGTGAAACCAAGGCGCAGGCAGACCTTTAGCATTCCTTCCAGGGGTGATCCACGAGCTTGGAAGTGGAGAATGGGCTGTGTCTCTGGGAGACTGTGTGTGTTTACCCAGGGAGAGTGAAGCCCTTGCTTTGCACCTGACAGCAGGGCAAAGGCCTTTGCAATGGGAGTGCTGCTGTGTTCCAGGGAAATGGGGTTACCTGTGGGAGGAACAGCTGTGGCACTCCTCCCACACTCCTGCTTCTCCTTCCTGAGAAGGGCTCAGCTCTCCAGACAGCCCAGGAAGTCCTGCACCCAGCAGGAGTTCTCAAAGCCCGTGGATGTCACCAGCCAGTGGGGAAGGGGAGTCTGTGGCTGCAGGTTGGCTTTGGCTGAGGTGCATCCAGCCCCTGAAGCATCTTTCACGGCACTCGGAGGAGACCATGCTGCTGCTGCTCCTGTTTGGGAGGAATTTGGTTTTGCCTGGGCAGGATTGCGTTTGCAGCAAGGCAGGTGAGCAAGTTTATGCTGGAGCTGAGGATGGCAGTGGGAAAAGCTGAAACTGGGAAGGGAGCCACACGGACCCTGTGTGAGCAGAGGAAATTATTTAGGATGTGATCAGCTCTGTGGCTGCTGGGTTGTCACACCTCTGAACCCACTGGACTCCAGCCGCCTTGGGCAGCGATTTGACTGAGCGCCAGGAACACTCCCTGACCTGTTAGTCCTGGCTGGATGTGCACATGGTAATTCCCACCTGAGGAGAATGCTGAAGGGTTCTGTGTGTGAAACCACTGCAGCTGGATACAGGCTGCCTGTCCACCTCCCTCCTGGCAGCAATGCTTTTGGACAGGGAGCTCCTCTTCCGAGGGTGCAAAGGTGCTGATTCAGGATGGTGCTGAAATGGCAGCAGATGTGTGTGTTGTCTCATAAAGCTGGGGGTGTTTTTACCCAAATCCTAGTCTGTTTGGATCTGTGGGTATCCCTGAAAGTACAGTCGATACCTTAGAGCAGAGGATGTGGTTTGAGGGGAAGCCCCGCTTGTAATTAAAGTACTTGGTGCTCATTCCAAGCAGGGAAGGCTTAGACTGGATATTAGGAGAGGGTTCTTCCCCCAGGGGTGGAAGGGCACTGGAACAGCGTCCCCAGGGAACAGTCATGACCCATGGCTGCCAGAGCTCGAGGAGCGTTTGGCAATGCTCTCAGCAGAGGGGGGGATTTTTGGGGTGTCTGTGCAGGCAACAGTTGGACTGGCTGATCCTTATGGATCCCTTCCAACTCGGGATATTCTCTTGGTACATGATGAGTGCCTCCAGCTCTCATAAAGCATCGTGGGATATGCAGGAGAGAGTTTTAGGCTGGAAGGGGGGGAGGGATTGTGCAGCAGACAGAAATGTCCTTTATCTATCCCAGAACTGGGTTTTGCTGGGTTTCTCCTGCTCCTCGCCCAGGCCGCTCCTGCCCTCCTGTGGCCAGCTCCGTTATTCCACAGAATCCGAGAGTCCTGGAGTGGTTGGGATTGGAAAGGACATCAAAGCTCCAGTGCCACCCCCTGCCATGGGCGGGACATCTTCCACTATCCCAGGTTGTTCCAAGCCCCATCCCACCTGGTCTTGGACACTTCCTAGGATGGGGCAGCCACAGCTTCTCTGGGAAATCCATTCCAGGGCCTCAGCACTCCCACAGGGAAGAATTTCTTCCCAATATCCTGTCTAACCCTGCTCCCTTTCAGTATTTCATAGAACCATGGAATAGCTTTGCGTGGCAAGGGACCTTTAAAGGTCACCCTCATTATTTGCCGTCCTGTCAATGTTTCCTATAATTTTTTCCCTGTTTCATTTCTCTGCTCTCACAGGACTTTGCCTTCCCTCCACACAATATTCCCAGAGTTTTGCTGCCGTGCTAAGATCTTTCCAGAAATCCAGAGTTCCCTGCCTGCCAGCCGGGATCAGCATGGCACAATCCGGAAGAGGAGCCTGACCAAGGTACTTTGGGAAGGGCTGAGGGATTTTAGGATGCTCCAAATCCAAGGGCACAGGAACACCCTGCAAGCATCTCCATCCCTGGCCAGACCTTCCGGGTGGGAACAAAAATTTTTACTAAGCAAAACACGTTTTTATTTTGCCAGCAAACCGCACATATTTAACAGATACTTAACATTTCGTCGCACAAAGGCGCGGGAATCGGGATGCCCACGGCGTCAGGGATGGGCTACCCAACATGGGGTACGCGACACCCGCACGGCAGCTTGGCAGAGGACACTTTTCCCCTCGTGGTTCCGGTACGAGTGTGCAGAACGAACACATTTTGTTCAATTAGCACCGTTCCGATGAGAGTGCGCGGAACGAAGACATTTTGTTTAATTTAGCGGGCTAAATTTAGGGGGCTCGGGCTCCCCTCCGTGAGGGGCGGCTCCTCAGGGCGCCGCCTAGCGGCCGGGGTGAAGTGAGGTGTGGGGGGAGAGGACACGCGGTTGCCACGGCAACGGAGAGGGCGGGGCTGCCCGGGCCTGCCCTCCCCGCGCACGCGCTGACGCGGGGTCGCGCGCACGCCGCGTCACGCCTCCCGCCCCGCGGCCCCTCCCGCCGCCGCCCCGGCCCGTGTTCCCCGGGGCGCCCCCTCCCCGCCGCCGGTGCGCCCCCGCCGCCCGTCCCCCCGCCGCCATGAGGCGCGGCGAGCGGCGGGCGCACGGCGGGAACGCGGGTAAGGCCGCGCTGGAGGAGCAGCAGCAGCAGCCGCCGCCGCCGCCGCCGCCCCCCGCGCAGCCCAACGGCGGCGCCCCCGGGGCCGAGCGGGACGGCGCCGGGCCCCGCCGCAGCACCGAGTCCGAGGTGTACGACGACGGCACCAACACGTTCTTCTGGTGAGAGGCGCCGGGAATGGCCCACACCCCCCTCGGGGCTCCGCGTGGGCCGAGGGGGCCCCTAAGGAATGGGATGTGGAGGGGCTGAGGAATGGGAGGTAGGGCCCCCTAAGGAATGGGATGTGGAGGGGCCCCTACGGAACGGGATTCCCAGGTATCTGCTGCCCGTTATCTGCTGTTTACCGGCCTCTTCTGTCGCTGATAGCAGTGCTGGAATCGGCTGCGAGTGTTTTCCTGGTGTGGCCCTACTGCTTAATTGTTTCCTGGCAATGTAACGGGAATTCAGGACTGACTGTAGGCGGTGGCACCTCTTTTCCTGGTCCCCACCCTTCCAGGAGCAGGACCCTTAGGATTGAGCCCGATGGCTTATCCTGCCTGATGGGTGCTTTAGAGGCATTTTCCAGTAGCTTGAGAGCCCACTGTGTTTGGGCAAGCCTGATTCCAGTTATCAGCGTTGTTTGTATGGACTCCACCTCCTTCTCTCCTCTCCCTCAATCTGGGAAGAGGCTTCTTCCATCCGTGCACTTCCCAGTGATCCTGGCAGAAAGCTGAAGTTGTCATGCCCCGTTCCTGCTGGGCAGGTGTTACCTATTTTTGTGTGTCTCAGTCCATAAAACAGGTGTATAAACCTGGTGGTGTTGGGCCAGCGGAGAAAATCAGATTTTTGTTAAATTCAGTCCTTGCAGGAAGAGGTGTGTTCATACCTGGAAAAGTGCTCCTAAATCCCAGCCTTGCAGGAATTGTTCCATAAATCCCCCCAGCTCAGCACGCGTGTGTGCAGGTAGAGGTGTTTTTCTGTCTGTTAAACACACGTCCCTTCCCGTGGAGAAAGCCAAGCTGACACTGAAGACGCCTTTGGAACACGAGCCGAGGGCGATGGGATTTGGCTGGAGCCCGGTGTGGAGGAGTGGGAGGGGAGGGCACTTGGCTCTCACCCTGCCAGTCGGGGCAGCAGTGAAGGGTGTTGATCCCGATGGAGGAGGTGACATTCCTGCCACTGCAAGCTGCAGAGGAGCACTGGGATGCTGCTGGATCCCGGCGGGATCCCTGACGTGCGCGGGTGTAGCTGAGGGACATCGTGGCCTCGGGGACAAATCGCGGGATCCCGGTGCCAACCTTTAAATGGAAAATGGGTAAAGCTCTCCTTTCTACTCCTTCCTTAAGTTGGCTCTTGTCAGCTGTTTTGTGAAGCCTTAAAATGACCTATTTTTGCTGTTTTGTGGTGGTGACAGGGCTGTCACCCCAGGATGAACCTGTAATGCAGTTAGTGTGGCCTTGTGGATCATTCCTTTGGAAATCTGGATCTGCCTTGCTCTCTCAGGAGCTTCTCTGTGTCAGGTGATCCCTTCCAGGAGGGCAACGTGGACAAGTGTGTTTCTTAACTTCCCTATTTATCCAATTTTCTTTTCCTTGGTAGCTTGTGCTGGCAACAAGGAGTTTAAACATCTGGAAAAGTCCCAAGTTTTTTTCTTGTGTTACTTTTGCCCTGCATATCTTAGGGTATCCTTTGGCAATTACTCAGTTCCTACTCTGTCCAAGAATAAAGATAATCCAGAGGAATGATTTTTTTCCTGTGACTCTTGGGTCTCTTCTTATGCTGTGAAGGTGGCCACAGGAAAGGGAAATTTTTAAGAGTGGCTGCCTTCTGACTTTGGAAAAATACAGAATGCAGTTTCCTTTTGGAGTTCAGGAGTTAGGGATAAGGTTACTCTCATGGCTCACTCCTTTTGGGAAAATGAGAGGATTTTGAATCCGTGGCTACAAATTCCAGCAGTAGTTTAGTTAGCAGAGATGATTTTCCTGCTATAAATGTGGTCTTTGGGAAAGGTGGAGCTTCCTAGCTGGCTTCCTGCTCTTTAAAATCTGTTTGAAGCATTGAAAAACCACTTCTGTGCTAATATCTCTGGTCTTATTCCATATAAATTACTTGGAACTAGAAAATACTCCCTTGTGGGAACCTGCTCAGTCAGGCAGCTCCTGGCAGCTGCCTTTGCCGTTAGGAAATGCCAAGGGAAGGGAGCAGGAGGAAGCTCTCTGAGGCAGATCGATGGTTTCTGTATCATTTATCCCTGAACTAATTTCCCAGTGGGGAGCTGGGAATGCCAAGCCTGCCTGGCAAGCCACTGGTACATGTTCCTTGTTGTTTCCAGCACCTTGGATTGTTCTTGTGTGTGTGCCTCCAACAGGAGCTTTCTCACAAATCCCTGCTTGTTCTGGGGTCATTTAGTTGGATATTGTGTGTGATGTTCTCCTAAAATTTCTGTAGGTATTTCATGGCTTGTCTTTAACCAAAGAAGATTTTCCAGGAAAATGTCCATCCAGTCTCAATTTGAGGGTGTTGGGAGGTACCAGATGCACTTTCACCACCACATTGTGACTCTGTGGGTTAATTGCTTTTTCAAAGCCTTACTGTAATTTGGATTTCATTAGCTTTAATGTCACCTTTTGATTATTAACATGTTTTATCTCTCACACTAATCATCTCGTGTTGCCAGCACGTGGTTGTGATATTCATTCCCGAGGTCATGGTGTGGCAGCAGAGATCTGTGGAGCTCAGGATGTTAAAATTAATAAGCAAAGAACTAAAAAAGAGGGAATGGCAGTGATTCTATAGCCTAATGGCAGTGTTCATAGAAATTATTTCCACCTCTTTGTGCAAAAGAAGTGTGGAATTTGCAGCTAAGGATGAGGCAGCCCCTGCTGGCATGTTCCTCTCAGTTTGTTCAGTGTTGTGACTCTTCCCAGATGGCCTGGGAAATGAGGATATGTGTGGGCAAACCAGCTGGTGTTGGAAAGAAGGAGTTGGAACCCAAAACATTCCTTACCCATTGCTTGTGGAGATTGCTCTTATCTCTGAAATACCCGGGATTTGCTAAGAGTGATCTGGAGGAAGAGGTGGGGATTTAGCCAGAAGAGAGATTAGAGAGATGGAATATCCACAAGTTGGCAGGAGCTGCTCTCCATGCTCTTTCCTCAGGGATGGCCCTGGCACTTCCAAGGCAGCATTCCTTGAGTTTGCTGGGAGTTGAACACGGGATTTTTCCCTGCTTGAATGGGGCCATGCCATGCCCACTCAGGATTCACTGTGCTGGAGAAAAGGAACATTGCTCCAGAGTCCAGGGTCACCTGTCATGCTTTTCCAGCCTGTGGGAATGCCCTGGGCAGGGCAGGGAGCAGGGACATGCAGGCCTTATGCAATCCCACTAAGCCACGTTGGCCAGCTGGTCATGGATGAGAGGGCCTGTGCCTTGGGAATTGTGCTCTGGGAATGGCAGTGCCCTTTCCTCAAAGGAAGGGGTTGCATAGTTCTGCCAAGTAAGCTGGAAATGCAGAACGAATATCTTTGTAGAGAAAACCTGTCAGAGTTCAATGCTCCACCTGGATATCAGTTCTCTATATTGCTTTTTTTTTTTTTTTAATGAACACATTCCCAAAGTTTTAAGGAGAAAAGGGAAAAATGTGCTCAAAGAGTGTTACCTGTAATTCCCCGTCACTTGTCTCAGTAGAACTATCCTAATCTAACCTCTGAGACACACATTTCCATAGGTTTAACAATCCAAAATAGGGCACTTGTGGAACTTGCAAGCTCTGTAGAACTGATGGAAACTTCAGAAACTTTGCGAACTCAGTCTTTCCTCCCAGTTGGAAAGAAAACCCCAGATGTGGCAAAGCTTTGCTGTTGACCTGTGGCTCTGGGTCTCTGGAGGTTCCTGGGCTCCTTTGAGGAGATGGCAAGGGAAAGGCACGTTGCTATTTTGGAGTGTCACAAGCCTGGATGGAAATGTAATCGGCGTCGGGTGACTTCAGGGATGTGCCGGCCACTGCTCCAAGAATAGGGACTGTCTGATTAACTCTGAGAGTTTAAACTGATTTTAATACATAACTCAGAGCTTAAAGCCAACAGGGATGTTGGTATTTGTATTTGAAGTTTTCCAAACCCTGTGTCTATCCCCAACAGTTTGCCTGTTAATTACAGTTGTTGTTTCAAATGTGGTTGGTTTTAAGTTAGCATTAAATTTGGTTGTATTTTCTCATGTCTTAGTCTTTATACAAACTTTCTGCTGCTTTTGGAGGAAAGGGTTTGTTTAACTATTTACCATATTTTCTTAGAATTCCCAGCTGATGATTTATGGAGGGTACAGAGCTTTGACATCCATTTAAAAATCTCTTTCAGGAATGGTTTAATGAATTTGCCATTATTTGGAATAAAGAATTAAATCATGAGAAAGTCACTGGTGGTACTAATTGGGTTTGCTGACAGATCCTTTCACCAGCAGCCCCAATTAATGCAACTTTTTTAACCCAAGGGGCAAACTGGACTGGTTCTCTTTTGGAATTTCGTTCCACTTAAGATGCTGACCAAAATATTAATAAATAAATTCTTTGCATTGTGTTCCAGTGATTGTTATTGTGTTTAGTGGAGTTGTTGCATCACTGGTGACAAACAAGCCGTGGATAACAAGGGTGCGGTCCCTTCTTAAACTGATTTTAATTTGTGGGAGATTGAATGAGGCCATGGGCCGCCTGCTCCTGGGTGTTACTCTTTCCTTTTCACCCAAGGATCTGCCAGAATCTCCCAAAAAATGATATGTTTAAACAATTTCCTTACATCATTTCTGTCATAGACTTCAGTTGGAAAATAAAAGTGCCTGTAGTCATTTCCTTGACAGACCTGCAGCATCTCAATGTGACAGGAGAATGACCTAGCATGAAAAGGAGAAGTTGGGATCAAACTTAATCCCATTAACTAGGAAAAAACCCACTTTTTTGTGATCTGCAATGCAGGAGAGCTTCATTTGCTCTCAGTTGGTGTATGAATTAGCAGGGTAAGGGCTTGTGTGAAAACAGACCTGATTTATTTCATTTCAATCTCCCAGGGCACGAGTGGGGAAAGAGCCAAATGTGTGGTGCAGAAAGGCAGAAAAATAAGCCACTTAATATTCCAGCTTTTTCACAGTTTGGGATTTGTTGTGAGTTCTCTCCCTGGCCTTAGATATTATTGTGCTCAGGTACATCAGGCACTGCTTTACAGAGTTTTTGATGTGAAATCTCCCAGATCTGGCTGCAGTTTGTACCCACTTTGCTTTGGGCATGTTTCCCAAACTCCTGTGTGTAATTCTAAGGGGAAGATTCCCAGCTTAGCTCTCTTCAGCCTCTCAGGCTCCAGGCCAGGAGAACATAAGCCTTTCCACGTAATTCCTGCCATGCTTACCTTGCTGGGTTGTTCTTAGCTTGCCTTCCCCTGGTGTGTTATTTTAAAGTGTATTTAAGATGAAAACAGTCCCCTTGTGCCATTAAATTCATCCCAATCTCTTGGACAAGCCCTTCCTTGAGGAGAATTGCTCCTTTTTGTGGAATTTTATTTTATTTTTAAACTCCTGAGCTGTGGGAAGACAAGGTGTGCATCAATATTTCCTGGCTTTTTTTCCCTCTCTGGAGTGGATTTGTGGTGCTGTGTTACCTCCCATTGCTGTGTCACTGCTCACAGCTCCCTGGCAGAAGTCAAGCCCATCTCCAGAGTCTTTCATCCCAGCTCTTGGAATTCACACTGCACTGGAAGAACCTTTACCTTGAAAACCTGTTAGAAAAGAATCTGGCAGCATCTGGAGATGAAAGCTGAGCTACAAGGGAAGTGATGAGAGAGCAGCTTCTTGTTTCTCAGGCAGCTGGTTGGGTTTCATGCTGGTGCCTGTGGCACCAAAATTAGATGGGAAATGGGATGCATGGGGCTCCCCTACAGTGACCCTTCACTGTCCTACAGCATCCTCACAGGCTGGAGCACAGCTGAATCATCCTTGTGCTGGTAGAGGGGTTTCTCAAGGTGCTTGTCCAAGGGAGGACTTGCAGTAACTGATTTTTTTTGGCAATTGATGGGATCTGAACGCAGTGAAAAAGCAGCTGACTTGAGGGTGTTCAGGTGGTGAAATGGTAAAGGGGGATTCCTGGATTTGTAGCCTCTTCAAAAATAAACAATGATACAACATATGTCATATATAGTATCTATAGCTCTACAACATTATGTAAAACTGTGTAACAATATAACAATACAGTGATAAGTTTCAAAACCAAACAACAAGACAAGGTACAAGATACTGCTGGGTTTTAGAATCCATTCATTATATCCACGTGGAAATGCAGCAAGCCAGGAGTGTGGTGTGATTGGAGCGTGCCTGCAGTCCTGCCTCCTGGGAGAGGCTGGGGTTTAGTTTTCCAGCTCCTGCAGGATCCAGGGCAGGCCCCACGTGAGCACTGATGGCTGAATCACCTTTCCTGGCACCTGGGAAGATGCAGCTGCCCAGCAGGAGCTTGTGGCTCCTAAGTTTTTCCCTGGGTTTTGGCATGCTGATTCCTCTCTAATTCTGGAATTACCCGTGGGTCCTCCTGCTTTTCTCCTGGAGCTCGAGGAGGGAGAGCTTCAGTGCCAAACTCTGTTCTGGCAGGGGCAGAAGAGGATTGTGTCTGCTTATGAGGTACTGTGTTGTGTTCTCAGTGGGATTGCAGAGATGCTGTGGAGTGTGTGGGGTTTGGAGTAGGATGGAATTTTCATTCAGCAGCACCCTTTATTTGACTTTTAGAGCAGTTTTAGGTGGGGTTGTTTAAAGGTGAGTCAGTGGATGGTTTGGAAATTCCAAGGTTTATTGTACACCGTGCAACCTGAGTATAGAAACCTTGGCATGACCTGGAGATGGGATGTGAGCTGCTGTTACAAAAGAAGATATAAAGAAAATGGAAATGGAGCCAAATGTGTCACATACAGACACTTTCTTTTACAGGTTTTCTCCTCCCTAAGCTTCCTTTTTATATGTGGTTTGTTTTATTAGTTTCTGTTATGGGATATTGTCCTCTAAACCAAAAGTCATGGTATGTCCTTTGCCCTTACATGGGACAGAATGCTTTCTATGTGGGGCCAGAGAAGTTTTCCAGTGAAAACAATAAGTAGTTTCTCATTAGGAAAGGAATTTTCAACTTGAAGTGAGAAAAGAATATTCTCTGTGTGGTGATCAGTAGGGTCATCTGGCTGGGTATGCTCTGCTTGCTCTCTTTCCATAGGATCACAGAATCCATGGAATGGTTTGGGTTGGAAGGGACCTTAAAGTTCATCCAGTCCCAAGGGCAGGGACACCTTCCACTGGCCCAGGTTGCTCCAAGCCCAGTCTAACCTGACCTTGGACACTTCCAGGGATAGGGCAGCTTCTGGACAACCTGTGCCAGCAGAGTTTCTCCCTGACTGCTTCACCAAAATCTGTATAAACCTCTGGGCTCCCATGGATGAGAACATTTTACTGCTATGGAACAGCCCCCAGCTTTGTTGACTGTTCCCACAGAAACCCCTTGTGCCAAGTGCACTGAAACTGTAGGAATATCCCTGGGAATCTGACATCTTGAGGTGGCATCAGTCTTTGAAGAGCAACTTAGAGATTTTTTTGTTGTTGTTGTTTTACTTTTTTTAATGACACTTTTTCTTGTGCAATTCCCATGTCTGGAATGAATTCCCTTTGGTTGCTCTCAAGGACCTGTTCCCTCAGCTGCAATTTTGATTAGTAGGCTGTGAAATAGAGCAGCCCTGTCAGGTGTGGACCTGCCAAACCTGGGGAGACACCTGGAGCTGTTTAGATCCGGATGTTTGCACTGGGTGCTGGTTTTTTCCAGGCTGCTGCTGTGACCACATGCAGTGCCACTGTAAGCTCTGCTCTCTGTGCTCTGCAGTACAGAAAAACTCAATATTTCTGATTCCTGGCTGAATTTGGCCTCCTGAGGCTTCAGTGGCAGGGGGAGATGTGAGTTTCCCTGCTTTTTAATGTCGCTTTTCTCTGTTCTGAATTTCAGGAGAGCTCATACCCTGACAGTCCTGTTCATCCTCACCTGTGCTCTGGGCTACGTAACCCTGCTGGAAGAGACTCCCCAGGACACAGCCTACAACACAAAGAGGTGAGTATCTGAGGAATATCTGACTATTCCCTGGTGTCTTTTGGAAAAGGGACCTCCAGTGACCCCTGCACTCCCTTGTGGAAGTGCCTGTTCCCTTAGGAAGTTACAAAACCAGCCATAAATCTGTAAGCTTCTCTGATGCTGATCATTGAATTTAATTTCTAATCAGTTTAGCATCACTGTCAGGCCTGTGGCTGCTCTGTGGTGTGATTTAAAGCAAAACACAAAAAAGCTTGCTAAAGCCTCCTGGCTGGGTTTCTTTGGCAAGGGTTCTGCCTCTGTTTCTTAAAATAGCCTTTTCTTAAAAATAACCTTTCCTTAAAATAACCATCATTTCAAAGTGCTGGGAGCTGTGACTAAATTTTTCTGGCTCAACTGCTTTTTGTAAAATTCTGCTCAACATTTCAAAACAAATCTTTGTTTGTTGTTGAAAATTCCTGTGAGAGCCTGTAGCCCAGAGGGAAGCTCTGGGGAAATAAGAATGAATCTTACATGTGTGGTCAATTCACACTGTAATTTAAACTGATCCAATGTGGTTGAATTTCTCCCATTTTAAAATACAATAGGGAAGAAAAAGGAGGTAGGAAAGTGGTGTTTTAAAAAGCTAAGTGTGTTTTAAAAATATGCTGCAGAGCATCATTGCTAGAAGCAAGAAAATAATTGTTTTCTACCAATCTGATTTCTTAAATATAATAAAAGTTTCCCTCTTACTTTTGAAGGTTTTAGGTTTTTTTTTTTTTCCTCTTTTTGTACATTTCTGAAGTGACTCAGGATATAGCATCCATTGTTCTGGAGATGCAGGAATTGGGGTATTTCCTGAGATAATCTTGGCTGTTGTTCTGCAGTTACACAATGCCTGGGAGTGATGAACTCACACTGTGCCTCACTGAGAGCTGAGATTTCACACATGGGGGTGACATGGGTCAAGCTGGAAGGTATCTGGAGCCTGGGAAAGGTTCTGGAAGGTTTCTGTGAGAACAAATGCCATTTTATTCCCAGTCATAATGAGGGAGGCCAGGCTGGAGGGGTGGTTTGGCCTGGAATGGCCACTCTGAATTGAGAAGGGGAAAAGCTGAAAGAGAAGTGGTGATGCATCCTTAGGGAGTAATACAGAGCTGAGGTGACTCAGTGGAATATCTTATTATTGAGCTTAGAGCCTCAACTGCCTTAATCAAAACAAACCCAGGGAAGATTAGTCAGCAGGTGGATCTTTCTCTCAGGAAACCCGAGTTGTTGTCTGCTTATCCAGTGCCCAAGTTGTTAAAATCAATGTACAGCATCATGCCAGGGAAGGAGCAGCAAACAGGCTTTGTTCACTCCTGCAGCTCTGCAAGGTCTGGCCACAAAAATCCTTGACAAGCAGCATCCTGAGGCTTGGGCATGATCTTGCAAATATTCCAGGTTTTGTGTATCTCTGAACAAAAGGAGGCATTTCAGAGCAGGATGAGATGGGCACAATGTGCACCAGTGTATCCATAGCCTGGATTATCACAGGTTTTGTATTTTTGCTTAATTTAAAATCCTGCCCTGAGACCTTTGTCAGTGGTAGCATGGAGCTGTGTTGTAATGTGATTCCCAGCCCCATCCAGCACGAGGCTGTCCCTGTGTGCTGCTGTTCCTCGGGAACACTTGGTGCTTTAATGGCCAGGAGGGGTTTTGTCACCAGGGAGCAGAGTCTGGAGCTGTCACCGGGTTTTATTTCCACCTCCTGCACACTGACAGTGGAGCAGTGTCTGGGATAGGTGCAAAGCCTAAATACACACTTGCAAAGGCTCCAGCCTCCTTTGTTTCCATGCCCTGGCTGAGGTGCCTCTGTGAGCTGCAGTGGGTGCTCAGAGCACTAAATTGAGGTGGACTTGCCAAATTTGCTGGCTCTGTTTTACCCGGAATGGAGTCATAGGGCTGTCCCACCTTCCCCCCTATAAAACCAGGATTATATCATCCTGTAAAAGTGCTCCATCCAGTCATTGGCAGGAGCAGGGTGAGAGGTGGATTCGTGGAATCACTCACAGGAGAGGTGATGGGCATGACCCAAGTGAGAGCAGGAGCCTCTGAGCTCACGGGTGTGGTCGCTGTGCCTGAGATTGGTGTTTGCATCTGGACCTGCAACAGGGCAGGGCAACGAAACAATTCAAGGAGGATTGTTTGGGGTTTTTTAAAATAAGGTTGCAGGTACCTTTCATATGTAAATGTAGTAAGAGTTCATTGGGGTCACAGACGGGATCAAACTGCCCCCGGTGTAAGAACAGTAGAACATTTCCTTTGTTAGACACGGAGAGTTTGTGCTGTGAACCTGTCTGATCCTGAGAGCTTTGTTTTCACAGTTCTTCCAGCCTTGGAATCACTCATCCTGACTGACAGCTGTGACATTCTCCTCTGTTCAGCCTGCTCTGAGCTCCAGCTCTGAGTGTAGCCAAATAAACACTGAGCACCTCCTCTGCATACCATGGAAGAAATCCACAGCTCCCAAATACTTGGAATGCTTAGCAGGGTGTCTTGGAGGAAAAAAAGTTGGGTTTGTTTTTTTTTTTCCCCATAAAAACACATTCAGGTTTAAAAACACTGGTGTGCTTCAGGGTTGTACATTGAATTTCTAGCTGGGAAATGTCTCTCCAGAGATGCTTTTTTACACAGCTCTTGGCAAACCCAGATTTCCATGGGGACTGATCCAGGGATATGTGGGTTTGCATGCTGAACTGCTGCTGCAGTGGCTGAGCACCCACAGGGAAATGGAGGTAACAGGAGGCCAGAGCCATCTTCCAGGGCTTGTGGTAGCCTGAGGGGGTTGTCCCAGCTGTGCCAGCATGGATCCAGCCCGGGAAGGGACAGGGAGTGGGAGCTGGCTCCTTGAATCCCAGGACAAAGGACCATACACAGCTCCTCATTGTCCTGTGTGTCTGAATCGACTCCCTGCACAAACAAGAGTTTGTTTGTGCTGATGGAGCTGCTGCCAGGCTCTCTATTTTTAATTTGGTTAAGTGCTAAAATGATTTTTGTGGGCACACTTTGCTATTTTGTGCCTTTCTGATTTGCTGCTCAGGAAAATCCATTGGCTGTGTCCAGCCAGGTGAGGGAGGAGAGGAGAACCCCTCTCAGGTGCTGGAGCATTCCTGCCTCAGGCCAGGCTGCTGCTTAGGCATTGGAAGCTTCCTAAGGAGGTAGATTAATGATGATAAGAAGGAACATTTAGTTACCACTGAGGGGGAAAAAAATAAAGTGGAGCTGGTGTGGTTATTTATGTAAATTTGTGATTTGCTTCCAAACTTCCTGTGGTGAACTTGAAGTAAATGAATATATCTGGATCCCCAGCATATTTCAGCACAGCTGCTCTTGGGCTGAGAGTGGATTTTAGAGGAAGGAGCACAGCTAAGCTCCTGTGGTGATTTGGATCCAGGATTTGAATTCTAGCTTTGGGAAGACAACCCTCCCAGGCCCAGAGCAGTGGTCTGGACCCCTCAGTTCATGGCTGAGCTGGGATGGGGTTGTCACAACACACAGGACTGGAGCTTCCAGATGCAGCCAGGAACTCAAAATGTAGAATATTCTCATTATTGGAGGTCAGCTGAAAGAGTTTTGCCCTCCAGATCTTTAGAAATCCCCATGGAATTCTCTATTCACAGATCCATTCAGCACCTAATTCTGGTGTGATTCCCAGTGTTTAAAGCAAGCAGAATTTCTGAGATACATCTGTTAACTAAACCCCATTTTTATTTTCAGGAAGCACAAACATTTATACTCAGAGGTGAATGTTACAAAATAGCTTTTGCAAATCCTTTAGTCTTCTATTCTGAAATATTTTTTGACACGTTTAAAGCACAAACAGTCTCCTGTTGCTTCTGGTTTGTAGCATTTTCTCTCTGGCAGCAAAATTACTGGGTATTTTGTGTGACTTCTGCAGACTGAGCCAATTTATTTGCAGTCAGGAGTTGCATCATTTTCTGTAAACATGGAATGAGCTCTTTCCCAGTTGTCCATCCTTTCAGCCAACTCTTAAGCAGGTGATATGAGACAGCAGGCAGGATCCAGTGGGACTTGAGGTGCAGTAAGAAGAGCATTTTTGGATTGCTTTATGCCATTTAATCCATTAAAACTAAAGGAACATGCCCAGGGTCATAGGTCTTTGGTATATTTGGGCTTCTGGTCTGATAATTTATTTTTATTTAAAATCTCTTAATGCTCCTTAGGCTGTGTGTTGTGCCTCCAGCTCTTGAAGTAGCAGCAGTGCTGGTGTGGTCTGGAAAGATCCTGCTTGTCTTTAGTTGGTTAAGAAGCTGTTTTGGAGTGGTGACAAGTCTGACAGCTCCTTTTAAAATTCCATGGACATCTAGTGGAGCAGTGAGAGCTGTCTCAGTGCTAAATCCTACATTTCTTTGTGAGGCAGTGGGGATAAAAGCTGCTCCCAGGCACGGGGAAGTGTTTGACTTGCTGTAATCCTCAGCCTTTTTTTGGTTGTGTTTTTTTTTTCTGGATGATGTCTGGATCCATTTAAGATGGACACATTTAGCAGTTAAAAAACAAGGGCCAGTTGTTTCTCACATCAAAGAACATGATTTGCAGTCTCAGGAGGAGGATGAGGCAATAAACCAGGCTGTTCTGTTTTTATTTCCAGAGGAATCGTCGCCAGTATTTTGGTTTTCTTGTGTTTTGGGGTGACACAAGCTAAAGATGGACCATTCTCAAGACCTCACCCAGGTAATTCTCCTTGCTGGGCTCACTCAAATACTCCTGAGGAGCTGCCTGTTTTGTGAGGAAGGTAAATGTTTGTGTTGCCTGGAGAGCAGGTAAGTTGTAATTTCAGTAATCACAGGTTCCTCAGCACTGCACACTGGTCATGGAAGCTGCTCCATAACCATCCTGCTGGGCTTCTTCCATGGACCTGGAGATTTGTTTGAATTGGTAAAAAGCTCTGTGAGAGCTGTCAGGTTCTTAAACCTGAACTTCCTGTGTTTCTTCTTGTTTTTTTCTCTTCACTGAGCTGGGACTGCACTTGGGACCATGTATCCAGTGCTGGAGCACTTCCTTAGCTCCATGTCCATTTTCCACAGGAGATTAGAGGCCCTTGATTATGATTTTAAAGGTTTCTTGTGAGACTGGAAGTCTTGAAAGCATTTGCAAGCACAACACACACCTCTTCCAGGTAATGTAATAGCAGGTGAAAGATGAAAATATTGAAATGGCTTTAATCTTTTGCCTATTTTTAGATGTGAATCATTAAAAGAGAATTAAGGGAATTCATATAGGCTTAAATAATATTCCTGAAAGCCTTGGGTTCTCCTACAACCAAATAAAGCTGGGTTTTATGCCAGAAATTTAACCCAGCAGCCACCCCACAGCCCTCAGCCAAAGCAGGTGTGGTTCCAGAGTGGTGCCCTCAGCACCTCTGCAAACCTGGGGGTTTATTAAATTTGCCTTTCTTATTAATAGCAGGTTTTAGTCTTTCCTTCTGTTCCAGTTAACTGTGGTTCCTCCTGTAAAATGCTCTGCTCCTTTTGAGGACACCAGTGACTCTTGGGTGCACCCAGGTTTTGGGGGTTTTTGTCTGGGCTGGTTTTATTCCCTGGAAAAAAAAAAGCAGGGAAGTTTGGCTTTTAGTCTTGCCCTCAGTGCAACATTTCTCCATAACATTTTGGCATTGTTTTGAGCTTTCTGCTTTCAAATGTCCTCTCCAGAGCTGCAGGGTTATTTTGGGGATTCTGGTGATAGTGTGATGCTTCCCAAATTCCTGGTCCCAGAGTGTGGAGCTGTGTTAGGAGCTCCTCTGTCACTCCAGTCCCTTGGGATCATCTTCTCTGCTGTCCCTGCCTTCCCTGCTGCTCCTGCTGTGTGTCATTAACCTACTTTTCATTAAGGCCATTAAGGAAACTGATCCCAGCCACCACCTTAGTGGCACCTGTCCAGACTGGTGGCTTTATTTCTTATTTTGGCTGCCTTCTCAGCATTCCCAGCTTTAGCTGGGGGCTCATCCAGCTTTGCCATTTCCATACTGATTCCACACAACCCACTGTTTTTTCCAGTTTAATAATTTGCTACATGGACAGACACAAGTTGCTTCCCTGTAATTCAAAACTGTAGGATTTACATGGAAATAAGTAGGTATGACTGTTCAGGCAAGACTTTACCAACTTGCCCTGCTTTTATCCCATTTTCCTCTGGCTTTGGTTCCATCCAAACCTTCAGGCAAATGGGGAGCACTCCTTTAGCCCCAGGGAGCAGTGTGGTGCAAGGGACAGATCTTAAACTCTGCTTGAAGATTTGTTGGTAGGTGAGCAGCCAAATTTGGGGAACATTTTCCTTGGTAGAATTAATCCTGGATACAGTCAGCATCAGCAGCCTGATGCAAATCCTTAGGATTTGCAGATAAGAGATATTCTTCCTCCTCCCTGCCAGCTCCTTTTCTGGAGCCTGGTGTTGTAGGAGCCCAGGGATGCTTCATTGCCTCTGTCAAGATAACACATCCATGCTGTCATTCCAAAGAAATTTTCCATGGCAGTTATTAATGCCCTGAGAAGCAGCTTTTAATATTCCCAGCATTTGCTGTCACACAGTGTGTGACAGGACAAGCTGTTTGGGGAGTAAACTGTGAGGGTCTGGGGTAACCTGTGGGATTGAGGGCTGGGATATCTTGGAATGTGCAGGCAGGGACCAGGCAAGGGCAGCACTGATGGCACTGGGGGGAGCAGCTCCAGGACAGGCATTTTCCTTGGGGAAACAACCCAGAGTCTTGTATTTTTTGCTCATTTAGCTCCTCAAGCAGAGTGGGCCAAACTCTGAGCAGAAGCAGGGAAAGAGGCTGGTTGGATTCAGCTTTCTGGGATGTTCAAGGCCTGTTCCCAAATCCCTGCAAGGCAGCAGTTTAATGTTTGATCACAGGAGTCACTGGGTTATCAGGTGTGTCAATGATTGGTGGAGACCTCCTTGCTGAGGAGGAAAGCCCTGGTTGGAGGGAGGCAGAATGGCAAGTGAATTAAAGGAAAACAAATCACAGCTAAAGCTAAGCCTGACCCAGGAGGAGACAGAAGTGTTTGTACAGCCTTGAAAACATTTGGGGTGCAGGTACTGAGTGTGTTCAGAACCTCTGTGAGCTGAGGAGGAACCACAGCACTAAATCACTAAATCAGAACCAGATCTCAATTTTTAATTTTTTTTTTTTTTTTCTGAGCAGTTGCCACAGCCCTGTGTACAGAGGGGAATAAAAGCTCAGATAAGGATTTAGATTTTTCTGCTTTCTGTGTGTACATCACTTTGAGGAGCAGTGTCACATGGCTGACTGTGAGCAGTGTAAAATCTCTGGTACAAGGTTTATGGGTTAGAAAAAACAGCATTTTTAGGTGCCTGGCGGTGACATTTCAAGATGGGAGAAGTGTGGTGGTTAAAAATTAATTCCCCCTGCTGGCTTGAATATGGTGCCAATTTGGGAAGAGGCTCCTGTCTTCCAAATAATCCTGTGACCAATGGAGGATATTTTTTTTCCTGTTTGGTTTTTCCTAAGCTGCATTCTGGAAGTACAAGCAGGTGAAAGCTGTCACAGAGCTCTGAGCTGCTCTTCTCCAAGCCAAACCTGCCTTTTTTATTTCCCAGAAGCATAAAATAGGTGATTCTGATTAAATGAATTTTGTGGAAGGTCCCACTTTCCACATTCTTTTAATGATGGTGTCAGAGACTGCTTTTAAAAATGTGTCAAGTTTGTTGGTATTTTTGGTTTAGATTTTTTTTCTTACTGTTTTTTTAAGAATTTTTTTCCTACTTGAGGCTGAACTGATAAAGACATGTTTTAGGAGAAAGCATCTGAGGAGCTCCATGGGGAGTTGATTTGGGGTTCTGAGCTGATAACTTTGTTTGTAAGCCTCTGTTGGTTTCATTCTTGTATCATTTATGCTTGGCCTTGCTTTGAACACCAAAGTGCCTACATTGCCTTGGAATTAACAGAGAGAAATTCTCAAGCCAGGCCTGAGGGTCTTGGTTTCCTGGCAAACCCTGTTGGGATTCCTCTCCATCACCCCCATGGACCTGAGGAAGGAGAGCTCCATTTATAACCAGGAAACACCTGAGGGCAGGTCTCATCCCAAGAATGGTGTGTCCTGTTTTTGGAATTTCAGTATCCACCCAGAATGTGTCAAGTTTTCCTGAATTCCCTTGTGTGGAATCTTTGGGTCTGTGTCTGTAGCCACCCTGGCTCTGCATCAGCCTCTCAGGGCAGGAAACAGGAACCCTGAGGGGGTTCAGAATCCACTGCATGGAACAGCACCTGGCTCTGGGATGGATCAGGAGCATGGATGAGCACAGAACCCCATCCAGGATGGCCTGTGACCCAAGGGCTGAGCCTGTCAGGAGAGCTGAAAGTGCAGACACTGTAATTTGGGCACCCTTTGCATTCAGGTGTCAGTGAGGTGTGTGCAGATCTGTAATCACACGTCTGGGGAGAGCTCTGAAGCAGCTGAGCTTTGCATGACATTTATTCTGGAGAGTGCCAGGTGATCTCAGGTGCATCCAGCACCTGCTGAACCTTTGGTCTGCTTATTTTTAATTTCATTCCAAATAAAAGTGAAATTCTCTTCAGGGTTTTGAATTATCTTCATGCTTTCTGCCCTGTGGGGACACGACCTTGTCCTCAGGCTGAAACCTGGGCTGCCAAACACAGCTCCAGCCTGATTTGGGTGTGTCTGGTATAGCCAAGGTTGGACAGGTCAGGTCACCTGGGAGCAGGGAGAAAGTACAGGAAGAGGATCAGGTTCTCCAAGACCTGCTGGAAAGCATTGCAGGTGGCACATTCCTTCTGCTTCCTGACTGCTGAGTTTGTTGGGTTGAAGTGTTCTGGGTCTGGATCCCTTCTCCCAGATCCAGGTCAGTGCCTGAGCAATTCCAGCAGACTTACACAGCAGCCTGTGTGGGAGTTGGGGATCCTTTCTGGTTGTGTCCCTGAGGGAGGGTGGGGAGCACTGTGCTTGGCAGCTGGGAATTATAATTCTGTGGTGGGAGCATGTCCTGGAATGGAATTGGTTTCCAGAGAAGCTGTGGCTGCCCATCCCTGGAAGTGTTCCAGGCAGGTTGGGCATGGGGCAACCTGGGACACTGGAAGGTGTCCCTGCCCATGGCAGGGGGTGAAATGAGATGGGCTTTCAGGTCCCTCCCAGTACAAGGCATTCCAGGATTCCATGATATTGAAATAAATGAATAATTAATGTATGGTTTGCTCCAAAGCTGCTGACATCCTCTGTTTCTCTCTGCAGCTTACTGGAGGTTTTGGCTGTGTGTCAGTGTGGTCTATGAGCTCTTCCTCATCTTCATCCTCTTCCAGGTGAGTGACTGACACCTCCAGCTCCTAAATGCCACTTCCATGTGGAGATCAACTCTATTGTAGTGGTTTTTTTTCCTGCTGACTACAGGAGTTGCTCATTTTTGTGAGATGGAATCATTAGGCTGTTTAATGAGACTATGAGGCTGAGGGAAATGATAATACAAAAATATTTCACCTGCTCTGACCTCCAGTCACCCTGTTGAAGTGATTTTAGATGAGCTGCTGTTTCATAGTCCAGTCTCTGCCCTGATGGGCTGTGTGTGACCTGGGGGGAATTCTCCTGGTTTCACCTTTGGAAATACCTTTCATCTGGAGTGACAGGTTCTTTGTGGGAGTTTTGCAATGAACCAAAACTTCACACCCATCTTTGTGTGGTGGCAGCTGCTGAGGAGGTTTTTCATATAAAGTCATACCCTTGGTGCTTCCAACTTAAACAGTTTTGCCATGTTCTTTTTTGACCATATTTTGCTATATTTTGTCTTCTAGTAAACTCAGGATTTCCCCCTGACTTTTAAAATTCTCAGAAGTTAAAATTAAATATTTTGAGACAATATACTCATCAGGCAGCTCTAAAAATAATTTTGAATGAGAAAAGGATGAGGAATGCTTTTTTTGTTTTTTTAAATGTGTTGCCTCTTAGAGGCCATGTGAGCTTGAAAAAAGTGGAGCTGGTCATCCTGGGTTTTTCTAGTTTTTTTTTCAGCCATCCTTGAGCATGATATTCCTGAGTAGTTGCAGTCAGACTGAGTAATTTTTATTGATTGTACTGGTGTAGTTCTGAATTCCAGGAGAAAAGCCTGGAATGGCTTTGCTTCCCTGTGGCAGCAAGTGGTGTCAGCAGAGATTTAGTGGTTAAGGAACTCCCTGCTGTTGCTCAGCTCTTTGCTAAAAATACATCATTGCCTTGCCCAGGTTGAAATAAGGTTAAATTCTGCTGAGTCTGCAGGTGGTTGGACTCCTGACAGCAGATCCAAGCTTGCTTGTGGCTGAAATTTGTCCCAGAGTTCATGTGACTTCAGCTGTTTATTCTATAATTTTATTATTACTCTATTAATTAATTTTGGCTTTGGACATCACAGGTTTTCCAGGGTCAAGCTGTGACCACACCACTGAGTGATTCTCTTGGGAAATCAATGCCCAGCAAATATGTGGCTGATTTAGTGACAGAGGAGTTCACATTCTGGTGATTTTGATGATTTCTTTTTGCTGTTTGCATGGGACCTTACTGGAAATGGTTTTTGGGAAGGATGAGCTATGTGAAGGTTCTGGGAAATATGAAGAGCACAGAGGAGTGGCTTGGAGTAAAGAGTTAAAGCTCACTGATTTTTCATCTTTAAGGTCATTCTGTAGCTGTTTTTTCCCCTTACTATTTAGGATTAGAGACTCCAAGTCAGGAGTGTGTGTTGGGTATTTCAAGGCCTGGCTTTTTTCCAAGAATTGTTCCACAGCAAATTTGAAAAAAGGTCAATTTGAAGATCAGTGTTGGCCTTAATTCTGATTGTGCCTTCTGTGTGTGAATCCTTCAGGGGGTCCTGTGTTTCTGTGTTCCCTTGCAGACTGTGCAGGATGGGAGGCAGTTCATGAAGTACATTGACCCCCATTTAGGGGTTCCTCTGCCAGAGAGAGACTATGGGGGAAACTGCCTGATTTATGACCCTGGCAATGGAACTGACCCCTTCCACAACATCTGGGTAAGGAACAAACTCACTAATGGCTTCTCTTGGGTAAAAGCTGCTTAATGGAACTCTTCAGAGTGCAGTTGTGAGTCTAGCTGAGTGCTGAATCAGAGCACAGCCTATGACTGACTCTTCAGCCTCTTTATTTCTCTTCTCTTGACTTTTCCTGTCCATCAGATGGAGGTGTGTTTCTCTGATCCAAATTACCTGATTGCCCAGGGCTGAACTGTTCAACAGCTCTTCTTTCTCAGCTCATTGCTGTGAAATTTTCCCCTCAGAGTCTCGATTTCTTTGTGTGCTTGAGGAGTCTTCTCCTCAGCCCCCCTGAGGCACAAAGCCCTAAAGCTGCACCACAGAATCCCAGAATGGTTTGGGATGGAAAGATGATGTAGCCCCATCCCCTGCCATGGGCAAGGACACCTTCCATAGTGCAGGTTGCTCCAACAGCACTTTTCTGAGTCCTAAAAGCCATCAGGTTTCCCACTGACAGAAGTTCAAGGAATGATGGAATGATGATTATTTACAGCTACCTGATTGTGTGGAGTGAGGAGCACCCAAATCCTTTGGGTCTGCCCTGTAAATCTTCAGTGCATCAAAAACTGGAATAACTGGGATCTTATTGAAGTAGAGGGAAAGGCACTATGCCCAGGGACTGGCAGGGCTGGTAAGATTTAAGAAGCTCTGCTGAATTCCTTCTTGCTGAAGGAATGCAAGTATTCATGTGTGAAAAACACCAGAAGTTTATTGCTGCATTTTTCTTGGAGAAAAAAAAAAAAAAATATATATATATATATAAGGCTATGACCTTCTCTCTCTCCTTGGTTTTCAGGACAAGCTGGATGGATTTGTTCCTGCTCACTTTTTTGGGTGGTACCTGAAGGTAAGAATGGCTCATTTCACCTTGAGGACTCTGCTCCTCTATTGCCAAAGCCTCAGTGCTGCTGCTTTTGTGGTGCCAAGCCTTGGCCACTTAAACCAGGCTGTTTGTAATACATGGAAATACATATCAATATGTGAAAAGCCTTTTTTCCCCTTTTGTTTCCTGTCTCCTCCCCTTTTAGGCCACCTCATTTTTCCAGAGCTTTGTTACATCAACAGGTTCCTTCCTCCCTCCACAGGGATTCATCCTGGGGTCAGATCAATAAAGAACTTAATTCCTCTAGCAACAGAAATGCTGGAATGACCTTTGGAAGTGGAGTGTGGGGCTGGCAGTGACACTGATATTCCCAAACACAGATGTTGCTGTTGCTGCTTTCCCAGCAGAATCAGATCAGGATTTTAAACTGTTGAATGGGCAGTGGTTTAATTTCTGTTATTTTTTAGTCAGTGTCAACTAACTGTGGAAGGAATTTCAGGTGTGCCTGTCTCTGGCAGAACATTCAACAGTGCTTTGCTAATTACTTTGGTCTAAATATTACCTTTTTTAACCCAAGCAGACTGATTAACTCAGGAGATTTTGTCCCCTGCAGATCTTGTTTGTGTTTGATATTTAAATAACAAACTGACAGCTTGACTGTTTTAAAAACAAGCTGGAACTGTTTGTTTGTATTTTTGTTTAAAAGTGCAGATATGTTCTGTGAGTAGTTTGGGGGATGCCTCAAAACCAGAGGTGAATTTGATGGGCATAGGGAGATCTGGACTTCAGCTTGTTCTGTTAAAGAACTGAATTCCAAAATTGAAAAACCTGAATGCTTTTCTTTGAAGAGAATTGCATTAGAACCTGGGCTGCCCAGCTGGAAGGAGACTGGCTGCTGGATTTCCTTTGGGCCATAGCATATTTTTCTCTTAAATATGTTAAATATTAACTAATTTCTCTATTAAAAGCTGGAAGCTGAATGTGTTGTCTCAATAAACAGAGATGGGCTTGTGTTTGGTTTTTTTCCCCCCAAATCTCCAAGCACCAGTATGGCAATATTGAGAATGAATGGGCCTCATTCATCCGAAATTATTGTGGCCTTGGAGTCGTTTAGAGCCCATAAAAGGCTCTGAAAAGCCTTTTCTGAGCACTGTTAGATGCTGCCTGTGGTGGTTGAGCACCCAGTAATTCTATGCATGTAACTAATTTCCCTCCTGCTGAATCCCATTTTACCAGAATTTATCATAATCTGCACTCCTGTGCTGGTTTTGGCTGGGGTGGAGGGGATTTTCTTCAGTGTCATTCCTGTCTCTTGTGCTGGTAGTGTTGATAAGTTGAGAGGCCTGTGAGCATTTCATCACATCATGAAAATAAAGCTGTCCTGAGTTTCCTGATCCTTTCTGGATACTGGAGACTAGAAGATCTACAGCTGTAGATGTTTTTTAGCAGCTGTTTAACAGACTTTTTTCTCCCTTCAGACTCTGATGATTCGGGACTGGTGGATGTGCATGATCATCAGTGTCATGTTTGAGTTCCTGGAGTACAGCCTGGAGCACCAGCTCCCAAACTTCAGTGAATGCTGGTGGGATCACGTATGTACTGCAGGGATCAGGGTCTGTTTGGGAAAACAGATTTTACAGGGAGGGCTGGGAAGTGGTGAGAGCTGAATTGTATCGCTGTGTGTGACTGCTCCTGTTGACTTTGTAACATGCTTGTCACTGTTTCTGTAATTTTGTGTGTTACAAACACTTGAACATGGTTCCTTTCACACCAGAAGGAGAATCTAAATCTGAACATTTTCAAATATTCAAAATGATGGTGCAAAGCAATAAAGCCCAAAATTCAGAGAAAGGCAAAACTTGGTGGGAATTTAAAGGGGCACCTTTTAAAGTTGTGTTTTATTTTCTTGTGAGGTCTGAGTTGGTGTCAGAGGGATCAGAATTCCATGCAGTGAGGCCACACAGCTCTGAAGCTGTGTTTGGATGGATTTTGGGAATGGCCCAAGCTTGAAATTATTTGCTCCATGGCTGCATTTTCAAAAATCAGTGCATTATTAGAGACCTCAAGCCAAGCTATTTAGCCTTCAGAAAACCTGTGGAATTAACACTGTCCCATTCCTTGGAATGCAGGGGTCTGCCTGTTGTGATTCCCTTTCCCAAGCTCTAGTGTTCCTTCCCCAGCATCATTCCTGTGTTTCTCCTTCCAGTGGATAATGGATGTGATCTTATGTAACGGGTTAGGAATTTACTGTGGGATGAAGACCTTGTCCTGGCTTTCCTTGAAAACCTACAAGTGGCAAGGACTCTGGAACATTCCAACCTACAAGTAAGTTGAGGAGGTGGGAGTTCCACAGGCACAGCACAAGGGTTGGGCATCTGTTCAAGAGCTTGGTTGTTCTGTTTGGGTTAATATGGATTAAAGAATTCCTGTGTGTTCAGGTGACTCCAGGATCCAGTGAATTATTGCTGCAGGGAGGTTTGTTGGAGGGTTTTATTCACCTTGTGAATGGGAATGTTGGAAATGCACCTTTGTGTCCCAAGCATCTCCTGGCTGGGAGTGAGGGCATGCTGTGGAAGTGAGCTGATTTGATGCAATGGTTTAAGAAGGTGCAGGAATCCAAGCTGCATCATACTCCCATTCACAGCAAGGATCTGTTTGGTCTTTTTGCATTCCCTAGTAACCAGAACTTCACAGGAACTGGGACACTGGAAATTAAAATTTAATAAATCCCTTGTAGTGTACCAGTAATGACCCATGGTAGTGTCTTTGCTGAGCAGAGCAGAACTGCTTGCAACAGTGTGTAGTATATTAAAGCTTAAATTGATAATTAAAATAACAAGCTCAGAGCTAATCTCATTAAGTTGTGATTTTAATGGAGTAAACAGAGGCATTTTGCATATCTGAACTGGTGTCTCAAACAGAAACTCTGGCAGATGCCTCTTGCCTGCTTTTCCTTCAAGCTGCAGTGGTTATTGTGCTTTTTTCCAGAGGCAAGATGAAGAGGATTGTGTTCCAGTTCACCCCGTACAGCTGGGTGAAGTTTGAGTGGAAGCCAGCATCCAGCCTGCGCAGGTGGCTCGCCGTCTGTGGCATCATCTTCGTGGTGAGGGCACCTCTCTGGCCCTTCTCTACCTCAGGTTGCAGCTCTGGGGGTGTTCCTGAAGCTGAGGCCAGGAGGGATCCCTCCCCAGTCCTGCAGAGCAGGGCTGTGTCTCTGGGAGTGGTGGCAGATTCACTGCAGAAAGGGTTGTCCTTGCTTCCTGCTCACTGTTGCTGGCAAAGGAGCAATATAAACTGGGTTCTTTGGGTGTCCAGCAGTTTGCTGTTCCCCAAAGCATTGGCTGTGGGTGAAAGTAGCTCAAATCCCTCAGTTTTATGCAGGTACAGGTCACATTACAGCTGGAAAGGGCTGTATCCGAGGCCTCAGGCTCCTCTGAGCTCAGTCCTGAAGCACAGATCTGCTTAAATCATTCAGTTCGCCTAGATTTTTCTTTTTTTTTTTTTTTTTTTTTTTTTTTTTTTTTTTTTTTTTTTTTTTTTTTTTTTTACATTTTACTGTACACACACCATCTGAGTGGGTGGAATTGCAGCATCTGAAATTCATTCCTGTGCCTGTGAAACTGAACTTGTCACCCATGTGAGACTGATAGGGAGGGTATCCTGGGCAGTTTAAATGCCTTTTTCCCACTTCTGCCCTTTTGTCAGCCACAGTATTTTGGCCTTTGTGCTGTCCATGGGATGTCATTTGGCTCTGTTCCGAGCAACTCAAACTTATCTCAACCCAGCAGCTGTGAAATTTAACTAAATCCATCCCTGTGGCACTTGTGGTGATCCAGGGGCACTGGGCATGAACCAGGTTCAGTGGCACAGGACAGAACTCTATTTTGCCAGAAAAAGCTCCCAGCACCTGATTCCTGCTGTAGGATATGTTGGCCAAGCTCACGTGGCACACCAGGCCTGCTTGGTGGGAGGACTAAAAGAGTATAAATAAAATAGAAGTTTCCCCAAAAGGTTGCTGTTTGCACCCTGAAGGAATTGGGGTTTGGGTGCTGCTGCAGCAGAGATCCCAGTGAATTTGTACTGGACTGTGGCATTATGTTTCTTTCAGCTGGTTCTAAGCAGCTTCAGGTTCTGGCTCACTCCTTGGGCTTCAGCAGTGCTTAATGCCCTTTGTTATCACTTCTTTTGAAGTGACAATCTGGTGTCTCTCTGCTCCCTTAAGCACACTGCCAGGGCAGCTGCTCGAGAGAACGTTTTGCTCTTAATTTATAATCAACTTTCCCAAGTTGGCTTGGAGGTTGAGTTTGCATAACAGAAAATAGAGCCCAGCCCAGCCCCCCAAGATGTGCAGCTCATGCCTCTTGTTATGGTAGGGCTCCCTCAGCTGGGTTTTAAAGGACAGGGAAAGGAAAAACTGTGCTTTTGGGATTTGTCCTCAAATCTCAAGAGTGTTTGTGCAGGTACTTTGGGCTCTTCGTTTGAAGTTCAAAAACTTGCTTGAAATTTGACAAGCAATTTTTTGCTTGTCCAGCTTTTTGTTGTGATTTCTAGTACCTCTTCTGACATAGAAAAATGTTTAAACACCCAGCTGGTTTTGGGTCAGTACTGATGGTTCACTTGGTGATACTGAGCAGGGCTGAGAAGTGCACAGGGAGAGAGGGGCATTCCAGGCTTCATCCAGTGGTATTCTCCAAGTGTAACTCCAATGTCCCTTCTCCCAGTTTTTATTGGCAGAGCTGAACACGTTTTACCTGAAGTTTGTGCTGTGGATGCCCCCTGAACACTACTTGGTGCTGCTACGCCTCGTGTTTTTTGTCAACGTGGGAGGAGTGGCCATGAGGGAGATCTACGACTTCATGGATGACCCGTAAGCCCCACCTCTCTGCCCTTCCCATCTCCAGCTCCACGTGCTTTGTTTTGAACTTGCTCCAGCTTGCTGGCATCCATCTCGGGCACCAGTTCAGCTTGTCAGGGACAAAACATCCCAAAGCATCTGCTTGGTGTTCCTTTGTTTTGGAGTACCACTCTCACGCCCCCTGGTCAGAGAGCAGCTGTTGCTAAGGGCACTGTGTGTGCTCTGTGTTAACCTCAGTGGCTGGTAAATGATCTCTCTGTGGAGAAGGGAGTGTGGAAATGAGCTGGAGTGCCCCTGGCTTGTGGGCAGAGGAGCACTGTGCTCCTGATTCCAGGCCAAGAGCCAGGAGCTGCAGTCCTTGGATGTGCCCTCTGAGGACACTGGGGCCCAGATTAAAAAAACATGGTTCTTAAAGGCACTTCTTTCCTTAAGCTGTCTTCCCCCTGGCTCTCTGGAGCTCTCCTGGCATCCTCTTGCAGGTCAGAGCCCTCAGTAGTAGGATGTGCTGCAGGTGAGGCACCACACACAGCAGTGCATGTACTTGAGACTGTTCCCACCTCAGCATCATATCTGTCCTCGCTGCTTTTGTTTCTGCAGACCATGAGAGAGCTGAGAAAGCTTTGTTCTCAAAATCACCTTTTCTTTTAATGTCACAACCTGCCTGAGCCCACATCCTCAGCCTAAGGCACCGCCTGGTTTCCAGGGGTGTTCATTGTCTGTTGCTGACCAAAAAAAGTGTCTGTGTTCAGAATTTAGGGTTCCAACATGGTCTGAAGATCAGTTTGCCTTGCAAGGCTTTGACTCCTAGAGCTGGGAAGAAGGGCCAGCCCACATTGCTTAGTCGGAATTCAGGACATTCCGCAGGGGCAGGATGCCCTGCCCTTGGTGTTGGACCTACTGGTTTGGGACGTGCCTCCAACTCACAGGTAAGAAGAGTCTCTGCCTCGCTGCAGAGCTCCTCTCCTTAGCACCATTCATCTTCTTGTGTTGGGGTTGGAAAAGCTCTTTTGCCCTCTGTTCAACCTCATGGCATAACACTGGATTTTGGGAGAGCCATCCTCATCCCTGGTTCTTTCCGTGAGCTGGAGCTGCTCATCCTGAGCTGCACGTCCCCATCACTGCCACCACCTTCCCTGCTGGGGGAGGTGACTGCCCCACATCCTGGGGTTCCTGGCTCTGCTTGATGCCCCCAGAGCTGACATCAGGCTGCTCCTGCAGAAGGGCAGAGCTGAGCACCCACTCTTACCTGGTACCTTCTCTGCAGAGGGTTTTGTGATTCCCTCCTGCATTCCAGGCCATCCAGGCAGAGAGGATCTGCTCCTATTTACCAGCTTCACTTTCACATCATTTCAAGCCAAGGATCCTTCAGGATTCTTCCCTTGGTGTTTTGTAGGGGAAAAGCAGGGCAAGCATGATTTGGTCCGTGGTTGTATTTTAAAAAGTCAGTGCTTTATTCCTGCTGGGAATGTACCAGAGACTCCCAACTTACATCACATAGGAAATCTTGCTTACCTTTTCCTTTTGGAAACTCTTAATGCTCAAAGATTGGAGTATTCCATTGCCCTTCCTTGGCAAAAATGTGGCTCTCTGCCTTGTCTGGTGATGATGGAATTGTCTGGGATGAACTGAGAGCTCTATTCATCCAGCCCTGCAATGTTGGGTCTAGAAAGCAGTGAAATTCCAACATGAAGAATTCTTTTTCCCATTCAGAATTCTGAGTATCCACTGGCAGTTCTGGGGCTCTGTTTGCAGAGCCTTGGGCTGAGCATGGTGACAGTGTAGTGCCTGGAATTGTGATAGTCCCAGAGGAGGGGTGAAACTTTCTCCAGCCCTCACACACCACATGCTGCCTCCAAGTTCCCAAGGACTGGATGTGTGAAGTGTTCCTGACCAGGAGTGTCTTGATGTGTTAGTAGCATTTGACCTAGTCACACATTCCTGATTGGAATCTTCCTGTCACCTCCAAGGAGTCTGCATCAAGGCTGTGAATTTTTCTCTCCTTCATCACAAGAACAATCTTTTGCATTTCTCCTGAGTATTAGGGCAGGAAACCATCTCTCTTCCTCAGCAGCCTTGGGGGCTGCCCAGTGCTTGTGTTGGGGTTATCTTTGATTCTGTTGTCAGGGAAGGGATGGCAGAGGAGGAAGCAGCCCAGCAGAGCAGAAAGCTGCCTTCATCATCCCTGCAGCTGAAATTCCCTGTGAGAGATCTGCTGCTTCTTTTCATCTCTCTGCATGTGGGTTAGGTCTGGTCTCTGACCATTTAATCTGTCACCACCTGGAGCAGTTGCTGCAGCTCTTTCATCTGAGCTGATCCAGGCAGGATACTGTTTAAGATGGAATGCACTCGTCCCCTCTGCATCAGCAATCACCTACACTTGATTTATTCCATATTTTTTCCCAGTGTATTTGGATGGTTTGGTGTTACTTGAACTACAAATTGGTGTCAAATGTGTCTCTGGGCCTCATGTGTGAGAAGCTCCTGTTTGGAGCCATACCCTGAACATCATCTGTTTTCAGGCTGGTCAGAGAATCGTTTACCTGGGAATGGGGACACTTCCCTGCATTGTGTGGTGATGAAGTTGAACTTCCCTTGCTTTTAGAGCCTCTGAGATGTCATCCTGCAGAGCCTAGTGCATGTGTGATCTGAGCTAGACTTACAGGACTGTGCAAAGCTGAATGAAGTCACTGCCCCAGCTGTCTTTTCGTGCAGATTTCTCCACATCCCTCATTGTACAGCAGTGAAGTGTTTTTGTCTGTGTTTCTCCTGCAGGAAGTTCCACAAGAAGCTGGGCCAGCAGGCCTGGCTGGTTGCTGCTATTACTGCCACAGAGTTCCTGATTGTGGTCAAGTACGATCCCTACACGCTCACCCTCTCCCTGCCCTTCTACATCACCCAGTGCTGGATCCTGGGGATTATCCTGGTGCTCACCTGGACAGCCTGGCGCTTCTTTATTCGGTGGGTGGAGCTGCATTTGGGGCTGGCCAGGGTTTTAGGAGGATCTGTTCAACCCCCATCCTCAAATGTGCTCCCTGGGACAGCCTGGGGAGAGAGCACAGTTCTCCTGGTGGGTGAAAGTTCTGAAATAAACAGGGAGTTCTCTGGGCCTGATCCTGGCAGTTTCCTGTCTGGATCGTGGAAAGCAGCTGCACAGGGCCTAAGGAATTAGCAGCCTTCCAGTATTGGAAGGGTCCCACAAGGAAATTGGAGATGGACTCTGAGTATCAGGGGCTGGAGGGACAGGACAAGGGGCAATGGCTCTGCACTGACAGAGCAGGGTTAGATGTGGTGTGGGGAAAAATGAGGGTGCTGAGGCCTGGCACAGGAGAAGCTGTGGCTGCCCCATCCCTGGAGTGTCCAAGGCCAGGTTGGGTGGAGCAGCCTGGGCTAGTGGAAGGTGTCCCTGGCCATGGCAGGGGGTGGAATGGGATGGGCTTTAGGATCCCTTTCAACCCAAACCATTCCACGATTGTTTGAGATGCAGTGCTGTGCAGAGAGAGCAGCACTGGCTGCTCCTGCAGGATTAGCTGCTCTGGCAGAGGTGGGAAGAGCCAGGCCACCAGCCAGAAACACAAACTGCCAGTGAATCAATGCCATCAGCAATTGTAGGAATGCCCAGCCAGAGGCTCCAGTGAGTTGTTATCCCCAGGAAGCTCTGTGCAGAGCATCCCTTGCCGTTCTTCCCGCAGGCTCAGCTGTGTGCTGTGTGTGTTGCAGGGACATCACCCTGCGGTACAAGGAGATCCGGCGGCAGAAGCAGGAGCACAGGCACGAGAGGGACAAATGCCTGAGCAACGGGGATGGACACCCAGCCCTGCTGGAAGAGCCCAACGGGAACAAACTGCGGGAGAGGAAGCTCTGAGCGCGGACACGGCGCTGACAGGAACTCGTGGTGCACAGTCCCACCCTTACCCTACCTAACTCCTAATTGTCATTGTTAGTTCCGGCGTGTGGGGGTCCTCTCGGGGGAGGATGGCGCTGACACAGCCCCTCTCTCCTGGTGTCACCTGGGCAGGGCTGGAGGAAGGCTGTGTGTGGAGGGAGGTCAGCCTGACCCCGCCTGGGGCGGGGCCTCTTCCTCGGAGCCAGGAGTGGAGGTGGGGCTCAGAGCACGGCACCAGGGATCTGCTGCTCCACTCCCAGGGAACTGAGAGCCCCGTGGGGCCTTTGGGCATTAGGAACACTTGTTTCGGAGCGTACAGAGACCAGGCATGGGAAAGGAATTGTGTTCTTCCTGCTGGAACTACCTGGAGCTGTGGAGGAGGATTGGGTGAAGCGTCAGCGAGGTGACGGGGACACGGGGACGTGTGGCCGAGCTGCGTTCCTTGCACAGGATGTACCACACTACACTGCTGATCCAGCCCCTCCACAGGGCATCCCACTGACTTCCAACGTCCCCGGCACGTGGGTGCTGGGTCCCAGCTCCGGGGAGACAGACAGCTGCTCCTTAGTCTTATTTCTAATTTCTCTCTTAGTCTCGGTCATCTCTTAAATGTAAGGGAAGGTGAATTGAGAAAGGTCAAACTGCCTTCGCTCTGCGGAGTAAAATGTGTCACAAGCAGACACTGGGAGTGTCCGTCGGTCTGGAGTTCTTTGCTTTGTCCTCGGCTGGGTTTGTGTCCTCACCGCAGGGGTTTGCTCTGGGCTCTGGCAGAGCTCTGTCACTGCCCTGTTCCTTCCAGGATGGCTCCAGAGTGAGGGCTTTCTGGGAAAGCTGGTGCCTGCAGTGTCACAGCCCCATCTGTGTCCCCAGTGCCAGCAGCAGGCCCAGGCCGAGCACGTCCCTGGCACGGCACAGCCGGGTGCATCTGAGCCAGGCAGTGTTCCTGCTGGTGACTCAGCATCCCGGAAGGGAGCTGGAAGCCTGGGCTGCTTTGTTTCCCCAGGTCATTATTCCAAATGGGAGAGCTCCACTGATCCACATGGATTCTGTATCCTGTGCTCCGAGCCCTTGCGTGGCTGTCCCGGGCACTGACGTCGCCCTGTCACTGCTTAATCCAATCTGGCTGGTTTTTCAGGGAGGTGTTTATCCAGAAGAAAATGACACAAGCACCACAGTACAATTCCAAGAGTGCAGCCCCAAACTTTGGTAGTGGCAGGAGGTTGCTGCCCAGCACACATCTGGGTTTTTACTCTGGTTTGGTCTTGTATGGGAATGACAGCCAACATCCCCAGCTTTAGTGTCTCAAATACTTTCCACCTATACAAAGTGAGTCTGGAAGTTGGGAATCCTCAGCTGGGGAGGTGGCCAGGTGGCTGCACCCCCCTCCCACCAAAGGGCCACTTACCTGCACTGGCAACACCTGGTGAGGAATATCCAGAAAGATGTGGGAGCTTTGGCCTCATACATGAACCACCAACTCATCTGTCTGCATCCAAGGGATCCCAGGGATAGTCTGGATCCTGTCCATGTAGTTCTGTGTGCTAGTTGGTCCTTTGGGACAATGTGTGCCTGTGGTCCTGCCTTGTCACCTCACACACAGAGCCAGGGGGCTGAGGGGGCTCGTGCTGTGTCCCTTCCAGCACACAGGATGGGTGGATGGATGCTGGGCCTTGAGGTAAGGAATGTGTCCAGGTTTTCAGGAAAAGCTGGGCTCTGGTCACTGCAAACTCACCTGGATTTAGGAATCCTTTTGTGATCATGTCAGAGCAGTGCTCAAATCTGCCTCATAGGGAGGAGATGGAAGGAAGCCCAGAGTCCTCGTGGGAATAACATCTGGCATGGCCTAGAATGGGACCCTCCCAGTGGAGAGGGCAGAGGTGGCTGGCTCCTGCTTCCACACAGGAGAGTCCAGCTCACCTGGAGCAGGTCTCCCACCTGTGGGCACATCCATTTCATGGAACTCAGCCAAAGGTAAGTGTTTGCTTTAAAAAGGAGGGGATTTTAGTAGGTGAGTTGTCTATGTGAGGCTGCCCAGCTTGGAGATTTCCAAACCTCAGCCTGATCCAATCCCATCTGGAAACAGCTCTGGGTCACTTTTGCCCAGTCTGGAGTGGTGAGCCCTGAGGTGCCCTGCTGGAGGATGCTGGGTCCCAGGCTGTCCTGTAGAGGGACATCTTGCCACATCCCTGGGGAGCCAGAGGAGTTTTGGGAAATGGGGAAGGACCATGGCCTGCTCTTTTCCAGCTGTACCCAGAGGAAGAGCCAGGAAACTTCATGGAAAGGAGCCTTGGCAGCTCTCCTATCCAGGCAGTGTTTTTGGTACAGTCAAAACTTGCTGTGTTTTCTCTCTGAAAAAACAACTTCCTACCAGGAGTATGATGGGAGCATCTCTCGGTTGTCCTCCCTGGATCTTTCCAGAGCAGGGAGCCTGCAGCCAGCATAGAGTGTCCCTGTGACTGAATGTAGGTGTTCCTGGGAATTACAGGTCCTCTGGAATGTCACACTGCTCTGTGGCCCCTGACCCCACTTTTTCTCAGGTTGTGTGGGTGTTTTTCTCCACAAAATTGCAATTATTCCATTTTCTCCAAGCGAAGTGTTTCCCCTGATGTCTGAAATTTCTCCTTGCTGCTTATGCCTGACTTTAAAGTGAGGTGGCTGAAGCCATGGATGGATATGAAGGCAAGGAAAGGGAAGATCCCACAGGAGGGTTGTGAAGGCACAGTTTTTCTTTTCAATGGTCATGGTGTGGTGGGCATGGAGCCAAACTATCCAAGGGGTTTTTGAGGCCACATCCCAAAAGGTTCCACTTTCTGCTGCAGAGGGAGAGGATCTGATGTTTTTTCTTAGGAACCCCCAAAGCCAAGACCTTGTTGGACAGCCCCAGGTGTGCCAGTGGCCAGGAGGGACACACAGCTGGAAGAGAGCCCAAGGATTCGGCTGATCCAGAGATTCCAAGGGGCTCTGCACCCTCAGAGGAACAAGGGGAGAGAAACACTCGTCAGGGTCCGTGGGGAGGAGCAGCTGGAGAGATGCGATGGGATGGAGCAGGGAGTCCCTGGGAAGTGGGATCTGGGGATTTGGGCAAGCACACAGCAGAGGGTCTGGGGTGAGGGATCCGGCATTGTCCCTCCTCACTCCTGGCTGGGATTTGGGGCGCGTTTGCAAAGGTTTGTTGGTTTGTTTGGGTTTTTTTTATGGCAAGCTCGTCAGGAGCGCTGGGATCGTGGCAGGCCAACCAGAGTGAGAGCCCCGGGGTCCGCAGGCTGTGCCGGGGCCCGGGGAGGGTCCGGAAGGCGCAGAGACCGCCCAGCTCATGGCACGGATGAGCGGCGGCTCCGCCCCGGGCTGGGCTGGGCGAGGAGCGGAGCCGCTCCCGGTCCCGCAGCTCCGGGCAGCATCCCGGCTCCGGGGGACATCCCGCATCCCGGGGCTGGGCTCTGCACCCGCGGGCACCCCCGGGCAGCGGCGGGGCTCGGCCCGCTCCCCGCGGCCGGGAAGCGGCCCGGGCTGGGGGAGACCCGTGGAGCCCGGGGCTGAGCTCGGGACCCCCGGGGGCTCTGCCCGAGCCCGGGGGTCGCAGGGCCCCCCCTCCGCCGTGGGAGCGGACACAGCTCGGCGGATGCCGGGGCCGCCCGGGGCTCCCCGCGGATCCCTGAGGATTTGTAGCTGTCCAGGTAAAGCGCGGGGTCGCCGGTTTGGGTGGGATGCGAGGGCGATGGGTGAGAGCAGAGCCCAAATCCTTCTGTTTCGGCAAGTTTGGGATGCGCCTTTATTCGTGCCAGGAGCAAACTCCATCCCGGTTCCGTGCCCTGCGGATGGAGGCCAGGCAGGGCTGGAGAGGAGGGAAGGGGCAGAGCAGCGCTGCAGGACCGGCACCAGCGCTGAGCTGAGTCCAGCCGGGCTCAGCACACCGGCCACGGCTGCCTGGGGCAGGACAGCGAGGGAGGATGAGCATGCAGATCGCTGGAACTTGGATTGGGATGTTTGTGGGCTGCAGTGTGCTCAGGGGGGGTCATAGCCAGGTGCTTTGGGACCAGCAGTTGGGGTTTCAGTGCCTTTGGCCTTGGCAGCAGTGAGGTGACAACCCCATGAAGGCTGGGGACCCCCTTTTCCAGGTGGCTTTGATGCTGTTTTTCTCTCCCTCGTTGAGCTGTTTTATTGTCCCTCCAAGCAGGAAAAGGGACCTGAGCTCTGCAGCAGCTCCCAAGGAAAATGAAGCTGCCCTGACCCCAGCATTGAGGTGTTGGGATGGGTGGAGAGGGCTCTGCACCCCAAACCTGGGGCTCTTCACCCCTTTCTGGGTCTCTGCACCCCAAACCTGGGGCTCTGCAGCCTGATCTTGGGGCCCGTGGGTGAAAAATCCATCAATCCCTGTGGTGCCAGGAGTGGGAGAGCAGAGCCCCTTACCTTCTCTCAGGCTTGATTTCCCAGGGATTTGAGCAGCAGGTCAGGGGGATGTCAGAGCAGCTCCATGCAATGCTCCAGGGAAGAGCTTAGTTAACAGAAAAAAAGCCATAAATCCTTCCCTGAGCACCTCCACCCCCGTTTCCTCGCTCAGGAGAGATTGATGCTGTTTTCCTAATAGGAAAATACCTCTGGGTTTCATCCCAGTGCTGAGCACTGCAGTCTCTTTCCAGGTGATGCCTTGGAAATCTGCTTAACTCACTGCTTAGAGCTCATTAGAGAGGGAGGTTTTGGGGACAGAAGCTCTGAAAGGAAAGAAAAATTAGAAATTCCTTCTAATTTCCAGAAGAAATTGGGAAGAGATGGAGGGAGTTTAAAGAGGATGCTTGTCCTCTTGCAGGGAAAGTCAGTCCTGAAAACTTTGTTATTTTCATATTAAAAATAATTGGGAAGCAGGAAGAGGAACACAGCACCTTGCTTGGACATGGGAGTTTTTCAGGGCATAAGAAGAGGCAGTTTAGGATAAATCTCCATCATGTTGCTTTGTTAAGATGCCAATTTTCAGCAAAGTGGACCTTGAGCTGAGCTCAGCCCATAAAATGAGCTCCGCACGTTCTCAGCCAGGGTCGGACTGGTTTATCCACTGCACAGGGAGATTTGTGCCAGGGGGAGGAGGGTGGGGAGGAACTGGGCATCTCCCAGCCCCATCCCAGCATCCCTGTCACTCTGGGTTACATTTAGGGCTCCCCTTCCTCCTGCTACCCCAAGGATGTGCCCCTGCAGAGGGGGTCAGGCCAGCACAGCTGATATTCCATGCTGTGAAATTCCCACTTTTGCCTGTTACAATCCAAGCCTGGGTGGTTTTGGGGGAGTTGATCCCTAAAACCATCCAGTGCCTGAGGCTGTGAGCACCTAAGGGGAAGGTGAGGCCCCAATATTGCAGAACCATCTGTCCAGGACCAATCCAGCTCCCTGAGTGGGTTTTGGGAATTCTGGAGGGCTCTGAGGGAGGTGTGGGGGGTGCAGTGCTGAGGTTGGTTCCCCCTGGGGTTCTGTGGGATCCCACAGCTCTCCCTGGTCTGTGATTCCTTGGCATGGATGCCAGGGAACAGGAGGTGCTGCTCAGTTCCCCTTGGATTTGCTTGTTGGGTGTTTTTGGGGATGCCAAACCTCCCTTTCCATAGCAGCAATAGCTTGGATAAATCCCCCTCAGCATCTGTGGTGCCTGGGATCTGCCTGGGAGAGCAGCTTCCTTTCGACTTGACTGGGAAAAACCCTTTTTGGGGGGAAGGCTTTCCTGCTGCAGGAGCTGATTCCTGGGGAACAACATCCCCTAAACCTTGCAGAGACCCCAAAATGAGGGAAAGGGGCTGCCCCTCTCGGCTGGGGCCAGGGCAAGAGCCTCGGGAGAGGTTGGGAAACTGCAGGAGGCAAAGGAATATTTCAGCTGGAAAGCAGCTTTGAGGACTCCTGGAGGGGGGATGTCCACACACAGAGATGTTGGGAATGTCGCCCGTTCAAAGGCTCCCGAGGTTAATCGAGCGGCTCTGCCCCTTCCCGAGCGTTCCTGTCGCTCCTTCAGCTCCTGCCTGGTGCCTGAGAGGCTTCAGCGCGTTTGCTCGGCTCCTGGAAGAGGAGCCAAGGCTGGGAGAGATGGAGGGGGAGCAGTGATGGAGCGTCCCTGCTGGAAAATCCCAAGGCATTCAATTTCGGAGTCCTTCCCTTCATCCTAACGCTGTCTCTCGTGCATTCCAGGCTGTCCCGCTCGCAGGGAGCGTTTGCCATGGACACTGGGCACGTAAGCAGATCCCGCTTCAGTGGTGAGTCCTCCCCAGGGAGCCCGGGAGGGTTTGGGGCAGAACTGCTGGCGCTCACACCGAGGTTCTTTTGGGGAAGGGTTGGCTGCTCCTCGCTGCTTTCCATCGGGAGAATTCTCTGCTCCACGTGCCCGCTGGGTTTTGTTTCAAAAAACAAGGGTAAAACCCTTAAAACCTCCCAAGTTTTCCAACATGGGTGCTCAGCCCTCGGAAACGAGCAGGAATGAGGGGGAAGCAGATTCCAGTTCAGCTGGGATTTGCTCTCGGAGTTCCTCAGAGGTGGGAGCCAGTAAAATATTTTAATTTTCGTTCCCAATTCTCCACCACAGCAGGAGCCTGAGAGCTCTGGCACGGGAAACCTCCAACTGCTTCCCGCAGCTTCCTTAGCCGGGATGCAGGGATGAAGCAGAGCCCTTTAAGGGTGCGGGTCGGGGTGGATGAGGCAGGACCCGGGTCCCATCCCAATATTTAACCTGTGGGCTGCTCCCGGGATGCGAATACTCAGCTCCTTCTGCTGTTGCCGCTGGAGGAGGGCTGGGGGGAGCAGCAGGTTGTCCCTGCGCTCGGATGCGATGTGGGAGTTCAGCCTGGCTTGGGGCTTTTTCCGGCTCCGAAGGAGGGAGCGCTGCGGCGGATGGTGCCGGAGGATGCCCGGCACTCTCCGGGATGAGGAATCCTCTCCTCGCCGCTTTGGCGGTGCCGCTCGGTGCCGGTTCGGTGCGGGAGTGATGGAGGCTGGTGCAATGCAGCAGGAACCGAGCCCGGCGCTCCCTCCCCGCTCGCTCCGGCGGCACCCGCGGGGCTCTGCCTCTTTCCAACAGCTTTTCCTTTGGTTTTTCCCTACTCCCGGCTTTTCCTGGCATCTCCAGGCAGCAGCTGAGCCGAGGGCGATGCAGATGTGCTCTGGGCATATCTATCAGCGGGGCAGAGGCACCTCGGGAGTGACACAGGCACTTCCCGCTGGGAAGCGGGGCTGGGACACAGGAGAACTTCATCTCCCGGGAAAGCCAAGCCTGCGCTGTCATTTTTTGGCTGGCAGAGCCTCTACCTGACTTGTTTGCAGCCCCCCGGGTGGGAGCAGCGGTTTATCCCCCCCTCGGCCCATCCCATCCCATCCTCGGAGCTTGGAGCCGAGGGAGCGGCCGAGGCTCATTCCCGGGATTGTGAGCGGCTCACGGAGCCCCCTGTTCCCCGCAGTGGCCTCCAGCCCGCCGCGCTGGGAGATCGGGCTCTACGCCGCCGGCGCCTTGGCGCTGCTGGGAATCGCAGCCATCAACCTGTGGAAGCTCTGGCGCTCCGGGAGCTACCCGGCCCCTTCCCCCTTCCCCAATTATGACTATCGGTACCTGGAGCAGAAGTACGGAGCGGCGTGCCCGGACATCAGGAGCAAGGTAAAGGGGGAAGGAAGCTGCGTTTGTCTCCTTCCCTTTGCAGCCCGCGGGATGCTGGAGGGGTGGGAATACCTGCTGGATCCCCCCGCGACAGCCTGGTGCTGTCGGAGCTTTTGGGAGCTGCGGGAAGCTCCGGGCTCGCTGCCGCGGCAGCTTGAGGCCAGGCAGGGGCCGGGATGCATCCAAGGAGGCGGCGGAGAAGCCCAGCTGTCCGGGATGGGATGGGATGGGATGGGATGGGATGGGATGGGATGGGATGGGATGGGATGGGATGGGATGGGATGGGATGGGATGGGATGGGATGGGATGGGATGGCAGCGCCTGCTTTCCTTTCCCTGGCAGCGAGGGCTGGTCCCGGGCACGCAGCGGGCGCCAGGTCGGAGCTCTTCGTCCCGCAGGAGCAGCCTGAGGGCAGAGGACACCTTGGAGAGCATCCAGGAGCTGGGCAGCCTGGAGCTGATGGGCAGAGAGCTGGGCCTGGCCCACTACGGCCCCCTGCGGAAATCCATCTCGGCCGACTCCCTCAACTCCATCTCGTCCATCGGGAACAACTTTGGGCAGGATTTCACGGTGGGGCAGGTGGAGGTGTCCATGGAGTACGACGGGAGGGCGGCCGCCCTGCACGTGACGCTGCTGCAGGGCAAGGACCTGCTGGAGAAGGAGGACGCGCGCTTCGAGTCCTGCTTCATGCGGATCAGCCTCCTCCCGGCAGAGCAGATCGTGGGCATCTCCCGGGTGAGCCCCTCATTCCCACCCAGAGCCCCCCACGGACTGCTCTACACAAACTCGGGGGTTGGGTGGCGGCGTCCCTTGGCCTCATTCCCAAGGCAGTGGTGGGGTTTGGGAGCAGGGAGCTCCAGGAGTGGCAGGATCAGAAATGGCTGGCACAGGGTTTGTGGGATATCAGCTCCCCCAGGGCAGTGACAGGGTTTGGAGTAGGGAGTCCAAGGCAGGATGTGGGTCTCTACTCCCCCACAGCAGTGACTGGATTTGGGAGAGAGCTCTGCACTGACACAGGATTTTGAGGGGTGTCCCAGGTGGGTTTGCACATCAGAGACCTGGCAGAGGCAGGAATGTCCCCCCCTTGGCTGGGATTTGGGCTGACTTTGTCATCTCTGAGCATGACTGGTGGCAAGTTTTCCTGCTTGACTGTCCCTGCTGTGGAAAGGACACTGTGGCATGTGCAGGAAGTGGCCTGGGGTGGGATTTGGGTGGCAGTGGCAGTTTGGGCTGGTGCTGCTGGTGTCTTGCCATGGCCCCACATTCCCCTCTCCTTCCCACAGCAGCCCTAACACTTTTCACTCCCCACAAAGGATGTGGCAGTGGAAAATCCATGTGGCAGTTCTGACAGCCACAACCAGAGTTGGATCTGGGGCAAAAACCTCTCTTTTTGAGTGCCTCAAAAGTTGCTTTTGGAAAGCAGGAGCCTCTGTTTTCTTCCAGCACCTGCTTTATTGCAGAGTCAGTTTGATCTAATCAGGATATTCCAGCAAGGAGTGGGAATTTTCACCCCAATAAGGCACCTCTCCACTGGGGTGGAGATGCTGCTCCATCCCCACAAACTGACTGCTGCCTCCTAAATATTTCCACAGTGCCCTTTTAGACCATTTTCCCATCCAAATCTCTGGCTCTTTATTTATGCTCTGGAGTTATTTATTATTTAGTGTCATTATTTATAATTCACCAGCACAATTTAGCTCCTTGGCTGCCCCAAGGCCATGGATGAAGGCCTAGCTGCTTTTTTTTCCCCCTCCAGTGCTTCTGGAGGGATTTTAAATAGCAGCTCCTGTTTGGTTGTACTTGATCCAGAGCTCCCAAAATACAGCGTGGGCTGCAGACAGACAGTCTGTAAAATCTGTAGGGCTATAAAATCTACTCTTCACACAGAGGAACTTCAATCCCCTGGGGACTCTGGAGGTTGGTGGAATCCAGTGGGAGAGCAGGAATGGCAGGTGCTGCCTTTGTGTCCTTCATCCCAGGGATGGAGCAGGGTTAGGAGCAGACTTAGACATGAGAGAGTCCTTGGGGGAGATGAGCCCTCTCCTGGGGGGCTTTTGGTGGAACAGCCCCACAGAGGGGTCCCTTCTCCCGAATTTGGGTGGCGTTGGGGAGTGGTGGATCCACTTTGCTCTGTGCTTTCCAAGGCTTCCATCCCTTGGGAAAAACCCCTGGTTTGCCTGTGATATCTTGGATGCTAAAACAGGGCTGGAGTAGGGGAAAATAAATCCCTAAACCCACGATTTCAGGGCATTTCCCCTTGGCCAGTTCTTTGGGATCTGCACCTGCAGGATGAACCACGGGAGCTGCTGCTGCCTCTGTTCCCAAGGAATAATGTGAACAGGAACAACATTAGCCTCATTCCCCCTGGGCACATTCAGGAGTTGGTTCTGCTTGGAGAAGAGCTTGGGGTCACACCTTGTACCATAAATCCTGTTGCCTGATATGGCCAAGCTGGATGAGCATCCACCCTCCCAGGGGTTTGGGATGTGTCTGAGAGTACTGGGGCAAGGCTGATTCTCTAATTAAAAGAATTAACACCCACTGGGGGAGGTCACAGCCCCGATTCTCACCCCAATGGCCGAGCAGTTGCTGTGGTCAGGTCGGCAATAAATCATCCCGATGGGATGGGGCGTGCCCTCCCTGCGCTCCTCGCAATTCCCCCGGGAATGCAGCTCAACTAAACCCCGGGAATTTCAGCCCCAAAATCCTAAAATTATCTCCCAAATCCTTGGAATTTTAAGACCCAAATCCTGTGAATTCCCGTCCCAAAATCCCAGGAATTCTGGCCCTAAAAACCTGGAAATTTTGGCCCCTAAATCCTGGAATACTCAGCCTGGAACCCTGGGAATTCCAGCCCCAAAATCCTGGGAATTTCAGCCCCAAAATCTTGGGAATTTTATGACTCAAACCCCAGGAATTCTGGCCCCAAAAACCTGGGGATTCCAAGATAGAACTCCCAGAATTTCAGCCTGAAAATCTTGGGATTTTTAGCCCCAAAATCCTGGGAATCGCAGCCACAGAACCCTGGGAATTTAAACCTTAAAATTCTGAAAAATTCAGCCCCCAAATCCTTGGATTTTAAGGACCCAAACCTTGGGAATTCCCGAAAATCGCCTCGAAAATCCCTGAAAAAAACCAAAAACAACAACCCCAAAACAAAAAAATCTCTGCAGAAAACTCAAAAAATCCCTGAAGGAAACACTGAAAACCCCCTTGCCAGAATTCCAACGGTTTGAGTCAAAAAGTTCCAAGGATTTTGGGGCTGAAATTCCCAGGGTTTTTGAGATGGAATTCTATGACTTCAAAGCTTGGAAGTCCCAGAGTTTTCACGCCAGAATTCCCAGAGTTTTGGGGCTGGAATTCCCAGGATTTTGGGGCTGAAATTCCCGGGGTTTAGGGCTGGGAATTCCAGGATTTTGAGAGTTCCAGTAGAGTTCCAGGGCTATCCCCCTCCCGCGGCAGATCCAGAGGAGCTCCTACTCGGTGGCATTCGACGAGCGCTTCTCGGTGCCGCTGGACCCGGCGGCGCTGGAGGAGAACAGCCTGCGCTTCTCCGTCTTCGGCGTGGACGAGGACGAGCGCAGCGTCAGCACGGGCGTGGCCGAGCTCAAACTCTCCGACCTGGAGCTGGCAGCGCGTCCCTTCACCGCCTGGCTCTACCTGCAGGACACCAACAAGGTGAGCAGGAGCGCCCTGTCTCCCCGCTGGCACAGCGGGATGTGTTTGCGTCCTCGGAGTTCGGGCGTTGTAGATGCTGGAGGAGTATTTAGGGAATTTTGTTTTTCACTTGGGGTGTTGAGGAAAATGGGGAGGAGAAAGGAAACAGCAGTAAAAATATAGGAAAAAGAAAAAAGAAGAATTCTGGAGGAAGTTCGAGTGGGGGTGGTTTAGTGGCAAAGCAAGGGGTTTCACTTTGAGTGCTCTGTTTTGTACTTGTAAGAGCTGATGGAACAGGCTCCAATCCTAAAGATTATAGTACTGACTAGTGAATTCACACATTAACAGAGTGAATTTACAAGAAATTTTCAATTATTTACCATGTTCACAGCTGATACCTAAGCGTACACCTACAACTACTTGCAGGCAATATGTTTTATAGTAACTTGGGGGGAGGGCAGGATTTATACTGGGAAAGAGTGGCCTGAGAGCTGCTCAGCAGAAGGAAACTTGCAGTGCTGGTGGGCAGTGAGGTGTGAACAGAGAGTTGTGTCCCACAGGCGGTGGACACGGTGGGGGAGATCCTGCTGTCCCTGAGCTACCTGCCCACGGCCGAGCGGCTCACGGTGGTGGTGGTCAAAGCCAAGAACCTCGTGTGGAGCAATGGCAAGGTGACTGCAGGTGAGCTAAGGGGGGCTTCTCCTGATTTATCCTGTTTGCTACATGGGAGTGGATACCTGTGAGGACAGAAAGGGTCCCCCCACTTTCTCCACATGGCCGGGGACACGTGTGACCGATCCCTTGGCTGATCCCTCTCCTGCCCTCCGAGCAGATCCCTTTGTCAAGGTGTACCTGCTGCAGGACGGGAGGAAGATCAGCAAGAAGAAGACGGCAGTGAAGAGGGGAGACACCAACCCCGTGTTCAACGAGGCCATGATCTTCTCCGTGCCCGCCATCGTGCTCCAGGTCAGGGGGAGCTGGGAATGGGGAGCACATCCCAGTGCTCCTCAAGCTCCCCAAACCCACCAGTGGAGAGCTCCCGGGGGTGTGGGGTTCTGGGAGCTGTGGGAGTTGTGCGTGTGTGGGTCTGGTTTGGGGTGGATGTGTGGAAATGGCTGCTGGAGGGGGAATGTGTGTGGGGGATTCTTGGGGAGGATGTGGATGTGTGTGTGGTACGTGGACAGGGGCAAAGATGGATTTAGGGGATGTGGGGGAAAGAGGGGGATGCGTAAGAGGGTGAGAGCACAGAGGGCTGTGTGGCGATGCAGGGATGTGTTGTCACATCCCCACGGAGAGGGCACTCCGGGTGTGTGTGGTGACAGCCCCGTGTCCCCAGGAGCTGTCCCTGCGCGTGACGGTGGCCGAGGGCGGCGAGGACGGGCGCGGGGACAACACGGGCCACGTGCTGATCGGGCCGGCGGCCAGCGGCATGGGCACCACGCACTGGAACCAGATGCTGGCCACGCTCCGCAAGCCCGTCTCCATGTGGCACCCGCTCCGCAGGAATTAGCCGCAGCCTGGGCACTCGCTGGCACCCGCGGGGCCGAGCGGCCCAAGACACCCGGAGCACGGACACAGCGGCTCCGTGGGCACAGCCGGGTCACCCCGGGCCAGAGCTGCCCAGGACAGGAGCCCAAACCGGACCAAAAGCAGGAGGAACCTCCCCAAACCGAGAGTTCCGCCTGCTCCCACCGGCCTCGGAACCTGTGGAACCCACAAATGTGGACTTTGAGCGAGGCAGAGGGGGGACTCCTTTGGAAGATGGTTTTTGGGTGGGAATCGTGAGGGGGGTGATCCTGAGAGGGTCTTTTGTAGTGACTTCGGTGCGCTGTGCCAGGGTTGGAATGTTTCCAGTGAGAATGGAAAAAGGGAGCAATAAGAGCAGAAAATCAATTGTTACATGCGGCTCCTCCTCCCATCTGTTCCCCCACACAGCAAATCCCCGCCTGTCTCCACTGCACAGGCAGGGATTGGTTTCCAGCCACTTGGGTTTGAGGTCAGATCCACGCTGGGAATCATCCCCTAAAGGTCCAGTAGGATCAGAGGCAGCTTTTCCCATCCCAGCTGCTTTTCCAACTTTTCCTCAGGACAGCATTGCAAATTCCTGCTCCTTCACACAACTCTCACTATGGGGCTGCTTTTTCCAGCCCCTAATCCTAATGACTTACCCTATAACTCATTTTATCCTAGACTTGGGCATAGAGAGAAACATCTTGGCCTTGTGACCCAAGGCAGGTGGGAAAGGTCCCAAATTTCATAATTTTTAAGCCCAACTCCTGTTTCAGGAGGAAGGGAAAGGAAAATCCTGTGTGGATCCTGTTTGCTGGTGGGGCTCTGGCACAAACCAGGTTTGGGATTTTTGGGGAGCTAATTCCCACTCTGGTTTGTGGAGGGTGATGGAGTCCCTCATGGCACAGGCTGGAGGGCAGAGGATGCACTGTGGCCACATCCCTCCTTGCCTGGGCCTTGGCTTTTCCCTGCCAGAAGGATGCTGGTGGAAAGCCAGGCTGGGAAATCTGGAGGTGTCTGGGGCACTGTGCCAGGAAACTGCCACCAAAGGATCAGCACAGGCTGGGATGTGGCTGCTGGGATGATCTGAGCAGGGAAAGAAGTGTGAATGAGCTATTTATGTGTTTTTCCCTGATTAAATATTAACTCCAAGCTGAGTTATCCCCTGAGCTGGTGGCACTTTTCCCATGTGTCCACCCTGACCTTCCCTTTGGGACATGGCTGTGATGTCCCTGTTCCACCATCCCCCTCTGCTCCAGCTCCTCCCACTCTCCACTCATTGATGCCCAGATTCCCATCTCCTACACTTCCTCCTCTCCACTTGTCCCTCCTGGAGCCTCCCTGTCCTGCTGCCAGGGGAGCCTGTGCTATCCCTCCATGGATGATGCACAGCAGCACCAGGGCATGAGACAAGGATGGAGGGGTTTGAAGAAAGAGGTTTTCTGAAGGATCAGGAAGTTTTTGTGGGAAGGTGTTCACAACCAGTTCTCACTCACAGACCATGAGGTTTGGGGGAAAATTTGCTTATTAGCTATCCCAGCCAAGTGTTTGGGAAGAGATGGACACAGAAATCCTTGGCTGTCCAGCTGCTCCTGCCAACTGCAGAGCTTTACTTGGGATGAGGTGAGCAACTTTTACAGGTGCTGGAATCTGTGATGTTTAGCCCCAAAATGATGGGGGGAAGGTGTGGGTTTGGCATTTTTGAATTGCTCCTCTCCAGCCATTCCTATTCAGAGGCATCTCTGCACCTTCTCCTTCATCCTGGGGACAAAAAACGCTGCTGGAACTATTTTGGGAGTGGGATGGATGGAGCATGTGTGAAGGATTGGGAAAAGGTCCAGGATGGACACAAGGCTCCCTCCCACCTGAAAAGCTCACGTGGCTGTACCTGCTGTCACTGTGGGCTTTCCCAGGGGGAATCAGCCACCAAGGAGCTCTGTGAGAAGGGCAGGACAGGTCTGGGAAGTGTCAGGGAAGGGACAGGCAGTGGTGAGGAGGGAGGGACCTCCCAGTGGCACAGGAAGGCTCCCCCAGGGAAATGTGCTGGAGCAGCTGCTCGTGGTGCCAGCACTGTTTGGGCTCGAGGCCTCCCCTTCCCGCTCCCTATTCCCATCCCCAGGCACACCTGGAGCAGGGCTGAGCCCCTTCCTGAGCTCCTGACCCAGGGAAGGAGAGGATGGCTGCAGTGTGGACAGGCTGGAGGACTGCTGGGCTGGGACACATCCATTTCCTCAGTCATCCTCCCTGGAGCAGAGGGGCACCCAGGGTTTTCAGTGCCTCCCACGTTCCTGCTCCCGTGCATCCATCATTTGCTGCTGCAGGGACTGATGTGACAGGGGCAGCTTTGGGTGTTTAATGCCCATTTCACCAGCGTGCTCTGAGTGCATCCATCACCCTGCCCACAGGGATAGCCAGGACAATACAGCAGCCCTCCCTCCCCTGCCTCAGCCCTGCAGCTCAGGAGGCTCCCAGCTCCAGATTCTCCCCCCAGAATGGAGCCTCCTATTCCACCCAGGCCCAGCACTGCAGCTTTCCCCTGGGAGGGGGACTGAGCAGCAACTATGAGGTTCAAAAAGCAGGATTCAGGTCCCTCATTTCTCCCTGTCTTTCTTTTTGCCCTTCCTCTGGCTCGTCAGCTCGCCGAGTTTCTTGTCCAGGCGCCGCTGGAGGTGGGCGCGCCTGGCGGGATCCAGGGATTTGTCCTTGGAGCCGCTGCCGGGGAACAGGAGCCCGTCCCGGCTGATCCGCTGCCGTGCCTGGGCCTTGGCCTTCTCCCCACAGCCGTGCACCTGGCAGAGAGCAAACACCAGCCAGTGGGGCAGGCAGCACTCCCTGAGCCTGGCATTCCCCTTCTGCCTGCTTGGCAAAATCACCTCCCATCATTTACAGCCACTATTATCATTGTATTGTGTTATTATAGTGCATTCTATGCTTATTTTTTATAATTTCATTATTTTATTATTTACCATTGTTTACTATTTATTGTATTTATTTTAATCTAGTTTCATTGGCCCATGCCGAAGTTATTTATTTATGTTTCCATGGAATGGGGTCCCAGCTATTCCCTTAGAGCTTTTACAGCCCTTCCTGGAGCTGACATGGATTTGATTCCCTGCAATTGTTGAAGCCTCGTTACAATTCAGCAGGGAGAGGCCATTCTGCAGGGAATAAATCTCCATCCCCCTGGATGGTGAGTGACCATAAATACAACTATTCCTTGCCATGGAAACAGATAGCTCTTGACAGAGGGAAAAGCTTGCCAAGGATTTATAGGGCTGCTGAGCTCCAGGAAGCTACACAGGGCACGGAAACTGCGGGATGAGGAACAAGGACACAGGGAATTCTGAATTGCTGGCACTGCACCATGCCTGACCTGTCTCCAGGATGCAAAGACAGCCTGCAAAGGGCTGGGATCATCCTCAGAATGCAGAGGGAATGTGCAAAGAGCTGGGAATTGAGTCCAGGCTTGCTTGAGCCCGAAACTCGTGCTTCCCCATTTCTGCTCCCTACCTCACTTTATCCACATGGCCTCAGAGTGTAAACACCAGAAAATGGTAAAGAAGGGCACAAAATGAGAAGAAAACAGAAAAGCCCCCAGGAAGAGCTGAGCAGAGCCCAGGTGTCAGCACCTGCCAGCCCTGGGTCCCTAAGCTCAGTACAGGCTCTGACAGGGAGGGCTCTGCTCAAACTCCCTGCAACAAAACCCTGCCCAGAGGAGCTCCACAGGGAAAAATCCCAGGCTAAGCCCATCCTGCCCCTCCTTACCTCAGGGATGTGATGGCTGAGGCAGAAGAGCCGCTGGCAGTGGTGGCAGAGCTGGCCCAGGGTGGTGACAGAGGCCTTGCAGTGGGGGAAGCCACAGGTTCTGTCAGCTTTGATGGCAGCAGAGATCAGAGCATCAAAATCCTCTCCGGCCACGCTCTCGATCGCAGGCTTTCCTGGGAAAAGTGAGCACACACCTGGACTGGGGCCTGGGAACAAACCCACCCTCCTGCAGCCACAGGGCAGCCTCTGCCTTTACATCCTTCAGCGTGGGGCAGGGACTCCCCTCAGCTCCTCTTCCTGCTCTTGGGAACCTCCCATGCGATTCCTGAGACTCCCAGGAAAAGGGTCCCCCAATGTTATTCCTTTGACTTAAAGGATGTGCCTCCAGATGTATACAAACCCCTCTACCTGGATGCTGCAGCCACTTCCCACCTCTCTGCAGCTTTCCAAGAGCCACATGCTCCATGCCCAAATCCCAAAATCTGCAGCAACCCCACCAGGATTAAGATCCAATCAAGGAAAAGCATTAACTGTGCTGGTTAGAAAAACCTTGACCCACCTTTGGCTTCGCTCTTGTCCTTTTTCCTGCTGCCACGGCCGGGCTCCTGCACCTTCCTCGCCGCCTCCTCCCGCCTGGCTTTCTCCCTCTGGACTCTCTCCAGGTGCAGAGATTTCAGGTCCACTTTTCCTGAGCCCTGGCTGCTTTCCCCTGGCTCTGCAGGGTCAGGGGTGTTCCCGCTGGGATGCTGGGGCTCAGGAGGCAGGGGGGGCTCAGGGAGGGGCTCAGGGGGCAGCTCCAAGCTCGGGGGCTCCTTGGGGAGTCTCTTGCAGACACTGATGTACCTGTCCCGGCCCTCCCCGGAGCTCAGGTGCTGCAGCCCATACTCCTCCGCCAGCACGTGAACCAGCATCCGCTCGTGGGAATTCAGGGACGCTGGGAAATCCAGCTGCACCTCGCTGCTCGCCAGGAAGGCCACCAGCATGGCCCTGAACCTGTCCCCACGCTCCTTGGAGCCCGAGCCATCTCTCCCAGCTCCGGCAGCGCTGGGGGAGCTCCGTGCTCCTGGTTTCTGGCTCCCCGCTCCACCTGCCGTCGCCTTGAGCTTCCCTGCTGGAGCTGGCTGTGCTTTGGGAGGTTTGGGGCCCTGCTGGTGCTGGGCCCTGCCCTCCCCGGGGTAGTTTTGGGGCACGAGGTCATCCAGGTACTCGAAGGCGGAGCGCAGCAGCCCGTGCTGGCCCAGGTGGTCCAGGAGGCGGCGCAGGAAGGGGCGGCTGCCCACGGTGTGGCTGTCACACACCACGGCCACCTGGCGCCGCGCCCGCGTCACCGCCACGTTGATGCGCCGCTCCTCGGCCAGGAAGCCCACCTCACCTGGAAAGGCAGGAGGGAAGGGATGCCTCCAGGGGTTTGGGCCAAGTGAGCCAAGGATTTCTTGGCTGTCCCTTTCCCAGCTGATTTACCCTGCCTGTCCCTCACACAGCATCTTCTTACCTATCTGTCCCTTGCACAAATGTATGTCCCTTACCTCCTCACAGCACAGCCAGCAGATTCCATCCCAAACTGCAGCAGACCCTGGATCTCAGCTCCATCTGTAGCTAGCAGCCAGCTAGCCCACTCTTTTCCAACACCCAAACTCATTGGGTAGGCCCAGATGTTTCCACTCTCAGTAATCAGTACAGGTGCAACTCACCAGGTGACATTGCCTTCTGGACTATCCTGCACTATCCTTTCAATCTATCTTCCCACAGGAAGAGGATGAAAAGCACATGGAAAGGGGGAATATCTCCCTACCTGGCCCACGACAAGCTCAGCTTGGAGCTGGGAGCAAACAGAAGCTGGAGCAGCGTGGGAAAGGCTCACCTTGTGACAGAGAGACTGCAGGTAAAGAACTCCCCCCTGAGTCCTACAGAGCTCCCTCCTGCTCCCAAATTCTGGAGGGTCTGTAGGAGCAGCCATTTGGGAACTGGGGAGGTTTTGCTGTGCTCACAGACAGCAGTGAGAGCCGGCAGTGCTGGGATGACTCAGGCAGGATCAGGCAGCGAGAGCGGAGCGTGGGTGGCTGCCGAGCTCCCAGCTCCAGGAAACAGTGAGGAGGCCAGTGGGGAAGAGATTAATGCCTCTGCCAGAGCAGAGTCCAGCCTGGCTCTGCCTCAGCAGCCTCCTCTGTGCTGCCTTTGAGGGACACAGTGAGGGGCAGCCCCTCGCCCTGCTCTGCAGCTCGGAGAACAATTCCCAGTTTCTTTGATCAGGTTTAACCCAGCTGCAGGGGTAAATCCAACTCTTGAATCCTGGAATGATTTGGGATGGGAAGGACCTTAAGGCCCATCCATTTCCACCCCCTGCCAGGGACACCTTCCATTATCCCAGGTTGCTCCAAGCCCCATCCAGTCTGGCCTTGGGCACTTCAAGGGGTGGGGCAGCCACCTGTGTCAGGGCAGCCTCATCCTCACAGGGAAGAATTTCCTCTTAAAAGAATGTTTCCAGCTGGATCAGGAATTGCTGCAGAAGGAGAGGTCAAGGAGAAGCCTCTAGGAAAACAATTCCTGCCCCACACCTGAGCTTTGGCCTCTCCCTGTGCAGAAGGGCTGTGGGGCACTCATCCTCCCAGGGCCACCAGCCCAGGGTGAGTCACTCCTGGATCAGGACTATTCTTAGTGCTGTCCCCACCTCCATTCTCCCTACAAGGCTGCTTTTCCTCCTCTAGCTTTGGAAAAAGAGGCACCTCCTCCTTCCATGCATATTTTTCCCCTTTTTTTTCCCCTTCCAGCCCTCAGCACTCAGCATTTCACCTCCAGCAGCACAGGAAGGGCTGCAGGGCTGTGGGTTTGGAAAGGGAATTGATCCCAGCACAGAACACAGGTGAACACACAGTGATCCTGCTCAGCCAGCTCCACAAAACCTTTCAGCTCCTGCACAGGAGCCCTGTGCCCCCAGGGCAGCAGCTTTTTTCCAGCTTTTAACTTTTGCTGCAGCTGCTGATAGCCAAGAACTTGATTTTCCGCTCTAGATTTTGCTCCCAAAAGCATTTTTCATGCATGGCTTGGGATGTCAGCTCCTGCTCACTTTCTGTAGGGAACTGACTCAAAATAGGCTCAAAACCCAAGAAATTACCCCCCAGTGTCCCTAAATGTGGGGATGTGACATTCTTAGGGCCCTGTTTAAAGAATTTCTGAGGCCTTAAGGGCCAGGAAACCTTCAAACTGAACAGTCCTGGACTGCTGTACCACACGAGCCTCCTCTGCAGCCCTGACAGCACATATATTCATTAATTAAACAAAAAAAGGCTGAAAAGGGAGGGTTTGCCAGTAAATCCATCCAGAACCAAGTGTTAGAGCACTGCAGTTAAACCACAGCACTTGGCTACACTGCTTCCTCCCCATTCCCCGGGGGCAATGCTCCAGCAGTGAGGTCTTACCTTTCCTGTTGGATCTGACAAAGGACAGGATCACTGCTTCCTTCTCCCTTCCCTGGAAACCATCCACTGATCTAATTTCCAGCTCGGGATGGCTGTGGCAAAGGTGCTGTCGGAGCATGTCCACCTGAGAAACAGGCCAAGGGCAGTGAAAAGGATTAAAATGACAGGATTAAAATCCCAAACCCACAAGGATGAGCACTGGCATCTCCTGAGGCTGCAAGTGGAACACATCACTAACAGCTCTTCCCTCCATGGCCTCAAGCTGCTCAAATGTGCAGGAGCTGGTCCCAAATGCTGGTTAAATTTGGCTCTGCAGGTCTCTGGGGCCTTGTGGTGCTCTGTGTGCACAGAGAGGGGGGATGCCAGGAGAGGGACAGCTCACCTGGAGGTTGTAGGGGGCCACCACAGCAATGTCCCTGGCCTTCACACCAGCGTCCACCAAGGCCTGGACGTGCATCCCCACCAGCTGGACCTCCCCTGGGACAGGAACAGAGTGTGACAGGGGACAGAGGCCAGAGGAATGTGCCCACCTCCCCCAAAATAGCAGGACAGGCTGCCATGAACTGCTTATCCAAGATGGTGCCAGGTTTAGAGGCATCTAAGGGGAAAATTAAATCCTGTATGAATTATTTCATGGTTTATTGGCTGGGCTTCTGCTTTGCAGCAAAACACAGCAATAAACATCAAGACTCTGCAGTGAGCTGTGCCAAAAGGCTGCCTCCCAAATTTGGGGAGATGTGCTTCTAATCCCCTGCTCCAAATCTCTTGAGTTTTCTCAGACCAGGCTCTCAGGCTCTCTGTGAGGCAACAAGAGCCTGTCGTGTTCAACACAGGGAATGGTGCATGGAAAAATGAGACACTCAAATGATGGTGGGGGTCAAACAGAAGGTAAAAGGTATTTAAACTGGTAATAACTGCCATTATATTTTCCAGCCTGACTTGCACTCAAGCTCTGTAAAGAAACCTGTTTTTCAGGTGAAAAGCAGCAGAACTCGGTGTCCTAGGAAAATCCCCAGAGAAGAGCCAGACAGGATTTCATGGAAGGAGCAGAGGACTGGGAGGTAATTCTGAGCCTTATCCATAGCCTTCCCAAAACAGGCCTGTGCTCTGCCTGCTGCCATTTGCCCTTCCTTGGTGTAAAGCACCTGCCACAGGGATTCTCCACCCTGCCCCAGCCCTCAGCATGGAGAAATGTCCCTGCAAGGGGACACAGCAGCCAGAGAGGCCACCCACAAGCTGGACACTGTCACCAGAGCTCCAACACTGCTCAGAGTCCCTGGAGGCTGAAGATTTATGGAGGGAATGAGAATGATCCCTCAGCTAAGCAAGGCTCTCTGGGACCCCACCTTCCCCAGAGGAGACATCTGTGGGGTGTGGCCAAGCCTGTGCTGGGCTGAGCACCTCAGTCCATCCATTCTGGCCAATGGTACCTGGATTGCCCTTGGACTGTTCATCCTCCACTTCCAGCTCAAACAGGCCACAGCCAGCAGTGTCTATGAGCAACAAGGGGGTGCTGGTCTCTTCTGTGGAGGAGACACCTGGCAGGTCCCTGCACAAGGTATTTGGGGAACACAACACTGATGTTACAGCAATATCCACACAAGCCCTGGTTGCACCATCCCTGGAAGAGCCAGGCTGGAGGGGATATGGAGCAATCTGCTCTAGTGGAAGGTGTCCTCTGGGGCTTCCAACCTTCCAACCCACACCATCCCAGGATGCCATAGCAAAGCAGGACACAGAAGACAACTCTGCATCACTTCTGGTTACAGAACAAAAAGGACAATCCCCCCCCAGTAACGTCTCCTCGCTGAAACAACAGCTGTAAGAACAGCACGGCCCCAACCCCAGGAGGAGCGGGAAACTCCGCAGGGAAGGGACAAACGGGGACAAAAAGGCCATTCCAGCGGAGAGCAGGTGGCCCACCTGAGCAGGTGCTGCTCCACGGAGGGGTGGGCGCGGAGGCGGCCCCCGTAGAGCTCCGAGGACGCCCATTCCATGATGCGGCGGTGCATGCGGTACTGCACGGTCAGCATGCGCACCGCCCGCTGCCCGCAGCGCTCCGCCAGCCGCTCCATCAGGCTCAGCGACAGCCCCGCCCCCGCCGCCCTGCGGGGAAAACTCGGTGGCAGCGTGGCAGTGCCCGGGGTAATCCAGCAGCACGGGAAATGTTATGCCAAAAGAGCAGAAATTAAAAAAAAAATCTATGGAACTTCTAATGATGTATTTAAGATGAGCTGAGTGTTTGGGTAAATCCATAGAGATGGGGGAAAATGTATTTAAAGAATGGAAGTAAGAGAATGGGAAATCATACAGAATTTGTAACAACATATTTAAAGTAAGTTAAGTGTGATCGTGAGTCTGTAGAGATGGGAGAAAGTGTGTTTGAAGAGCAGAAATATATGTATGATTATTTAGAATCTTTATTAAGGCTAAATGATTTTAGTGTTCCAGATAAAAGGTTAAGAGAACTGTTGATATATGTTAAAAATAATTTTCCAAATGTAGATCCCGATTGTGTTTAAAGTGAAACTTTCTGGGATTGAGTTTTTGATGATGTTTGTTTGGGAGATAGAAAAGCTCCTTTGTTATTACCATCTTGGAGATGGATCAGAGAATCTTTGAGTCACTTATGAATTTTGAAGACTTCTTGATTGGTGTCACAATATATTGCTAATCACCATAATTTCTTGCAAGCACAAATTCACAGAGACCCCTAACTCACTGATCCAACATGAGTGACCATCCCCCAGGGTGGGGTGGGACTCAGCCAGCCCTTCCCAACACACGTGGTATCAGAGGGGATGCTCTGGGAGCACCTGCACTCAGAGCTCAGCACATTCATGTGGCTCCCCTGGGGTGGCACTGTTGCCCCCATTCCACCTGGGTGCCCTCAGGGACAGACTGGTGCCATGAGATCAGAGAAGCTTGGACACAGATCCTGGCCCTGTAATTCAAGCAATGCCAACATGCCCTTAATCTGACAGTCACCACCCCTGGAGGTGTTCAGGGAACAACTGGATGTGGAACTCGGTGCTCTGGTCTGGTTGGCAAGGTGAGGATTGGTGGTCTTGGCATTCTCAATCCCAGTGATTCCCTGATCCACCAGTGTAAGGCTACGCTGCAAGCCCAGCCACAGCATCAGCATCACCCAGTGCATTAGGATCAGAGCTCCACCCCAAAATTTGGAATGCCTGGTGCTCACACAGCCAACCCTTGCTGGTTTCATCAAGACTCCTGCTGCTCCAGCATGTCCATCCTCTCCTGGACTAACACAAGGATGCACTCGTTGCTTTTTCACCCATTCACATCCAGCAGCGCCCCTTATTCATATATGTGGCACAAATGAACCACATTCCTACTGAATTCAGCCTTTCAGGAGCCTGTTTGCTTTCTCCTGGCCTCATGATGGGGTTGTTGGGAGGCACTGTCTAGGAAGAAGGATGGAAGTCGTTGCACTTGGATTTTGTCAGCATACAGAGATTTTTCATACTGAGGCTGACACTGAGAGGTGCTGGAGGCTGCCAAACACAATGAAGCAGTATGAAGATGATGGAATGATGACAGGGAACAGCTCAGGAAAATGCTTTCCATCAATCTCTGAGGCACAGCACACATCCAGTCCCTGCTGGGGGGAATTCCAGCGCTCCATGGCCCCCAGCCCTGCCACACTCACCACAGGCACTTGGGAAATGTGACAAGAGACTGCCAAGCCATTCAACCTGCAGAAGGGACAATTAAGGACAAATTTTTCCAAGAAGCCAGTCCTCATTAGCTCTCCTCCTTGCTGAATCATAGGATGCAGCACTCAGGCCAAAAAAAAAAAGGGGAATAACCTCTGGATGGACATGGCTGCAGGATGTGGGATGCAGCAGTTTGTCAGAGGTGGGCTGGGGTAGATGGGATGAGGGGACATAACTGGAATGCATCCCCTAGCCCTACATCTTGCTATCAGGAATTAACTTGATTCTCCCAGCTCTGCTCTGCCCACAGAGCTTGGATCTCCTGGACAGGAAGGAAATTTGGCACTCAGGTGCAAGAACATGCCTGAAACAGCCATTAAACCTCACAGCAAGCCTCAGGAATGATGCTCTTCCCTACCCTTCCAGCAGCATTCCCACAGCAGGAAGTTATGTGCTGAATTAATAATGAGGAATTAATCTGCCTGGGAATATTTCACCTGTTAATAATTTTCTGTTATTTTACCACTCAATTAATTCCTATGGTGGTTGATTTCTCTGCCAACAAAATCCTGAGTGCCCTGAGCAGATGTTTTTTATCTATTGATTGCATTAGAGAAATAAAATTGGGATAAGAGGTTGGGCAGACAGAACCATGCATGGGATGCTTGGGAATATCTACTTTAAACTACCTAAGTACAACTGGGAAAGGCAGAATTCCCAAACCCAGCCCACAGCAAGCACGATTTGTAGCTAACATGGTTTCACCTTGTTTTGCCAGCAGGAAATGCTGTGCTGGGCCAGCCTGCCCTGTACATGTCCAGAATGATCAGTACTATGAGAAAAACAGGAATTGTTTTCCATGGAAGGCTGGAGCTGTGTCCTCAGTCATGGCATGTTTTCATTTTTATTCATCCCTGAGACAGGAGATACTGATGTGACTGACCCCTGCAGTACACACTGGATTTGGTTGGAAAAGCCTAGAGAAGGAGGTCACTGTGTTTTCCTGCCTCAGGAACTCCACATTAATGGAGTTAATTCATGGATGAGCACCAGGACTTTCCAGCTGTGGAGGCTACCAGAGAAACCCAAGGCCTGGCACTTCAGATAAAAAGTGCAAGAAAGTCCATTCAGACCTGCCATGGGAATCAGCATGTGGATTTGGGATGGTGCAGACATCCAGACTGATTCATTGGCAAACAAGATGGTAAAATATCCCTGTGGGTTGAGAGCAAGAAGTTCAGTAAGCATCTGAGGGGAGTAAAACCAAATTGATATATCAGAGCCCTGATGTGAAGACAAATTCATTGGGAAAAGGATGGAATGAGGGCTCCAACAAGGCAAACAAATGCTCCTGTCAGACTGCAGGAAGTGCCCTGGAATGGAGATGCCCACAGGGAAAAGGACAAAATGGAGCAGGAGGACCTCCAAGATGGAAGCTGCTGCCTTTAAGCCTCGGCTGGAGCTGCAGATGAGGAATCAGGCTGGAATTTGCCAGCACAGTCTGGAAGGTGTGTGGGGGGATGCTCTCTACATGCTGGGACAGCTCCAGGTGTGTCAGAAAGCAGGGGAGAGGATCCTTCAGACCCTCCATCCAACATTCCCTAGGACTCATGAGGTCACTGCTGATAGGGATGGAGGAAAAAGCAGGTAACAGGAAAGTGGATAGAATCCCACAGCATTCCTGCTGGACACAGGCTTCCTGCCTGGGCAGGGCTGACTTCCCCTGCTGTAGTAACAGCTGAGCCTCCTGCCAGCCTGGATTCATCCTGGATAACTTCAGACCCTTCCCTGTGGCCCCAAAAATAGGAGCCCACCCACTCCAGGCCCGCTGTCATCAATGGAGAAGGGGAAGGTGGGCGGAAGGGTTGGAGTCCTCCGCATGAATCATCCCTGGAAATAGCTCCTTGCTTCCCCTGAACCACACAGGAGGTGGCAGGTGATTTGGGGCCTTGGTGGGAGCTCTGGAAATACCCAGGGAAGGAGGTGGAAGGGATCTGCCTCTCTCCTGCTTCCTGGGCCTGCAGGGAATGTGGAAAGCAAAACAGAGCTCTCCAGCATCCCATTGATTTGCATCACAGTTGTTCAGGCTGGAAAAGATCTCAAAGATCACGGAATCTGATGTTCTCCCAGCACTGCCAAGGCCACCAAGTCAAAGTTGATGGAGAGAAAAGTACAACTCCTCAAGCAGGAGCAGGAGGAGATCCAGGAGCTCTGCAGGACATGAGGAGCTTTTCTGCTGCCAGCTCCAGCCAAGGCTCCTGTCAGCAGCCTCCATGACAGAGCAGAAAAAAGCAGCTGCTCTAATGTTTGTGGGAGTGAAGAAAAGCTGCTTTTGTCCAAAAAGAGGAAGCCAAAGGTGACACCAGCTGGAGCATCAGCCCCATTCCAGAATAACAGAGCTGGGATTTTTCTTGTGTTTTGCCCTTAATCTGACAGCCAGGGGCTGCTGAGGTGGACCCAGCTGGATGGACACTATGGAGCATTATGGAGCCATCCTGCAGTTTTTCTGGAAGAGAAGAACTTTATGGACCACTTACAGAAAATAATGACAACCCTGAAATTAGAAGAACCAAATGGCCAATTTCTTCTTGCTACCAACAAGATACTACTCCAAAAAGTGCCTTGCTTGGAAAATGCAGGCATGGAGAGCCAGCCTGCAAATTCACAGGGAATAAACAGCAGGACACCAAGAGTAGAGGGCTCTAGACAGGCTTTTGGAGCTTACCAGCCTGGACAGCTCCAGGCAGTTGAGCATGTGTTTATCACCTGCCAAGATCTGCAGAACAGAAAGCTTTTGGGCATCAGAGAGAGGTAAAATGAGAGGATGCTGCAGCCCCTGAATGTTGTTCTCACTATCTCTTGGCCATGTGCTGGGAGTTGCTGCCTGCCTTGAATTTTTCATTTCCTGTGTTCAAAACTCAAGTGAGATGGCAGATATGTGTCTTGTTCATTATTTTCTGGAAGCAGGGGAGGATGTTTATGAAGTCAGCCCTATTTCTCTGCTCCTGTGGTTCAGTAATTTCAGATCTGGAGCTGCCTAAACCAGATAAACACGAACACATTTATGTTTTAAAGATTCCTCAGTACTCTTTGCAGCATCCCCCTGGAAGCACAGGCAATTTGCACTATCCACAGATCTTTTCCACAAACTAACTGTTCTTATTATCCATGTTGTAGGGACTGGGAGGTTTTATAATCCCTGAGGTGTGTGATAAAACAGCATCTCACTGGACCAATTCACATATTAATACACTAAATAAATAAATGTGGAAACCACAGAAGCAGAATTAAAGGAAAGACTTGGATTATCCTGAGGGTGAGCCCAAATGCATCCCACAGAGCCTGCAGGCATGAAACATCTCCAATCATGAGGATTCAGAAGCCACACAAAGAACAGGACGATCCAGGATTTTTACCTCTGGGAGATGATGGTGGGGGGCAGCTGCTTGTGATCCCCAGCCAGGATGCACTTGGGAGCCTTGAGCAGAGGGATCCAGCAGCTGGCTTCCAGAGCCTGGGCACACTCATCAATCACCACCAGGTCAAAGTGGGTTTCAGGCAGCAGCTTCAAGGGGCCGTCTGAGGAAGCACCTGGTGGAAGGAGAAGGTTCCCAAGTGAGCAGGGAAACAAGGAAGAGCAAGGAACCTGCTCTGGAAACAAACCTCACAAGTTGTAACAGTGATTGAGGCAAGTGAAATAATATTTTTTTGCAGAGATTTCAGCAATTCAGCCCTGCCAAACACATATCCGTTGATATGTGTAAGTCAGGATTGTTTTTGCCAGTTCCTCTTTGTCCCTTTTTTCCCTGGCATCTGGGCCCAGAAGCTTCCAAGTATCTTTGGGAACAGCAGTGAAGCCCAGATGCCAGAGAGAATATGATCCAGTGTTTCATCTGGAGGAGACCAAGGAACACCCACCTTCCTGCTGCCCCTCAGTGCCAACAAAACTCTTCATTCCCAATTGAGATGGTGAGGGACTGACTGGGGATCCACCTGTCTGGAAACTGAGGGGGGAGATGGGCTGAGACCCCATCTCAGCTCCTCCTCATATGCCCCTGCTCCTCCTCTGTGGCACAGGGAAGAGGGAAAGGAGACTGGAACCATCAGAAGTCCACTTGTAACATTTGTCTCCTTCACAGACAACCTGCTGTATCCCAGACCTACTGATACTGATCCAGGCATTGATCAGAAATCTGAATTCCAGGAGCCCTGCAGTTCACAAAGAAGGATGCAAAAGGAGGAAGGCAGGGTGAAGAAGCCAGTCTCCCAGCCCAGAGGATTTTTATTTGCAGAAATATTTTTTTTCAAAGCTCCCAGACCTCTCAGAGCTGTGCTACTGCAGCTCTGAGAGTGGGAATTTGGCTTTGCCACTGTAAATCCTGCTGCCTCTGCAGCTCTGCATCACTTCAGACATTCCAGTTTGCCACCAAACACAATGTTTTCCTTCCAAAACTGTTTTCCAGCCTGTATGAATCTGCTTTGGTGAGTTGTACAGTTATAACTTGACTTTTGCCACTTGCACAGACCCCCAGCTGGCTGGGAAGCTCTAGTTCCAGGGAGAATCACAGCTGATCAACCAAAGTACCAGTTTTACTAGAAGGAAATCTCTCTCTTTCTTTCAGGCAAGTACAAAGGAGAGGCCAAATCCCAGGGACTAAGACACAGAAGGATTTATCTTTCTGCTAACCTTCATTCCAGTAACTTGCTTTTTTAAGACCTAAAATTATTGATGTTTCCTTTCAACAAATGACCCTTAAGCAACCAGATCTGAAGATTGTATGCGGGCCCTGGAGTATGAAAAACCTGAGCCAGTAAAGCCCTTCCACACGAGCCAAACCTTCCCACCTGGCACTGCAGATGCCCAATGGACACCTGGAACTGCTCCCTAAAATCCCGTGTCACATCATTTGGGTGAGTGCAGAAGCAGCCACATGCAGCCTGGGAGCAGGCTCTGGAAACACGTGCTGGATTCCATCAATCCTGGAAAGGGTCCAAGCAGGGAAGCAATCCCATGTGATTTATGCAATTGGGAGCAGATTGCACACCTCCAGCAGCACTTGTTTACTCACTGCACTCCCAGCTCCTACTCACAGCTAACAGGGGCCCTTCCAGATCCACATTCTGTGCTCAGCAGCCGCCTGTGCAGAGTGCAAGCTGGGAGAATCCCACTGGAGAAAGGTTTGGGAGACTCTGCTGAGCCCCTGGGAGCTCAGTGCAAGTGTCCCAGCTATGCTGCCTTGCAGGATTACCTGGCAAAGGGAGGGAAAACATGGAGCAGGAGGATGTCACACCTGTGTTGGTGGCAAGGATAACGCTGGCCTGGCTGAGGGCTGCAGCCATGGCAGCCTCTTCTCGCTCCTTCAGCTCCTTCCTCAGGGTCTTAATCTCACCCAGAAAATGGCTCCGCTCTCCCTTGTCCTGGGCCTTTTTGGTTTTTGCCTAGAAAACAAAAAATGGGATAGAGCCAACAGCTGCTACTCAGTTCTGGCCATGTCTGTGACAAGACAAAGCATGGTGCAGGGAGAAATGTTCAGGAAGAGGGGTTTTGTTCCTCTTCTGGGGGAGGGACTGGATTTCCTATCTTGTTCTGAGGGGGCAGAGCCTTTCTGGAAGCAGGAGGGCTCCCCAAGCCCCAGCAGCAGCTCTGCCACTGAAACTGGCCTCTCTGAGCTGCTGGAAAGGATCCAGCAGCATCCAGACAGGCCCAGGGTTTTTTTTAGAAGGTATTAAATGTATCTAGCACCCCAACTCACCAGCACTGCCAGAGCAGCAGCCATGGGACACAGCTCAGCTATGGCTCACTAAGCAATCCCAGATGGAAACTGGGATTATTTCCCTGAAGTTAAGGCTGATGACTTGGGGAGGATGAAAAGGCTTCAGACAGAAGCTTTTACATGCAGCCAAAACAGTGAGACCTACTGATTCCTAGAGTCATGCCATGGATGGATGGATGCATTTTCCAGGGTCTAACATGGATCAGCTCAGCCCCCTGTTTTGGTTGAACTCATGGTTATTTAAATCTGTGAAACCTCCATTTGTCTGTCAGGTGTGGTCAAAATGGGCTCAGGAATTCCAGGGGTGGGATCACAGGCCCTGAGGATATGATCAGTCTGGATGTCACCCATTCCTCTTTAGGAAATGAGAATATCAGCTCTGATCATCCCCACCTGCCTCACATGGAATCTCTCATCCTCTCATTGGTCTGGGAGTCTGTTTAAGGCCAGCTCATGGATCCTGGATTCCCTGCCTCATCCTCCTGGATGAGGATTCCTGATCCTGCTCAGCATCCCTGGAGCTGGACTGGCCCTGGACCTGTGCTCCATTTCTTTCTGAGGTACTGTGGGGCTGAAACCTTGCTGGTGCTCCAGCCTCCAGAAGCTGAGGTCCTGGGAATCCTGAGGTGGGGGAAGGAGGCACAAAGGGGTAGGAAATGTCTCAAGAGAACATAGGTTTTCATTTCTGTTACTGCTCCTTCTCTGGGGTGGGGTGAAGGGAAGGAGAGAGGAGTCAAAACATGCAGCTGCAAAGGGAGAAATTGTTCCAGGGAAAAGTAGAGAATGTGACACTGGAGAAACAGAGGCAGGAGGAAGAAAAGATGGGCCAGGACCTTGGAGATGAGCCCTCTGCAGCCAAGGACAGCTTCTGTGACAGACTCCTCCCAAGCAGATGAAAGGGAAAATTAATCACCAGTAAGAAAGACAGAAATAAATTAACTTTAAAAATGGCTTTTGGACAGTGGTGCTGCCAGAAAAGGGAAGAAAAAGAACCTAATTGGCATCAAATCCTCACCCCAAGCACCAGAGCTATGTTGCAAGAGAATGTTAGGAAAATAAGGGTGAGAAAGAAATTAAGGATGCATTTTTGAATGTGCTCTGCTTTCTACTTGAGGTGGCTGAGTGGGAGGGAGTATCAGGACAGGCAGACAGCTTGTTAGGAAGTGAATTAATGATGGGAATGTTTCTCTGGTGAAGAGGAGGGCAGACAGGTGATGTGAGGGGCAGCAGCAGGGACTGGAATTTTCCCATTTCCATGAGGGATTCAGGCAGGAGGAGTTCTGCCCTCCAGCACACAAAGATCAGAGAATCCCAACATGGTTTGGGTTAGAAGGGACCTTATGGATCATCTCATTCTTACCCCTGCCATGGGAAGGGGCACCTTTCACTATCCCAGCTTGCTCCAAGCCCCCTCCAGCCTTGGACACTTCAAGGGATGGGGCAGCCCCAGCTTCTCTGAGACATCCATTCCAGGGCCTTCCCACCCTCCCAGGGAAGAAGCTCTCCCTGACATCAGCCCTTCCAACGGGATTGCCCCGGGCTGCACGCCTTCCCACCCGCCCCGGACGCACCCAGGCGCGGTCGATGTCGCTCCTGATGTCGGCCACGATGCGGGCGGTGTCGCCGCGGGCCAGCACGGCGTCCAGGCAGTGCTGCTGGATGGGCTGCAGCAGGCGGGCGGGGTGTCCCAGCCGCAGCAGCCGCGCCCCGCGCCCGCCCAGCCGCTCCACCAGGTTATCCACGGCCACGTTGGACGGGGCACAGCACAGCACCTGCCCGGGGACAAACAACAGCAGCTCTGAGGACACCCAAAGGCTGGAGCACAGCCAGACAAGCAGGAAAAGCAGAGAGAGGGAGAGCAGAGTGCCTCTGTTGGGAATAAACCAGCGGCATCACCACAGGTAATTCCCTCCTGTGCAGGGTCCCCAGTGAGCCCCAAACCTGAGCTCTGTCTGCACCTCACTGCAGCTGCTGGGGAAGCCCCCGGTCCCTGCAAGCCAGGCCGGGTTCTGGATTAGCACAGATCCAACAGGGGCTGCTCCAGCTGCCACAAAGCCCAGGAGTGTGCAAAATAATCACAGAAACCTGGAATGGACTGGGTTAAAGACCCTTAATCCCCATCCAGTAACTCTCTGCCATGGGCAGGGACATCTTCCACTAGCCCAGGCTCTCCAAGCCCCATCCAACCTGGCCTTGGAGACTTCCAGGGATGGGGCAGTCACAGCTTCTCTGTGTCACGGCCTCAACACACTCACAGAGAAGGATTTCTTCCCAAATCCCACCTAAATTTCCCCTCTTCCCACTTGAAGTCATTTCCTCTTGTGGTACCACCCCAGTTCCTGATGAAGAATCCCTGTAAAGCTTCCATGACTGGAAGGCTGCTCTGGGGTCTCCACACAAGGAGAGGTGGTCACTGGTGGCCAGCTGAGGTGGTCCCTGTCACCACAGCCCTGGCACCAAGCCTCACCTTCAGGCCCTGCTGCACAGCCTGCAGGATGATCTCCACCAGGGTCGTGGTTTTCCCTGTGCCAGGAGGCCCGTGGATGATGGCCAGCTCCCTCTGAGCCAGGGAGAAGGACACAGCTTCCCTCTGAGACTCATCCAGGGAGGCATTGAAGAACTCCAGAGGCTCTGGGAAGACAGCAGGAGAGTCACTGGCACCTCAGCCCCAACTGGGAAGAGGCTGAGAAGCACAAATCCAGAAATACATGGAGCTCTCTGCAGCCAGCCCAAATCCATTTGATAATGAGCAGAACCTTGGGAAGAAATCAGGAGGGCTGGAAGATCCCAGAAGGTAAAAATAAGCTTTTTATGCTTCCAAAACAAACAGACTCCCTCCCCATCCTGCATCCATGCTTCCCCATCCCCTCCCCAGCCCTGACACTCAGCCTTCAGCCAGTCAGTGGTGGAATTCCCAGAATTTAAGAGGCATTTAGCTGCTCCAGCATCAAACAGGTAGGTTTTCCTGGCTCTGGAGGAAACTCTGAGTTTGTTTTACAAGAGAACCAGCATCTTTAATGAAATCTTCAATGAAAATTGGGGAGGAAGTAGCAGATGTGGAGAAAACAAATCCCTGCCAGTGAACAAACTCATTGCAGCACCAGTGAAAAAGCAGAAAAACCTAGAGAGTCTGTGAGCAGAACAGAGCAGCCCTGTGGTGGTCAGCCAAGACTGGGAATGAAGGCAGGAAAAGGTACAAAGAGCAATTTAAATGATAAAACTAAAATTAGTTTCTGCTTTAAGGGAGTGAAAAGAATATGCAAATTGCATTAGAAGAGAATTGGTTTCACTGCAGAGACTGAATTCTCAAAAGCTGCTTTTTAACCACTCAGATTTATCTCATTTAGGCCCAAATGTATTCTCATCCCCCCTCTAATCCTAATGTTAATCTCCTTGTTCATTATGGGAGTTAATTACAGCAGGGATGATGACTCATTACACCGAGGTTTCCCGAAAATAACGTTCCCACAAAAGCTTATATAAGACATGTCTCTGGGCATCCTTCCCTGCTGGGCATCATGTGCTTCATCCTTCTCTTTGCATGATTAAAAACATGCAAGTTTCTGCTGGGTTTAGGCAGGTGAACCTGTGTGTGGCCTGTGGCTTTGGAAGCAGCACCTCTAAATGAGGTTAAACAAAAGATACTCACTGAGAAGGTGATGATGGAATGGGGCTGTCACTCTGCCTCTTGGTTTATTTATGCAAATTTTGGCTGAGTGTGTTAATGACTAAGACAAGACCAGGAAGCATCCCATGGGCTGGGGAAAAAGCAAGAATAGCCTCAAACCTGAGAGGCTTTTCCCACAGTGAGGAACAGGAGGGATGTGGGAGTCATTGATGCTTCCTTGCTCAAGGATGAGCTCGGGAATTTCTCCAGGCCTGTGCCCACCCTCATCCCCCCATACCACATGCTGCCAGGAGCTGCTCTGTGGGAATGCTGGGAATGTGCCTCTCCTGGGCTGGCCACACTGGTGGGGAGGAGGGAAGAGCTCTTATGACATGCTGTGCTCCTCCAAACTCTTCTCCCTGCAGCTGCTGGGCTCCAGGTATCCTCTCCTGAAGAAATCCCTGGAATGTGTCTTGCTGGTGGCCAGGTAATTGTGCCCTGATGCACAACTGCATTTGTTAGTGTTGAAAACCAAATCACCTTGTCCAACCAGGTTGGTATCCAACATTCCCAGGAACTGTGATGCTTTCCTGCACAGTTCCAGCAGCTCTGGTGAGGCAGTGGGTTGGGGGGTGATATCTAAGCCCCCAAGAAAGAGTCTTTGCACCAAAAATGGATGGGAATGGCCCTTCCTTGGAGGAAGAGCCCAGGTTTTCCAGAGCTGGAAGCCCTTTCCAAGGCATATTCCTCCCCAAGAGGAGGAATATTCCTCCCCCCACAGCAACTCCTCCCTGGTACAACCTCACTGCAGCCAATGCTGCGGGACAAAATCCAGGTGGATCCAGCCTGGATCAGAACTTTCCCTGTTCTCCAGAGGAAAGATCTGTCAGCTGAGTTGTCTGGACTGCTTAGTCTTCCCCAAGAATTCCAGAGGCCTCTCCATGGCCCCTGTGATGACAAGAGGTGTCACATGGCAGAGGGATGAGGAGCATCTCGGGTTTTTTTGCAAGTGACTTGTGCCAAAAAGCCAAGAAAGTCTTGCTGGAAATCCCTGGTGCTTCCCCAGTGCTCTGCTGACAGATTGGCTTTTTCTGAGGACATTTCTGCCTTTTCACCAGGATCTTTACAACTATGGGCAGAGCTGGACACAAGCCAGGCCTTCTGGAGCCAGGAACAAAAATGAGCATTCCTGACTTTCTCCAGCCCAGGAGCACAGGAAGAGCTGGCAGCTCTCTGTGTGACCTGCACAGGTAAAGCAGAACCTGCTTTCCAAAGGGAAAAGAGGCATGTCCCTCCTGGATGGCCAGGAGGAGCACAGCAAGCAGAGCAATGCTGGCCTCTGCTGGCAAGCAAAGCCTCTCCACTGCCCCCCATTCCCAAAACATAGGGGAGCAGGGATCCCACACGGATCCTGGGAGCAGGGGAGAATTGTTTGGAGGAGATTCCAGGTGTGGAAGCTCCAGCAGGGCTACAGTACAGATCAAAGTGGAAGGGAGACAAAGAGGGCCTTTTTCATGGGTGAGCACCTGGATTCTGCTTCCCAGGGAGTCTGATAAGGGCAAAATTCCTGCTCAGGTCAGACTTTGCTCTTTTTAGAAAAGTTGTTCTCCCACTTGGAATCTTACTGGAAATAGCAAGGTGAGGTGTGGCAGTGCTTTGTGCCAGTCCCAATCTTTGCTGCAGATCCCACCTACCCTTGGAGATCCCTTCCTCTCCTTTTGACTATTCCTTAGGTTATTCTCCCCCAAACCCATGGTTTTGTGTTATGCCAAGGGTATTTACTGCTGCATATTTTAGTGTTTTCAAAGGACTTGGGCTCTGATGTGCTGTGTTGGGCTGTTGCTGTCTGGTAATTAATTACTGAAATGCACAGCAGTATCAGAACCCACCTACAAGATTCCCTGATTGAAAAATTAGGATTCTCATCTTGTCCCCCCACTTAAAAAAAAATCAGATTCAGGCTTCTGCTGCTGCATATTTCACCTGCTGGAGTGGATTCTGCCTGTGGCTCCCTGGCTTCTGACAGAAGCAAGCTTGTCTTGCCTCCTGGAACAGTGTTGACACAGATGTGTGTCTAGACAGCCAATTTCAGGAGCTGTCCAGGGTTTATTGACCCTCCTGCTGCTGATGGGTTTGTTTGAAACCAGAGATGAGACAGATCCCCAAAGAAACCAGGCTAATGGGTGCTTTGTCATGGAAGGAGAGGCTGTGACATGGGAAATTTGCCCGAGCACTGTGAGGTTTGTCTGGCAGAGCCCTTCAGCTCAGGACAGGCTTATTCCAAGTTCTTATCCCTTGATTCCTGGCTGGTGCAACACCTCTCTGGCTGGGGAGGAAGCAGCTCTGAAGGGAGGAGGTAACTACACAGCCTTTGAGTTCATATTGCACCCCCTCTGCCTAACATGGCTCAGTCTATCCATCAATATTCCCAGGGATGAGGAGATGGAAAATTCATCTCTGCTCAGCCCAGCACAGCTGAGTGATGTGGTAAAAAGGAGTTTTCCTTCATTAGAGGCAGTTCTGCCAACTCAGGGGTAAAAGCACTGTTGAGGAAAGTTGGTTGATTAAAATTTAATTATTTTATTTAATATTAAAACCTTGAGTGCACCAAGGTCCCCAGGCAGCCAAAGGGCTAAAAGGTTTGACTCAGATTGGGATTGGTGCTTAGAGAAATGGGGATGGGACCCATTAACACACATTTTTTGTCACTGGAACATTCTATTGGAAGTCAAGCCTGGCTAGAGGGGATGGGAGAGAGGCAAATCCAGGAATCCAAGGAGACAGATTATGCAGGGAGCTGTGGAGAGGAGGGGGAAAGGGGCAGAACCCTGTCAGGGATGGATGGCACGAGTGGAGAGAGCAGACCTGAGCTCTGTACATGGCTTAGATACAGCTCACTCTCAGCCCTCATTCCCTGATTCTTCTATTCTCCCCTTCTGTCAAGGGCTAATATCCATTAGCAGCTGGTGATATCTGATTAGAGGCTTTGCTCTCCCTGTGGCTTCTCCAAAAGGTGAAGCTATGTAATTTCACCTTTGTTCTTTCCAAAGAAGTACAACAGAGTGAATACTCCTGATATCCAAGTCTTTGTCAAGGATCTTTCCATGAGGCAAGCATGCCCAGTATAAACCAGTATGAACACAATGCTACCACTGCAGCACCACTGATGACTCACTTTGAGCACTGGGGTCTTTTCTGGAGCAAGTGGCTGCACGTGTGGATAGAAACAGGGATCAGAGCTATTTGTGCTCTCCTGGGCAATTCCCAAGCATGCCCAACAAGCCTGATTAAAAAGGATCCTTACTTGTTTCAGGGAAGGCTCTGGGAGCAGAGACAAAGAAGAGGACGTCGATCAGGTCAGAGGCTGGGCCACCACGGTACTGCTTGAGAGCAGTTAAAGCTCTGCCAAAGAAGGGAATATCAAGGTTACAGGCACAGCAGGAATTCTTTGGAGACTCCCAAGTGCCCAGAAACAGGCTGTGAGAAAGGACTGAACTGCTCCAAAGCTGAACAATGCTACCCTACAAGACTAATCCCACACAATTCCTGCATCTCCCAATCCTCACATCCCTGTGCTGGTCAGGCTTCCACTTCCCATTGTCCCTGTTTGGTACAGCCAAATGTGCTTTTTCAGGAGGTTTATCCAGCAAGGAGCTGTTCACTCCTCCTGCCAGGATGGAAAAGGCCCTACACAGAACCCAGAGCATTCCAGAGGTGAAGCAATGGGACCAAAATACAGCTGGGAGAGGGAAGAGCAGGACCAGGGTAAACTGAGGTCATTGTGAGGCTCTAGAAAATGACAAATCCAAACTGGGAAGGGTCTGGGAAGAGCTTTTCCAGACTAGACTTGTCACTCCTCACCCCGCTGGGCAGAGTGAGGCCTCACCTTTTGAGCCTGTTGTAGGTGACATCATTGGCCAGCTTGAGCAGGCGGAAGGAGCGCTCGTGGTCCAGGGCCAGCTCCCCATCCCGGGGCTCCTCCAGGGCCACCGTCACTGCCTTGGGGGTGACACGTGTCACCACCCCCGTGCACAGCGGGTCCCCCTGCCCAGACGACTCATAGAGACCCACGATGTCCCCTGCAAAGGTTGGAAGGGAGAGAGTGAGGCTGGGGCAGATGTGTCACCATCCAGGGAAGTGTCACCATCCTGGATCCCTGGACGTGTCCAAGGCCAGGCTGGATGGGGTTTGGAGCAACCTGGGCTAGTGGAAGGTGTCCCTGCCACGGCAGAGGTGGGACTAGATAAGCTTTAAGGTCCCTTCTAACCCAGACCCTTCTAGGACTATATGATCTCTTTCTTTGGAAAGACAGGAGTGTCACTGACCAGGCCCAAAGCTGTTGGAGGGCAGCTCGGTGTCCGAATCCCCCTTCCTGGGCTGGAATGTCACGAGCAGACGCCCGTAGAGGCCGGTTCTCTGGCTGCTGACCTGGAGCTTGAGCAAGCAGACGCCCCTCCGCTGCAATTCCTTCAGGGAGACGCTCTCCTGCCACGCCCTGGGAAGCACACACGGGTGAGGCTGAGGGTCACAGCTCCAGGGGACAGACAAGGAATGACCTTATCCTGGCTCCTGGCACCGCCATCCTCATGGCTGGGAAGTGTCCGTGCCCCCAAAATCTAACACTCGGTCCTACGGGGCGAGTCCAGCAGGATCGCCCATGGATCAGAACCCTGCGGGGTGGGTGGTGTTCCTGTTGGGGTGGGCAGCTCAGATTCCAGCAACATTCCCAGCTAGGAAACCCTAGCAGGGTTTCCATAGGTGCCAGCGGGTCCCAGGGAAGGATCTCCCAGGGTTTCCACAGGTGACAGCGGGTCCCAGGGGATGGGTCCCTCTGTGCTTCCCATGGGTGACAGCGTGTCCCACCTGAGGGTCCCTCTGTGCTCCCCGTGCCCCCTCAGCCGCACGTATCCCCGGCTGTGGCCGCCCCGTAGCCCGCTGGCGGCCCGGTGCCTGTCCCGTGAGTGCCGCACCTGCTCTGTGCCAGCTCGGCCTCCCGCTCCTCCCTCAGCAGCTCCAGGTGCCGCTCCGCCGCCTCGGCCGCCATGGCCCCCGCGCAGGCCCCGCCCCTCGGGGCGCGCAGGCCCCGCCCACTCCCCCCTCACGCGCCCCTCAGGCCCCGCCCCCCGCGGTTCCGCGTCCGGCGCGAGGTCACCGCCATGGCGGCGGCGGCGGCGCGAGCGCGGCGCGCGGGAGGTGAGGGGGAGCCGGGAGCCGGGAAACGGGAAACGGGAAACGGGAAACGGGGAGGAACGGAGAGAAAGGAAGAAGGAAGGGAGGAGCTCTGCCTGCTGCTGGGAAAGGTGGGAGGAATGGAAGGAAGATGCTCTACATGCTGCTGGAAAGTGGGGAAGGATGGAGAGGAAGGAGCTCTGACTGCTGCAAAGGAGGAAAGAAAGAATGAAGGGAGATCCTCTGCCAGCTGCTGGATGGAAGGAGGGAAGGAATGAGGCGGACAGAAGGTCACTGCTGCCTCCTGGCCTCTCTGTATCCCTGCCCTGCAGGATGAGCCCGGGAGCTCCTCCCTGGGCAGAGTGGAAGGGATCCAGGTCTTTCCCAGCATCAGCCTTGGAGCAGCCCAAAAGCTGGGGAATGTTACCAAAAAGGAGAATCAGCTTTACACGGTTATTTTAACCTTGGCATAAACCCTTCAGCAAAATCCAAGGGATGGGAGGGAGTAGGGACTTCATCAGTCTCCTCCTTCCCAGGCTGGGAAGGGGCTGTGGGGGTGGTGGAGTCCCCATCCCTGGAAGTGTCCCAGGAATTCCTGGATGCGCCTCTCAGTGCTCTGGCCGGGGTGACAATGTGGCCACCAGTCACAGGTTGGACTCGATGCTCTGGGAGGGATTTTCCATTCTGAATGATTCTGGAATTTTGCAAAAGCCCAGGAGCTGCTGCCTGTGTTTAATTCCCTTTTTTCCTCCCTTTCAGCCTCCCTGCTTTCGGCTGTGGTCCGGCACCGGAGTTCCCAGAGCTCATCCCCACAGCCAGGGTAATGCCACACCTGTCACTCAGCACTTTGCCTCTTCCCCTGGAATGCTGGCCTGCTTCAGCAGGGTGGGGAGGGCAGCTGGATTTCCTCTGGGAAGGAAACTTGGATGCCCCTTGGTCACTCTGTCCCTTCCCAATGATTTAGACTCTGCTTACCTTCAGTCACTTTTCCCAGAAGGATGCTTTCCTTCTTTTTTTTTAAATTTTTATCCCATCCCTGGGTATGTTGAGGGCTTGGTTGAACAGGGCTTGGAGCAACCTGGTCTGGTGGAAATTATCCCTGCCTTGGGTTGGGGCTGGATGAGCTTTAACATCCCTTCCAAGGCAAACCATTCTGGAATTCTGTGATAACTCTTCAGGCTTTGCTTTTCCTGGCACTTTGGAACCTCTTGTGCCTTTATTCCATTCCATCTGCCAGGATCTCCTGCAGGACTGAGCTGCTGCTGGCTCTGACCAGGAGGGGACACTGCAGGAGCAGAGAAATCCTGCTGGGGCGAATAGCAGGATGTACTGATCCCTCTTCCTGCTCATCCTCAAGGATCAGAGATCCTTGGATCTCTGCCTGGGTGATGGAGCACTCAAAGTCCTCACCAAACCCTGTGAGGCCTCAGTGCCTGTGCTCATGTACTCACAGGTACCTGCAGTTCCTGTTAAATCAAAGCTCTTTGGGATGTTTGACATGGGGTTACAGAGTAAATAAATCATTGCAAAGGATTTTGAGTCAGTTTTGCTTTTTTCCACTACATCTCTCGTTTATTCCTGAATATTTTATGGATTTGGTGCATCCTGTGTTGCTTAGGCAAAGTATGGATTTCTGCATCCAGGAAAACCTGAACTGCACATCCCAACGAGTGGGATGGTATTTGCTTTTTATTTTGGGATGGTATTTACAAAATCTACTGAATTTTCAGATTTCAGAAACCATGTCCTTTGTGTTCATCTCATGGAGTTTTCCAAATCTCCCTCCTGTTTATATCTAAGAGTGGTTTTGTGCTATTGTAGATTCTTGCCTAGATGTTAGTTGTAATCTGATGCCTTTTGGTTGAGTGTTTGTGAGTAATATCCATTTCTCCTCCATCTCCTTTTTCCTTCTTTCCTCTCCCTGTTTTCCACCCTTGGCAGTATCTGTTTGCTGCAGTGAATTTTACCTTGTCCCTCACAGACTTGTTGCCAAAACTTCCTTGACTTCACCTCCATGGCCTGAAGTGAAACTTCCAGATCCAGCGGAAGAAGCCAAGTATCATGCAGGTAAAAATCTCAAATCTGGTCTTCCAGCATTGCCTCAAGGCCTGATTGGAAGTTTGTGTTCTACACTTAATTTTCTTTTTTTTTTTTCATTTCTCACGTATTTTATTAGCGTTGCTAAAATTGTGCTCTACCTGCTCTCCAGGTTTGGGAGATTTGGGTACAAAATGATTTTTCCCTTAGTTTATGGCAGCTTGTCACAATCCCAGAGGAACCTTACCTGATGTGATGAGTGGCAGGACACATTATATTGAAAAAATTAAAGCATGGGGAAGCATTTTGGCCAGGAGAAATTAGTTTTTTTCCATTCACTGGCTAAATCAAAGCCAGCAGGAGCAGTTGGATGGTGGGCACATGGAGAGCTGGTGTATTTTGGTGCATAAAACAGAACATCCAGCCAGCAGGAGCAGTTGGATGGTGGGCACAGGACAGACCTGCAGAGGTGGGACACAGTGTAACAGAACATTGGTGCTTGTGTCCCTGTCCCCTCAGCTTGTCAGGACTGCTGGGTGAGAGGAAAGAATCAAGGTGGGCATCAGGAGGAATTTCTTCTTGGAAGGGGCTGCCCAGGGGGGTGTTGGAGTCCCCATCCCTGGGGGTGTCCAAGGAATGACTGGACATGGCACTCAGTGCTCTGGGCTGGGTGACAAGGTTGACAAGAAGAGCTCAGCTCACCTTCCTGCAGATCTCCCCCATCCCTGGAGTGTCTGAGTGTGTCCCTAAGTGAGGGATGAGCTTTGGAGAGAGCCTCCTGCTCCACATCTCCTCCTGGGCTGTTTTGATCCTGCTTTTTGTCCCCTCCGTGCTCCTAGGATCGCTCAAGTGACAGATGGGTGCCTGCCCCTGTGTGTGAAATAACCCAGCAGTGAACCACAAACTGCTCCTGTAGGGAGCAGGGTCCCATCCTGCTCCCATCCCATTCCCTCCTGCTGCTGCTGAGCATTGCCTCGTTATCTCCTGGCTGTGCTTATCCAAAGGGAACAGCAGCGGGAGCGTTTCAGTTCTGCCTCCTGTCTCCCGCTGGCCGTGGAAACAGCCCCGGATATTTTAGGATGGGTCTCTCCACATGGTGCTGAGATCCAAGCCAGCAATCACTTGATGTTTCCTGGCACTGGAGGTGTTGGAAGAGTTATCAACAGCTCTTTGTCCTGGTGGGAACTGCAGCAGCTTCTGCCCTGCAAATAATTTGTGTCCCTACCTCTACCTTTAAGTTTGTATCCTAGGGCTTGAAGCTTGGACCTTATCCGAGCATTCCTGTAAGGATTGGGTTGGGTTTGCCTGGCTGCTGGATTCCTGTCTGTCCCAAAGGGATGTTCTGTTTGCATTCCAAGAAAAAAAAATACCCCAAAAATGATCGAGCCACTTTTTAGGACAACGAGGAAAATGTGTTTTTCTGAGCAGTTTGGGAGGGTGGGAAGCTGCTCTTTGGCAGTGGGATGGTGTCAGGGAGCAGCACCTTTTGGTGTTCCCATAAAAACTGGGGTTGGATTCAGTGCCCAGGAAGCTGATCACAGGGAGTGGAGTTTGTCCATGTGCAGGCCTGGCCTCTGGGATCTGTCCTGTTCCTGGCACCACTCTGCATGCACATGGTTTTTCTGGGAAAGAGCGAGGAGGGACAGGTCCCTCTTGTTCTTGGAAAGTTCTCGGGCCAGGTTTTGCCATTTGCTGGAAGCTTCTTCCCTGGTATTTTGCCAAGCTCTTCCCAATGTTCCTGTGTGCGTTAGGCACCACTCAGACTCCTGGGCTGTCTGCATCTGACTTGGAAATGGAGGGAATTTCCTCCAAACACAGGATGCATGGACAAGAGCTCTTTTCTGGAATGCTTTATATCCAAGTACAGTGTATTTTGAGATGCCTGAGGAATGGGCTGAGAGTCAGCAGTGTAGAGAAGCTGCACAGTGTATACAAGATGTTTACTTATGTGTGGCTTTGCCAGCACCTAAAATACAAATAAATCATTAATTTTAAGAAGGGGAGGCTCACACGTCTGGGAAGCAACACTGCTGTTGGTCCTTGCTTAAAGATTCCCAGGAGATAAGAGTGCTGGGGGGAGAGCAGGGTGGCTGGGTGAGTTTTCCCAGCCCTTCCCAGCTCTCTGGGTGTGCTGCCCTGATCCCTGGCCTGCTGTTTGCCCTTAGAGGTGGTGCAGAAGGTGAACGGGCTGATCTCTGCGGGGCGCTACGGGCGGCTCTTCGCCGTCGTCCACTTTGCCAGCAAACAGTGGAAAATCACCAGTGAAGACCTCATCATGATGGACAATGTCCTGGAGGCTGAGTGTGGAGACCGAATCCGGATGGAAAAGGTGAAAAAACCAGAGCAGGTTCCCTGCAAACGTTCCTGGAGGCAAAACCCATCACCAGTTTTGACATCGCATCCCAAAGCACCCCTGGGGGTCTCCCACCTTCATTCCAGCCCTTTGCTTTGTTCCAGTTCCCTTAGTTTTGTTCCAGTTTCAGATATTACTGTGATTTCTGTTCAACAAGGCTGGAGTGAGTCTTGCCAGACTCTGTGGGGAGACAGATTTTTGTTGTCCTAACTCTTTCCAAAAAAAGAAAATGACAGTTGTTTTTTCCAGAGCCGGCAGCGAAAGCCTGTGTTTGCCTTGAGACTCCAGCACCCCGGATCACAGAATCATTTAGGCTGGAAAAGACCTCAAAGATCATCAAGTCCAACCTCTTAATTCCTTGCAGGTCTCCCAGAGGGACTGTAAACTCCTCAGGGCTCTGCAAGATCCTTATCATGCTGGGCTGGGTGGAGGCAGAGGGATGGGGCACAGAGGGGAGAATTGCCAAGATCCAATTAATATCTTTATCCTCAGCCTTGGACAACCAGTGGGGACTTGCAGAGGCTCATTAATCCAGGCTGAAGGGAAATATTATGGATTGGGGTTCTGTTGGCTTCACCTTCGTGTTGGTTGTTAGAGCTAAGAGAGCAATTAAGGAGAGCTGTGGGGTTTTTGTGCTTGTCCATTGCTTTTGGAGCAGCTTTTTAGGGATGTCCTCAGCTGTGTCCCACGTCCCTGTGTCCAGCAGAGAGGAGGGATTTCTGTGCTGTAGCCAGCAAAGTTCTAGATGGGAGTGAAGGAGAAAATTTTCCTGAACACCAGAGCCCTCCAGGGTTTGGTTTTTTCCTGTCTGAAACAAAAACCAGGACTCCTCATGACCATTTCTGTGTGGTTTTTAAGTGCTGCCAGAGGATTTGTGAGGCAACCCTGGGAGAAGTGGCTCTGGATGTGGCACTTGGAACATGGTTTAGAGAAGATTATGGTAGTGCTGGCTTTGGTGGTTGGACCATGACCTTGAAGGTCTTTTCCAAACTCAGTGATTTCAGTGAAATGCAGCCCATTCCTCCTGTATCCTCTCTTATCCTGCCTGTTCCTATGGATGTGTCTGAAATGCCCCAAAACAGCAGGGGCTGGTGAACCTCCAATGTTCATTTCTTTGTTTCCTATCTTGAGCCCTTACAGAGGAGAATGAGGGAATTGTTTCTCTGCTGGCATTTGTAGCAATTGCTGTAAAATTCAGAATGGTTTAGGAGCTGCCATTTGTCCAGATCCCACACGAGGCAGATTATTCTTCTTCCCTGATTGGTTTCCATATTTTTTTTTCTTTTTAATTGCTGCTGGTAAGCCAGGACAGAGAGGTTCAGTGTGTTCTGATCATACAGACAGATACTTCTGCAGTCTGTTTTAGTGGGATGAGCTCTCTGGAAGAGTGATGGCCCTGTCTGCAGCCTGTTAGCAGCTTTCCCCACTACCCCTCCAGTTAGTGTCAGGTTTGAAATGTGGTTTGAAGCAGTTTGACTCCTTTATGGCTGTAGAATTTGAAAGGTCTTGTTTGCATTTCTGCCAGGGCAATGAGCAGTGATTTGTGCCTGATTTATTTCCCCAGGTTTTGCTGGTTGGTGCTGATGACTTCACACTCATTGGAAGGCCGCTGCTGGGGTAAGATGCTTCATAAAGGAATTACAATGACATTTTTGTTCTTAATTGTGGCCTCAGGGCTCTGCAGTCCCTGAAACTGGGATTTATCAGCAGTAACTTTGATCCCAGCCCCGTGGCTTTTGAAAGAATCACCAATAAAACACCTCATCAGCCTCTGGTGACTCTCCCCCACCCCAGTTCACCTCAGCTGGATCTTTTCCTCCTTGCACAAACTAGTAGGATATGTTGATCTTCAGCATCTCTACCCTCTTACCCTGATTTTGGTGGTAGTCATCTTAAAATAAGCCAGAAATCCTTTTCCTTAGTCGCCTGAATTGGGTTTTTAGCCCCTTTCCTTTTGCAATTATATTAGTCCAGCAAGCCTTAACCCTAATTTCAGTGTTCCTAATTTTTCCCTTAATCACATAATCCAGCAGTCACTGAACTTGGGAGAAGTTTATCCCTTGGCACTGCCTCCATTCCAATGCTGTAGGACTTGCTGTACAGAACCCCTGGTTCCTCAGCCTTTTCCTTCCCAAAAGGAAGAGGGGTGTGGACCAGGTTAGGGTTAAGTGATGGTATTTAGGAGTTATTTACATATTTAGTAGTAGTGGTGGTATTCAGGAGTATTTATAATATAATTTATAACATTGTAGTAGTATTTATAATATTTATAATATTATTATAGTATTTATAATATTATTATAGTATTTATATTTATTTGGTGGTAGTATTTAGAAGTATTTAGAAGTATTTATAATACTGCTGGTGGTATTTAGGAGTTATTTGTGCAGTGATAACATGGCTTGAGTGGTACCTGCCTCGGGTCCCTGTGTTAAATTTTGGGAGCTGCCAGTCCTTGTTACAGCACTGGAGGTGGATCAGGAATAACAGATCATCAGGATTCTATGAGTTACTGCCAGACATTGCCCTTGGGGAAGGTTTTAGGAGGGGAAATCTCATTTTTAGGACTAGAAAGAGGCTTTTAGTTTTGGGATGTGCTACATCTGGCAGGTGAGAAGCAACTTCCTTCCCCAGGTGATCCAGGGGCCCTGGAGTGGCTCTTTGCAGCTCTTTGTGCTGGATCTGGCACAGGGATAGCCAGGAGCTCCAGGACAGGAGGAGAACCAGCTGCTGGCTCCTGCAGGTGCTTTGGGAGTCTTGGCAGCTTGAGGCTGCACATCTGGCCTGGCCTCCAGGGCCTTTGGCTGAAGGGAATCAGTGGGAGGAGGAAGAGGCTGGCCAGGAAGGATGAGGCTGAGGGGAGATGCCATCACCCTCTGGGCTGCAGGGAAATCACCCAAATCCCAGCTCTGTGATACGGGATGGGGAAGAGGAGGGGGAAGGGAAAAGGGTGTCACCAGCAAGGTGCACTGCAGTTCCCTCACACAGCCCCCTAAGCCACAGGCATTTTGGGGAGAAGAGAAGAGGCTGGATGAGAGCAGAGGCAGTTCTGTGTTCCTGTTGTTGTATAAATAAACACCAGTGAGTGCTCACAGCCCCAGACGCTTCAGAGGAGCCGCTTCCTGTCGGCTCCCAAACGTGTCCTGTTTGGGACAGCTGGTCCCAAACCTCTCATACCTCCCAGAGTGACACTTCTTTCAATCCTAAAACACCACATCTCCATGCTGGAGGCTATTCTGGGAGCTTCTGGCTGGCTCCTGCTCTGGAATCCGTGTTTGTCCAAGTCACTGCCAGCCCCGCTGGCACAAGGGCTGGAGCCCGTGTTAGGCACGAGTGGAGGGAAAGTTTGGCTTATTTCTAGACAAAATCGAGCTGATGGGAGTTTTCCCTCTAGGAAACCTCTCTGTTTCTCCTGCTACCTGCCCCTTTTTGCAGTGGAAGCACCAAAGGCTTTGGAGCTGTTCTGACAGCTGGGTTGGGAATCAGTCCTGCGAGGAGCAGTGGAGTTATGACCTCCAAGAGTTATGATCCTGTGGGCTTGGAGCTTGCCTGGCTCTTTTTCTCTGCCTCTTGACAGCACCTTTCAGCCCAGCTCAGATCCATGAGGTTCCAGCTTGAGTTTTTCTCACCTCCTGCAAAAATCCAATCCGTGGAGCATTTTGCTGCTGAAGGCAGCAGGCTCAGCTGTGTCGGGCTCTGGGAAATGTGTGACCCCCTTCTTATTTTTATGGACATTCCAGTCATACCTAAAACGTTTGATAGAGATTTTTATTTTTTTCCTTGGGTTCTGTTTTGCTGAGAACTTGTCCTGCCCACAAGTTCTTCTCCAGCAAGTTGGTTTCTGTTGTGCCTCAGCCTCTTGCCAGCAGTTCCTAGAGCTGAGTCCCACAGAGAGCTCACCAGGGCCTTGAATCCAGGAAGTTTACTCCCAAATTAGTGGTAAACCACGTCTGGAGTGCAGTTTGCTTTCTGGTTTCTCCCTCAGGGTTGCAGGATTTGTGTGTGGTTCAGTGGTGCTGGGATGTTGGGGTCACACCATGGTCTCTTAAAATCTGAATTATTTTATAACAGTTTTCTTCTGGGCTGGTCACTAACTGCAGATAAATCAGCTTCCTCCAATCTCTGATTCAATCACACCCCCAGGGTGGATTTTAAGAGATAGTGGCTGTCTGAAGCCTTTGGCCTCCCAGTGACCTTGCTGGAACAATTTCAGCTGGATGGGTTTCCCCCTCTGCCCCCCTCAAGTGCAGACAGAGCCGTTTGTCAGCAGAATGGTCTTTAAATGTCTTCCTGTGGCAAACTTAACGAGCTTTTAATGGAATTCTGCAGTGCTGTGCATGGAAGAGCAGCTCCTCCTCCTTCCCTGTGGCTGCTGACTAAAACTCCCTTGTCCAAATCTCCTGTCTGGATCTTGCCCGGGGGCTCTCACCTTCTGAGACCCTTGAAGCATATCAAGGTTGATTACAGTTGTTCTAGCAAAACTCAGTTCCTGTAATTTTCCCAAAAACTTTGTTCCCACAGCAGCAGTTTATAGCAAGCCTTGCTAAATGCTGTCTGCAGTGGAAATATGCTTATGGTTCATTAAAACAATTAATTAAAAAATTATTGGGGAAGTTACAGCATTTCCAACAAGGTGAGATTTTCTTCCAGCTGTCTGTGATGGTTTAGAGGAGGAGGAAGGACTCCTGTGGGGAGCAGGATGGGAGGAGGAAGGATTTCATGGTGACCAGGAGCAGGGATGGGCTCCTCCTGTGCCAAAACCAAAGCATGAGATCACCTGGAGGTGCCAGGGGAATTTATCCTGCAAGTTCCTGCAGGTGCCTGTCTCTCCTGCTTGCTGTTCTCTCCTGCCTGCTGTGGTGGAATGATCTCACCCCTCACATGGCAGGGAGCTGTGACCTGTCACATCTCCTGATCCAGGTACAGCACCTGGAGGCTTCTGGCTGTGCCTGGGCAGGTGCCCTGCTCCCCTCTGTAATTCCCAGGGTCTGGCTCTGTCAGGCAGCATGTGTTGTTATTGTTATCCCTTTGTCTCTTCTCCCAGATACCTGCTGCCCAGGAGTAGGACATAAATAACTAAATCCTGATGCTTCTAACACTCATTTTTAAGGAAGGAGCTGGTCCGTGTGGAGGCCACAGTGATTGAGAAGACGGAGTCATGGCCCAAAGTCAACATGCGCTTCTGGAGGAGGCACAACTACCAGAGGAAGAAAAGTAAGAGAGAAAGGACATTTCCTTCCCTGCTGGGTGTGGGAGGGGAGGTATCCCAGCACAAGGACCTGAGCAAGGGGCTTGTTTTAATACCAGGATTTAATATTCCTTCAGTGTTCCTGGGCAGGAAGGCAATCCCAAGTCTCTTCCCAAAGCCTTAAACACTGGATTTGTCATCACAGCTCCCAGCAAGCCCCAACAGGGTCCTGCACAGGTTTTGGTTGCCAAATGACTCTTCCTTCTCTGAGAAAAGGAAGAATTATGGCTATTGTAATATGGGATGGGTGGTAAAGCCTTGACCAGGCTGCCCCAGTGCCACTCTGGGACCTGCTGTCCTTGGCATCCCCATGGAATGCTGCTGTCTGCCAGCTCAGCCTTCCAGGAGCCCTGGCATGAGGTAGGCACCCTATTTATGCTGTCACCTGATTTTTTTCCCCCACATTTTCCTTCTTTTTCAGTCATTGCAAACCCCCAGACCGTCCTCAGGATCAACACCATTGAAATCTACCCCTGCTTGTCCTGACTGGGCTGGGCATGTGCCTGGGAATCATTGTTGCTACAGGCAATTGTGGAAATAAAATTGCCTCAGCACTGGGAAGTTCTGGACTTGTTGCTGTGGTGGGAAATGGAAATCTCTATGTGCTTTCTTTTTCATATAATGAAATATTTTTTAAACTGTTGCTTGGGCCTTGCTGGTGTTTATTTGCCCTGAGTTTTAAACCACCCAGGATCCATTGCTGGCTGTCCAGCCTTTTCATGCCTCATGGATCTTTTTGGCTCTACACCTCTCTGAACTTTTGGAATTCAGGAATTCTGGGCATGTAATTCCTGGCATTGTGTGGCTCCAGGGAATATCCTGGGGTACAGCATGGCTCTCACTCTGTGGGACTGAAGAGAGCAGTGAAACCAGGTGACTGCAGGGTCTCAAATCTACTCCCAGGTTATGCCAAAGGGTCCTTCTTAACACTCAGCACTGGGAAGTGGAGCTGAAAACTTCCCCTCCCGAGTAAATTGTGTGTGTGCAACACCATCAAAATGAGACTCTGGTGGCTCAGGAGGGATTTTTGTGCCTGTTTCAGAGTTGAGCTTCGACCTGCTGAGTGTATTCCATGTCTAGATCCTGGCCTTTTCCCTCTTCTGTGGCTGCACGTTGAGTGCTGTCCTTTCCTGAGCAGCACATGCAGGACCAGGTGGATCCAGCTGAGGTCTGCTGGTGTTTCTAGGATGGATATCCACCAGGAGGAAAGTTTCCTGGAGTTTCTTGTGCTGTGAGGTTCTTAGCAGCCATCATGAGGAGGGATAACTGGCCCTGCTCACCTTTTCACTTTCCCAGGGAGTACCTTGCTTCAAATTGGAAGTAAAACCACCTTTGGGTGTCCTTTGCACTCCCACCATGGCTCCTCCTGGGAAAGGTTGCCACAACCCTGTGCTGAGGGGGATGGGAGTTTTTTCCATCTGAAGCTGGCCCTGGCTGTCCAGTCTCACAATTCCTCTGGGAAATCATTTCAGGTGCCCCTGTGGTGGCTGTGGCTGCGTCTCACCTTCAGCTGGAGAAGGATCCAGGTGTGCCAGGGTCGAGCTGGTTCTTCAGCCACTGGAGACAGCTGGACCTGCAGGGGTGGACTCAGCCCTTCCCATTTCAGATCCTCTGGCACAAATAGCCCTTGGGAATACTGTTCTTTCCCTGCTGCTGAGGTTGAACACCCAGGTTTTAGCAGCTGGTGGAACGTGGAAGGCAGGGACAGCTTGGATCGTCACATCCTTGTTCCCAGCCTCTTCCAAACTGAAAGGGTGGGGAGGCCCTTCCAAAAATCATCTCCCACCTCTTCCCCTTCTCCCAGAGGTGGCTGCAGTTCCATGCTGGGACCAGCAGACCCCAGCAGCAGGCAGTGTGCTGTGGGCTGGCACAGGGATGTCTCCGGATGCAGGCTGTTCCCGGTCCGCAGCGGAAGCAGCGTTGCCAGCCGAAGGAATTGGACTGGAAACCCTCAGTCCCTCTGTGCTGGAGTGCTGGGGCTAAGAAACAGCATGTCTTGGCTTTAAGGGGATGTAGCAGGAATGTTCTGTCCTTCCCAAATAGGAAGAAACACTTGGAAATAACACGAGGTTCAGGGCTCAGCAGTACGGAGGGCAGAGGCTGCTGTGGAGTCAAAGGAAAAGCAAAGGGCTTAAGGTCTGGAAGTCTGATCCCCCAAAAAGCCCTTGGGAATGTAGCTCTGCTCCAAGTGAGATACTACACAAAATTAGGGTGGTTTCACAGCATTTTGGGGGCACAACAGTTCAGGAAGGGAAAATCCAACCAGTATCAGGAAGTTTTTGGTTTGAAAAGTTTATAATGCAAAATAGGAAGGTTTTGTTGGAATTACTTCTTTGGACCGAGGTAAAAAGGGATTATTTCAGTGTTTTCTTCAGGAGAATTTAAATCAAAAGCTTTCTGTTCCAAGTGGAAGCAGGAATGCCCAGCTCTCAGGGATGAAGTCAGAGGTCTCCACAGGGCTTCATGTGATCCTTGTCACCCCTCCTGGTGCTAAATAGCACTGAAACAGCTCAAGAGCAGGAATTTCTCAACAAAACAGGTTTGGGATTCTTTTTTTTCCTTAAATACCGATTCATAGTGGAAATTCATCTGCCAGGACAAAACAGATCCGGGTGGAATTTGAGATTCTTTGCCCAGATCTGAAGATCCACGTGGGTCAGATGAGAAGCAGGCCTGGGCTCTGGCCACCGCTGTGGCGTCTGTCCCCCCCGGGAGGGAGGCTGGAGAGCCGGAGCAGAGGGCATGTGCTGGGAATTGGGAGTGAATTCCAGCGCTGATCCCTGCCCGCTGGCCACAAAGCCGCTGCCTGTGCTGCTCCTGCTGTGCTTTCCAAGAATGCCAGCAGGGCTCCGGGGCTGCAGGACAACTGGCTCCACAGCCCTGACATTTCCCATCATAAGGAAGCGTTGTTTTCTTGCCAGCTGCTAGGTTTGCTCAGGAATAGCTGGCAGGAATGGCTCGGGAGGTGCCCTTGCTGCTCTGGCAGCTCCCCATGGCATCCCTGTTTTGGGCAGGAACACCAAGCAGATCCCTGGCCCTGATTTTCTCCAGGTGTGTGTACCCCAAGATGCCTCCTTGTCCTTCCCTCTCCAGGAGACGTTGCATCCCTAATTTCTGTGAGCCCAGCTCTGACCTCCCTCCTCTGCCCTTTCAAGAGTGGCCCATGGCACCAGAATTTCTTTGTGGGTCCTGTTTTTTCCCTCCCCCTTAGCTCCAGCTGCTTTTAGGAGCTGTTTTGGAGCGAGGTTTCCATCATTTCAGAGGCTGGTGCTGTTCCAAACCCCTCCAGTGCTCTGGATATTGAAGCTTCAAGGGCTTGCACTTGTGTTTCACATAAAATTCTTGTGATTGCAGGTTCACACAGGATCACTTTTTGTACTTTTTGCAGCATTTCTGGAAGTTTAAGTTACTTCCAGGGTGGGATTTGTCTTACTTCCCTCAGCCCAGTTCCCTGTGTTCTAAAATCAGCTTCCCAAGCAAAGCCATTCCCGCAGCGGGAAGCTTCCTGCTGTGAGGAGCTGTTTGTGGATTCTGATGGAGCCTGACAGACGGGGTCTGTGGCAGTGTCCTCCTTCCCAGCAGCCAGCTCCTGCAGGAAAACACAGTGCAGGACACTCTCTGTGGAGCCCACGGGGCAGCAGAGGGATTTAGCAGCTCTGTCAGGATATTCGGATCACGCGCTCTGCCAGCCCGTGAGCTGCCAGCGTTTATCCAGTGGCAAAGCAGCTCGGAAAGCTCTTGGGACGTGTTGTTCAGGCCCTGGGGTGGGAGGGAAATGCTGTTAATTTGCCCCTTCCCTGTGTTTTTTATCCCTCTCAGCTTTGGGAAGGAGCCTTTTGAGCTCTGACGTGGAGCCAGATTTGTTTTCTCAGCGTGATCCAGCCGCGTGTCGGAATCCGCTTCAGCAGCAGGCAGGAACAGGACATCAGGAAACTGTTGGTTGAATTTCTGTTGCACTAGAAGTTTTATTATCTCCTGTGACCTAAAAATCAGCCTTTTATTAGGAAAAAAAAAAAAGGGAATGTGTTCCCAGTGGGTCCATGTTGATGCAAATCCCACACGAAGAAGTCCGGCTGTGGCCGGCACGCCTGGACATGGGGCCTTTCATCTGTTTTCCCTCTCCCTATTTATAGCAAATGGAGAAGCAACTGGGATCTGTGTCCCTGTGCCTTTTTCCTGGATGTGAATGCAGAGGTTTCAAAGCAGGATTGGTGTCAGAAGGAACGGAGTGAATCAAGGAAGGTGAGGGGCCAAAGGCTGGGAGGACTCTTGGGCGTGCTGGGTTTGCTGCAGCAACCCAAAGAATGTTTATGGACAGGGCAGTGTGGCTTTGGTTATGTCCTTGGAGAGCATTCCCTGATGGAGCTGCACATGGCAATGTCTGTGAGTGGCAATTAAATGTGGTGAGCTGGAATAGGGTTTGAGCCCTTCAAATGGAGGCTCAGGAGAGGAGCTAAATCTTGGGGAGCCACAGTTTGAGATACCTCAATCATTTTTGAACTGGAGTTGGCTCCTGCATGGATCTGCTGGCGTTCCATGCCTTTGGATCATCTCATGCAAAGAAAAGGGACTGGTGTTATTTTATCTTCCTTTCCTAAGTAAAAACCACCATTGCCTAGTTTCAAAAGCCTCAGAGTTCAGTTTCTGGGCAGAGCTGATGATCCAGTAGGGAAATGCTTTGGACCATGGAATGGGATACCCCCTGATCTGAGGCTATGGCCTGAGGGGATTTGGCTCTGCTTTAGGCCAGCTTTTCATTTCAGCTGATTTTCTGTTTTTAGGCAATCTGTGATTCATGGGAGCCCCTGGCTCGGTTCCCAGAGCAGACTCCATGTCTTGAAGGACTGGCAAGTATGGAATAGCCTGGCCACAAATATTTCAGCAGGACACAATATCTCCTGCACCTTTCCCACCTGCAGAACGCTGGAGGTGGATTATCCAGTGATCAATCACTGGTGATAAAATCCTGTTTCCACTGTCATCCAGCCAAACATTCCCTGGCAAACGTGGGCTGAGTGCTCCTGTGGGAACATGCATGTGGCTTCTACCACGCCAAAGAGAGCTGTGTGTGAAGAGCAGGAGTTTCTCCCAGCTGTGCTGCCAGGGACACAAATTCCCCAGCTCTGGGACTCACACTGACCTTTTCATAAAGAATCCAGGGATATCTTTTTCTGGAGCAGCTGGTATTGGATTGGAAGGTCATAGTGGTCATGGAAGTGGTGGGAAGGGAGCTGATTTTCCCAAGGTGACATTGGAAGTCTGTGGGATGAGTGCAGCTGTGCTTCCATTTTAACTCCATCCTTCTTGTCCCTTTGTTCCCTCATCCCCAAAAATCCACGTGCTTTTAAAACACTTGGATTTAAGGCAAGTGTCACTGCCCAGCTGCCAGGGTGGTGCTGCACCTCAGGTGAGCACAGCAGGAACCTGGAGCAGCAGGAACTGCTACTCTGCATTCCCCCAGCCAGTTCCTGCCTTCCCAACTGCAAGGGTGGATTTTCTGTGAAATTTGCCCATTTGTTGTCACACAACTCGCAGGAAAAGAGTTTTCCCCGTGGCTTCTCCCTCATTTGCCTGGAATCAGGCAATGTATTAAAACTGGTCTTGGAGAGGATCAGGCAAGAAGAGGACTTGATTGCAGACATCTCATTTCCGTAGGAAACGGGGCTAAAAATAGGGAAGGAATGTAATGGAGACTTCTTTTTCTTGACACCCCCCATTCCCCCAGCTGGGAATCAGCTTTTGTCCCAAAATCTGTTTATTGCCTCGCTGTTGTTTTCTGGGCCCCAGATGTAGCTGTGAGCCTGATTTTTGGCTTTGGAGAAGCAGGAGCAGGGCTGTTTCCAGCGGCTGATGCACAAGGAGGACACACATGATGGCAATATGGGTTTCTGGGAGAGGTCTGCTGGCTCTCCAGGCTCTCCACAACAGTCCCTGTGTTATCCAGGGGCCCCCCTCCAGCTCTGATGCTGCTGGCAGCAGCTGTGATCCCGATAACCCTGTGGCTGGTTGAGTGCTGATGTCCCCGTGGGCACCAGGACGTTCCCTTTGGACACCTGATAGGGGCTATAAATACCAGGTGGGCTCATGTTCCCTCAAGCACCAAGTGGGCTGTGCCAAGTCACCCCAGATGGCCAGGCTGAGAGATCCCTGTGCCAGAGAAATGACTGCAGCCTTTGGAAAAGGGATTGAGTCTCTGATGTGGGCGTTTGAAGGCTCCACGCCCTTGGCCAGGTCCCTTCTCCCAGCTCCTTTTTTTGTGGCACTGGTGTCAGCTGGGATCTGCATCCCATGCTGTTCTGGAGTTTGATGGAGAGAGCCAAGATGCTGCTCAAGGTGTTGCCAGGCTTGTCCCTACTTCTCAGGATGCCCAGGGCAGCTCCATGCCAGCTCCAGGTACTGCTCCGAGCTGTTACACGTTCCCTGCACACCTGGGTACAGCCTGGTGATGCTGCTGCACCAAAACAGAGCACAAAGTTCGGTTCCAGGGCTGGTGTGGAGTCCTTGCTCTTGGGAGTCTGTGGGGATTTAACTGGTTTGTGTGGAGCCAGGATTCACTTCTCGCCCTGCTCGCGGGACAAGGGGGAAGCCGGGGCTGAGTCAGCTCCTCTTGTCGTTACCGGCTTCCCTTGGGCACAAACATGGGGAAAATCGTGATTTCGGGCAGGAATTTGGGGCAGGCATCGCTCTGGCTGTGTTACTCTGGCTGGAGGGTGTTACACCACTTTCCTCTTTGCTCACTTTTCATAAACTTATCCCGGGAAGGTTTGGGATGGAAGGGACCTCACAGCCCATCCAGTGCCACCCCCCGCCATACACAGGGACACTTTCCATAGCCCAGGTGACTCCGAGCCCCGTCCAAGTGGCTTTGCCGCTTTGTGAGGAGCAGCTTTCCCACTCCGGGAAACTGCGTGCAGGGAAACTGAGGCACAACTCCCGAACCGCCTCCGGGACGGGATGAGCACCGCCTCCGCTGGCCAGCGAGGAGGAGGAGGAGGAGGGCATCAGCCGAGGCTGAGCCCAGCCCGGCCCCCGGGGCGGAGCCGGCGGAGCAGCGCCCGGCGGAGCGGGGAGCGGCGGATCCCGGGGCAGCCCCGGCCGGCTCCGGGATGAGTTTCCCGCGGCCCCTGCGCCGCTCCGTGAGCCTCAGCCCGGCCCGCACCCTGCGCCTCGTCGTGCTGGGACAGAGCGCCGTGGGCAAGACAGGTAGGACGGGGCTCCCCGGTGTCCCCCCCGTATCCCCCCAGCACCTCCCCGGCATCTTCCTGCATCCCTCTGGCATCGCCCTGGCATCCCCCCTGGATTCTCCCTCCGGCCAGAGGGACCAACCTTCCCATGTCCTTTAGAAAGCCTGGACGAGGGACATTCTCCCGATGCCCCCCGGCCTCTGGGTTTTGAGTTTCCTCCCCCTCGAGTTTCCCACATGGACACTTTGCACCGAGGCTCCTTTCCCTTGCCCGAGGGGTCCCCGGCTGCGTGGAGGCCCGAGTTGGACATCAATGACCGGGAGAACTTTCCTAAAAGCCGGACTCGGGATTGGGTTTATCCGGGTGAGAGGAGTTTGCTGCTCCTTCCCAGCGCCCACGGCAGCTCCTCCACAGCCTCGGGCTGTTTTTCTTCAGGAAAACTCCCTTTCCCTGTGCCGTGTTCAGCGCTCTCCGTCTGTGCCTGCTGATGTGGGGGTTTGGGGTACTGTGCTGCGAGCACCTCAGCTCCTTCCTTCATCCCTTTCCTTCCTGGGGATCATGCTTCCCTACTTCCCACTCCTCCATCGCGAGCTGTGAGCACTTGGGGGCAAAGGTGTCCCCTGCAGCACCCAGAGTGCCAGGATTGGGGTCAGAGGCAGGGAAAGCTGTGGATCCATGATCCATGTGGGCACACAGCTGTGCTGCCGTGCCCTTGGGGACAGCGAATGTCCTGCCCCTCTGGAAAAGGGAAGGCATCACAGCAGTGGCACCTGTGCCGGGCTGGAGCCGCTGGAATTGTGTTTCCACGTACAGCAACCGGCATGAACGAAAAATCCTAATTCCCTGATTAAATGGAAGGAAGCAACTCTCAGTTCTCCCTGAGAAATTCTGGAGCTCGGGGTGGGGCTCAGCTCCGGGGTACCGGGGGCGTTTGGCCCCGATGGAGCTGATGGTTGTATGGTGTGTAGGAAACCTTTGGCTCGTCCCCACCCCAAACTCGTGTGTCCCCCCACTGCTGGGCATCCCACCCAGCACACAGCAGATTCCTGGCAGCTTTGGGCTCGTCCTGCGGGTAGCTACGGGGTTTTTGTGCCTCCTCCTTAGGGTGTGATCGTGCCGAGTTAAAAGTTCCTCCGGTTAGGTCGGCTTGCAGCGGCGGGGTTTGTGGCAGTGTGACAGTGACACTGGCCATGGAATTGGGGCACAGGGAGGTAATTGATACGTGGAGCGTGCCAGGAACAGGGAGCAGCCCCCGGGAACGGCAGGCGTGCAGCCTCCCTGAGCGAGTCCCTCCCCATCTGTGTCCCCTGGGCGCTGTTCCGCACGTCCTCCCCTGCCAGGGGACATCGTGTCACCTTCCCCGGGGGCTGTGCCCGAGCCGCCGGGTCCTGCTGCCCGCCAGCCCCCGCGCTGGGGACCAGGACACCTGTCCTGCTGTCCCTGCCCAGCTGGCAGGGGGCATCCCAGGTGATGGATCGAGTGTGGGAGAGGCGAGGAAGGAGCCAAGAGCAGCAGCATCATCGCCTGAGCTCCTGTGGGGAGGACGGGGGAGGCAGCCGTGTCCCCAAGCGGAGGTGACATCTCTCCTGGCCAGGCTGTGACGGAGGGGAGGCTGAAGGTGGATTTCATCCCGGCAGGATGTGAGCGGGCCCCGCTCCGGAGCATCCCCGGGACGAGCTGCTGCATCCATGGGATGCAGAGCCAGGTCGTGAGAGTTGAGGGATGGGAACGACCAAAGGGCAAATCCCATGTGGGCAGCTACAAAAGAGAAAAATAACCCTTGATTCGTACAAGAATTTGGGGGTTTTTTGGAGCAGTTTGGAAACCTTCAGGATCTGGTGACCCGAGACTCTCCGAGCGGGGCTGGGTTTGGGTGCAGCCGCGTGGTTTTAAGGATCAGGGCTGTGTGAATCAGCGGCGGGGGCTGGAAATCCAGCCCAGCTGGGGTTTGTGCTATCCTCTGCTGCTGCTGCCCAGCGTAAACTTTGCCATAACCCGGAGCAGAGCTCTGCCTGCAGCACGTGGAGGGAAGATGGATCGGCGCTGGAGCCGCTCCGCAGCTGCATAAACAGGGCAGCACGTGGGCGAGCATTGGTGCCATCCCCAGGTGCCCAGCCTGGCTCCTGGCAGGTAAATCACCCCTTGGGCCGGCAGCCATCCCCCCCAGCCCACGTTTAAAGCACAGTTAACCCTTTCGGCTCCAAGGAAAGTCCTTCCCGAGGTGACTGATGTTCAGGATGGGGAGAAAAAGCTCCTTATAAGGCTGGGTGGCCGCGGCCGCTCCGCCTGCGGCCGCTTCCCCCACTGGCAGCTCCCCTCGTGTTCCTGCGCTCCAGCCAATTTTTAATCAATCTAATTGGCTCCTCTCCTCATCCCACACCATGTGCTCCAGCTTTGGGTGGTTGCCTGACATATGACACACAATCAGGTGCTTTCTAGAGACCGAGCCTACCTCGTCCTGCTCCCCCCCGATAATTCCATCACCTCTTTGAAGGTGCCTGTAGGTGCCTCCTGCGGGATCCCTGGTTATCTCCCCAGAGCAGCTTGGCTAAATTACCTGCTTTTTTCTTCAAATCATTTCCCTGCTGGGCAGGTTTAAACCCAGAGACAGACTGGAGGGGTAAGAGGATGGTGGAGCCTCCAAAGAGGAGCCAAGCAGGTGTGGGAGGCAGAAGTTCCTTCATCCCTCTTTCCCCTTCTGAGGTTATTCAAGCCTGACCCATGTGAGGTTCCACATTGGTGGGAAAAACACACAGATCCTGATGGGCTTGGTATGTGTCTGTGAGGGCAGGACACCAGCATCATCTGCTGGTGAGCAGCTGAGAAAAACTGAGTTGCAAGGGAAAGGGAGCTCTGAGTGTTGCTGCAGCTTGGTGTTGGCTTTTTATTTCCCCTTGGTTTCTGGAGGGGTTTTCATCACATCCTGGTTCTGGTGAGGTTTATCCTCCTGACACACTCATGGTCTGTTTCCCTTCCTCCTCTCCCTCCTGGCTCTGTGCTTCTGCCTAGCTCTTTTGGGGTTTCCTTCCCCCCTGTTTTTTTCCCCTGTTCCACTAATTTCAATTTCTACTCCTGCTGCCTTTCTAAGTCAGCTCTCAGCCTCTCCACTACCTTTCACTCCCATCTCCATTATCATCATTAACACCTTGAAGCACCTCTTCCACCCTCCACTCCTGCTCTCTCTTCACCCTCCCAACCACGGCTTTCTCCAGAAATTCTCTCTCCAGGCATCAGCACTGCGTTTCCAAAGCAGCTTCCTGGAAAAAATGTTGTGTCCAAAGGCCCCAGGGAGGGTTTTGCCAGCAATTTGGGCTTTGCCTGGCCAGGCTCTGGTGCAGGGATATGCGTAATGAGATGAGGGGGTTTAATTGCCTGAGCTGTGCCTGTTCCTGCTGCTCCTTTGCCCTTGCAAGGAGGAAAAATTAGTCCAGAGGACTGACAGCTCCAATGAGGTTCATTGTGTTTTTTTCCCAGCGTTGACCGTCCGATTCATCACCAGGAGATTCATTGGAGACTATGACCCAACCCTAGGTAGGAAAACTCCTTTTCCTTGGTGCTGTCCTTTTCCAGCTCTGCTCTCTATTCTTCCTCCTCACCCATACAGGCAGCCCTTGAACATCCTGACATCTCCCTGGATCCTGCATGCCTTTTTCCCCTTTCTGTTGTTATTAAGGGAAAATCTATTAGGACAAGCCATCAGATTGCACAGGGAAGTCCTGCAGGCTCAGCCATGGGATCATGGAATCATTTAGAATCACGGGATCACACACAGTCATTTTGGTTGGCAAAGACCTCTGAGAGTCCAACCATGGAACCAACAGTTCCTCTTCAGTTCCTCGAATTCCTTCCCAATCTGCTGGGAGTTGGCTTTTAAGGGACAGGAAGCATTAAGCCCCTGGAGTCTGTGCTCTCATGAATTCTAAGATTTTGTGGTTTTTTTAATTTTCTTTTTTGCATTTGGGTTTTTTGTTTTTTTGGTTTTTTTTTTTTTTTTGAGCACTGATGCCGTGTCCCTGCTGGAATGTCCCAGAAATATCCTCTCCTCCCTTCTCTCCTGTGGAGCCCCTCTCCTTCCCCTGTTGCTCCCACACTTTGGTCACTGCTGCCCTCTCAGCCACCCAGGTGGGCTGTGGCTGCTCCCTGGGGGTTCTCTCACACACCTTTCCTGTGTGTCCTGCCCAGAAATGATCTACAGGCACATGGCTGTCATCGATGGGGAGATGGTGCACTTTGAGATCCTCGACACGGCTGGACAGGTGAGCTCAGCTGGGAAAACACCATGGGACAAGAGCAGCCTGCCAGGGAAGGCAGGCCCTGCTCTTCCACTGGCCTAATTCCTGGTGTCTGGAACAGCATGGTGATTACCTCAGGGAAAAGATGTTTTGGTGAATTTATGTTTAACCTCAGTTAAAGTGTGGCTTTGGGTAAATATCCCCCCATTCCCATGCGGGGCACAGCTGTGCTTCCTGTGCCAGTGGAGCATCCTGGCAGCTCAAGGGAGCGCTGATTCCCTCTATATCCACACCAGGACAGAGCTGATGGCCATCCCCAGCTGCCTCACTGCCTAACCCCCCCCACCCCTGCCCCGGGCACTGCTGTCCCCAAACCTTTCACGGAAACGGCGCCGCGCCCTCGGGAGGTTTCCCGGGGTTGCATTCCAGTGGTGCTTACAGGATCCTGTGCTCTCCAGGAAGAGGACTCCCTGCAGATCGAGGAGAAGATCAAGTGGGGCGATGGCTTTGCCGTGGTGTACTCGGTGACCGACCGCTGCAGCTTCGACGAGGTGATGCGGCTCTGCTTCCTCATCAACCACCTGCACGCCAGCCCCAAGCGCAGCGGCGCCGCCGAGCAGCCGCCCGTCGTCATCGTGGGCAACAAGAAGGACCTGCAGTTCGACAGGATGGTGTCCACCGAGGACGGGGAGAACCTCTCCAAAGCCCTCAAGATTCCCTTCTACGAGATCTCCACGCGGGACAGCTACGAGGAGCCGGTGGCCGTGTTCAGCAGCCTCTACCAGGAGCTGCTCCGGCAGGGCCACTTCTCCCCCGGCTCCTTCAAGAGGAGGACAGTGTCCAAGCTCATGGAGAAGATTCCCAAGATGCAAGCCAGCTCCACCCTGAACTCTGCGGGCAGGAGCCTCAGCTTTAACTCCTTCAGGGACTACATTCCCGAGTGAGCAGCCGGCTCCAGCCCGGCACGGGGCGGCTGCTGGGGCTGTGCCGGCTCTCTCAGGGGAAGGCCAGCGCTGGAGAGGGTGGCACAGGGGTACAAAAGCCTGGGGGTTCTTCTTACAGGGGGCTTTGTGCCAGCAGGGAAGGTTTTCTTCTTCTATCCGATCCCTTTTTCCCTCCTCTTCCTCCGGCACGGCTGCGGTGGAGCCGAGGTGACTCCAGAGGTGTTGGGACAATCCCTTGGAGGGAGGCTCAGCTCTGTTTTGCTGGGGCTCAGACTCAGCACAGACACATCTGGGGGGGCTTCCCCCCTCCCCTGAGCTGGCTGGGTGTGTCTGTACCCCAAATCCAGCACCCACTGTCCTGGAGGGCTGTGCTGGCTCCCGGGCTGGCCATTCCCTGGGAATGGAGCCTGTTTCCTCAGTGTGGCTGGTGAGTAAAACCCCTGGATCCACAAACCCTTCCAGCCCATCCAGGCTGTGCTCAGTAGCATGGACACAACAGAGCTGATTGCAGAAGCTGCCTGCAGGTCTGTCTGTCTGTCTGCTCATCCACTGCCCTGTTCCCAGAGGGAAAATCACCACTGGCTGAGGACTTCTCATTTTGCACAGGGATGGGGCAGGAAAGGCATGGGAAGGAGCCAGGCTCGTGGCTCATATTCCTCCCCTCCCTCTGGGTGTTGGGGGCTGTGTGGCTGTTCTGGGACCCTGTGGTGTGACTCCCCTGTCTCCCCCTGTTGTGACTGACCCCATTGTCTGCTGCCGTGTCCTGTGACAATAAAAGCCGAGTTCCCAATGCCTGTGGGGCTCCCAGGATAGGTTATTTTAGGGAGCTTAAAGAAAGGCATGCACGATGTGAAATCACCCTTAAATTAGGGCTGGCATCCCCTTATCCTCCCCCTGAGCCCTGGCACCATGCACCCTCCTGGCTCCCTCCTCCCTCCACTTATCCCACCTCCCCAGCCTGCTCCAGAACCCATCCAGACACCCTTTTTCCTCCTACAGCTCCCAGAGTTGTTCCCTGGTGCTTCTTGTGTCTATCCAAGGGGTTTCCCTCCAAGGAAGGGAATTCATTCTATTCCATTTTTCTTCATTTCTTCAACACCCACATTCTCCTGTGGGGGGAAAATAAGCCCCATCAAGGAGCTCGGCCAGGAAAGCAATTTGGGGCTGCTCCTTCTCAGCACCTTCATTAAAATCTTAATTTTATTGAATTAAATTTAATTTAGTGAATTCAAATTTGCTCAGGGCTCTGTGTATGGGCAGAGCTCAAATGGGGGCTGGACAAGGGCAGGGTGAGGGGGTGGGGAAGGTATTTTTAGGGGGTTTAAGGCATTCCCAAGGGAGCTGAACACTGGGAGCTGGGTTGGGGGTTTGTGATCCTGCAGCTGGAATGGATGTTGCTGTCCTGGCTGGAGAAGAGCCAGTTTGGGAAGTGCTGGGATGGGGAGAGAAGAGCTCAGGAGGGATTAAACTCCACTGGGCTGCTGAACACACACTTGAGCCTGTCAAATGAAGGATTTGGGTGCCCTCATTCCATGTCACTCAGTTCCCAAATATCCTCAAGGCTTGTCCAAGGGCATGGATTTAGCTGCTGGCTGGAGCCGGGCATGACGGAATCCCACAATATTCAGCAGGAATTATTCCAAGTGATGGATGAGACAGGAGCAGCTCATAAGCAGGAAGCCAGGCCAGTGCTGGAACAGCATCCCCAGCACTCCTGGCAGTGGAGGAGCCCTCGGCACAGCCAGGATCACTGTCCTGGAGTAACCCCAGCCCTTTCTCATATCCCGAGGAATCCAGAAGGCTCCATGTGGTCACTGCTGCAGCCCCTCACCAGGGCTCCTGGCCCTGCCTGCTATAATTAGCACCAAACCTCATTAGGAGAGGCAGGGGCAGCTCTTGAGGACTGGTAATTGCTAATTACTGGAAGCCTCTGATGGCTCTCCAGGGGCAGTTTCCTCTCCCTTATAAAGGAAGGTCTGAGGATGCAGCGTTTGTTGGGGTGGGGAGAGGTTTTGGAGGGTGGGAGGGGAATTCTAGGGGGCATAAATCCTAAATTCCTGTGGTGAGAGGTCTGCAGGGGTTGGGCAAAGAAGAAGGAGGAGAAGGAAGAACAAAAACAAGAAGATGAGGAGGAGGAAGGTCTGTGCCTTCCTTGGAGCAGAACCTGAAATTTCAGAGCCCTGGGCAGGTGAGTCCAAGGCAGGTCCCTGGAAAGGAGATGTCCAAAGCCCCTTGGAGGGCACATGTGGGTCCATGGGATGTGGGACCTGCAGCCTCTTCCCTGCCAAGCAGAATAATGCCACTAAAACAACATTTCAGGGGTGTTTGGGAATGGAAGTTGGGAATGGGGGCTGAGGTTTGGTTTGCCTTGGAGCCCTCCCAAAAATCCCACAACTGTCCTTGGGGAGCACCAGAGAGAACTCCCCCAGGGAATAGGGATTGATGGACCCAGGGTGTCCCATGCTGATCCCCTGGGTGGATATTCCTGTGTGAGGGAAGTGCCACCTGTCTGATGTCCTGAAGGTTGTCCTGGGTGTCACCTCTCTGGGGACAGCTGGCTGTCCTGAAGGTTATCCTGCCCTGCACCTTTCCAGTCTGCTGTTGCTCAGCTCCACGGAGAGAAAAGGAACAATTTTGGTCTCATCATTATCCAAACAGCATCTCCAGGGCCGGGATTGAATTTGGCAGTGGGCAGGGGCTGCAAATGTGCTCACCAGATTTCTGGGAAGCTTGAGAGAGGCAGATGAGGCAGAAATGTCCTTTCCAAGAGCTCCCTCACTGTGCTCATCCCCAGCAGCTCCCTGCCATGCCAAGCCCCCCAGTTATCCCCCTTTGTCCCCTCTGTCAAGGGGTTTCCTGGAAAACCAAAATCGTGGCCTGAGGATGGGGGGTGCAGCTGCTCTCTCTTTGCAGCCACAGCTTTTATCATCAGTTGTGCCTTGTTTTAATTAACAAAAAAAAACAAACAAAAAAAAAAAACCAAAAAAAAGGGGAGGGGGTTGAGGCTTTTTGAAGGCTTCTCCTGGAGGAGCAGCACATGGATCTGGCCTCACCACAGCCCTGTTCCTGAGGAGAGTGGAATTGTCAACAGCCCTTTCCAAGCAGGTGCTGCCTCCAGAGATCCCAAATCAGCACCCTCAGCCCATTCTGAGGGATTTGAGCTTGGAGCAGGAACACTGAGGGTGTCCAGCTGCAGCAACATTCCCTGGATTTCAGGTACCTGGACTGGGTTTGGAGGTGCAGGGGTGCAGGTGCCCCTCGAAGGGGGTTTTCCTCAGCACAGCAGCTCTTCTCTACCCAGATTAGAAATTTTATGGAATATTGTGCATTAGGAACTTGGGTTTGGTGTCCCCAAAATATCAGGCTTTGCCTGATGGGAAAAGGAGGGTAAGGGGAACATGGTGGGGGTGTTTCCATCCCATCAGTACCAGCCAAAACTGGCAGCTGGAGCTGGCCGCTTTCCAGCTAGAACATTATCCATCCATGGATTCTTTCAGGTGCTCCAGGCTGTTCCCCAGCCTGCCCAAAATCTGTTGCTTGACATGAGATCCTCTTGAAAGCCTGGATGGACACAAAGAGCCCTGAAATCCAGGCTGGATTCCTGGTTCAGGGGACACAGCTGGGGTGGGAAGGGACAATGGTCTCTTCCAAGGGCTGTTCCTGTTTATAAAGCCACGTTGTCAGTGCAAGTCCTGCTGCTCGTTTTTTTGCTTTATAAAAAGCTGTGGAGTTCATGAAAATCTGGGAATTGCTTTCCAGGAAGAAATCTGGGCTGAGATTTGGGGATTTAGGAACCCCATCACCCTTTCTGCCTTTTTTTTTTTTTTTTTTTAATCTGAGCAATAGCTCAGCTCCAGTGAGGTGCCCAAAGCTCCCTAAGGCACAGAGAAATCCAGCACAGCCAAAGGCTTTTGCTGGCCCTGAAAGGCAAGGCTGGGAACTGCAAGGGGAAGGAAAACCCAAGAAGAAACACCCACGATGGCACACTAGCAGGTTTATTCCCAGGATGGATTCTGAAGGTATCTTTTCCCTTTGGATAAACTCTGGGAGGGCAGGAAGATGGGATATCCATGTCCAGCCACATTGCCAGCTTCAGGGAATTCCCTCTGGTTCATCCCTGTGTCTCCCAGCTTGCAGAAATCATGGATAAAAATTAAGAGTTTGGAGGCTTTTGAGGTGTTCTGGGGTCCATTCCCATGAGGAGAGTTTTGGGATGAGGCTGCTTCCCACTGGGGAAAATGGGGGAGAAATGCCAAGTCCTGGAGACACTTTACTGCTCCCACCACTTCTGCTTTGCTCCTGGCCAACCCACACAGCTTTCCTGTATTTTTTTTCCTCTTTAATAATAATATTTAAGAAACCCCAAACCAGAAACCCCAGGAGGGTCTGGCTGGGAAGCTGCAGCTGTAATTGCTGGTGCTTAAAGGCTGTAGGAAAATATTGATGAAAAGGGCAGGGCCTTCCCAAGCGCAACCCCACAAAAGTGGAAAATCTCCCTTTTTCCAGCAAGCCTGAAAGGTGATGACAACTCTGGAAAGGAGTGTGATCCACAGGTTATGGAAGCCTCTTTTAGGGGACAGTGATCCTAAATCCCAGTGGGAATAACCCTTAGCTCCTGTTTTCTGGCTGTTTCACCAAAAAGCTTGGATTCTCAAGCTCTGCTTATGGATGCTGGTGAGCTAAGAGTTTGCAGCCTCCCATTCCATCCCTCCCTGGACACTGCCCACCCACAGGTGCCACATCCCATATGGCCCAGGGAACCTGGAGGGCTGGCAAATCCCAGAATCCTGGCATGGTTTGGGTTGGGAGGGACCCTAAAGCCCATCTACTTCCAACTCCTCAGCAACCTTGGAGCTTGGAAAGCCCCACTGGATATGAAAACAGCAACCTCAAGGTCTTTTCAACCCTGAAAAGTCATCAAGAGGGAAAAGATGCTCCATTTTGCATAGGAGGAGATGTTAAAATGTTTAACAAAAAAAAAACCTCTGAAAGCAGAGGGGCAGGACACCCTTCTGGAATCCAGGGAGCCACCCCGAAATATTTTTTTTCCCTGTGGCCATTCAAGGCTAAGTGGTTTTTGTTGGCAGTGGGAGGAAGATGAAGGGAGGTTTCACTGCTCGTGGGAGCCAGTTCATGCTGAGGATGTGATAGATCCATTCCTCCTCCCAAAAAACAGGAGTTCTGGAAGGGTGGGAGAGGCCACAGCCAAAACCCCGGGGCCATGTGCAGAGTTGGGGGGGCCCCAAACTTGGCCAAATATTGAGTTGATAAAAGCTCCAGCAGGATTTTTCCCTGGGATTTGAGCTGCTTTTTTTAAGAAAAGGTTTTTTAACCATCCTCATTTCCTGCTATCCCACCTAGGCTTGGCCTCCTGTCCCTGCTGATCCCATTGCATCTGCGCCATCCCGGGGTTTCCCTAATCCCACCTTGGGGGCCCCTCTGCCATTCCATGGATGTGGTTTAATCTTGTGCCATGTGACAGAGCTTTGCCTTCAGCTGCTGCAGCCAAACAGCCTCATCAGCTGCCCCCCTCTCAGCCCATTTTGTGGTGGGAAACAGGGAATTGCCAATCCTTGGGCAGCTTTTGTGGCTTTTGGGTGCTGCTGTCGCATCCCTTTGTCCCCCTTGGACAGAGGATAAAACCTTCCTGCTGGACCAGAATCCTTGATCATCCCAAAGATCCCTTTTTTGCCTCTCCTCTGCCCTCTTCTGCAGGTTTTGCAGCAGAACTGAGCTCTTTCTGGGGCACATGGATCTATAAAGCCTCACAAGAAATTCCATTGGCTCCAGCTGATGCTATGGGTGAGCATTTCTGAATCACCACAGGTTTATTCACTTCTACTTGTTCTCCTTTTCCAGGTCATGGGGAGTATTGGGCCCCTCAAGTGCCTGTAACACTCCTGGTGGAAGGAACACCCCTCCTTGCTTTTTTTTTTTTTTTTTTTTTTTTAATTTTTCTCTTTATTTTACCAAGTTTTGGGGTCCCATGCATCCATCACCTACAGCTTTGATGTAACTTCTAAGGACTGCATTCCCAGGGGATCCCCAGCCCCTCTGGGATGGATTTTGTGGTTTCCTAGCTCATATCCAAGTTTATTTTATCTATTCTCCTTATCCTGGATCTGCATCCTCTTCCACTCTGAGTCCCTTCTTGTCCTGATGCTATCCACCATTTTCTCCTCCATCCAACACTGGATATTGTCCCACCTGCAACGAAAAGTTAATCCTGGAGAGGAAAAGCCCCATCCAGGGGCTTATTTGGGCCATAAATGAGAATTTTCCTAGTGGATTTGGCTGTCCTGGGATTCTCCTGGAGCCTGGGGTGAGCAGGGCTTTGGCCTTGGGATTGGTGAGGTTTTGCCTGGATGCAGGATGGGGAAACACTTTTAAATCCCAAGTGTTTTATATCTTGGCAGCCAACAGGTTGTAATATAGCTTAGAAAACCCAGGTCTTCCCTGATCACCTGTAGACATGGTGAGATGACTGTGGGTGGGGACTGGAGCATGGAAAAATTGATGGAAGTCTCAGATTTCCAAAGTTTTTGCACTGGTGGGGATTGCAAGTGTCCTGGGAAGTGGCTTCCCTGTGGTTTTGGGTGCAGGCAGCACCATTTTGGCAGCCCTGGAGTTAATCTAAGGGAGGGTCCAGTGTCTCATGTGAAGTAGAAACAGGGATAAAACCCCCCAAAACTGGATAACACCAACAAAAGCCAAAGCAGGAGAACGAGAGGACTCAGCATTCCCAGGGACTCCCATCCACGTGTGGATTCACAGGTGTGGAGTGAACACTCAGTCAAAGCCACCTCAGAAAACTGATTCCACTTTAAAATGATTCCCCTGTGGATAAAAGCCTTTAAAAAGGAATATTTTAATGTCCTGCCCCTGCTGGGGATGCAGCCACCTGCGGCTACGTGCGGGCTGCAGGGGAGCGGGCGGGAGAGAGAGAGGGAGGGAGGAGGGAGCTTGGCTTAAGTAACGCTCCTGGGCTAGTCTGGATCAAGTTCCTTCGGCTCCGGACGCGGCCAGGAGGGAAAATTGCCCTGGGAAAGAGAAGGGAAACCTACTGGTGGTGGGAAAAGCATCGAGGACACTTCGTGGGCTGTGACAGCATCTCCGAACCGGCTTTTAGGTAAGAGGGTGACGCGGGAGTGGCTGTGCTGTGCCAGCGGAGGTGGTGGCACCATTCCCAGCCTGCCATCGGGATAGAGGGACAACCCAGTGCCACCCCACGAAGGTGTCACCACAGGTGACCCCTCACCTGGAGGAACAGGGGGTGCCCGCTCCCTCGGGCTCAGCCGGCGCCCAGACCCTGCCCACAGGCGCTTTTGCTCTGCGCTTTATCCAAACGCTTTCCAGGGAAGAGAGGGGATGGAAAGAGGATGTTGCATGCTCTCCTTTCTCGACCCACCCCGGGATGTTCTCCTGCACCCCTGGCTCTTCGCTGCCGCTTCCAAAGCGAGCAGGGAAGTGATGCCAAACCCCACGGAGCAGCGGAGGCTGGAGCCGATTCCCACTGCCCGCGGCCCCATCTCCCTCCCGGGCTCTGGGCCACGTGTGTCCTCCTCCTCCTCGGTGTCACTGGGTGCTGCTGGCTGTGCCAAGGGGCTGAGCCACTGTCACCGAGCCCAGCAGTGGGATTTACTGTAAGGGACTCCCCATAGCTCGGGATCGGTGCAGAGAGAACACTTGTTTGCAGCTTTACTTCTTTTAAACGATTTTAAAAATTTCATTAGTTTTTTGTGCATGCTTTTGGAGCTATCCCAGAGGATCTTTTGGAGCTATCCCAGAGGATCTTTTGGAGCTATCTCAGAGGATCTTTTGGAGCTATCCCAGGGGGTTTTCTTTCCCGTGCTGCTGCAGGAGGGGAGGGCAGCGGAGCCGCAGCATCCCCGCGATCGCACCATGCCCCTGTCCCGCCACACCGGCCAGATCCCGGAGTCCACCTGGACCCTGAGCTTCAGGGAGATGACGGAGCCCTGGAAAGGCGCCGTGGGCTGCCTCGGCGTGGCCGTGTTCTTCGCCATGACCATCGGCATCATCTCGTGGCAGGCGGTGGAGCAGCCGCCGGAGGAGTGGGTGCTGCGGGGCCGGGAGGCGGGGATGCTGTGGGAGCGCGGCCGCGGCGCGCTGCTGCTGCGGGCGCTGCCGGCCGGCCGGCCCGTGCTGGCCATCGCCGTGGGCAGCGTGCCGGCCACCGAGCCCCCGCCGCCCCGAGACCGCTGCTGGCACGACGGCGGCCAGTTCTGCTATTCCTGGGAGGAGGATGCCGAGCTGCGGCTCTCCCTGGAGCCGCCGGCAGCTCCTGGGACCGAGTGCTACGGCGTGCGCTGGACCCCGCTGCGCCCCGACGTGACCCTGAAGGTAACGGGGGCCCCTCCGTCCAGCTCCCAACCCTTTGGGATCCAACAAGGGATGGTCTGGCCCCACCATAACCCCCCATCTCAGTTATGGGTTCCCCATCTTCCACAGTCAGAAGGTGCCGGGTGGGAAAACTTGGAAATATCGTGGCCCCAAAATCCTGTGGTGGTGCCACGTTGGTGACCCCGGGGTGGGAGAGCTGTGTTTATATGGAGACGGAGTAAATACCCACTGGAGATGACAATGCTGGCGAGAGCCTCTTCCAATACAGACACAATGGGCAGCTCCCGTGGGATGGGAATAATCTGTGTCCGCCGCTGCAAACATTTTTGGTACCATTCCCTGTTTTCTCACTCAGTTAAATAAAAGCAGACTCTGGGAAGGAGCCTTAGGAGGGGAAGGAGAAACGCTGTCGGAGCAGGGTGCACAGTTGTGGGGAGCCCTCAGAACAGAGAGGAAAGTGGAATAGGATTCTCTGGGATGGAGGATTCTTCCCATTTAGCCATAAATCTAAAATAATAAAAAATGACTAAAATCTTTAGCCATAAATCATACATTTGGATGGGTTGATGGTGAGTGTCACATCTCTTCCACTGACATTGGTGTGAGGCATTTGAGAGGATGAGTGAGACAGAATAGGATTTCCCCTGCTTTTTTTTTTTTTTTTTTTTTTTAACCCAAACCATTGGAAAATATGATCCAGCGAAATCTGAGTTAAGAACAGACTGTTTTCCCTCTTTCCCAGCTGGTGTAATGAGTTCAGCTGACACCTGGTACAGCTATTCCGAGCCTCCAGGGTTTCCACTTTAATAATTTACATCTTCTCCCCACCCCTTGGAGAGACTTAACCTCTCTGCGCCCCCGAGCTCAGAACTCCAGGAGGCTCTGAAGCCTCAGGATCGGGAATAAACATGGGGTGGGTTGAGTGAGGGGTCTCCAGGTCCCCTCTCCCACCCCAGGCCCCCTTCATGGCCCCAGATCTCTGGGCTTTTGGGGAAGCCCATCCTGCCTGCGGAGTCACGAGGACGCTAAGTCCTGCTGATCCCTCGATTTGGCAGGAAGGGGAAAGTTTGAGAAGCTTTGAAGTGAAAACTGATGATTTCTGGCAGGAGGCGGGCCAAGGATGGGGATGTCCTCCATCCCAGGGCTCTGTCAGGCCTACAAGAAGTGCCTGAAATACCCAAACTGAGTCTTTTGAAGGAAATTCTTGTTATCAGCCCTCGGGAAAGAGGGAAGCTCTGCCTTGGGAGGGAGGATGTGTCACCCTTGGGACACTGGTGCTATCAAGGTGAGGGATTGAGATGGGGCTAAAAGCTCTTGGGGACAGCTCCACTTGCAGATACACCCCAGAAACTCTGGGGAAGGCAGCTGGAGAGCTTAATGTGTTTGTTAAGTTAAACGGGGGGGGGGGGGGGGGGAAAGCACCAGAGAAAGAACACCAAATTAAAAATACCAACCAAATAAAAAACCTGACTAAATAAAAAAACCCAAACAAAAAAAACCCAAACCAAAATACATAGATATTCCAACTGGATTTCTGAGAGTGGCCTCAATGCATTTTAAAGCCATTTGCTTGAATTTCCCCCTTGGTTGTCCCATCCCACAGCCACTCACACCTGCAGAGTCTCTCCACTCAAACTTTGCAGCATTTTTTCACCTGTGACTCAGAGGTGTTTGATAACTGTGGTGGGGTGCAGAAGTGTGATTTCTGTGGCAGTTTGATTTTATTTGTGCTCCTCTAAAAAAAACTGGCAGGCTTTGGGAAGCACTTCTTGCTTTTCCTCTGTTTTTTAAACAAAACCATGATTTTTCACTGTAAAAGGACCACCTTCTACTAGCGCAGTTTGCTCCAAGCCTGGCCTGGAATACTCCACCTGAGTATTCCTCGCTCTTTGATGATGTTTTCCTGGCTGCAGGATTGTTTTTCCATGGCCAATGTCTCCTGGTATGGAGGGCCAAGCCTGCGTGCCCAGCGCTGGCCCCTGAACGGCGCCGAGAGCCCCGCGCAGCCCTTGGTCAGCGGCGACCTCAGCACAAACCCCGACGGCTTCGGGCCTGTCCTGGAGAGATATTTCCTGGGATCCACAGGTAAACACCTTGCTTCCCTGTCCAGTGTGCAACAGCCTCAATCCTTGTGCTTCTCTGCCCCTCTCCTCACCTCTGAAGCAGCTGGTTTGAGAGCAGTAGATGTCTCCGGAAAAAAATATCCTGCAGATGTAGCAGCAACAGTGGGATGAGTCCCACACCGCCTCATCCCTGTAGGAAAGGTGTGAAACTGAAGCTGGTTGCCTGAGGATGGGTAGCTCAAGTCACTCCAGGGACATCCTGTGCTCTCTCTGTGCCTGGTTTGTTTTTAAGCCCAGACCTGTGCACATTGCTGTATCTCCAGCTCCACTCCAGCAGCTTCCTGATGCCGCTGTGGGATGCAGAATTCAGGCAGGAGTTCAGCTGCTGTGTCATTTTTGGGGGTATATTTAGATTATTCTGCAGAACATCAAACATCAGGTATTACCCCAAATTAATCCAATGAGCTGCAGCTGCCATGAGCTGCCGAGGCTGTTGATTGCTGAGCAGAAAGGCCAGGAAAGGGAGAAATCCAGCCCTTGAAAGGTATTTTGGAGTCTACAAGGGACTAGCAGGAGCAGGGTGGGAACGGCTGGATCCATGATGGGATCAACCCGGGAGGGGACCAGCAAGGCTCTGCCCCGCTCACCCCTGTGGTTCCCAGGACTGGCTGTTGCCAACACACCGTTTTCCCACATTTCCCCCACAGGAGTGACGGTGACGGTGGCTCCCGACGTGTCCCTGCTCCTGTCTCTGGAGAGCCAGCAGCAGTTCTGCCTGCAGACGCCGGCGGGGCGAGCGCAGCCGCTGCAGTACCAGCTCTGCGTGAGCGCCGAGGTGGCGGCCGCGCACCGGCAGGCGGCCGGAGCCGCTCGGACACCGCCGGACACCGCGCTCCTGCGGTGAGCACTGCGGCCCTCCCTGCTGGGAACCCTTCCAAGCGTCCACCTCGCTCTCCAAGCGTCTCATGAGGTGTTGGGTCGTGGTTGTTTTTTTTAAAAAGAGTCGAGCAGTTGCTATAAAGTTTATTGCAGAGGCGCGTCAGTTTTGAAAGGCACAGTCACAAACGTTAAAGTCTATGTTCAAGTTTTTGGCAAAGAGTCCTAAATGAAAGTAAAGTCCCAATTAGAAGCTGTTCTTGTTGGCATCCCAGCAGGTCCAATGTTGCTGCAGCAGTTCTTATCTTTTTTGGGTAATGATGATGATGGTGATGGGTAGAGAAGAAAAGTGAGAGAGCAGGAGCAAAAGCTAATCTCTCCATGTACTGGTTTGAAAGCAAAATCAGTGAGAGACTCCAAGTCAGAAATACAATTTAATAGGAAAAGCCATAAAAATAAAATACATGCAATAGTACGAAAGAAAAACCACTGATAGAGTCAGAATACAATCTGACACCCTGTTTGTTAGGGTGGTGGTAGCAGTCCAGAGGAAATGGTGCTCTTGAAGCAGTGATCCTGTAGAATGATCTGGTAGCTCTTGTCCTCTGGAAACCAGGGGGTAAGGGCTGCTTTGGTGTTCCAAACCTCAGCTTTTATCTAGGTAGGAAAGGCTTGGCTCCTCCTCCTGGCTGGAGCATTTCCCAATGGGATGATGTAATTTTATCAGTCATGCAGTGGGACTCAGTGGCCCATTAAAGATGGGTCATGGGAAAGATAAAGAACTGTCTTGGTTTGATTTAGGTTTGCCAATTTTAATATACTCAATTTCTCTTTGAGATAGGATTTAGGAGCAAAAACAAGGCAGGCCTAAAACTTAATAGGGTATATAGAAGAAATTTATTAATAACACAGAGAAAATAAGGAATTTGGAATAAGATCTCCAGATCACTCCCTCCTCCCCCCCACCTTCCATGTTTCTTAACAACAACATACAGAGACACTTCAGTCAGTCATTTACTTAAATAATCTTTCCAGTTCACTCAAGAGAGAGAAGCTCCTTCTTAGTTTAGCCATTGGGTTTGTCTTCACTTTCACAATTTGCATCCACCCAGCAAAATCTGCAAATCACGAAACTCCTCCCCATCTTCACAGTCTTTCCAGAGCTGTGTTATGGGTTATGTAAAAAAAAACCCCAACAACTCCCGAGGTACTACTTTTAAGGGCAAGCTGTTCAAAGGCAAAAAGTTCTCTTCGTTTCTTTTTCTATCAAATGTCTCTGTTCATCTTTCCAGTCTCCAGAACAGAGACCCCCATTCCCTCGGGGCAAAGGATCTTTTTTCCTCAAACACTTAAAGCCTACTCCAAGTAGTTCTCCACAGTTCAAAGGAATTTTCAGTGTAGACCAGTCTCCCTTACAAAAAAGGTTCTTTTCTGCCAATCTTTTCATGACATCTCCTATATCTCTATCCATCTAGAAACTTGGCTCCCACTTGACTGACTTAAGTATGCTCCCTGCTTTATTCCTCTCATTCAAGGGAGGTCAGGAGATCTGCAGTCTTATCTGAGCATTAGAAGGGTTAAAATTGCATCCAGAAGGTGAAGGGAGATGGGCAAGGCCACTCAGACTGTGTGAGGGAGACTTGGCTGGACTCTGTTCCAGCTGCATTTCTCCCAAGCTGTGTGGGCAGCTGGGGGGAAATGAGGATCTCAGAAAAGGTTTCCCTTTCCCCTGGCCATCAGGGCCCCCAGTTGAAAACAGTGGAGGGGTCTTGGTGAGTCCCCCACCCCTGCCTGGCCAGGCCACGTGGGGAGGGGCTGGGCTGGGCCAACCTTACTTTTCTGGAGGCTGGAAGGCAAAACAGGGAGTTTCACTTTACCAATGTGATTCATGAAAGTGAAGTAACTTTTTAATTGGTTAGCCAGGCTGTTAATTATTACATCAATTTTCCAATTGATCCCTGCACTCACAGAGGAACCTCTCATAGAGGAAATGGCCCCTGTGTGTGTCTGAGCTCTGTGCTCCTTCTCTTTTCATGCAAAACCAGCACAAGAACATTGCCCCATCTGGTTTTAACAGATGGCCCATTAGCAGCGGATGTCTCCTACAGAGATAAGAATCACTGCCCTACCTGGTTTTAGCAGATGGTGGTAGAACACATACTTTTGGGCATATCTTTACATTATAACCTAGGACACTCCCCAATGCATAGATTCTTATATACAAATTACCCAACAAGCTAAAAACACAAACTCGAACCATTTTTTCTTAACTAATTAGAATTCTAGTTACATATAAACTATGCATATGGTCTATCTTGTTCTATTTAAAAAAGCAATATTCTTACTATACTTTTATTATGTCTAAAACTATGCTTCTGGAGTTTCTACGGAAACACTAGTATCTATACTATATATATAAAAAATACTATATATATATATATATAAAATATACTATATTTTTTAGCCTTTACTATAACTTGTGCTTCTATACTGGTAGCTAAGACTTTCCTTCTCAAAAGCACTTAAAACATATTCTTTCCTACTTACTTGCTTATTCTAAAACTAAAAGTTACACCTCTGCTTTATGTGCGTGTGGCTTAATATACTTCAATCCATCTAAAGGTTTTAAGTCAATCCCTGCTCTCCGATTTCTCTCTGAGAGACTCTCGGCTTACAGACCCCAACAATGAGGAATTTCCCACCCTGCAGGTCTCCCATCTGGCGGTACCACGGCCCGGAGGGTTCTGCTGCCAGAATCAGGCGAGGCCTGAGGTCGCTGGTGAGGAGGCTGAAGCGACATCGCCTTCAGGAGGGCGTGGTGGCCCTGGGGGAGCGCGGCACCGCCGTCCTCGCCGCCGCGGTACTGCCATCCTGCCATCCTCCGGGCACGTGGGGAGCCTGGTGCTCCCACAAACCCCTCATCCTGCCCTTTCCCGCCCGCAGGACCTCGTGCCCCAGGAGCGCAGGAAGAGGCAGGCCCTGGGGCTGGTGGAACCTCTGGAGCTCTCCATCACGCTGTCCCCGTACGCCAGCGTCACCTCCCCGCTGTTCCTGCGCTCCCTGCGCGGAGGAGAGGCTGCAGGCTACTGGCTCAGCCGCCAGCCCCGACCCGGGGGCAGCTCGGTACAGGCTCCAGACCAAAATTAAAGCTGAATAAACCCACTCAGGTTTATTATTTACCGAGGGACACAGCCTGTGCTGGCACAATTTCCACTTCCAGTGTTCAGAAGGTTCCCCAGCTTGTGTGGCCATTTTAATGATCCTCAGGGATTTTTAGGGGGTTGAGGGAGTTGATGCCTGCACCATGACAGTGCAGGGTGGGATGGGGGCAGCAGGGCATCCCCCAGCCTTGCACTCTGGCATCAGCAGGATATTCTATAGATGTGACAGGGATTGCCATCCTCCTCCGCAGATCCCGCTGCTGACCACCTGGAAGGGGCAGCTCTGCGCCCGCCTGAACGTCACCAGCGAGGCAGCGCTGGGCTGGTACCTGGCTCGTGCCCAGCGCCTGCAGCAAGCGCTGGGGGCCACCTACATGGCCTTCGAGGGAGTGGAGGGCAATTCCTTCCTGGAGCAGGATGTTCCTGCTCCTGCTGAGCTGGAGAGTGATGGATACACGGAGCTGCTGGCGGCGGCGCTGGCGACGCTGGGCAATGGCACCATCGTCAGTGCCGGGACCAGGTGGGCACCAGGAGAGGCTTGGCTGGGGCTGACGGATACAAGGGCTCACTGGGGTTGAATCAGTGCTTGGAATATGTTCCTGGTATTCTAGATGTTTCTTGGCAGCCAGGGCAGTATATTTGGGTTAATGATCCTTGTGGGATTTGAGAGTGGCGAGGCCCTGGCATAGGGTGCCCACAGAAGCTGTGGCTGCCCCATCCCTGGAAGTGTCCCAGGCCAGGTTGGACAGGGCTTGGAGCAACCTGGGATAGTGGGAAGTGTCCCTGCCCATGGCAGGGGGTGACACTGGATGGACTTTAAGGTCCTTCCCCACCCAAGCCATTCTGGGACTATAATCTGGCCCCAGTGACTCCCAAGCCAGCCGGGCATCATGGAATTTCAGTTCCTGCGAGCTCTCTAAGCACCCTGAAGGGTTTGTGTTGTTCCCCAGATCCAGCCACCTCCCTCTGTTTGTCCAGATGAGCCCTCTGCACTCTGACTGGAGCCATATGGGGCTGAAGGGGCTCATCCCCTCTGTGCTGCACTACAGCCTCCTGGGCTACAGCTTCTTCATCCCTGATGCTGTAGGTAAGGACTGGTTTTCCTTTTTTTTTTTTTTTTTTTTTTTTTCTGGCTTCTCTGCAGTGAATTTTGCAGCTTTTTTCCCAGCATGGGAGGTACATTTGCACCAATGGATGCTTGGTGTATTTTGCTCCTCAGTTTTCCATTGTGCTGGCTTGATCGGGATGAATGTTACCAGGGGAAAAAATGAGGAATTAAAAGCAAAAGTATATGTTGTAAATACTGCCAGGCAGCTCCAGCAGCAACCAGGTCTCTGGGGATGCCCTTCCCAGAGTTCCACCACAGCCCACCCTTGTGGGGCTTGGCTTGGGCTAAATCCCACCTGGCACAGCCAGGATCTGCATCCCAGACTCCTGGCTGGGAAATGGATATTCCTAAAACCCCAAAAGCTCAGCTCCAAGCCTGCATATCTGCTCCAAAGCAAAATGGCTGCAGAAACTCTGAAATAAAAACTTTATAAAAGGGCAAGAAACAACCTTTAATCAGGGCCAAGTGGATCCTTTTTCTGGGAGCTGATGGAGTTAGTGGTGGTTAAAACATGCCCTGAGGGTGCAGGGGTTGTGCAGAATCGTCAAACACGGAGAGTTGAGCTAAACAACAGCCCTGAAATAGGGGTTGAGAGCAATATTTCAATTTGGCCTCTATTTTTAGCCTGTTTTCCTTAGAAAATGAGGCTCGAGTAATCCCAGCATGGGAGTTTGCTTCCCAAAGAGGTGCTGGAGCCCTTAGCTTGGAAGGATGAGAGAGCTGGGCAGATTGCTGCCAGGGGCTGTGTCCCAACAGCCTGGGAGCTGCAAGAGTTGGGAATAGCCTCTGGAGGAAACAGGAATTTGTGGATGGCTGGGTGAGCCCTCAGCATGGGGGGACTGTGCCATTTCCAGGGAAGCTGTGCCAGGTTTCCAGAGCCATGGCTCCCAGGGATGCTCTGGCTCCCAGGGGCGCTTTGGGCACTGGAAGGAGCTCTGGGGTTTCCCAGGAACATTTTCATGGATGTGAGAGTCTCACTCCAGCCCCACATTCCTGCAGGAGGGAGCCTGGCTGGAGCCACCCCGGGGGACCCGGAGCTGTTTGTGAGGTGGCTGCAGATTGTGACATTCCTGCCCGTGATGGCTTTTGGGACCCCGCCCTGGCTCTGCTGTGACACCTGGGTACGTATTCCACACTCCAGACAGGAATTCTGACGTGGCCAATGCTCCCAAAAGCCATGGAAGGCCTGGCAGAGGTCTCCTGCCAGCTGCTGTCCTCAGCTTCCCGTTGAAGTGGGAATAAATCCATTATCAAAAGGTTTAGTATCAACAGATTTAATTATATTTCAATTCAGTGGATTCATATGCTTTATCAGTGGGATTTAAATCAAATTGATTAAGGTCCTTTATCAGTGGATGTAAATCCATTTAAATACAATTAATTAATATCCATTATCAATTTAAATCTGTGGGTTTATATGCATTGTCAATGGATCTAAATTCAATTAAATTTGATGGACTCATATCCATTATCAATGGGTTTAAATTTGTTTAAGTCTAATGGGTTTATATTCATTACCAATAGACTTAAATCCATTTATATCCAATAGATTCATGTTCCACATAAATGGATTTAATTCCATTTAAATCAAATGGATTCATATCCATTATCAATGTATTTAAAATCATTACAATCTAATGGATTTGCATCCATTAGCAGTAAATTTAAACCCATTTAAATCCACTGGATTTAAGTTCATTAACAATGGATTTAAATCTATTAAAATCCAGTGCATTCATATCTGCTATCAATAGATTTAAATCCAGCCAATTTATAACAATTACCAATGGATTTATATCCAAATCAATTAATATCCACTATCAACCCCATTTGCACCATAACTTGACTGGGACATTCCAATTCAGTAGGAAACATTCCAATTCACTAATTTCTCTTCCCGAAGCAATATATACTTTACTTTAAAACTTTTAATTCTTTATTTTTGTTTTTTCCCCTGCCTGCTTTGCTGTTTCCTGGATGTTGGGCTCCTCATGGATTTGTCTCCCCCTGCAGGTCCTGAATCTGACTCGCCAGTGCATCCAGAGGCACCGGAACTTTGTTGTGCCACTGCTCCTGAAATACAGAGAGGAGTGGCAGAGTTTGGGATACCCCATCTTCCGTCCTGCCTGGTGGCTCAGCCCCACAGATCCAGTTGCATTCACCATAGAGGATGAGTTTCTCATTGGAGATGAGGTGGGAATTCTGCATTGTTCCTCTAAATCCAGCTCTGCCTGAGTGCAAACCAGGACTTGGATTTGAGCAGGTTTAAATCCAAGCCAAAGCAGCTGAGTTTCATGGATTTGGGTTTTTTGCTTTTGAAAAATTTTGTCTTTCCTCATGAAACTCTTATTTAGGGTCCTGAAACCCTCCATCATCTTTGGAAGGGAAATGATTTAGCAGGAATAAATAGGCTCAGAATGTTGGGAACTGCTTTTGCAAACTGCTTTTCCCAGTTCTTGCTTGGAGCACGCTGGGATAGTGGAAAGTGTCCCTGCCCATGGCAGGGGGTGGCACTGGATGGTTTTCAAAGTCTCCTCCCACCTAAACCATCCAGGATTCCCTGATGACCATCTCATCCCCACTGGCTGTGCTGAAGTTGTTTCTTTTTCTTTTCCCTGCAGGTCCTGGTTGCTCCAATAACAGAAAAGGGACAAACATGGAGGGATATCTACCTGCCAGGAGAGGGGCACCTCTGGCTAGACACCAACACTGCCCGAGTGTTTGATGGTGGCACCACCCTGAGGAATTACTCTGCCAGCCTGGCAGAGGTGCCAGTGTTTGTAAAAACCTCCTGAGCCTAGGCTGGGCAGCTCTGGGACACAGACCTCCGAGGGCAGCACTGGCCACAGGCTCCCTCCCCTCAGACTTCCAGCCTCTTTGCACTTTTCCAAGATCCTTTTGGTTTTGTTTTGGTTGGGGTATTTTGGGGTTTTTTCTTTTTTTTTTTAATTTCAGCAGAAATTGTCTGAATTTTCTTACTCGTTATCATCCTAAAATAGTGGCTCTGCCACCAACACTGAATGCTGCCTTTTTTCCAGGGTTTTCCTGGTGAAATGTTTATGTTCAGATGGACATATCCAGCATTTCCAGGCCCCTGGCACCATGCTCAGAGAGGATTTTCCAGGAGATAAACAAAGGTCGAGTTATACCTGAGGGGAAGTTTTGTATTGAATTAAAAAATTAAATCTAGGGGAAAACTGCCAGGATAGTTTTGGTGCTGTGTGTGGTCACCTCCTTTGCTGAGCAATGTTTCTGCCACCTGAGGCTGTGTGTGGATCCCAGGTAGCAAGAGCCCATCTTTTGAGTATATTTTGGAAAATGAGTGAATTCCAGGCGTATTTGAAACAGGTTTCTGAGGAAGAAAAATAAACTTCATCAAGCAGAAGGGTGGCTCTACCAGAGCATGATGTGGATATCGAGGATCCTTGTCCATCCTCTGTGTGCCAAGGCTCTTGCTTTTCACCATTTGTTGGATTTTATGGCTTTTTTCCAAATCTTTCTTGCAGTGCAAGAGGGATCCAGTGTGACCAGCCTCCTTCCATCCAGCAGAGAATGAATTCATAGGGAAAATCCACATCCCACATGCATTTAGGGAGATGCTGAACATGCATTTAGGGAGATGACCAGCTCTGCTGATACCCCAGATTAGGCATCAATGGCACACTGCAGGTTAGTGGAGTGATTCCAAAGGCTGGAATTTGGGATGACAGCTGGGAGGGAAGTTTAGGGCAAGTTTTGGCCCTGGAGCTGGGCTTGAGCATCTCCCGCACTAAATCACTTACACCTTGGATTTTTGGGGGAAATGTTCCTGTACCAAGCTGTGACTCTGCTGAAAAAATGCTAAGGGGTAACTTCTAACTTCTCCCAGCAAAGCTTCCCTGGATAAAACTGAAGGGAAAGCAAAGGCAAAATCCAAGTCAGGTTCAGCCTGAAGGCTGAGGAGGGGAAGAACCCCTCAGCTCCCTCCTTGATCCACAGAGGCACTCAGTGATGCTGGGGGGAGCTCACAGAGGGCAACCCAAGGGCCTGGGATGCTCCAAAATATCTGTGGAAGTTCCTGAGGTGGCAAAAACATTAAAAAAAAAAAAATAAAAAAAGGGAGTGCTGGCTCAAGTGCCATTTGTTTATTTCCAGCGAGTCAAGCCCCGGACCAGGATGTGCAGGAGGGATCTGGTGGCTCCATCCTGGGAGGTCACCAAAGCCTGCCTGGACACCTGGGCTGAGCCTGCAGGTGGCAATTCCCATTTTGGGAGGGTGGGCTATGAGTCCCTGCGCCCGGCATGGCTCCTCCCTGAGGAGCCTGGGATGTCCTGCTGGAACCTTGGAGCTTGCTCCTGGTCACCACTCCAGCTCCTCTGCTCCCTCTGCCTCGTGGAATGGTCGGGGGGCAGCATTCCCTGGGAGGCTGTGTGGGAGTTCTGGCCTCTCCTGTGGGATCTGCCCCGGCTTTGACTCCTGGCGTGCTCTTGCCACTGGTGTCTCTCGCTCCTCCTCGAGGCGCTGTCATGCTGGGGCCTTGGAGAGAGTCTGCCATCAGCATTCCAGCGCCTCTGGTTTGCGGAAAGGTCGTGGGGCTCCGTTCCCTGGGAGTTCTGCCATCTCCTGTGGGATCTGCCCCGGCTTTGCCTCCTCCTTGTGCGCCATTGTCTGGAGGAACTAGTGTCCTCCCCTGCCTGTGTCTCGCTCCTCTCTGAGGGGCCATGGTGCTGGGGACTTGGAGTGTGTCTGCCATCAGCATTCCAGCTCCTCCAGTGCCTCTGCCCTGCCGAGCGCCCCGGGGAGCCTGGCTGTGTGTCCTGCTCTCTCCTGGAGGACCTGCTCTGCCGCCTGTCCCAGCTCTGGGATCGCTCCCTGCTTCTGCTCCTGCTTCTGTTCCTGCTCCCGCTCCTGCTCCACCCGCGGCGGCCCCGTGATCGCTCCCGCCGCCTCCACGACCTGTGGGACTGGCGCCGGGACCGATTTCCCTGCGAGGAGGCTGGGATGGCCCATTCCATCCTTGGAGTCCATCCCTCTTCAGGCGCGTCCTCCCAAGCTCTCCTCTGCTGCTCCCGCCACCTCCACCTCGGCGAGTCGCTGCCTCGGCCGTGCCGCGACTGCCAGCGGCCATCGCGGGGCCACCTCACGGATCTCCTCCTCCTGTGCCAGGGCCTGCCCCGTTCCCGGTCGCGGCCACAGCTCCGTGGCCAGCCGGCCGAGCGCTGGCGCCGGCTCTTGCTGCGGTACACGCGGTCCTGCACCTCGTGGTACAGCGGCACGTGCCGGGGGTAGGGGTGGCGCGTGGGCCGGCGGCAGCGCGGGCACACGGCCGGGCCCAGGCTCCAGTCCCACAGGCACAGCCGGCAGAAGCAATGCCGGCAGGAGCCGGAGCAGCCCGTGCCCGTCTGCCGGCACTCCGGGCACACGCCGCTCTCCTGGCTCTCGTCCGGCGCGGCCTGGCCGGGGCTGGTGCCGGAGGCGCCCGGCTCGGCAGGGTCCTCCCTGGATGACATCCCGCCCTGCGAGAGGCACAAAGTCTGTTTGCAGCCATCTCTCCCCAAAACCCCGCAGCTCCCTGTCGCTCCCTGTCCCACACCTCAGCAGAGGGGCCGTGGTGGGGCTGGAATACAGGTGTCAACATCCCACAGGACTCACCATGGGATTGCGGCTCTGTGCCCCCTGTCCTGCTTTGTGATGTGGCCATGGATGGTGCTGTCACAAAGAGCCACTGCTGGGGTGCTGTGCTTGGGTTTAGGGACAGTGGAGAAATTTGTGTCTTACAGGGCAAGAAGGTGTGACAGAAGGGGAACGCAGAGGGGATCCTCAGGGAGAGGCCACAGGAGATCCCTGAGGTAGCACCACGATGGCCACAGGTGACCTCGGCACACCCAGGGCTAAACCTCATCAAGAACTGCAGGGTTAGGACAAGGGGAAATGTAGGAGGAATACTGTGAAGAAATTTTTCCCTGTGAGGGTGGTGAGGACCTGGCACAGGTTGCCCAGAGAAACTGTGGCTGCTCCATCCCTGGAAGCATTCCAGGTTGAGTTAGATGGGGTTTGGAGCAACCTGGGATCATGGAACTGGATGATCTTTAGGGTCCCTTTGAGCACAAACCATTCCAGGATTCTCATCAAGAAGGAGGTGGCGGCAGTGGAATAACACTGATGATGACTTTAGTCTGCACCCTGAGAGCTGAGGCTCTGCTTGGGTGAGGCTCCATGGAGACACACCAGGAATCTTTCAGTTCATTGCACTGCTGGGTAAGAAAACCCTCTCTGAAATAATTCATTTTGCTGGATTCATGGCTACCCAGCTTTCTTCATGATCTCTTCACGATTTGTTGCTATTGTTGATAAAGGTAAGTTAAGTAATCTTCAGCCACAAAGACACAAATCCTATTAGAATAAAGGATTAAGAGCTGAAAAGTTCCATGTCTTGTGTATGGGAATAATTGGATAGACTTTCTTTTAGAGTGCTCCCTTCTTAGAGCAATGGGGGGAAAGGGAGTTCTCAGATCAGAAAGAAGATAAGAACTTTGCAAGGAGCTGTGCCTTGGGCTGAGATGGATGCTTTTCAGGGACAAAAAAACAAAATAAATTTTGGGAACAGACTGAAGCTGGGCTCGCAACACTCCTCACCGCCACAGACTTCCCAAGGAGGTGGTGGAGTGCCATCCCTGGAGGGATTTAGCGCGCGGATGTGGATCTGTCGGTGGCACTTGGGGACACGGCCACTGGTGACCTTGGGGGACACGTGCTGTTTTCCCTAAGAAATTAATGCCCGCGCACGGCCCCACGGGACTTGTAGTTTTTCTTCCGTTTCTCCCCGCTCTCAGCCGCCGCTAAAGAACTACAACACCCAGCACAGCACTGCGCACCCCGACCCTTCCCTTTCTCGGAGCCGCGCGGTGCATCACGGTGCTTGTAGTCCCACCTTCCCGAGCGGCCCATGGGGCGGCGGCGTGTGAGGACTACATTTCCCAGCGAGCTCCGCGCCAGGAGCGGAACCGGGAAGCGCGAAGATGGCGGTGGGTAAGGAGCTGTTGGAGCGGGACCTCTACGGACTGCTGGGCATCGGCGAGAAGGCGTCCGAGAAGGAGGTGAGGGGTGCTGGCGGCTCGGGACGGGCTCCTTCTCTCCCCTCCTTCCCTGTCCCGGTGTCCCCGGGAGCGGCGTGTTCCCGGCTGCTCTCCCGTGCCGAGCTGAGGGGCTGCTCCCAGCGCTGCATGGAAAGCGCGTTTTTATTGTTGTCCGCGATTTCCAACCCCGGTTCTGCTGGAATTGTCATTCCCCCATTCACCCTGTGCGTTCTCAATAACAGGATGAGAAGGGAATGGCTTTCCACTGTCACCGGGCGGGGTTAGAGGGGACATTGGGAAGGAATTCTTTGCTGAAATAGGAATTTGGAGGCTGGAGCCCGGGGAGGAGACGCCTTTCCCTCAGCTGGACTCTTCTGCAGGAGGTGGGGTCACCTGCAGGGCTTTTCCTGCACATTCCCAATCCCGGGAGCTTTGTCCACCAGGTGGGGCCGGGACACAACTTTTTCCACTTGTTTTAGCAGGGAATTGAGTGGGAGTGGGATAGAGTGGCTTCTTTTTTTTTTTTTTTTTTTTTTTTTTTCCCCTTCCACTTTTTTTCCTTTCCCTCTTTTTCATTTCCCCTTTTTTGTTCCCTTTCTCTCTTTTTGCTTCTCTTTCTGGGTTCCTTTCCTTTCCTTTCCTTTCCTTTCCTTTCCTTTCCTTTCCTTTCCTTTCCTTTCCTTTCCTTTCCCCCCCCTCCGTTTTTTTTTCATTCTCCCCTTTTCTTTGTCTCCTTTATTTTTCCCTCTCCCCTCTTTTTCCCCTCTCCCTTTTTTCCCCCTGAGGTTTAACAGCTGCAACACAAGACACCTGGAAATAAAAACAGCTTTTAAAAGCTCCAACTCTTTCCAGACACGGCCGTGTCCTGGGCTCATCGGGTTACCCTTGACCACAGGGATAATTTTGGTTTTCCAAGCTGCCTTTTTGGGCAGAGACAGACCAGTTTGCCCCCAGTGAGTCCCAGTTTGGCCCTGCAGGTGAAGACAGCGTTCCGGCAGAAGGCGCTGACCTGCCACCCCGACAAGAACCCCGACAACCCCCGGGCAGGTGAGATGGGGCAGCTCTTCCTGCTGCAGTTTTCACTTCTCCAGCCTCCTGGAAGTGGCTCTGCTTCCCTAAATCCTGAGGGAATGGCTGGGTGTGTGTGCCTGGGAATGCACACAGGGCTGGGAGTTGCTGCTGTTGGTGTTCACTCTGCTTTTCAAGGCTGAACAATCCCGGCTGGGATTAGAAACACCAGCATTAAGACAGTGCTGGAATTACAACTTCACCCCTGCAAACCTTTCCAGCCTTTGCCTGTCTGGACACTGCTTTGATCTGTATTTATCACAGTCCAAACTTCACCAGCACTCCATAAATCCTGTTATCTTGGGATAAGGATATGGGATTGGTATCTTGGCAGGGCAAGGGGGAGTTTCAGCTGCCTGCAGTGAGTGATTGCTGTGGATGGAGGTTGTAGAATTAGCAGTTGCTTTGTATTTTGTGTGTCAAGACTGATAATTCATCTTTATAAAAAAAAATATAAATACATTATATGTATTATATGCCAGTGCTTGTAATGGGACAAGAGGAAAGACTTTTAAAGGATAACAACAACAACTTCCAATACTACATAAGCAGGACTTCTTGTTAAGGAAAAGGAATGAGAGGAAGAAGGAAATCGTGAGCTCCAGCTAAATGTGGCATGAAGGATAAATTGCAATTAAAAAAAAAAATCAGTAAGAAAAATCAACTTTGCGTGTTCCAAGATTTATCCTAAAGCAAAACAATCTCAGTTTTTTGTTTCTTTATTTACTCCCAAATTTGTGTAACACTTTTGAGTTGAGGTACCCTGGTTAGAGGTTGCCTTACAAACCTCTTGGAGAGGTGATTTTTCTTCCTTGGAGAACCTTCCTGCAGGAATTGTCTTAGCTGGTTCTTCCCCAGTCCCTCACCTGGTTTCCCTCATCTTGCCCTTATTCCTTCTCTTCCCAGCGGAAACCTTCCACCAGCTGTCCCAGGCCTTGGCCGTGCTCACAGATGCAGCAGCCAGGGTAAGGATGCTCTCTTGGGAAGGGTGGGGTTTTGGGGTGTTGCTGGGAACTGTATTCCTGCCTGTCCTGCTCTCTGCTCTGACAGAGACTCCATGAATACAAATCTCAGCTGTTATTCCCTGGAGAGATTCTCCATGACATTGAATCTCAGGTGCTTGGAGAGATGTTGTGTTTGGGATTTGCTGCTGGGAGAGGCTCTGCCCTGAGATTCTGCATTTAATAATGTGCTGGACTGGGGCATATCCCATTTAATGACACCAGTGATAACCATCCCTGACTCAGGAACACCAAATTCCCATGGCAGTGGTGCATCTGCCATTCCCGTGGAGTCAGGGGCTGACAAATGAGTGACACCTGGATGCAATTCCTGAGGCTCCAAGCTTTGCTGTCTCTGGGACACTTGGATCCTTCTGGAACTGTTAGGAAGTGGCTGAGAATCCACTGCTAAAAGCCTGAAAGAAACTGGAAATGTCCCTGGAAAGAAGAAAAGCAAACCAAAAATGAGCAAGGAACTCTCTCCAGATGAGCTCAGGAGAGAGAAAAGTGTTGATTCCAGGTGATCAAAGCTAAAAACATGAACTCCTCTTTTCAAGTACTGGAAAAACTCACAATCCAAGAAGCAGCAGATGCTTCACCTCTGCTGACAGGGTTTCACAATCTCTGATGTCACTGTATTCCCTGTTTTCCAGTTTCTCTCCTGGTTTCTGTAGTTTCCCACTGTTGTGCTGGTTCCTTGGCAGGCAGCCTATGACAAGGTGAGGAGGGCAAAGAAGGAGGCTGCAGCAAGGACACAGAAACTCGATGAGAAGAGGAAGAAAGTTAAGCTTGGTAAGAAAAATCAAACCCTCACGCTCTCCTGAAGTCTCCCTTAGCTGGCTGTTTGCACTTCTCCTTCCACAGGAATTCCCCAGGGATCAATCCATGCAGGATGACTCTAGAATCTCCTCCTACAGCCATAGCTGGGGTTGTCCTGCCCTGGGAAGAAGGGAATTAGGTCCTGCTGTGGGAATTGGGGGTTTCAGGGCTATTGAGACTCCTTTGGTGTGTGGGGCCAGAGGAGAGGTAGCAGAGCTATCAGGATATTGGTGTAGCTGTAGCCAAGTTTGTGATCTCTCCATCTTCCTCTGGTCAGCAAGGAAAATTCAGATTCTCTTTGGATTGTTTTAATTTTGTTTCTTTCTCTGCAGATCTTGAAGCCAGAGAACGGGAAGCCCAGTCCCAGGAGAACGAAGAGGAGGAGATCAGGATAACGAGATCATTAGAAGAAGAAGTAAGGGTCAATTCTTATTTTTGAGAAGAATTGCTGGAAGTATTTCCATTCATGGTAAAATCCATGGGATGAGGTGCAAAAATTCTCTGGAGAGCAATCCTTCAACCTTTGGGATTAAAAGGCTCTGTGAATCAGAGAATCCTGGGATGGTTTGAGTTCCAGTCCCTTCCATGGTCAAGGACCCCTTCCATCAGACCAGGCCGCTCCTTTTGGAGCTGGCAGGAGGGATGTCCCAGGAGATGGATGTGAGACCCAGGCTGTCCCTGGAAGTGTCCAGGAGCCATTCCAGGCCTGGCTCTGTGCCTGAGGTGCTCAGGCTGTGTTCCCTGTGCCGCAGATAATCCGCCTGCGTGAGGAGGGCTCCCGGCAGCTGGAGGAGCAGCAGAGGCTCATCAGGGAGCAGATCCGCCTGGAAAGGGAGCAGCACAGACCAGGTGAGCACAGGGGAACCTGGAGCCCTCACCTGCAGGTGGCACTGGGCTCTTTGGCAGCTTCCTTTTTCCAGTTGTCCCAGCAGAACCTTCTTGCAGGGAAAAACGCCTCAGAACACGTCTCCTGCTTGTATTTTTGCTGACCTGTTTGTGGCCTTGATTGTGGCAAGTCTGGGCTTCCTAGAAGGGAAAAATGCTGCCATGGAGTATTCAGTCTGTGCTGCAGTTCCTGTTGCACGAGATTTTTGGGACTGGAATGGTCCAGTGGAAATCCCAAAGTGTTTCATCATATGTGTGTTCTCAGGGAAAAGGAATTGTGTGAAATGCTGAGGAATTCTCACCCGTGTCTTTTCCATCTCTTTGTTTTTGCTTTTTCTCTCTTTAGGCAAGCAGGAAAGAAATGGAGCAGAAGGCAAAATAACTCCTAAGCTCAAGGTAAGGCATCCTTAAAAAACTGTGTTTTGGTGAAAACTGATAGAACATGGTGGAAAACAGAAGGGACATTTCAGCCCTGCTGAGCTGGCACATCCTTTTTTACACTGGAGATGAAATCAGGTGAACAGCTCCTGTCCTTGCTCTTAGAATTCCTTCCTCACTCACCTTTTCTTTGTCTGCTCCAGAATTCTGAGCCTGGGATTGAGTTGTCTGTGCTTTAAGCACAGGGGAACATCTGCTAATTACCCTGGCAGAGCCATTAGCATCCTTTCAAGTGTGATCTTTTTTTATTCCAGTGAGCAGCGTTTCTCCCTGTTCCCCAAACAGTTTGTTCCCTGTGCTCACTCCCATGCTGAGATCAGTCTTGGCAGGCCTGGGAGTGTGGCTGGAAATAGCAGACGTGGTGAATGTGCAGGGGGGTGGGAACTGCTTGAGCAGGCAGTGCATCCAAACGGGAAAAATGTAACTCCTGGTGTTTGTTTCCCAGCTCAGGTGGAAATGCAGGAAGGAAGATGAGACAGGAGGGGGATACTCCAAAGATGTGCTGCTGCAGATCCTGCAAAAGGTCCTGTCTGATACTCTTCCCTATTTATTACTGGGTCTTCCCCTGCTCTCAGTGCTGTAAGAATAGTGAATTCTGGGAAGCTGCATATCACAGAACCATGGAGTGGTTTGAGTTGGAAGGGACCTCAAAAATGATTCAGTTCCACCCCTTGCCACAGGCAGGGACACCTTGCACTAGCCCAGGTTGCTCCAAGCCCTGTCCAACCTGGCCTTGGACACTTCCAGGGATGGGGCAGCCACAGCTACTCCAGGCAATCTGTGCCAGGGCCTCAGCATCTTCACAGGGAAGGATTTTATCTTTATGATCCAATCTAAAGAGGAAATCTGATCTAAACAGCTGTGTCCTGTCACTCTGTGCTGTTGTAAGCTATAAACTGGAGTGGCTCATTTCCTTCCCTGTTCAGCTTTCTCATGCTGTTTCCAGAGCTCATCAGTGTGATCATGGAGTCATTAAGGTTGGAAAAGATCTCCTAAATCATCAAATCCAACCTTTGAGACAAGCAGGATCCTTTGATCGCTGAGCTGGAAGCTGTTTCCCAGCTAACAGCTCTGCCTGGCTCCCAGCAGGGACTCTTGCTGGAACAGAGCAACTGCAGACACTTCCCACTGGATGCTTCCTGCCCACTTAGTCTGGCTCTGTGGTTGTGGTGCTCTCATCCTTCACTTCAAGCACTCCACATCCCTGCTGTGGGAAGTGCAGAGACAGGCACAGACAAGCCTTTTGATCTGATCAATCTCAGCCTGGCATCTCTATTTTCCCTCTGAGCTCTGACTCTGAGCCCTCTTGCACTGGGGCTTGCTGGGAGCCAAGTGTGTAGCTCCATGCCTTCCCAGAGTATTTCCTGGAAGGACAGAAATGGTGGGATTAGTGGAAGCAGGGCAGAAATGGTGACAGCTCAAGCCTCATGTCTGTGAAAACACATGTGTTCTCTTTGTGTTCATTTGACATCTCTCCTGGCTCTGTAATTAACTTTCCTTCCTTTCTTTCTTTCTGCAGTATGGTGATGTGCTCAATTTGTTGATCTCCAGCAGGAAGACTGGGAGTGCAGTGGTGGAATTTGCCACGGTGAAAGCAGCTGTGAGTGTGCAGAGCCCCTGCTGGGTGTGCTGGGGGTGGCACAGGCCAGGTGACAGCCAGGACACTGCCCTGTCATTAAGGCAGTGGAGAAGGGTAATGAGAGTCTAAAGGCACAGAGGGAGTGGCACAGCTGGAGGCACAAACCCAGAGATCAGGCACATAAACAGGTTGTGCATGGAACAGGCTGAGGGAAGAGGCACTGCCTTAAAAGTCAGGCACTGAGCACTTACTCAGCTCTCTCTGAAGGTGAAATGCCTTGGAGGTGGGCTTATGTGTTTTGGAGGTGATATCAGGCTTTTGCTGTGAAAAACAACCCAAAATGTCTTGACTCACTGTGAGTTATAATAATTCATGTAGCTGTGGGAACAGAAGCCATCAGTTACCCTCAGTTTTATTAGTTCCATCAGCTTGGGCTGTATGAGAGTTTCCTTGTTACCTTTTCTTTCACTCATATCCAAATAATAAAACCCCCCAGAACTGTGTGTGACCTGCATATCAAAAGTACTGGCAGGGCTATGGACCATGAAGGTGGTTGTCATATAAGGCAGCTGTGAAATCTGAGAGTCATGGAATGGTTTGGGTTGGAAAGATCCTTAAAATCTTACTGAATGGAATCACAGAATGGTTTGGGTTGGAAGGGACCTTAGAAGACCATCCATTTCAAAGTGGAAGGTGTCCCTGCCCATGGCTGGGGGCTTGAAATTCAGGTGGTGATGGAAGGATGTTTTCCCTGCCAGGAGATGGCTGTGAAGAATGAAGTTGGCCTGCTAAATAACCCCCTGAAGATTTCCTGGCTGGAGGGCCAGCCCCAGAGTCACCCCAGCACCATCCTCCCTGACAGCACCAGCCAGCTCAGGACCTCACAGGTAAGAAGAATGGGCTGTGGGATGGAAATCTGCTGCTGTAACAACCTAAATCTCAGTGTGCTGCCAGATGGAAGCTCTTGGGGCCAGGCCTGGCTTTCACAGCAGCCCTTTCTGTGCTGGATCAGTGGCTTTCTAAAGGACCTCTTGCCTGGGCAGCAGCACACTCACTGGGAACTGGAGCTATTTGGATGACTTGGATCTTCACACATTCCCTTTCTCCCAAGTGAAAAACAAGGATGTTCCTTGCTCAGCCCAAAGCCTCCAGTGCCATTCTGATGGGATTTTTTAATATGTCTTGACTGTTGGAATCCTTTGAGTGAGAGCTGCTGAAAGGTTCCTTTAGAGAATCTTGGTTACTCACTGGATTCCCAGGAGGAGGAAGTTTCAGTGCTGGAAGCAAACCTCTATTCTTAGGGTCTGCAGGAGGGAGGAGACAGCAATATCAAACTAAATACCCTTTTGTGCATTCATTCCCTAAATATTTTAAGCTTGTGAGATTGTTCAGTGCATTCACTCTTCTTAATGAGAGTGAATACTTAATACTTTCATTCATTCTTTTATCAAGTATTTTATTTATGTTATTTGTAATTATGCATCAGAACACCTGTTATCCTGTCTGTGTAGGACCAGGGAGAGTCCTGCAGTCACAGGAGATTCACCAGAGTGTTAGGAAGGAATCTGGAGCAAAAAGCAGAATCCAAAGCACATTATTTGAGAATTTCTCACTAGCAGAGAGTTATAACTGGCTCATTCCTCCCAAAGGAGGTTGCTGGTGCAGTTGGAGCTTGGTAGTGGATTCCAGCCTCTGTGGGTTCAGATCTCTGCATTTACCTTGGCCTGTTTCCATGCCCAGAGCTTGTTAGTGTGGAAGTGCAGCGTCTGCCTGCAGTGCAGGATTAGTGTGGTGGGGCAGCAGGGAGAGCAGGAAAGCAGCACACAGTGCTGGTGACTCACCCCTGCCCAGCACAGCCTCCTCAATCCCACCTGACTCTGCTGAGGAGCTGCAGCCAGGGACCTGCATCCTTCCCAGGAGTTGCACAGCTGGTGCTTTGCTGTCCTTTTAGCTGTAAGAAGCTGCTCTTCCTGGGATTGCACTGCAGTCTTGATCTCCAAGCTGCTCTCCTTCCTGTTTTTCCTTGTTACTACTCCAGACCCTTCCCAAATCCTCCTGCTGCATCCACTGGGATGCTTCTAAAACCTGTGATGTGTTTGCAGCTCCTCTTGGCTGATCTGCTTCCAGCTTGTGCTCTCCAGTTCAAAGCTGTGCAGAGTGAGCTCCCAGATCCCTGTTCCCTCTGCCTCTTCCCTTCACACCCAGCCACTTTCTTACTTCCAGGTTGCACTTATCTCATTCTGATTTAAGCTGCCCTTGCTTCCTATTCACTTCCCCCCTCTGTTTTTGTCTGAATCCACCCCCGTTTTGTTCCCACTCTGTGCAAAAGCAGCTCCTTTGCTGCTCTGCTTCAGGAATCAGCCCAAATCTGCAGTGTTCTCATGGCAACGTGCTCACTACTCATCCTCTGCTCCCTGTCTGGGACAGGCAGCCAGGTACTCCCTGCCTGGGAGAGCCAGCCAGGACCTGAGTGCCAAAATCCACAGGTGAAGGACAGCCAGAGCCCAGCCAGGGGGTTTGGAAGCAGTTCCTGTGTGGATGCTGTGCTGGGCTGCTCATCTTCCACAGCCTTGTTGTCTGCTACAGCAACAGGTGCACATTGTCCAGCAGTTCCTGGAGAGCTGCTGGAGCCAAGCAGGCTCCAGGTTCCCCTTGGAATTCAAAAGCTGTGGCTTGGCCAGTGTTACTGCAGGCTATTGAGAACAGTGTCTGTGTGATGGTTCAAAGCACACAGTGGCTGCAGAGATCTTGTTTTGCCACTCCAACAGCGTGCAATGCTCAGTTTGGGGAAGATTTTCTCTGCTCCTGCAGTGGAATCTCCCTGCCAGTGCTTCTTAGCTATTCAGCCCTGATAAAAAGCCTCCTGCCTGGTGTTCTTGTACCTGTTCTAAGCTCCTTCAAAGGTTTCAGGGGATTTATTTCCTATTATCTGACTTTGGGAGGTGAATCTCGCAGGGTAAGAGGCAGCTGTGCCTTCCCTGGAATGTCCCTGCACTTTGCTGTATTCACTTCCAAAGCTCCTGGTTATCTGGGGAGGCAGAGAGGTTTTATTATTTTTATTTTTTAAAAGAGCCCTAATAGTCAAAAAGGTAAGAACTGGTAGTTTCTTTTAACAGTTTGTCCTGGTGCTGCCCAGAACGTTCTCAGCCTTGCAGAGCCTTTCCCACTGTCCAGCTCAGGGTGGAGAACTGTTCCTGTCTTGCCCTGAGCTCTGTGAGCTCTCCTCAGGGAAAAATCAAATCCCAGCCTTCTGTCCTTCCCTCAGAGCCCCACTGGTCACCCCACCCCATCATAAAACCCTGCAGTGCCAAGCAAGATGGACCTGAGCCACTCCAGATACCCCGTGCTCCTGGTGTCTGGGATTTCTGTGGCTTGTTCCCAATGAAATGAGGCAACCAGACACTTCAGTCACAGATACATTTATTCTTCTATGTCTGTACAGCTGGGAGCTCAGTGCATGCGTGGGGCAGCAGTGTCAGAGACATCTCTTCTCCTGCCAGGAGGATAAATCCACTGCTGGTGCTGTATCAGGAGCCTGCTTGGATGCTTACCTGTTTCCAGGCTGGGAGTGCCACCTGCACTGGAGTTAAGGGAAAAGAAACCCACAAGGAGGAAGAGAAAAAACAGAGGAACAGCTTTGAGCTTTCACATCCATCATGGTGGGAGGAGAAGCCCCAGTTCCTGTCTCTCAGCCCTCAAAGGTTTGGCTTTGGGGTGCAGTGCTGCTGCTTCCTTGCAGGCTGCCTGCTGTTCCACAAGTGATCCATGACAAGTCCATGCCCCACAGTGTCACATCCCCAAAAGAAGTCTTCCCCAAAAAATGCCAGTCTTCCCTGAGGAGGGGACGCGCAGTCCGGAATGGGAAGTTCCCAGGGTGGAGAATGGAAAGTTGCCCATGAGACAGCAGATAGTGCTCTCACCTGAGCACAGAGCCTGTGAGTTGTACTCCAGAGGATTCCTTGGCAAGGACAGGGATGGTCTGTGGTGGGTGAGGACAATGAAACAGGCCACACACAACAGGCACGCTCCAGTATCCTTCCTCCTGCCGGAATCAGAGGAACTGGCAGCAGCAGTGAGCAACTGGGATGTGATGGACAAGGAATACCTTCAAATGGCGTAATCCCTCGGGTTCTGTTTCCTGAGGGTCTGCAGCACATCCTCGAGGAGAGAGAGTCCCAAATCCACTTTGAAGGACAGGAAGGGGTCAGCCAGGTCGGGAAGAGTGGTGCTGTTTGGGAGAGCCGCCTCGGAGGCGCCGTGCTCCGTAGCCTGGTCCTTGTGCGTTGGGGTGGCTTTGTGGTATGGAGCAGAGTTGGAAAAGGAGAGGTCGGAGTGGGAATCCGTGTGATCGATGATGTTGGGGCAGCTGGAACTGTCCAGGTAGAGCCGGGGAGGCTTGGGAGGGGCTTGTGCCTTGGCCAGGTTCTGCTCGCTCTGACAGGACAGGTACTCAGACTTGTCCCTCAAGCATTCCCTCTTCTGGCCGTCCGTGTCTAGAGTGTGGCTGTTCTGGTTCAGGATGATGACTTGGTTGCCCAGCTTTTTGTGCCTCCTGAGGGAGAAGCGTCGGAAGAAGGTGGTGGACTTGATGGAGCCCCTGCGCCAAGTATCCATGCTGAGGGAAGGCAGCGAGGAGCAGGAACGCTGACTCCTCACAGACGGGATCAGCAGAGAGCCACGCAACAGGAACAGCCTCTTCCTGCCCCGTTCCCGGAGCTGCAAGGAAAACAGAGAGGCTGGTAGTGCAGGAAATGCAAACTCCCCACCGTGGCAAGGATCTCGAGGAGTGTCCCCCGGAGTGGCGAGGAGCGGTGTGAGCCGAGCGAGCTCGTTAAGCGTGTGCCGGCTCCGGGCTGGTGGGGAACAGCAGAGGCACAGTCACCATGAGAACAGATCTAATCTGGCATCTAGAACAGAAGGGCACTCGGGTGCCATGGTAACCAGGCACCTTCTGCGGAGGGGCACCGCCGGAAAAGCGCCGTGGGTGGCTGGGAACGAGACGGTGACTCAGTGCCACCGAAGGAACCCAGGGAATGCAGGAGAAGGGGGATGTAAAAAGCGACAGCGCGGGAGACAAGGATGGGAGAACGGAGTGCGGGAGAGACTCACGCCCTGTTGGAGCAGCCCGCAGTCCAGGAGAGGAGAAGCTGCTGGAGCACTCGGAGAACTGGGCCTGCCACGCTCACCAGGATGAAGCATCAAGTCCAGGGAGAGCTGAGCCAGGAGTCCAGGAATTCAGCCAGGTTGGACCCAGAGTGCCAAATCTCCACAGCGCTGCTGCCGCCGTCCCTTCATATGCCACCCGTCGCTGCTTCAGCGGCTCCCTGCGTGGTTGTGTTTGTTTTGAGCCAAGCCCTTGCTGAGTCAGCCACGTCAGAAATGGGTTTTACTCGATTGGTAATTGCCAGGATTGCAGGAAGTAGGTGTGTGGAGTGGCAGAGCCTCAGCCCACGCTCAGGCACCCAGGAGCACGTGCTGGGAGCCCACCTGGATCAGGCTGTTCTTCCTCCCGCCACTCCGAGGGCTCCTCGTGTCAGCAGAGCTCTCAAACCAGGCTGCAAATAATCTCCTGGCTGTTTTAAATTTCAATCCCAGCGTGAGGTGGGGCTTCAGGTTTGTGTGGGTGATTCATCTGCATGAGTCTCAGGCAGCTTCTTCCATCCAGCCCAGCAAATTCCTGGGGTTGGTGGATGGGACTTGGAAGGATCCTGGCTGAGGGCTGATACCATCAGTGCTTTCTCAGACACTGCTGCTGCCAGTACCCAAAGGTCATTTTGCTCAGGTGGCTCCTAAGACACCAATTAGACTCTTTAATTTCCCTCTTGATGTTCCTTATCTGTTGTGGGCTTTCATTGTGTCCTCAAAGCCGGAGGAACCACTTTGCTGGCAAGGATAAGGAATTGCACTTTCCCATGTTTCCATGCAGAGACTTACTTAGGCATTCTATTGCCTTTGTATCCTCTCTGCTTCCTAAGGAATCCTTCGGTATCTGGAGAAGCTGTGGCTGCCCTATCCCTGGAACTGTTCCAAACCAGATTGGAGCAGCCTGGGCTAGTGGAAAGAGTCCCTGGCCATGGCACGAGGTTGGAACCAGATGATGTGTAAGATCCCTTCCCACCCAAACCATTCTGGGATTCTCTATGATCAGCACTTAACCTGCTTCCTATAAAAATGAATATGAAGGGTTTTTTTTTTCCATTCACCTGCTGTCAAGACACTCTTATTTCCACCTGAACTGTCAAGGAACGAGCTGGATGCTTCCAAGCCTTGCAGTGCTTTCATACATCCAAAATAGCACGGCCACCTACTAGTGTGGAATGGCTTTGGAAGCAGCACCAAAACACTGGAGCAACTGTCATCTGCTGCCCACGTTCATTAGGCAGAGTCTGCAATCAACTGCCTTGACGTGACAGTTGCTGCCACACACAGCAGGGAGGCTCCAGGAGCTTTGGAAAACTGTTCCATTCCTGTGTCAGGTTTGGGAACATCCCTGGTGGTTTTCTTTCTGCAGCCACTTAGAGTCATGCAATTGTTCGTGGCGGGAAAGACTTCTAATGGCATTGACTGCAGCTGTTAGAATCCTGGAATGATTTGGGTGGGAAGGTACCTTAAAGCCCATCCAGTTCTACCCCGGGGGAGGGACACCTTCCATTATCCCAGGTTGCTCCTAGCCCCATCCAATCTGGCCTGGAACACTTCCAGGGATGGGGCAGTCACAGCTTCCCTGGGCAACCTGTGCCAGGGCCTCAGCACTGTGAGACAGTTGGAAGTTAGCCACTTCCATGACTCATCCACAAAGGTTTGATGTTTTTTATGGCATCAGCCTTTATAACAGGTGAAGTGTACACTGGACTTCGGGCACCAACGTTGGAGGTGCAGGGTTTGGATCTTGTCATTCACAATAATGCTCCATCCAGCCTCATGGAATGCTGGCTCCATGTCTGTCCTGCCTTCCTCATTAATCACACTTATTGCTGGTTATTTTTAATAATCATTTTCATAACAATTCCTCTTTATTTCCTGTAGCCAAGCAGCTTTCACCCGATTTCTATGGGATCAAACCACTTTCCTGCTGGGCACACCGGTGTTGTGAGGGGGATTTGGGGAAGGTCTGGGAGTCTGGTGCAGGTCTGGTGCAGTCCCTGAGGGGTTGTGTGTGTCTCCTGCTCCTTGCCAGGCCTCAGTGGTGTCGGAGCGGGACTACGAGAGCCTGGTGATGATGAGGATGCGCCAGGCAGCCGAGAGGCAGCAGCTCATCCAGCAGCTCCAGCGGGAAGAGGAGGCAGAAAAGTCCCACACTTAACATGAGAGTATGGATTCTCCCCACCCCTCCATCCCCCCAGAGCTGTTTCTTAACTTAAGTCAATAAATCTCCTTTTTTAAAAAGGTGTTGTGGGAATAGAAACTCCCAGGGACTGCAGCCCTTATCCCTTTGCAGGTTTGGGGAGGAGGTTCACAGAGGGCAGGTTACCCTGTCAGTGTGTGTGCACCCAAAGAAGCTGCCCCATCCCATGGAACAGGGTGTGAGAGGTGCCATGAGAACACCAAACATTGGAGCTTTAAATTCCTGGAAGCTTGTGCATCCAGAGGGATTTGGCAACAGCTTTAAACAACCCGATGAAGGACACTGGTCTCTTTGGAGTAATGTTTTATTGGTGTTACCTCCACAGCAGGATCCATGCACAGTCCCAAACATTCCAGTAGTGTTGGGATTAGGGCCTGCACCTAGAACACACAACCTCTCTGTGTTATTTTGGGAATCTCATGTTAGGCTTGGATGGCAGTCTGGGATCTGGAAATTTGGTGGTGCTGCTGAGGGAAGGAATTCTTAGAGCACTGAGTTTAGTGGTTTCCCCCTGGATTTCAGGGATGAGATGGGATGGTGTCCATGCTTGGTGTCCCTCCCTAACCCCCTGACCCAGGAGAGGGCACGGGGTTCTCCAGGGCAGCCCGAGGAGGAGGCAACAGAGCTGTTGTTACTGAGCTTCCTCCAGGGCATGCTGAATACATGATTAAAATGTAAAACGCTGGAATTTGCCAGACTGCCGTCCAGCTGAAGGCAGAACTGGAGCCATCTGTTCCCTCTGCCTGATTCTGGGCATACCTTCCTCCCCCTGCTCTTGGGAAATGGAACAGGGATGGTGAAATTCCACTGGGTCCAGCTCTGCCTTTGCACCATTCCTGCCCCTTCCCGAGCGCCTGGGGTCTGGAACAGGAAGGAATTAAGGGGGAAAAATTTGACAGCAGTCCTACAAGATGATCTCCAGCAGGATGTTGTCCGGGTGGAAGGCAGGATTCTCCCTGGCTATTCCCTGTGCAGGCACCAGACCAGGGTCTGGCCCACGCCGGTCATGCTGACCACGCGGTAGCCGAGGCTCTCCAGCTTGTCCAGGACCACGCGCGGAGCGTCGCTCACGTAGTACTCACAGCTGCAGCCGGGAAAGATGGGAACAAGATGAGCTGGGGAGGAAGAGATGGGAATTTCCTGGTGGAAGGAAGTGAGCCTGCCTCGCTCCTGATCCCTGTAAGAGCAGCGGCCACACCTGGCACCAGGGGTGTGTGACACAGGGCCTTGGTTAACCCCAGGGGAAGGCACAGCCCAAGGTGCCAAACCACGGGAATCCTGTCCAGGAGGGAAGGATCAGGCTGAGTGGGAATGTGGCTCAGGGGTTGGTGTCCAGGGCCACGTGCTGCTCAGTAACTGGACTGGCACTGCAGCAGAGGGTTCACAGGTAAACACAGTGAGTGTGTTTTTAGCATGGGAATTCATGGAGGAGGAGAGGAATGATTCAGGTGCTTCTAAGGAATGAAATCCCAATGTTCTGCCTATGTCAGAGCATAGAGATGGGTGGGTTTGGGAGACTGTTGGAATTCGGGGATTGGAACAAGGCTTTCAGCCAGGTGGGAAACCTTTGGAAAGCCAATAGTCATCCATCCTGCATGGAAGTGGAGCCAGGCTCCTCTGTTCCAGCAGTGCCTGGGAGCTGATACCAGGATCCTTGCCCAGTTCTGATTTCCCATTGGTTTGTGCTGCTCCATGCTTGGAGCAGAAGCTGTCCCACATTCCTGCTCCCTGATCCCAGAAGCTCAAGGGCTGTGACACTGCTCCCCAGTGAAGAGACCCAGCACAGGCTGGGCTGAATTGGGTGGGGACAGCCAAGCTGAGCTGAGCTGGCCTGTGGGACCTTTGGCACTGGATGTGCCAGCTTCTCCCTTGACACAACTTCTGGGAGAAGGCCAGAGCAGCTCAGCTGGAGCTGACTTGCAGTGCCGGATAAGCAGATAATGATGGGCTGCAGGATCACTGGGGATCCTGTTTGGGCACCTGAACAAAGCCTTGCCTGCTTTTCCTACTAATAATGATTAAAAAAAAATCCAAAAGCCTTTCCAGAGCTTCTCCTGCTTGGATTTTGGAGCCCTGCTGGAGCTGGAAGTGCTTTAAAGCACGAAATAACCTGAGATGTGAGAGATTTTCCAGTTTCTCAAGACAGACTGTACTTGGCTATAATTACAGATGTGGTGTAAAGATAATGTGCATTATTAAAAGTGTCTTTGAAGTCTGTTCTTTCTCCAGGAGGGTTGCCACATACCCTTCAGATTTGCAGTGGGAGCTGGTAAATATTACTCCCATTATTCAGAGGAAGTAGCAGAGGCAGGGATTTGTAGAAACCTAAAAAACGGAGTAGTTGAGCTAAAAGTAGTAGGGGAGGGTTCCCAGGGCTTTACCCCAGGTGTTTGTTGAGGGAAATGAGGATTGCAGGCTGTTGGGTGTCAGGTATGCTGCTGTCTCCGTGTGCATCCAGTCGGGACAGAGGGGCTGGAATACCTGCAAAGCCTTTTCTTCCAGGTAAACCCCACCCTACCCCTTGCCCCTACCTGGCTGCCCCAAGGGCTGTGACCCCCAGTGAAAGGGCAGGGATCACATCCCTGCTCCCCACACCTTGTGGGACTTAATGAGGGGCTGTGTGTCTGTGCAAAGCTGCAGAACAGGATCCATGTGCTCCCTCATTACAGGGATTTCAGCTTCACCTCTACATCCCAGCAGGTCTGTGCTGCTCAGGCTTTTCCTTCAGGCTCACTACAAGGTCATGGCTAAAGTTCTGGGATCCAAGGTGCTACAGGAAGGGGGTTTGCAGCATCCATAGCCAGGCTCTGTTCACGAAGGAATTGGGGATGGCAAAGTCCTGCTCGGCCACAGTGCAGATCCTGGCTGGGATTCTGGAGGAGGCAGCCAGGCTCACCCCAGTGGCACGTGCTGTGCTCTCAGGGGGTGCCAGCAGCCACATTCCAGCCAGGGGACTTTCCCCACTGCCTGTTGCTCAGGCACACACGGGGAGGACGTGCTGTGCCGCAGGGATGTGCTGCGGGGACACAGCGGAGTTCCCAGCTGTGACACAGGCCATGCCAAGGAGCAGGTGAGGCAAGAGGAGCTCAAAACGCTCCAGGCCACAGGGAGGGGAGAAAGGTGGTGAATGCATCAGGGAGATCCCACAGGAAGCTCGTATCCCTTCCCCAAAACAAGCAGAGCGTGGTGCTTCTGTTCCTCACAGTGCTGCGGCTCCCCCAGCTGCTGGGGCAGACACCTCAGAGGCTTTCATGTGTCTTTGCCTTCCTTTTCCAGCTGAATCCCAGGGATCCTTGCCCATATCTCTCAGGATCCAGTTCCTGCTTGGAGCCTGTGGTGTTTCTCCCTGCTCTCTCCCACCCCGTTGCGTAACTCCGGGCTCGGCACGGCGGGTGGCAGCACGACTCTGGTGCTGCTGCCAATCTCTGCTCACCCACGGGCTTGGGAATAGCAGCACAGGATCAGCCCAGCAAACCCCCCAGGAATTCAGCTGGGATGATGGGGGGGCCCTCAACACTTTTATTTTATCTCCTTACTATTAAAATTTCCCACCTCACTCAGATTTTTAATGCTGCAGCAGCAGAGGATCCAGCCCTTGGTGTTAGCCAGGCTGGTGCTGAGGGTTTTCCCAGCTCCATGGATGGAAACTTGAGAACATTTGGGATGAGATGTGCCTTCTTAATGCCTCCTCCTCCTCCTTTCCCTCCTTCTCTTACTCCACACCTCAACACATGGGACACAGCAGGAATCAAGTTCCTCCTCTCTGTCAATTTCTTTTGCATTTGGGGATTTGTTGTGCTTTGCCATTGTGTTTTGGTTTTGTTCCTCCCCACCAGGGAAAACCAAGAAGTGGGATATCAAATGAGGAAAAAAAAAAAGGAAAAAAAGTGGGCCAAACCATGAGGAAGATGCCAGTCACATATCTGTGTGGCACTTGGCCAAAGGCTGGGGTAAAACTCCTGGGCAGAGGTGGGACATGGAGAAGTGTCAAATATCCACAGCTTGGGAAAACACCACTGGAGGGGTTGGAGTCAGGGTGAGACAATGGAAAGCAGCTCCAACCCCAGGGCTCAGCTGCCCATGGAAAACATTTGGGAGCTGTTGGGAAGGGCTGGCTCTGGTGAAACCTCGAGCTGCACTGGAGGATGGGATGGGATGGGATGGGATGGGATGGGATGGGATGGGATGGGATGGGATGGGATGGGATGGGATGGGATGGGATGGGATGGGATGGGATGGGATGGGATGGGATGGGATGGACAGACAGACTGCAGCTGGGAGGGACAGGATGGACAGAACTGGGTGAACATTCCAGGTGTCTCAACACCAAGAACAGGCAGAGCAAGGCAGGGATGGCATTGAGAGGGAAAGGGGAGTCAGGTGCTAAAACACGGTCAGAGCAAGGGAAAATAAAGAACCAAGTGAAATATCAAGCAGCATTTCCTCATTAACAGGACGCATGCAAGTCCTGGGATTAACTGCAAAGCTGGAAGGTGCTGTGGGGAATTCCAGGAGTGAAAATGTTCTGTGTTTCTTGGGAAAATAAGGGGAGGAGGACTTACAAGTTGTTCCCCAGCGTGCTCCTCTTTGTGGCCCCCAGGATACTCATCAGGTGTGGGTCCGAGTGCTCGTCGCCCACCATGGTGGGCCCAGTCTCCTGTGGGACAGGCACAGAGTGGTGAGGGACACGTGGTGACAAGGCCACCCCCTGCTCCCAGCCCAGCTCCAGGGAGAGCCCTGAAGGAAGGGAATTGCCATCAGCCCATCCTGGGAGGGCCCTCAATCCCAGCCACTGCCAGGAAGGTGCAGTTGCTCACCCACGCAAGGCCAGGACAGGAAGTTTCCAGACTCAGCTCGATGCCAAGGTTCACGCTGGAAATGTTTGCTTTGCCCCTTTACCAAAGAGCAGAGTTTCCAAAGTCTCTGCAGGGCAGACTGAGCCCTGCTGCTCCAGGCTGTTCCCTCCAGTGCCATAATCCATGTGTCCCTCCCTGTGCCCTATCCATAGTCACTCAGTCAATTTGTGCAATCCCAAATGCCACTGCCAGCAGATATCTTGGTGCTGCAGCATCCCCACACATCCCCATTCCCAATCCACCGCTGCTTCCTTTGGGACATCTCCAGTGGCAGCAGTAGCAGTGTCCATCACAACTCCCTCCCTTTGCTCCTGTGTTGTTTTCACTGTCCCTGCTTCCTACCCCAAACCAGACCGGCAGATCCAGGCTTTGGGAGGGATGATTGTCGGGAAAAGGGAAACCCCAGATAAACACCCAGCTGAGGGTTCCTACAGAGAGTCCTGCAGGATGTGTGTGCTGCCAGCGCCGGGGAGCACCGTTTGCTTTGAGGCTTTATCTGATAGGGGCAGACACCAATCCCCCCAGCGCTCCCGGATGGCGATCCCAGCCAGAGATCCCAGCCACTGCCCGGCTCCTGCCAGCCCCAGCCCTGCCCACTCCCCGGGCCGCGTTCAGCCCTGGAATGGCTGTTTGGGGACGAGGAAAAGCCAACTGCGAGGACAAGTGGAGCCGTCCCTTTGGCGTTCGTGGGATCCCGCCGCAAGTTTCCCAAGTGAGCCGCCGTTTGGGACAGGAGGGTTTGGGGACAGCAGAGCCGGGTGGGGGCACCGGGGGCTCTCACGGAGTTGTGCCGGACACCCACACCAGCCGCTGGGGCACAGCTCGGCCGTGCTGGGGGTCCCCAAAACCCGCAGCAGCAGTGCCAGCCCATCCCGGGATCGCAGCGGGGCACGGGGGACGGTCGCACCGCGGGCTGAGCGGGTCCCACCGCTCGCCACGGTCGGTCCCTGCCCTTCCCCCGGTATTCCCCACCCCGGGGTTCCCGCCGGCACTCACCAGGCGGATTTGGGTGCTAATGAGCAGGTACGGCATCTCCGCTCCGCCGCTCCCGTCGCCGCTCCGGGGGGACCGTGCCCGGGGCCGCCCCCGGTCCCGCCCCGCCACCACCGCCCGGCAGCGCGGGGAAAAGGCTCCCAAAAATGGGATCGAGGGGCCCGCCGGGGCTGGGGAGCGGGAGGCACCCGGGGGGCTCCGACGGATCCCTCGGGATGTTGGTGCTGCCCTCCCAACAAGGGATGGGCAGGAGGGGACGGGACAGGAGAGGATGGACTGGGAGAAAAAGGACAGGAGATGATGAGCAGGGAAAGGATGGAGCAGGAGATGAGATGCAGGGACGTGGAGCACAGGGAGATGTAGGACAGGAGATGATGAGCAGGGAGGCAATGAACAGGGAGATGATGGATAAGGAGATGAAGAAAACGGAAATTAATAGCAGGGAGATAAAGGACCAGGAAATAACAGCAGGGAGATGAGCACTGGGAGATGATGGAGCAGAGCCAGGCACATGGGGAGCTGTGGGCCCTGCAGAGTGTTCCCACTCCCACCCCACAGTCTGACCAAACATTCCCCTGAAGCAGAATGTTCAGCATTACCAACATTTTTGGGGGAAAATCTGTTTTTCTACTGGCTTTTGAGTTATTATCTGGAAACACGGGGGGCTTAAATCCCTTCAAAATTTGAGAAGCCCCATTTTAAGGGACTGGGACAGGCAGAGGTGCTGTATGTATCTGTTATTATTAATGTGTTATTAATTGTTATGAATTCTTTCTATATTTGTAATTATTATTGTTGTTAATTGTTGTCATTGACATTGTCAAGGACCTCTTGGTTGGGTTTGGTGAGGTACATGAAACCCCAGAGGCTGATGGTCTCCTCTTCCTAAAGCATGTCCCACAAATCCCAGTATGTGCATTTGGAGTTCTCTGTGGGATACCTCCCCCCACGGGTTAAACATCAGCTTGTTTTGATTATTCCCATCCTCAGCAGAGCCTCTTCCCAGGTCCTGGAACAGCTGGAATGTTTGCTCATTGCTCTCCTGTCCCAGTGCAAAGCTGTTGCCCAATGAACCAAGGGCACATTTCACCCAGCTGGGTTGGATTTCGACAGAATTCCCATAATCCATGACCCCTCTGGACCTCTGCTGGGCAAATGTGGTCTGTGGTTGCACAGGGAATACTATGGATATGAAACTCAGACCTTTCTAGAAATTAAAGGAAAACTAGCCAGGGTTTTGGCAGCCTCCCAGCTCTGGGTCTGACTCTTAGGTGGCTCTTTCCTGGGAAAAAAAGATAGGGAAAAGGAGGGAAATGAGAGCAGAGCTATACATAACATTTTAATATTGAATTTCTTGAGGAGATACCGAAATCTGGGAGGCAGCCGGAGCGCTGATGGATCTCATCCATCATCCCAAAGCAGCTTATCACCCTCTGGCTCTGAGCTGGCTGTTCCCAGCTCTCCTTGGGCTGGGCTGGCTCGGAATTGCTCCCAATAATTCAGATAAAGGGAAGCAGAAGGTTCTGCTTGGGTTCAGCTCTGCCCAAATCCTGCTCTCCCCCAGGAGCGGGGAGCGTACAAAGGGCTCGATGTTCCCTCTCCTGACTGTCACCTTTCCTAAGGGATCCTTTGGCTCTTCCAGAAAAAGGATTCTGGAATAAAGAATATCTTTCTGGGGAAGAATGTAACAACCCACCACATTTCCTGTAGAAGGGAGAATTCCAGCCGCAAATGCTTGGGATGATTGTTTGGCCATTCCTGTCTCCTTTGCTTATTCCACCTGAAATCCATTACCTCACCCCAAAACCCAGCAGCTCTGTGCCCACAACCCCACAAACCCCATGCCCAGCTGCCTTGGGCATCCCTAATTCCCGTTTTTTTTGGGATGCACGACGCAGAGCGCCGGGCTGTGCAGGGACACAGAATCAGATTTCCTGCCTTTGTGTGATCAATCACAAACTGTCTACTAACGATCAGGCTTCCCACTTCTTCTGTTTTTTATCTACCAAGACCAGATGGTTACATGACCAATTGTCCCAAGAGCTGTCTGCTTTCAGACTGTGGAAAACCCTTTAGTTTTTCTTTTATGAACTGGCATACACAGTATTCATAACAGGGGGATTTAAACAGAGTGGGCTTAATCACGTATTTCCCTTTATCTAGGCCCATGTTCTTTTCTTATTTTAAGCATTCTGGTTTATACAAGCTCCAAACCTTGTACGATTAGCGCGAATCATTTATTAATTATCGCACCGTCCCTGTCCGGCTCCGGGCGCCGCCACACGCTGTGGGCGTGGCCTCGCCGCCCCGCGCGCCCATGATGTCACACGCACAGAGCCCACCCCCGCTCCCCCATTGTCGCTTCTTGGTGACGTCATCGCGCCGCGCCGCGGGCCCGCAGCGGCCATGGCTCTGCCGGTGGCGGAGCCGGCCCGGGCCGCGCCCCGGCTGGGAGTGGCGCTGGGGCTGGCGGCGGGCGCCGGCCTCTGCTTCGGGGTGCTCTGGGCCATCCGCCGCCGCTGCCCGGGGCCGGCGGGGCCGCCGCGCCGCGGTACGAGCGGGGTCGGGCGGCGGGGAGGCCGGGTCGGGATGAGAGGGATGAGGTTGGAATATGTGCGGTGGGGCTGGAATGGAGCGGAATGTGGCTGGAGGTGGCGTTGGAACTGGGGCTGGAATAGAGGGAGCGGGGCTGGAATGTGGGGAAATGGGATAGGGAGGCATGGAGCTGGAATGGGGTTGGAATAGAGACGAATGGGGTTGGAGTAGGAAGAGTAGGAGAAAACGTGATTAGAGTGGGAAGAATAGGGTTGAAACGGGGGTCGTAATGCGGGAAATGGGGAAGAGGAAGAACGGGGGAAATGGAGCTGGAGTAGGGATTGAGTATGGAATGTGGGAGTGGGGCTGGGATAGGGGGAATGGGGCCGGGTTAGGGGGAGGTGAGGTTGGAATGTTGGGCTTTAGGAAATGCTGATTCAGAACGCTGAGCTTGCCGGGTTTCATCCACGTCTGTGCAAAAAACTGGGAACAGAAAGTGAAACTGTGTTTTTCACAGTGATGATAGAATAATGGAATCCTGGAATGGTTTGGGTGGGAAGGGATCCTAAAGCTCATCCAGTCCTACCCCCTGCCTTGGACAAGACACCTTCCACTATCCCGAGTTGCTCCAAGCCCCATCCAGGGGGCCTTGGACACTTCAAGGGATAGAGTAGCCACAGCTGCTCTGGGCAACCCTACCCTGACAGGGAAAGATTCCTTCCCAATATCCCATCTAAATCCCCCCTTTTCCAGTTTGGAGTTATTCCCCTGGCCCTTATAAAGAGTCTCTTGCCATTTTTCCCTCGGGCTCCTTCAGCACTGGAAGGAGCAGCTGGGTCACCCCAGAGCCTTCACACAGTTCTCCCAACCTTTCCCTGCAGCAGGGCTGCCCCATCCCTGTGATCACCTGGGTGTCCCTATAGATGTATCCCCGTGGGCAGAGTGCCCTCCCTCTGGAATCTTTCCCTTTGGATCTGGCAGCCCAGGCCGTGCCCGGAGCGCTGCTCCCGGTGGCTGCCGGCGATGGAGCCGTGCCCAGCCCCCAGCTGAGGCAGGACCAACACCTGGAGCTGCTGGAGCGCCTGGACTTCGTGCTGAGGAACGTGGTGGAGCTGAGGAAAGAGGTGGAGGAGCTGAGGAACAGCCTGCAGCACCTGGCAGTGGAGATTGTGGGGGAAGTCAGGTACTGCTCCTCTCTCCTGGCACTGGGGCATGGGATTCCCAGCATCTGGGAATGCCTGGGCTGGGAGGGCCCCGTGGGCAGGGACACCTTCCCCTATCCCAGTGTCCTGGAACACTTCCAAGGGAAGGGGCAGCCACAGCTTCTCTAGGAAATCCATCCCAGTGCTGCACCAGCCTCACAGGGAAAGATTCATTCCCTATATCCAACCTAAATTTCCCCTCTTCCAGTCTGAAGCTGTTCTGTCACTCCAGTTCCTGATGCAGGGGTTGGATGAGCATCACACCTGTGGATTCTGTATGGAGTGTCCATGGAGGAGGATTTACTTCACCTGTAGAATACAACACTTGCTCCATTTGAGTTTGCATAAACAGGATAATTCACCTTGTGAATTCTTTGGATACAAAGGCAGTTGGATGGAGTCTGCTGGAGAGGTGAAGTGGAGGAGCAGATATTCCACTACCAAATACTTATTTCTCTTCCTTTTTCTTTCCCTCCAGGAGCCATCTGGAAGAAACCCAGCGTGTGGCTCGCCGGAGGAAGCTCCCCTTCTTCAGGGAGAGAAGTGACTCCACAGGCTCCAGCTCCATTTATTTCACAGCCAGCTCAGGGAACATCCACACAGATGATGGAGAGAGTGAAGGGGGGTAAGCAGAGCGCTGGGACAGGTGTTTTAGGGGATTTGGTACTACATTTGGGCAGTTTAGAACCTAAAGAAGGGAATTTTCTTCCCTCTACAGCTTGTTCTAATTTGCTTTTATTACAGTAAGTGTGTCACTGCCAGGGCCAGACTGGGGGATCTGAAATGATCCTGACTTTTCCAGAAAGGAAAAAAAAAAAAGAGGGGTTTTAAAGAAATAATTTGATTAAGGAGCCTTGCAGAAGGAAGGAAAGTATTAGTCCATCTTGGCAATTGAGTGAGAGAGTTTGGAAATCAAATTTCCAGGCAATATATATTATATTAAAATGATGGAATCAGTGAATATCCTGAGGTGGAAGGGACTCAGGAGGATCATCTAAGTCCACCTCCTGCTCCTGCACATGACAGAAAAGTTCTGTGTGGTGTAAGAACATCATTAAAAATGCCAGCATAGCTTTAGGTTTATTCTTATTAGACAGGTAGCAAGTTCTCCTGCACCTGTGATCGCTGATTTTCTGAGGAAATGCTGCTCTTTCGTGCCTGAATCTGACCACTTTTGTACCTTTTGGGGTATGCAAATGTGTCCCAAAACAGGTGGTGCTGCTGTATGCATTTTCCCAGAGCAGTTGGGATGAAATGTCATTTAAAGAGTGATTTTAGAGCAGTGGGAGCATTTCAGGGGGGGTTTGGGCAGCCATATGACCTGGGGGCTGGTGCCAGCTGGCATTTCAGCAGGGATTTGTCCTCCCAGGACAAAGGACAGGGATCTGTGACTGCCCTAAACTCATGTTTATCCCTAATAACTGGAGCTGGGGAGGCAGCAGGGAGCTGCTGTGATCTCAGTGGGGTTGTAGAGCTTCATTCAGCTCAAGTGGGTGTTGGAATGAGAGGGAAATTAAGGAGGGAGTGATTCCCTGTGGTGTAATAGGTAACGAGGCTGCAGGACAGATTTTAGAGCTATGGGGTTGGTTCTGAAGGCAGAACTTGGGTATTTGGGGAGCAGCAGATGCACTGAGTCACCAGGGGGACAATGGTTTGTGTAAAACTGCTGGAAAAGGGAGTTTTGTCCACACATCCCAGCCCTGGCTGTCCTCAGATCACAGAAAATTGTGAGTTGTGACAGAGACCAAGAATTCAGAGTTACAGAAAAGGCACCTGCTGAAGGGACAGGGGTGTATTTTACTGCAAACCTGATTAATTTATTGGGAATCCAGTGGTGGTTGGTGGAGTCCTTACATCTTAATTAACATCTGTAATTAGCTGTAATGACCATAATGTGGGGATTGGTGGATTAGCAGCTCTCACCTGATTTAAAACTGGAATCTCAGGTAATGCCTCACTCTGGTCCTGCACAGAGGGGTATAAAATTATCAGTCAGGTCAGGACCAGCTGCCTCTAGTGTGCAGTGTTGTCTGCTAGGGATGTAAATGTGCTTGAAAAGTAACATTTTTGGAGTAGGAAGTGTAAATTTTGGAGAAAAACATTGAAGCTTTGGAGTAGGCACTGGGAGGAAGAAAGAGCCTGTTGCCAACAGATGGATTCCTTGCTGACTGCTGAATTCTTCCAGTGAAATTCAGAACAAAGAACCTCCATTTCAGCTTTATTTTGTAAACCACGTGGGCATGAGCAGCTTTTCCAATTTGAGACACAATTCCCAAAAATCTCCCAAGAGTTTTCAGGAGGGTTGTGCTGTTTATTTCGCCTGTATGGCTTTGAGTTTTGGGCTTCACCTCCTCTTTCCATGGGCTCTGTTTTCCTTCAGGATCACCATGTTAAAAGCATTGCAGAGCTTTCCATCACTGTAAACTCAGGAAAACAGGCTGATGACACCTAAATCCCTTAATCTCCCTGAAAACTTTGAGTTACCTTGTCTTTTTGAACTGGCAGAGTCTCATAGGGACTATCTGACAGAGAGCTTGGTTGTTTTTTGAGCTGAAGACTGAAATCTTGGCAGCTGCCAGCAAAATGTTGGGGCTTAGGATGGGGAAATCAGGGAATTCGAGGAGTTTGTGTTTAATTACTGGAAATGAGGTGATAATGTCATTAAGAAATGTAAATGAATGAGGGTTTTTAATGTGAGACAGAGCTGTGCCAATGTCACCTACCCTTGTGTTGGTGCATTGGCTCAGTATCATCTCCAGCACGGCATCCTCGCTTTCCTGCCTTGGCAAGGTGAGGATGATACTTTATTTCTTGCCTTAAAATGTTTCAGGGCATCCTGGTGGGGTTTTGAATGGTGAGAGCTGGAGGCTGTGGTGAGAGAGCAGAGAGGGGAGTTCTTGAGAATTAGGGATGGTTCTCAGGAAGCTTTGATAGCCAAATGTGTCTTGTTATCTGTGTGTGGGCAAAGCCCTGCCACTGCCTCCTTCAGATAAGGGCTGTGGTCACATATCTGTGTCCCCAGATAAAGGCAGGGCCACAGGGCTGTCCCTGGGAGGGGCAATCAGACCAGGACAGAGGGAAGCACAGCTGGAAGTACCCAGTGCCCCAGAGTGCAGGGAACTCAGCTCCAGCAGAACTGCTGAAGTTCTCTTGGGCAGTTACTGACTCCAGTCAACAAAATCCACACATTCAAGTGCCCATTTTGAAATGGCTGGCTGCTGTGTGCCTGTTCTGAATTTAAGAGCTCATGTCCTGGTTTGGTTGACTACTTCAGCTGCTGATCGTTCCCTGGATTTTTGCCCGTGTGATGAATCCTTGCTGGATTCCTTGCTCATGGGACATAGTCCTGGTGATTTTCCTGCTGTTCTGCAGCTTTCCAGGTGGCAGTGGGAGCAGGCTGTGAATTTAATGTTCAGGGTGATGGAGGTGAGAGGGGTTTCCAGGACAGCTGTTGTGCCTGAAATTCCCTGGAACAGGCTAAAACCCTCAGGTTATATTCTGCGCAGGGATTATTCTTTTTTATCACCTGTACGTTTAACTGCATTGTCTTGGCTCTGGTTTTAGCTGTTTACTTCTCTTATCCTGAAGTTAGAATGGCTGAGAGGGAGGAGCTGACAGGGTGTGCAAGGGAGGTGGGGACAGTTAGAATCCTGGAATGGTTTGGGTGGGAAGGGACCTTAAAGCTCATCCAGTGGCACGCCCTGCCCTGGGCAGGGACACCTTCCAGATTGCTCAAAACTGACTTGGGACTTAACTTTCTTGTCACCTTCATCCTTCACCTTTCTGAGAAGAAACGAGGTTGTGTGAGACACTTGGGTTGTGCAGTTTTCTCTGGGATAAGCTCAGATGGTCTTCCTCTCCTGAGGAACAGCTCCTCAAACTGCTTTGGTGCTGTTTTCCCCCCAAAGTTACACCACGGCCAACGCCGAGTCCGATTACGACCGGGAGTCGGAGCGGGAGAGCGAGGACGAAGTGAGCTGTGACACCGTGAGGACAGTGCGCAGGGATTCCCTGGATCTGGCCCCCGAGGATGAAACCCCTCTGGTCATGGATTCCCTGCTGGAGGAGGGGCTGGGGCAGCTCCTGGAGCAGGCTGACCGCCTGCACAGTGGGGACGAGCAGGACAGGAGAGAAGGCTTCCAGCTACTCCTCAACAACAAGCTGGTGGTATAGGTGCCTTGTTGTATTTTCCAGCACCAGGGAGGGGCTGCTTGGATGTCAGGAGGGATTTATTCACTCAAAGTCCAACCTGGAGCTGATCCCCCACCTTGTGACCCAGCCCAGGGCACTGAGTGCCTTGTCCAGTCATTCCTTGGACACCTCCAGAGATGTCCAAGGAGATGGGGACTCCACCCCTTCCATTGCCTGGCCACCCTTTCCAGGAAAAAATTCCTCCTGGTGTCCAGCCTGATCCTGCCCTGGCACAACTTGAGGCCATTTCCTCTTGTCCTATCCCTTACTGCCTGGGAGCAAAGCCCGATTCCCCCTGGCTGGGAATTGTAGAGAGGGGAAAAGGTGCCTCCTGAGCCTCCTTTTGTCCCTCTGGCTCCATTCCCTTCCCTGGTCATGCTCCAGCCCCTCTCTCACTGCCTTTCCTGACTCGAGGTGCCCCTGCAGTTCCCAGCACCGGGCACAATCCCTGCCCTGCTCCCGTGGCCACACTGAGTTCTAAACTAGCCCGCTGTGATCCCGCTGTAGTTCCTGTGGAGCTGGGGCATTGCAAAGCTTAGACAAAGCCCTGTAGGAGTCCATCAGCGAGTGCCCTGCCCAGGCCTGCTGCTGCTGCTGCTGCTGTGTCTGAGCTGGTGTCTGTGTTGCCTGCAGTACGCGGGGCAGCGGGAGTTCCTGTGGCGCCTGGCGCGGGCGCACTGCGACATGTGGGAGCTGACGGAGGACGCGGACGAGAGGAGATCCTACGCCACGGGGGGTAAGGGCTCCCTGCTGGCCACAGCAGGGCTGCCACTCCCTCCCCTCTTAGTTTGCAGCTTCATTTCTCCTCCTTGGTCACAGTCGGGAGTGAAAGCACGACAGACAGAGTTTGGTGTTCAGACTTGCTGTTTTGTTCTTATCTGTAATACAGGTTAATTCTTGTCTACAGCACTTCTAGCTAACAAGCTGAAAGTGAAAAAATGGAGCAGTATCTCACTCATTACAAGGTCTTTGAAGGTCTAATTGTCCACTTAAAAACTAACAGCTAAATTGTTTTTCCTTTTGACTCAACGGCCAAACTCCCATGACATGCAGTGCAGCATTTTCTATCTAATTAAAAAATGCTACCCATACCCAAGAGGAAAACCAAGAAGGAAGGAAAACCAACGCCCCAAAACCTCCATTGTGTCCCATACCTATTACTGTGTTCTAAAACCCCAAATTCCAACCCTTCACCCTGTGGTATTGCACACTTCTATTCAAAATACACACCAGTAACTCCAAATCCATCCCTTAAATTTGGGAGCCTCCAAGGCCTCAGGTCAGAAGCAGTGCTCGTTTGGGGGTCATTGTCTGACAGCACAGATAGTTCAGAACTCCCAGGCTTCAGGGGTTCCAACACTCCACCTGCCAGCAGGGCCATGGATTTATTGGCTTTCCCTAGAATCTGGTTTTTAGGGGAGTGGGAAGCAGCACTCGAAATAAATTTTTTGTGTTTAAAAATTGAGCTTTCTGAAAGAATCTAAATAGACTGAGACCTGCTTAGAGCTGGGAAAGTTGTTTCTCAAACATGTCATTCATTTCTCTGTAATACTAAAATAAAATAAATATAAAATAAATATGAAATAAACAAGATTTGGCTGCTGCACACTGGATTTTCTTTGTTGTTGTCATGTGCAGATATAAAAACAATACCTATTTTAAAATTTGCTTAAGGGATTCACTTTAATTTCCCTCATTCTTCTTTAGCACCTCAAAGATATTTGCAAGGTTTTAGGTGGGTCAGAATAGAACAAAAATCATGTTTAGTACAGTTAAGATGAGCAACAAAAGATACTAATCTAAATAATTTCTGTCTTGGTTATTATGCATTAAATAGAGTTAATATTGTAGCTAATATAATTACTCTTTATAATATGTAACACAATATATTAATATAATTAATAACATAATATATATAATTATATATAATTACTCCACTGGGAATCAGTGGAGCCATTTAAACATGGAATTCTAAGTTTCATATTGTCCTTTTAGCCATCAATAGGTGCTTAGTTTTCAGCTCTTTGAACCTGCCAGAGAATAAAATTATGTATAGGATGTTTTCAAGCCAAATGCATAATCACATTAACAAATATATGACTTTTATGCCTTTCTCTTACTCTGACAGCCTCAGAGAAAGAAATTGGGAGAGAAGGCAACAGGATTTCTTACCTCTGACTATTTTTTATGTTCCAGGGAAGGAAGAGCTGGAACTTGCCTTGCAGAAATGGGATCAGAGTGCTGAGTGCCACCAGTGGTAAGTGACTCTTTACTTCTTGCTTTTAAGAAGTGGACCTGGAGGTTTTTGTGAGCTGAGGCTGTGGTTAAAAAAATAGTAAATACAAACCCCCCACAGACTTATTTGCTGTTATTTGCACTGGTGATGTTTTTCCATAAAAATACATTTTTAACAGCTTTGTTTACTTGGTGTGAGGAATAACTTGACAGGCAATAGGTTTGGTTGTGATGGTAGGAATAAATTTGGAGTATTTCACAATCAATTTAATTCTGAATTTCTCTGATGAGTTCTGGAGGAAAAACTCCCAAGTAGAGCTGCTTTTGAGGCAAGAGGGGATGTGTTTGCCTCCATCAGCCAAGGCTGGGCGTGTGCTTGGTGCTGTGCCAAATTCCCTATTTTCCACTCAGCTCTGGAGGAAGGAGATCCATCACTCTGACCAGACAGGCTTTTAGAGTCTCCTGGCTGTGTTTTCTTGCACTGCTGGCTCTGCTCTCACCACCCTGCAAGGCCCTTGGCTTGGAAATGAAGGGACACAGCAGCATGTGGCCCTCTTTTATTTAAACAAAGATATTTTATGTATTTGTTCCATGCTAAAAGAAGAGATGATCTGCAGTTCAGCCAACCAGCATTTCTGCTCAGGGTTTCAGGAGTGGGGCAGGAAAGGGGAAAGGACCTTGCTCCCTTCAGCAGCCAGGCTGTTCTTCCAGCTCATGTGTGGAGTTTTAAAATGTCCTTTATAAAAATTACTCCAAAAGAGAGTTTGTGGAGTGGCACAGATATTTGTGGAGATAAGGGAATGTGCTTCTCTGTTAACTGTGGTGAATTCATCTGTGAATGGTGTTTGTCAGCAATTGCTCTGAAGGACTGACAACACTTAGAATAAAAGGGAATTTTTTTCCTCTTTAATGAAAATTATTGGGAAAAGAGGTTACTGAGTTTATCAAAGAAGATCTGTGCTCTTGCAATGAGTAAATTTGCTTGAAGGATTGTTTTGAGCTGAATAAATGCCTTTATCATCTTAAACTGTATTTCATCTGTTGGTGATGAGTTACTGCTCCCAGTTAAAGCTTTGATAGAAAGGGGGAATTTGTGAGCAGGAAAATCTCCAGCAGATCATGGTGCTGGGCTCTGTCTGCTGGCTTAACATCTTTGAATGAATGGGGTTTAGTTGCCAGGGTGAACCTTAAAATTTCTATTTTGCAAAGCCAGGTTCTGCTCCAGTGTCCAAATATTGACAGTTTTGCCTTAGAATTCTAAGTTTGGGACAATTCTGAGTTTTGGCCCCTCAGACCCCTTTCCCAAACAGGAATAAGGCTCCTTCCTGCACAGCTACATCTTGCTTCCAATTCTCCAGGGCAGCTGGAGAGAGGAAACAGAAGAGCAGCATGTGGGAGGCGTGGGATTTCTTGGGAATGAATATGTAACTCCCTTTATCAGCTCACAAATTACTATTTTCCACCATGAATAGAACAGGAAATTATTCCCTTCCCAGCTCTGAAGTGGTCACAAGCTGGCTTAATTGCAGTCTTTCTTTATGCTAATTGAATTTACCCCCAGGAAAAAAAGGCAGCAGAGGTTTTAAAGCTTTTTTGGGGTGAATTTGATGCCCCAGCTCTTGGGAGAAGTGATCAGAGAATGCTGTTGACATTTATTTAAATTTCAGTTTTATTCTGTCATATTTCTCTCTAGTGACTAATTCCCTTGCTGAAGACCCTAATCCTTTGTTATCTTCTGTCACAGGGGAATAATTTTTTATGTCTCACCACCCATGTTGTCTTTCCAATATTCTTCTCCCTCTTCCTTATAGTTTTTGAGACAAAAATGGAGGAATTCAGTGCAGGACAAGCTGTGGGAGTGGCATGGCTTTGTGCTGGTGTGGTGGTCCTTTGCATTCTTTCTTCTACACACAGCAGTCAACATCATCTTTTTCTTTCCCACTGCATCCAAAATGGCCACTTTAATAGAAATATTCCCAGTTATTTTGCTGCCTCTCCACCCAGGCTGTGTGAAGCCTGATGGTCCTTGCCTTTTTTTCTCTGTGTGCATCATTTCATTTTGATTTTCTGTTTTATCAATTGCCTCTGAAAAGTTTAAAGTGGATTCCTTCAGGTGAAATTGTGCTGGTTTTTGGTGCTTATTCATTGTCCTTTGTGCTCATTATTTCCTCCTGCTGCCCACATCATTCCCAGTGAGGAAGACAAGAGGTACTTTTCCTACAGTTACCATTGCAAGGAAAGCTTTCTCCCTCAGTGCCTCGTTGTTGTTCAGTCATTACTGACATTTTAAAAGAACAAAGGAAGAAAATAGTGGAGAAGGGAAGGATTTCTGCTGGGAATCAGTGCTGGCTGCAGCTCCTTTTGGGTTTGGATGGGTGGAAGGATTTGGCAGCAGGAGGAAAAGTGGTTTCTCAGGAGTGACAGGGAGAGCAGTAAGTGTGTGGGGCTGTGTCTGGCCTGGCTTTGGGATCTGCCCCAGCACAGAGAGGCTTTCATGGCTCTGCTGTGACAGTGGAGTGGGGACAAAGCTCTGCCTGTAGTCACTGCTGTTGGAAGGCAGCCAGTCCCAAGGGAGCCATCTCCAGGCAGGATGGAGCTGGAATTTGGTCAGGGCTACAGGGACAAGCCAGCCTTGTCCAGAGGGACTGATCTCTACCCCTGCTGCCCCTGGGAAATTCACTTGGGAAAAGTGGGAGTTGTGATAAATGGGTATTAAATGCACTTAGTGCCTTAAGAGTAATCTGTGTATGGGAAGTGAGGGATTTACAGGGAATGGTCTTGGAGCCTCTCTGCTCCTGACTTACAGTTACCTGGTTCTTACCTTGGATTTAGACACCAGAGTCATTCTCTGCTTTCTTGGTCAAAGATTCCTGAGCAGGTGGAATTTTTTGGGTCCATTTAAACTGATTTCAGCTCTTGAATAGGACAGAGCAAGTTCCTAAATCTGTCCTTGCTTTTAGGAGTGGAGGGATGGATGGGCATCAGGGATTGCACAGACCTTTCACAAAGGAATTGAGAAACAACTGTGGCCTTTCAGAATTCCCATCCCATTCCCTATGGATGTTTGCAGCACAACTGCAAGCACAGGCAGCAGCTTTAGGGATTAGGAGAGTGAATTTTGGATTTGCCTTGGCTTCCATTCTTCTTGCTAAAAGTAATACTGGAAGTGCAACCAGAGGGATTTCAGAGAAATCTGAGGATAATGGTGCAGTTGCTGTGTCAGGAGCTGTAGTTCCATTTGGACATTTTGCCCTGAAAATGAAGCACTGCCTGCTGAAAGCTGTCATTGTGGAAGGAATAATGAGCTCCAGCCCTCTTGGAGTTATCCTGTGTGTTATGGAGAAGTGGGATTGGGTTGGATGAGTCTCCAAAACGTGCCCTTTTTTCTGGAGAGTCTGACAGTTTGGTGGAACATCTTGATCACCAGCCCTTTTCAGTTCTGTGGGTACATCTGGCTGTCTGTGGGCAGATCCTGGATTTTTGAAAAGTCACAGCATTCCGGGTATGCCTGGAGATGACTTTAATTTAACACCTGGCAGTGCTTCAGGATTTAACTCTTGGTGAATCACTGCCCAGATCTGGCCAATTCTGGATTTATGAGCTGAGCATTTTCTGTTCTGCTGGCAGATTAAAGAGGGAATGTGCTGTCAGTGTGATATGGGGCAGGAGCAACTCCAGGGAATAGGTTCTAGGAGATAGTTCAGAATGTAGTGGAGGGAAAATAAATTGTAATTAGAGCTGTCTGAATGCATCCCCCTGTAAGGTGAATTCAGAAATGTGAACATCCAGGATATAGGAGCTGTCACATATGGATGTTTGTGGGCTGTAAGCAAGGGGGAATATCAGCCTTCCCAACTTTTTCTTTCCATCTTGTCTCCCCTTGGAAGAGCCAAAGTGGTTTTTTTTCCCAACCTCTTTAGGATCAGCTGGTCATTAGTTTCACCTTGAGTCACTGGGAATTCTGCTGTCTCTCCCAAAGTACTAATTCCCAAATCTTATTTTAATTTTTGGTTGTTACAGTCTAAATACCTGCCTGCTGATTTCAAGTGCAGGGACTCACACACATCTACCCAGTGCACAGGAAGGTAAAAAACTGGGAATGCTCATAAAATATTGGGAAAACTGTCTTTGAGGTGGTTGAAAGAGCTAAAAACTGTGTTTGGGCCAGCAGAGCACCCTGACTGTGGAGGTTCTGTATTCCATGGCAGAGTCCTGCTTCCAGGGAAGTCAGAGTGCAGAACCCAAAAAGTCCTTCACAGTCCTGAGCCTGGGGACTGAAGCTGGAAGATCAGGCTCTCTCAGCTGGGGCTTCCACAGAGTTTATTTTCTAACAAATGGGGGAAATCCTGAGCTGAGATTCCTGTGGGAAGTGGTCAGTAGCTTAGGAAAGCTCTGGATGGATCTGAGCAGTAATGCATAGGGCACCCACTGGTTACAGGGGATGAAAATCCCCATAATCATTGTTTTTAATCTTTCCTGGTCCTGCTGCTCAGCCCTCAGCATCTCCACAGTGCCTCTGGTGATGCTCATCCCACTGAATGAGCTGGAATAGATGAGCCCATCCTGCCAAGCTGAGCAAGCAGGGGGGAGAACAGCACAAAGCAGAGCCTAAAATCCCACAAGTGCAGAGTTGTGGGTGTGAAAATCCCCAACAGTCCAGTGGCCCTGAACCTGGGATCAGCAAAGCTGGCTTGGGAAGAATCATCTTTCCTGGGAATACAGTGAAAAAACAGATTAGGCATCTCTTCCCATATGTATTTTTTTGTTTATTTCATGGCAGCAAAATAGGACTGAAATGTAGTTTACTGCTGCTTTTATGGCTTTTTCATCAACATTTCACCAGGCTGTTTAAAAAACCCTGGAATTTTTATTTGATGGGAGACAACTGCATGATTTATTGTCTAGGAATATTTTATCTCATGATCTTAGAAAATAAGCTTTTTATTGGCTTGTATTTCTCAACCCCTGTCATGTTGTGGTTAAGGAAGTTTCATCCAGGCTGGTGTTTGTTGGGAAGCAAACTGGAGAAGATCCTAAAAACACTTACTCCATCATCTGCACACAACAGAATGGGACAGTGGAGCCCCAGCAGCTGGAAAAGATTTTTTTTTCCAGCTGGCAGGAAAAGATTTTTGTCCCATAACAAACTGATCTGCTAATCCTTGCCATTACCATGATATAAGAATTTTAGAGCTGATCTGGAACTTTTCCATAAGAAAGTTAACAAATTAAAGGAAGATATTTAAGGCAAAATGCTAAATTGTTCAGGAAACACAACTTTGTGCTGTAACTAACACCCTGGAAGTGGAGCAGTGAGGTGTCAGGGGATTTGTGGGATTTTGTGACTCTGAGGAAAGTGTAATTGGGGATTTAAAGGTCTCCTGACAGATTCAGCACATCTGCTGTGGTTAATCATCCCCAAGGATGCTTTGGGATATTGATGTCGGTATCTGTGACAGCATTGGGGTGTGGGTGTAGGAAAGGGGATTTTTATTTGCATCTTTCTGCTTTTCAACTTTATTTTTTGCGAGAATGAGTCTTGCTACTTATTTCTGTCTGTTCCCTCTGACATTTTTTGAGCCAGACTCAGAGATGGAAATGTCCTCCACTCCCAGAGCTCTTGCCTGAGCAGGATGGAGAGCCCAACTTCCACCTGCATGTTCTGTCCCACCTGAGAGCTCTCTGAGCTGTTGTTTCTTGGGAAGTGATGCAGGGAGGGAGGTTTTGAACCACTGTGATGCAGGGAGGTGAGATGGGAGAGGGCAAATCCACAGGGAATTAATTTTGAGTGTCACAGTTCATGCAATAATTGCTTTTGCTGGACTCACAGTCTCCTACTGGACAAAACTAAATGGCTTTGCCCTTTTAATACTGAACATATGTCATTCTGTTTCCCAGCTGCAGGATGTAGGTAGGTTTTCCAAGTGTTTCCCTGGAAGTAGAAGCCTGTGTGCTGTAGCTGGGCTGCTGTTAGGAGGTCACTGTGCCCTGTAGTTCCTTAGAGCTGCTCCTGGTCTGCTCTTGCTGCAGTAACTCTGCACTGCTCTGTGTCCTGGCACAGTTTTCCCTGCTCAGAGAACCAATTCCAGGTGTGGAAGTGCCCTGCTCCTGGTTTTCAGCCATCAGTGCAGTGAGTTTGTGTCACACCCAGCCCCTCCAGCTGCCCCATCCTTCCAGCCTGTTCCTTCCTGGGGGCTGCATTTTGCTGCCTGTGCCTCTTCCCTGTGAGGGATGTGCTGTACTCCTTGTTTTCCACACTAAATTAATGCACTTCACAGAATCCTGGGATGGTTTGTGTAAATACCTTGAAAAAACAATTTGGAAAACTTCTAAAAACTACAAATAAAAAATTTAAAAAAACCCTTGCAACTCTTCATGTAACTCCTCACATGTGACACCACTTGTAAATGTGGTATTTGTATTATTTCATTAGTGGCTTATTTTCATTTTATTTTGTCTTCACTTAGAATCAGTATTAAAAACACAAAGGAGATGAATTTTCTTGTGTTTGGGCTTGGTTATTTATTAAATCTTATCTAAAGTACAGATAATTCTGCAACACTTGTAGCTGCCAGCTAAATGGAGGTGAATCTAGCTAGTTACAAGGTCTTGTAAAGCTAAACAGCCCAATAGAGAATTAACTCCTATATAATTTATACTTTTCATCCAATAACTAAGCTCTTGTGACCCACAGTACAGCATTAACTATCCAGCCAGAAAGTACTACCTAAATATTAACAAAAAAAAAGACAAAAAGAAACAACACTGAAAATTCTTTGTCTTGTTCCATACCTTCTACTATATTCTAAAACTTTCCAATTTAAAACCTTTCACCATGTAAAATCACACAGTTCTATTTCCATTTTAACTACACACTCATAATAACACAAAAGTCAAAAACAGTACTCTCAGTGTCAAAAAACTCAAAAATTCCAGGTTTCTGAATTCCAACAGGTTTGGGTTGGAAGGAACCTTAAAGCTCATCCCATTCCACCCCTGCCATGGACAGGGACACTTTCCACTATCCCTGGCTTTGAGCACTTCCTTCTGCAGCCATGGACAGCAGGGAAATGTGGATTCAGTGTGGATTCAATCCCAGCTGGCTCATGCAGGTGTCTCCCTGTGCAGGTTTGCCATCCTTTGTGGGCAGGAGTCAGAAAAGGAGAGCATTCCCAAGCGCATCCAGGCTGGATATGTTTTCAAGGTGAGTGCCCAGGAGGTGCTGGGCTTTCTGTGAGTATCTAACAACACTCATTTCTGCAGCAGGAAGTTAGGAAAATTGCCTCCAGTTCTTCTTAGGGAAGCAGTAGATCTCAGAGATGCCACAAGTGGATGGTCTGGGGTGAGGAGACTGATTCCAGCTGTGCCTTTTGGGAGGGACTGGGCTGACTCTGCAGTTCTACACGCTGTAATTGCAGAAAAATAAAAGAAATCTTGCAAATTAATTTAGGTAAAGGATGAGACTCAGAGATGGGATTATTATGTGGTGACAAGATAGAGCACCAGCTTGTCTGCAATAAGAACCTGTGAACAACCCACACCCTCCCAGGAAGCAGCTACTGCTCAAAGAGAATCTCATTTGCCTCAGATTCCCTTTTTTAAAATTCCTGTTGTTATTACTATTGTTGTGATGCCTCGTGGATGTTCCAGGGGAAAAGGATGTACATGGAACAGGCCACAGGTAATTGTTTCCCCATCAGCCTTTGGCATGATCAGTGAGATTATGGCAAAGCTCTGGAGCAGGAATCTTTGTGCACAGCTTCTTTATGCATGTGTGTGCAGTAATTCCTGTCCCTGAGGCTGGAGAAATGCTGCTTTTCCTTGCTCCCTGAATCCACCCTAAGAAAATTCAGGATCTGTAGCTGTCATTTTACTGATTGTGACACTTAAATTGTGGATTCCTTCCTCTCCTCTTTCTCCACCTGCTCTCGTGGGTGTTTTGTTTGCTTCTGACAAAGATGTGACCCGTGCTGGTGATGCTTTCCCACAGGAGCACATTGATAAAGCCATTGCCCTGAAGCCACAGGACCCACAGCTCTACTATCTCCTGGGCAAGTGGTGCTACGAGGTAACAGGGTTTATTATCACCTCCTTCAGGCCTCTGAAGGGTTCAGAGCTCCATCCCTGGGTTCTCAGTCACTGCTGGTGGCATGGGAGGTGAAATGGGTTAGGAGAAGCCTGAGCTGCAAACTCCTTTCCTGTTCCCAGTGCTTTACTCGTTAAAAACAACATTCCTTCCATCCACTGGGCACACAGGGATGTGGCCAAGGCCATCTGAGGAAATTCTGCTCACAGTGCTGCTGTGTGATGTGGTGCATGTGTCCCTCTGCCCCTGCCACACACAGAATTGGTGGCACTGGAAGCATGTGCTTGCTGCTTCCTGATAGGGAAAAGCTTGGAGCCAGATACCATCAATCAGATTTAGAGCCTAAAAAAGGGAATAAAAGTCTGCAGTGGCTGTTGCTGTTCCATTTGTGCCATTGGAAAGCACTTTGTTGGGAATGGAGCCACGATGCAGGGATTGTAACTGGGATAATTGGCAGTGGGAATCACAGAGCAGCCCTGAGCTGAACTGATAGGAGCTGCTGGCTCTTTTCCTGTGTGGATAAAGAGCTTTCCTTCATGCTCAGCCTGGAGCTGCTGAAGCCATGGAATAAAATCATGGATGGAGAAGGATGGTAGAGCTTCATCTAGTCTGCATTGTTAGAGTTATACAGGATTAAACAAGGGTCAGAGGGAGATGGTGGAGTCCCCATCCCTGGAGGTGGCACTCAGTGCTCTGGGCTGGGTGACAAGGTGGGGATTGTCCCAGCTTGGCCTCCACGGGCTGGGAGGGTTCTTCCAGCCTAAATGATCCCATGATTATCTGGTGGGAAGGCTTCAGCCTGCCTCTCCCAAGGAATCTCAGGGTGGGAGGGAGCAGGTTCTGATGAAGAGTTTAGGCTGGGAGGAGGGAGGGCACAGGTGGTGTGGCTGCAGCATGGCAGGTGGGGATATGGGGCCATCCAAATGCAAGATCTATGGAGCTGCAAAAGCTGCATTGGATCAAGGGAAAGCAAATCAGGTTGAATTCTGTGGCCAAGCTTGGATACTCCACTGGAATATTCCAACAGTGCCGAGGGGTTTGGCTTCCTCCCGGGCGCAGGAGCAGCTCCCCGGGGCTGGGCAGGCCTGTTGCAGTGCTGGTGTGGCATGGAGGCCCAGGCTGCCCCTTTCTCCTGCAGGTTGCCCACCTGGGCTGGCTGGAGAAGAGGACAGTGTCAGCCCTGTTTGAGGAGCCCCCCACGGCCACGGTGCAGGACGCGCTCCAGAACTTCCTGCGGGTAGGAAATCTGGGAATCCCTTGGGAAAGGCATCACTGCCTGCACAGCTCACAGCGTGGCACTGCTGGGATCCCTCCTGCTGCTTCCCCATGGGAGCTGGGTGGAGGGAAAGCTGGTGAGAGGGAAAGCAGAGAGCGTCTGTTCCAGAATAGCCCTTCACAAGAATGGCATGTTGAAGATGTCAGAATTGCAGCCCAGAGGTTTGGGGGGTTTGATTTTCCTTCCTAAGGCTGCACAGTGATTCCTTCCTCAGTGCTGGGTACATCTGGGCTGTGCTTCCAGGCTCTGGGATCTGGCAGCTTCTCCCTCAAAATGTTTTACTTAAAGCCTGGCTGACTTTTCCATTTCAGACAACTGCTTGAAGGTTTCAGGGGCGTAGTGCTTTATGTATTTATTAGGATTCTCCTTCCTGCCCTTTATTTGTTTTCCTCTAAAAGCTGCAGTGAGCCTGATGTGATAATTGTGTCCTTGCATATCCTAATGTCTGCTCTTCTCTCTGTTCCTGTAGGTCGAGGAGCTGAGCCCAGGGTTCTCCAAAGCAGGAAGAGTTTACATTGCCAAGGTAACCACTCACTTCTTGTTTGTTCAGATGGTAACAAATACTTGTATTAAAAATCACCTTTGGCTATAAGGATAAAGTATTTCTCTTTTCCTGTCAATCAGAGGAGTCTTGAGCCCTCTTGCTGAGGGATTTTTAGCACCCACTTCCTTTTCCTGGGTGTATTTCATGGTCTCCAAATACTCCCAAGACTCTCTGGGCACCCAAAATCTTCCTGTTCCCAGCAGGATCACTGTGCCTCAGCTGCTGGTCTCATGGAGAATATTTCTATTTTGGGACCTGGAGGCTTTTTAACAGGCTGGGGAATGATGTGCTCCCAGGAGAGAGGTTTTGTGGAGAAAATGGTGTGAGGAAGAGGGGAAAGAGCAACTGTAAATCAAAGTGGAGCTTTGAAAAGGGTGAAAACCACAGAGACATCTTAAAATGTCCAAGCAAAACCCAATCTCCTTCCCCAAAAATGAAGGGGAGTCAAATATATTTAGTATTCCAAGGTCTGGTGGTGCTTCTGAGGCCGTGTAGCCGAGGGATACTGAGGTGCAGAGGGATTAAGAGGCAGAAACAGCTAATTTTAGCAGTTGCCCAGTTCCATTTTCTGGCTGTGTTCTCCCCATTTAACCCTTCTCCCATTGCCACTTTCCCTTCCCAGTGTTACAGGGACCTCGGGAACGTCTCAGCGGCCGTGCTGTGGATGGACCTCGCCTCGGAGCTGCCAGGGAACACCAAAGAGGTGACACAAAGGATTCTGCCCCACAGGCAGGACAGGGAGCAAATCCAGAGGAGGGACAAGTTGGAGGGATGGAGCACTAAGAGCACTGGGACTGTTCAGCCTGGAATTAAGAAGTTCATGGTTTCCTAATTGTGGCCTTCCAGTGACAGGAAAGATGGGGAGAGACAATTTACAAGGGTCTGGAATTACAGGAATAGGGGGAGTGGCTTCAAAATGAAAGAGATTATGCTTGGATCAGGTATTAGATGGTAATTCTTCCCTGGGAAGGTGCTGTGGCCCTGGCACAGGTTGCCCAGAGCAGCTGTGTCTGCCCCATCCCTGGAAGTGTCCAAGGCCAAGTTGGATGGGGCTTGGAGCAACCTGGGATAGTGACAGGTGTCCCTGCCCATGGACTGGATGGACTTCAGAGTCCTTTTCAACCCAAACCATTCTAGGACTCCACAATATGCATAAAAGCTGGTTTGAGGTTGGAGAAAAAGAAGGGAAATGCTGTTTTTAATTTGTTTTAATTGAGCTTACATTTTCCTATTTCCCTCTTGCATTTCCAGGATGCAGAAAGCGAGAAGGAGCTTCAGGAGATGCGCTCGCTCTGGGAGGACTAATTTTGGAAACACTCATTCCACTCCAGAGACAGTAAAATTCCAAATGGATTTCATGATCCTGACAATTCCAGGCACACTTCATGGACAAGCAACAAGAGCTTACAGGAAAACACCCAGCAGCACATCCAGGAAAACATCTTGGGATAAAATCGTGATTTATATTCCTTTGTGCAGCACTGCATGTGTTTGATTTTAGGATCCCTAAAAATGTTACATTCCTGAAAAATGGGGAGAATGTGGGGATTTATAGGTGGGGTTTGTGATATAAAAATATTTGTGGTTATATATATATGGCAGATATATGTGAGATATGTGGTATAAATATGTATTATATATTTTTATATATGTGTGTATAAATATATATATATTTGTTTATATATAATATATATATATGCACATATATATTTTGTATCACAAACTCTGCCTGGTGAGCTCCCAATTAGTTCCTTGAATGGGAAACTTGAGTCAAATTTTTTTCCAGTTTATTTGTACTCTCTTTTCTGTAGTAATTAATGGAATCAGTTATTACAACTGATAAATGCCTTTTGGGGAGGTCAGTTTCCAAGTGGGACCAAGGAACTTTTCTGCACAATCCAGACTGGATTTTAAGAGTCTCATTAGTCAAAGAAGTGAGGAATAGGATTTTAAACTTCAGGATTTTCTCCCAGTGATGTTTCTGTTTTCTCACACGAAGCTGAAAACTTCTGTCCCTGCAAACTGTGCTGCTGTGGTTTAGATGGAATTACTGAGTTTGAGAAGTAGTTCCTGATCAGAGAGCAGGTTCCAGGAGCAGGAATATCCTGTGGCAAAGATGATGTTTTGCTGTGACCAGATTAATTCTCTTTGAATTGATTATCTCCTGGACTAACAAGGCAAAGCCAAGGAGGGGAAGCTGCTGACTGACGTTCCTCTTGCAGCTCCTGGGGACCAAACAGGAACAGGGAATTGTGCTGGATGCTGACACAGATGGGGAAGGAAAACGTGTTGTGGAATTCCCCATGTATTTATCAAAGCTTTGTTGATATCCCTTAAAATTCCAATGGCAGCTACTGAACACTAATTCCTGAATGAATGTCTGTTTCCTGCTGGGGTGGTTGTGAGGGGTGAAGTGATGAGTGTGTGAGTAAAACATTCTTTAAATCACCTGGTTTTTCCCTTGCACTGTGGTGGGTTTGTTACTTCCTGAAGATTACACTGAAAGGGGGGAGAAAGTGCAGCAGACTCCAGCATCAAAACTTCCTGGATTGCAGCTGTGGATGCTGCAGGGCTGGGTGACAGCCTCAGCACAGCCCTGGGGGAGGTTTGGGAGCAGTGGCAGGAGCTGAATGGAGCCATGGGTCTGTGCTCCTGCCTGGCTCCTTGTCAGGAATGTGGTGGCAGCCCTGGGAGCAGTTGGAGGTGAGAATTGGGGCAGTGTCTGGGACTGCTCCAGGCCAGGTCAGTGCTTCCCTGTGGGGAATTGGCCCCACACTCTGAGTTTAAGTGGGATCAGGGTGACAGATGCTGCATTTTGTCCCCCCTGGAGATTTCCTGCTGGGATGTGGCAGTGCAGGGAGCAGAATTAAACCTGCACCTCCCCTGGGCACTGCTGGCTTTGTCTCTCTGTTTTCACCATCAGCCTGTGGGAATTTGCTGCTGTCACTGTCACTGCCACCTCTGGGGCTGTGTCCTCCTGGCAGCCCCTGCCAGCCCCACAGGAGCCCCAGTGGTGCCTCTGGGCCATGTTGGGAGTGTTTGCTGGGAATGTGCCTCATCCTTGGGAGTCTCCTTTTGTTCCTGGGCATCCAGAACAGCTTTTGGGCTTGTCAGAGTTTGATTGCAGAAGTTCCTGAAAGGAAGAATAACAATGAGGTTAATCAAAGTGGTGCTTTCAGACCCCCCTGACAGCCTGTGCTGTGTGTTGGAGGTTGTTGTGTATTTGCACAGCAGGGAATCAATGTCCCCTTCCCAATTCAGCCCAGCAGATCCCAAAGGCTCTTACAGGAATATTTATCCTTTGCTTCCCTTTGTGATAACTTAACCTCCACCCTGCCATGAGCCATTCCTTGATTTCTGCTGGAGCAAACCTCATGGCAGAGGCAGTTTGCAAAGGAGCCCAGAGCTGTGTTTGGAGCAGGGGCTGCTGAGAGCTGCATCTGCCTGTGCTGCCCCAGCCTGGCAACATCCACATGGACCAGCCTGGGCAGATGGGATTAGATGGAGCAAAATCCCTTCGTGGAACAGGTTTTGTCCTGTGCAAACCAGACATGGGGCAGGAATTGAACTGTGGGAATCAGCTGGTTTCCTCCAGGAAGCATCATTCCCACCAGCATGAATGACAGGACCTGTGCCCACAGCTCAGGATTCACCCAGCCAAAATCAAGAACAAAGGTTGGTTTGGGCATGAGAACTTGAAATAACTTTGAAAGAGAAGAAATCACCTTTTTCTTCTTTCTTTCAGATGCTGGGATTGCCTCTGGATGTGTGCTGAGCTCTTGCTGCAGGGACTGCCAGGCCTTAGTGGCTGTGAGTTTGTTCTCACTGGGAAACTAGAAACAATTATTAATTAAGTAATTGAATAAATATTTTCTGAAACCTTTCCCCTTTACTGGTAGATCTTGTCTTTCTGCCTTTGAATTTTCAGCTGTTCCCTGCTGTCATTTGCCCTGCCTGAATTCCTTGCAGCTCCTAACTGGCAAACCTGGGATAACTTAGAGGGGACAGAGGTGACATTTTTAGGGGTAATTGAGAGGGGACACAATAATTGTTTGTGTAGGAAAATGTGAGGAGATACTGAGGGGAGTGAAGTGGCATTTTTGGGGGAAAAGCTGAGGTGATGTTTAGGGGAGAGAATGCAGATTTTGGGGGTTAAAAAGAATGAAAATCACTATTGTACAGGAAGGAAAATTTTGAGGGTAAAACTCAATGTAATCTGTAGGGGACAGAATGAAATATTTTGGAGTAAAAATGAGATACTCAGCAGTCGACAAGTAGGGAAAATTTTGGAGGCAAAACTGGACAAAATCTCAAGAGTAGAGAATGAACACTGAGGGAAAAATGGGGTGATGAGTAGTGGCCATGTAGGGAAAATTTTGGAGCTAAATCTTGACAAAAGCTACATGGTAGAAAGGAGATAATATTGAAGGAAAAATGAGGGAAACAGTAGTGGACAGGTAGGGGGATTTTGGGGGGCAAAACTTGAAATAATCTTTTTAGGTAAAAATGAAGTAATAAGTTGTGGACAGTTAATGAAAATTTTGGGAGTAAAATTTGAGGTAATTTCTAGGGCGAGAGTGAACACTGAAAAACTGAGGCAGTTGCTGGGGGTGGGCAAGGAAATTTTGGGGGTAAAACTTGAGAAGATCTGCAGAGCATAGAATGAATATATTGAGGTAGAAATGAGGTGATCAGTAGTCAATATTAGGTACAATTTGGGGGACAAACCCTGAGGAAATTATGTAGGAACAAGAAGTGTTTTTGGGGAAAAAATCTGACAAAATTTGTAGGGGACAGAATGAACAGTTTGGGGATAAAGAGACATAAACCTGTATGGTTCCAGTTTTAAAATCTAGATAGCAAATAGAGGACAAAATAGACATTTTGGAAATAAAATCAGAGTTAATCTGTAAAGGAGGAGGTAATCAGTATTGGACAGTTAAGGAAAATTGAGGGGGTAAAATAAGAGATTATCTCTAGGACAGAACAGGAACATCCTGAGGTAAACTGAGGGAATTGCTGTGGACAGGTGGGTAAATCTGGGCATAAAACTTCAGGGAATCTCCACAGTAGAAAATTAATATTTTGAGGTAAAAATGAGGTAGTCAGAAGTGGAGAGGTAGGGATAATTTCTGAGGTAAAATCTGAGATGAGCTGTAACAGAGAGAATACACTTAATGGGGTAAAGTGAAGAAATCAGTTATGGAACAGGTAGGGAAATTATTGGGGAGGAAAAACTGCAACCATCCACAGGGTAAAGAATGAAAATACTGAGGTAGAAATAAGAAAACAGGGAATGGACAAGTAGGGAAAATTTTGGGAGTACAGCTTGTGGTATCTGGAGTAGAGAAGGAACGCTTTATTGTAAAAAATGAGGAAATCAGAAGGGGAAAGACAGGGAAAATTAGGGGGGGAAATCTCAGGTGACCTCTAGCTGAGGGAATGACTGTTCTGAGGTGAACTCAGAACTCACTGTGTCCTCCTTCCTTGGCAGCAGCTGGCAGGGAATCCTCAGGCTGGAAAAAGGCAAAGGAACTTCCCTGAGATCACCAGGGCACCTGTGGGGAACAGAAGGGACACTCTGGGAGCAAATGGAGGTGATTGGATTGTCCCTTTGGGGGATGCTGGGTTTAGATGATTCCATCCATTTGGCTGCTGAAATTTCCCAGCCCAGGGCTTTGGCTGGTGGGGCAGCACAAAGATTGTTCTCTGTGTAGTGCTCAGATTTCAGCTTTGCTGGTTTAGATTAATTACAGCTACAGCCCTGAATTCCCTGCTGAATTCCCACTGGAATAATCTCACAGAGCCTCATGGAGTGTGGATATTCCCATGCAGAGCTGCCTGTTGAACACCAGCTGTGTCAGGAGCCAGCAGAGGTTCCAAGGAAGCTCAGTGGGATCAGGACAAGGACAGGTTTCTATTCCATAGAATTTGATATTTATAACCCCCATTCCCCAGCCCCACCCGTGTCCCTGGGAGTCACTTGACAGAGTTCCCTGGAATTCAGCAGATTCCACCCCGAGCTCAGGCTCCAGTTGATATTTTTGAAAGGAGGAGGCAGCGAGGCAGCCCCTGTGCCCACGGCAGGACATCTCTCCCTGCAGGAGCTGAGTTCATTCCAGAGCCTCAGCAGTGGCTCTGGGAGCTCTGTTCCCTGAGGAAAGGGATGCACATCCCTGCCTCCAGGCACCTGCAGTGTGACCCACCTGTGAAAGCTTCCCATCAGCTCTGCAGCTCCAGCTGGCTCCCAGAAAAACTCCCAACTTAATCCAAACAAAACTTCATCCACCTCTAACCCTTTAAGGCATCTCCGAGGGCATTGCTTGGGATTTAATGTCTGTGAGGGAAATTCCCTTGGCATTAACGCTGCGGGAGGCTGTCCCCAGGCTGGCAGGAAGGGATTGGGGGTGGCTGGGATGCACCTGGTGGCTGCGTGGGAGCTGCAGGAGCTCAGCACTGGGAATTGCTGTCTGAGCCCCTCTGTAAACCCAACGTGCCGGCACTGTCAGGCAATGCCAGCTGTTCCTTGGGGTATTTTTGGGATGTCGGCGAGCTGTGTCCAGGCTGCAGCAGTTCCAGGTGCCTGTTCAGAGCAGCCCCTGGCAGCCCTTTATCCTTGTCCATCCCAGAGTCATCCCTGGGCTGTGTTTGCCCTGACACGGGCAGGACACTGAGGCACAGCTCCTCCCCTGCAAATACCAAGGACAAGAGGGGCTGGTTCCCTTCCTGGGGCTCCCAGCCAGCTGGAACACACGGAGGGAACACCGAGGAACATTCCTGGCAGTGAGAAGGAGTCACTGAGGGTTCCGTGCAGCTCTGGACCGGAGAAGCAATCCCGGCCTCAGCCCCCGCGGCGATTTTGGGCTGTGAGCGCCCACCCGCAGGAAACGCCCCTCTGCAGGTGGGACCTGCCCTGACACTCTCCACAAGAACTTTGGCCATGGACCAAGAGAACCCTCAGGGCCTGTCTGCCCATTTCTCCCTGGAAAGGGACCTGGCATGGGCACATTTACAGCCAATGGTGGAAAAGACAGGAAATCAGGATTATGGGAAGAGTTTTGCGCTGTCGCATAACTGTTCACCTGCTGTTCATGGTCAGTTGCTGGCCACGAGCTCTGCCCTATGGACATTCCAGAGGCTGGTGTGTAAAGCAGCATTAGCATAAAAGAAGGAGCTGCATTGGCACGGGAATTTCCTTGCTGGCACTCGGCATTCCCGTGCCAGGCAGGACATTGCCATGACCTGAGATCAGCTTGGTTGGAGCAGAGTGCTGAAAATGCTCAGGCTGTCGGTTCAATGCCCCGATGAGCCGGCCACATGAGGGTTCAATTTGTGCTCCTCGTGTGTCCCTTCCCGATCAGAGTATCTTATGACCTGGCAAGAAAGAGTAAACAGTTTTCTCTGGCTGTTTAAACCCGGAGGTTTTCCCATTGGACACCGTGAGCCACAGGGGAAGTGGGAGGGGAAGGAGAGCGTCAGGTCTCACCGGGCAGGTGTGGGAGCCCCGCGGGGACCCCGGTCCCGCACCGGGCACAGGCGGAGCAGCAGCGGCGGTCGCCCCCCTACCTTCCCTCCCTCCCCATCCTCCCTACACACCCCAAACCTACCCTACCCCCCCTACCCCGGCTCCCACCTGCCCCCTCATCCTGCTCTCCTTCCCCTCAATTCCTCCCCACCTGCCTTCCATCCTTCCGCTCCTTCCTTCACCCTTCCTTCCCCTCCACCTCCCTCTTTCCTCCTCTGCACCTTGACCCCCCCGTCTGTGCTCCATCCTCGTTCTCTGCCCTCCACCCTTCCTTCCCACCCCACCTCTCCCTGGTCCCCTCCATGCTTCCCTGCACACCCGACTCCCTCCCGCCGCCCTCCGTCCTTCACTCCGACCACCCCCAGGGGCGATTCCCGGGGATTAAATCCTCCCGGCCCCGGTTCCCTGGGGCTCTGCCGCCCGCACCCGGCAGTGAGTGAGTCAGTTGCTGCTTCGGAGCTCGCACGGGGCCGGGAGAGCCCGGCTTGGGGCTGTGCCTGAGGCGGGACTCGGAGCTCCGAGACACGGGATCGCCCTGGCCAAAAGAGCCGCTTGGAGCACCGGAACAGGCATTTGGGCATCTTTCCTGTCCAACAACACAGTGCACTTCAGTTTCTCTTGGTGAGCCCACACACTCAGCACTTGGTCTCTCCCCCAAGCCCTGCAAACACAGCATTTACTCCCTGTGTCTGAGCCCCAGCTCCAGCCAGACGAGCCTGCTCTCAGGACTCCAAAATGCTCGATTCAGTCTCTGCTTTTAAGCTCAGAGCCTCATTTAGCACCCCCAAAACACAGCACTGTCTCTCTCTGTGAGCCCCAAAACTGCTCCAGTCCCTCGGTTCTGAGCTCCCAGCTGGCACCAGCAGCAGCTCCCTCACCTTCAGTGGGGTGGGGAGGAGACCAGAGACAAAAATCAGCTCAGAGCACTTTAATAATGGAAACCAAGACAAATAAAATAATTTAATATTAATGACAACACATAATGACAGTGAGAGCAACAAGAGCAGTGAGAACAACAATGAACAGGAAAGACAGAACCTCCCCCCACACCCCCCCTTTAACATCATAAATCCAAAATGAAATCCAGAGCACCATAAACTCACAGTGTGGGGGATTTCCATACTCCTGTTATTTTCTCTGTGGTCCATCCTGGAGATCTGTGGACGAAGGGAGGCACTGGTTGCTCCTCTGGGCAAGGGAAAGGCTCTTGTGCTATTCCCAAAAACTAGAATTAGTGCCCTGGGAGCCCAGTCTGGTCCTTCCAGTGACTGGGGGTCACCCAGAGGGTCTTTACCTGCATAAAATGGAGATGACATCCTGGTCCAGTGCATTTCCAGCAGCATTGGACACTCCTGGCCAAGGTGACCAGTCCATGGAAGTTGAACCTGTGCCAGTCCAGGAGGGATTTTAAGTTGCATTCCTGCAGATTTCATCGTGCAGAAGCTCTGGTTCTTTTTGGCACCTCTTGTTTAAATGTCTCCCTATTGGAAGAGGTCAATTTATCTTTTTAATGACCAGATTGCCAAAGGCAGGGAAAAACCAACCAGCATTCTGAACATCTCCAACACTTCCATGTTCACCTGCAACCAGTGGCTGAATGCCAGGAGCCATCCCAGGACAGGCTCAGAGATGAGGCTTCCAATCCAATCCCTTCCATGATGATTCCACAATCTCTTCCTGTATTAATTTTGCATTCATTTTCTCTATAATTTAAATCCCCAAATTTAGATAATTTATTAAAGGAATAATTTTAAATTATTCCAGGAATATAAAGGGAAGCATCAAATATACAAGAATCATTCCTACATCCATTAAATTATTATCAATTGAAAGCCTATTCCCTCATCTCTTTCCTTTAGCTTTCCTGGAAATCAGTACGATCCCACATTTCTCAGAGACATCAGCTGGGATTACTGGAAGGTTTGTAGTGTCAGAAATCCAGGGGGTTTTACAGCAGTTGTTCCTCTGCATCTTTATCCCTTATCCAGGTTTCCTCTAGAATGGAGTTGTAGGAGAAGTTTGGAATTACTAGAAATGGACCAGGTTCACAGTTTCCTCCCACTGCTTTTCAACTGTTTTGAAATTCTTGGAATTACCCTCAAATGTGCCCTAGGACACTGATATGAAAGGATCAATCAGAGGAACATCCTGAAAGGAGAAAATCACATCCAGCAGCAGCCAAAGCAATCCCACTGCTGATCTCACCTGGTCTCCAGGTGCTGCTGCCAGAGCTCCCAACAGCCATGGCCATTCCTAACCAGGAGCTGTGGAAGACATTCCTGCTGCCCATGAGGGTCAGGAGGCACTTTGGAATGTTCTTTGCTCTGGAATCGGGCAACAGCCTGTAAATGATCTTTGTGGTCCCTTCCAAGCCAAACCCCCGTGATTCCATGATCAGCACCTATCCCAATACCATTCCAGAAACATCCTCACACTAACCCAGGACTTCCCTTTTTCTGTACCAAATCAGGGACGCGCTGCCGAGTGCCCGGGCAGGGAACGCCTCGGCATCCCCTGGGACACCTTAGCATTCCCTGGGACACCTCAGCATCCCCTGGGACACCTCGGCATCCCCTGGGGCACCTCAGCATTCCCTGGCACACCTTGGCATCCCCTGGGACACCTCAGCATTCCCTGGGACACCTCGGCATCCCCTGGGACACCTCAGCATTCCCTGAGACACCTCAGCATCCCCTGGGGCACCTCAGCATTCCCTGGCACACCTTGGCATCCCCTGGGACACCTCAGCATCCCCTGGGACACTTCAGCATTCCCTGGAATGCCCCAGTATTCCCGGGATGTCTCAGCATTCCCTGGGACTCCTCAGCTTTCCCTGAGACACCTCAGCTTTCTGAGCTTCTCTCCGCATTCCCGGTACGCCGTTCCCCGCCGCCCCGCGGTTCACGCTGTCCCGGGCTGCAGTGCCGAGCGCTCTCCGCGGGGCGGCAGCACCGGGAGCGATCGGCCCCGGCCGGTCTCGGTGTCCCGGTGTCCCGATATTCCGGTGTCCCAGGGCGGCTGCGGCTTTAACCCTTCCTGAGCCGGCGGGGCCGCGACTCCGCGGGGAAAATCCCGCTGGGCCCCTTTCCTGCACCCTCAAAGGCACGGGACCCACACGGAGCACCGAGTCCCAATCCCGGCTCCACACGGACACCCCAAGAACTCCCCCCGGTGCCCGAGAGCCTCGTCCGGACCCAAACTGTGCCCCCACGATCCTGAAAACAGCGGGCTGGGAAAAGGATGGCTAGGGAGGGTTTTTTATGGATCTCTCGCTATGCGCTCGCCTATAGAGCCGTTCTTATGGATACCGGCAATCCTACAATCAGTGTCCCTCACATCTCACCAACATCGTCACAGTCGCCTTCGCGGCCGCTCCGGTGACCGACGGAAGCCCCGCCTGACCCCCGCTCCCATTCCCGCAGTCAGACCAGGTTTCCTTCCCGGCTCCACCCCTGGATTCCCGCGGCAATATCGGGTGTCTCGTTCCATTAAGCAAATTATTCACAGCGATCCAGAGCCAGCCCGAGAGCACCGGTCACCCCATTCTTACCCCAAACTGTGCACTCTCCCATGCACATTAATTCGGATTTTACCCCAAAATGTTCATTTTGGCCCCTACAGAATCCGTCCCAGAGCGGATCCGCGCCGGGGCCCCCGGGCCGCGCTCTGCCGAGTCAGCTCCGGTGCCCCCGACCCGCAGCCCCTGTTGCCGCCTTCCCGCTCCGCGTCCCGGGACGGGACACCGATCCCTGTGCCGGGACAGCGATCCCCCGCGGTCCCCGTTCCGCGCCGGGGCTGTCCCGGTCCCCGCTGCTCCCCGGCACTGCCGCTCCCAGCCCCGCTCCTGCGCTCCAGGGGCTGCAGAGTTTCCCTCCATGACCAGCCCCGGCCTTGGCCCTGGATAGAGAAATATGTTTGTATTCCCAAACCCTCTTCCTCTGTAATCAGAATTCCTTGCAGTCTGTGTAAGAAACCTATGTGTGGTTCGTGTTATTACGAGGCAATAATTAAAGTAAAACTACGCAAATGCTGTGTGATGAGCAGAATAAGTACCCAGAATAATTAGAAAACGTTAATTTTAAGAAAGTCAAATAAAGCATGGAATAATGTCTGCTTGCATAGAAATAAGAAAGTTGTGATCACATCTGCTTGCTTGTGGTTATGCCTGTTTGCACAAAAAAATAAGGAACCTGTGCATATATTTGCTTGCACAGAACAAAAATTAAGCCAATTGTAAAAACTATAATAAGCAAGTAGTAACTGTAGATATATAAATAGCTGATAACAACACATGCAGAAAGAAAAGGTCAAGAAAAAGACCCTGAGGAAGACGGCGAGCCTTCATCCAAAAGACCAGCAAAAGAGGGCAAACGATCCCTCAGCAAGAGCCAACACCTGTGCAGAAGGCAACCATCGATGTGGAATGAAGGAAACAAAGGAAGGCGGGGGATCCCGGGAAGAGGGAACTCAGACTGAATAAAAAGGTGGAACTGATGCTGAGCGTGCGCGCTGTTGGTGGAGCGCTGACTCCCTGGCGCACCCAGCGCTGTTTGCCTGCTGCTTTTTCTGTTAATAAATAATCATTGGAAAGATCATGGTCTCTCATGGATTTATAACAGACTATATCCTGTCTACAACACAGCAGATGCAGGGTTTTATTCTGGAATCGGTTTTTAAACGCATTAAAATTTCTCAGAATGTACAAAAATGGGAATATTTGCAGTTTTCAGTATTTTACACACAAATCCCTCATGAATTTTCAGGCATTTTGGGGCTACAACCTCCCTTTTTTAGGGGGACCTTATTCGGGCCCCCTCATCCCTGATTTACCTGGGCCCCACTACATTGGGATGCGCCAAGTGACACCATCACCCTCCAGACTCCCCCACCCACTTTTTTCCTTGCTACCCAGAGAAGGCACAAAATGAGTCCAAGTGCCCTGGCCAACAGCTCGATGCTTCCACAAAGGCTTTTCCACATGGACATTCACCAAAAAATGGGGAAGAAGTCAAGGCAGGGCAGGGCAGCCCCAAAAAGCTCCTGTCCTGCAGGCCAGTGGCTGCCCCACAGCACAGGAATGTCCCTGAGGATGGTGCCTTGTCCTGGATTGTCCCCTGGGACACTGCCAAGTGCTTCAGGAGGGCAAGTCCCGCTCACCAACCAGCAAACCACTCGTGTGTTATCCGCAGCATTACCATCCTGAATCCAAATCAGGAAAGAAAACGTTCCCCATCTCAGTTAAATCCAGCACAGCAGCCAGCACACCCTGTCCCTGCTCATCTCACAGCTGGATTCTGTGAGGGACAGGGCCAAAACTCCTACCATAATCCCAAAAATGAACAGGCTCTGCCTTCCCATCACCTCTGAGCTGGGTGACCTTACGGCAGCAGGATAAGAAACCAGTTAGACGGGAATTTCTCTCCGTTATCCTGAGCTGCCTGTGCCTGACGCAGGCACTGGCCTTGAATTCCTTTCCCACCAGGGTCCAGTATGAGTTTCTCACCATTTTTCTTGGTAATGAAGTTAGATTATCAGGGCTGGAGTTTCCTGGAAAAGTCCAAGTGGGATACAGCCGAGAATGCCCAGCCAGCAATGGAGTTCCTCAGGCTTCCAGGACCTTGGGTGGAAGATTGAGGGGGCTCCTTGTGGGACATACTGGGATGAATCCCATAGAACATCCCAGCCTCGTGGATACTGAAGTGGTCCAAGTGGTCCCCAGTGTTCTCAAATGGAAAATCACCACCCCTCCTCTCCCACTGGACACACAGATAAGCCGGGGTGGCTGTGGGAGGGCAGGTGACTGGAGAAGGACACTGGGAACAGCTAAAAGCAGAGAGGACGCCCAGAGAGCCAAATTCCCACAGGACTCTGAGTGGGTCAGCTGTCTCCAGGAGGATGCTTGGTGTGGCTTTGGGAATCGGGGTCCTGCTGGCCCTGGTGGGCTGCACGGCCACCGAGAGCTGTGGTGAGTATCAGCCACCCATGGAAAACCAGGAGAGACCACGGATGGGACACAGGACCATGGTGACCTCCCGTCTCCTTCCAGTGGCCCCACAGGCCATGGTCTCCCAGCTGCTCGAGCGCTTGGAGGCATCTGTAAATCTCGAGGAGGCGGCGAATCCCAGTGTCCTGCTGGCCATGAACCTGGCTGGGGGGGACAGCGATGGTCCCATCCACAAGTGGCTGCTCCAGGAGATCAAGGAGGAGGCGGTGAGGAGAGCCCAGAAAGGTAGGGAGGGAAAGGAGGGAAGGCAGCAGCTCCTGGGGGACCAGGCTTCCACCTGCTCTTGGGGTGCCCAGCCCAGCTGCCCTCTCTGCCCCACAGACATGACCTCGGGACAGGTGGCCCTGCACGTCCTCGCCCTCCTCTCCTCCTGCCAGGATCCCCAGCGTGTCCATGCCCTGGAGCAGACACTCGACCTGATCCGTGTCCTGCAGCAGAAAACGGATGAGGAGATGGCCAAACTGGGTTTGTTGGGGTCTGGGGGCCTGGGGCTGTCACTGTCCCCACACCCTGTCATCTTGCCACTCTTTGCTTTCAGAGGCTGAGGGGGTTCCCAAAACTACCCTGTACAGCGTGGGCCTGGACACCCTGGCCCTGTGCCTGGCTGAGGCAGCCGGCGCTCAAGGGCCATCGGTGGCCCTGGCCAAACAGGTGCTGAGCCCTGAGAGCCACCTCTCCGTGGGTAAGGAACCCCTCTGCTCCCACATTCCCACTCCTGGGGACTATCCCAGCCTTGGCCGTGACCCCAGCACCCCACAGACACCCGGGCCATGGTGGCACTGGCACTGAGCTGCGTCCACGACTACGTGGAGCTCCAGGATGTGCGGGAACTGCTCCGGGAGGCACTTCGGACTGTGAGCAACAGCTTCCTGGATGAGCAGGAGAAGAGGAATGGCATGATCGGGAATATCTACAGCATGGGGCTGGCCCTGCAGGTAGGGGAGGTGCCAGGGGAGTGTGGCATCACGGCCACCTGGTCCCATTCCCAGATGTGTCATTCCCACCCACTGCACAGGCGCTGGAGGCCACAAGGAAGTTCTACGCCCCACGGAAGTGGGACTGCGCCCAGGCCTTCTCCGTGGTGTACGCCCACGACTACCAGCAGCCCATGGCCATGGCCCAGGTGCTGCCAGCCCTGGTGGGCAGCTCCTACCTGGATGTGGCTGGCCTGGACTGTGCTGCCACCAAGGATATGTCCCCAAGCCAACAGTTGCCCCTGTTCCCAAAGCTGGGGACACACGGTGTTCCCAGAGGTAAGCTGATCCCACCTGGAATCCCCCCAGACCCCGCAGGGAGGATGTTCCCACCCTGTGCCAGGTGCCCACCCTGCTGCTCTCTCCCTGCACAGCCTCCATCCACGTGTATTACACCATCACCAACACGCTCCAGGGAAAACACTTCAACTATTCCACCACAGTGACAGTCCCACGAGGTTCAACTCTGCTCCGAGTGATGGAGGTGGCAGCAGAGGAGAACCCCCAGACCTTTAGGTGAGAGCCAGGGAGGCTTTGGGGGTGGGATTTGGCATTTCCCCACCCACGTCTGAGCCCCCTCAGCTCTCCTACAGTTTCCAGACAGAGCAGACATTCTGGGGTCCCTATGTGACCTCCATCCATGGGCTGGCTGGCAGCACAGATGACAGGACCTACTGGCATTTCCTCAGTGCTGGGAACGCTCTTGAAGAAGGTGAGGGATGGGCCCAGAGATGGGGCCAAGGGGGAGCCTGTGCTGGGGGTGTCCGTGTCCCAGCCTCACTCATCCCTGTGCCACAGGGGTCGGAACCTACAAACCACAGGACAGGGAGCACATCCAGGCCGTCTTCAGCACCTACTGATGTCACCAAGACACCCTGGACCCCACCAGGAGCAATAAAGTGCCATTCCAGCATGTCCCTGTGTGTCTCTGTGTGTGTGTCCCTGGGAGAAAACACAGCTCACATCCCTTTTGTCTTCCTTCCTGCTTAATTCCATGAGCTCAGCTCCTCTCCTTCTCTTCTCCAGCACCACACACAAGCACAGCCTCACCCAAACTCCATGGAGTCAATTCCCCCCTGGACAACAACAAAGCCTTTCCCCAGCAGCCATGGGTTTCCTCCTCTGGCCACATTCCTGTGCATCAGTTCAGCCTGTTCTGATCCCCACACAAGCTCTCATGACATTAATCAGATACAATTATCTACCTTTGATTATTACAATCCCAATTACCATCAGCCTCAGGCCAACAGTTGCATTTCCCCCAGGAAATCCGCAGGGAGTGGCCTGCGGGGGTTGCAGCTGATTCCAATCCTGATTCTGTGACTCCATCTCTGGCCAGGAGTCACCAGCACCTCCCAGTTGGCTCCCAGCTGCTCTCCAGCCAGCCCCACTCCCTGCTCCCACTGGGCCTTGTCCAGCCAGGCCTTCAGCCTGGACCTGCTCCCAGCTGGACCCTTCCCACCCAAACCATTCCACCATCCCACCGACACCGTCTCCAGAAGGAGCTGGGAGGGATGGGATCCAAACTCTTCCTAACAGCCCAAAACCAGCACCCACCACCTTCCATTGTTTACAGTACTCGTGGTCTTATCTCAGACATCAAGCCAGTTAGACAGGAGCAGCCCATCCTCAACCCATGGTGACGGTGCCACCCTCCAGGACCTTCCGTGATCACACAGATAAACTGGCACCGTGTGACAACACCACAGCAGGAGTGGACGGGCAAGTGACCTGAGGATGGCACCAGGAGCAGATAAAAGCAGGAGGCACAGCTGGAGAGATGATTGCCCACAGGACTCTGCTGCCCTGAGTGATCAGCTCTCCTGAGGACAGAGGATGCCCAGCATGGCTTACAGCATCGGGGTGCTGCTGGCCCTGGCAGGTGCCATGGTCACGCAGGGCTGCAGTGAGTGTCACTCCTCCTGCAGCGGCAGCACAGACAGACCGGTGACACTGCAGGGGGACGAGGGGATGATGCACAGGGCTCCTGCTGACCTGCCCTCAGTGGCACAGGGGTGCCACACTGCAGACCCCTGCCCCTGCCAGGTCCAGAAGCTGCTGTGCCGCATGGAGGGATCCGTCAAGTTTGACAGACCACCGAATCCCAGCATCCTGCTGGCCATGAACCTGGCTGGAGCCACCCACGGCTGCATCCACAGCTGGCTGCTCCAGGAGATAAAGAAGGATGCGGTGGAGAGAGCCCAGACAGGTGGGGAAGGGACAGAAGGAGAGCCCAGGGCAGGGGAGGGAGTGCATCTGATCCCAGCTGACCCTGACCTATAGGCCTGGCACTGCCAGCTCTCGGGATACCACGTCCCTTCCCACCACTCTGTCCTCTTGTCCCCACAGACATGACCTCGGGACAGGTGGCTCTGTACGTCCTTGCCCTCCTCTCCTCCTGCCAGGACCCCCACTGCGTTCATGCCAAGGGGAAGACCGTCCACCTGATCCCCATCCTGAAGGAGAAAATGTATAAGGAGATCAGCAGAAACGGTACACAGGGACATGAAGGAAGGACTGGGGGGACTGGGGCGTGTCACCCACACTGCATCCCATCAACTCACCCCTCTTTGCCTTGCAGAGATCAGCTGGTACAATGAGAGCCTGGACATCCTGGCCCTGTGCCTGGTGAAGGAATACGACATCCAAGATGCAGTCAAGGCTCTGGCTGAGGAGCTGCTGAAGCCTAGGAGCTCCCTCGATGTGGGTAAGGGAACCCTCCAGACCCTACCCGTGTCCCCTCTGCTCCCAGAGGTGTCTGGTGGCACTGGCAGTGACACCAGGATCCCACAGAAACCCGGGCCATGGCAGTACTGGCGCTGGTGTGCGCCTACAACCACACAGACAAGCAGAATCTGATCTATGACGCAGTAAACAAAGTGACCAACGATTTCCTGGATGAGCAAAAGAGGGGGCATGGCATCATCGGGAATATCTCCAGCATGGGGCTGGCCCTGCAGGTATGGAGAGGGGCTGTGGGCTCACAGCTCTGCTGCCAGGCTGCTTGTGCCACCTCCACCTCCTCCGCAGGCTCTGGAGACCTCGGGTGAGTTTTACGCCCCGCGGAAGTGGGACCGTGCCCAGGCCTTCAGCGTGGTCTGCAATTACGACTACCATCAGCCCATGGCCATGGCCCAGGTGCTGCCTCCCCTCGTGGACAAGTCCTACCTGAACGCAGGTAGGTGGGGCTGTGCTGCCACAACAGAATGGCCCTGAGCCAACAGCAGCTCCTGTCACCAATGCCGGGGACAATCGGGGTTCCAGCCTGGAGCCAGCCCCGTGGCTATGACACTCCTGCCCTGCGCCAGGTGGGCTGTGCCAGGTGCCCACATGCTGCTCTCCCCACCCACAGCTCCCATCACGGTGCAGTTCTCCATCTCCAACACGATGAAGAATTACTTCCACTACTCCACCTCGGTGTGTGTCCCAAAGAACTCCACACTGCTGCAGGTGATGGAAGTGGCTAGGAAAGAGAAACCCGACATCTTTTGGTGAGAGACAGAAGCTGGGGAGAAGGGGAGGGGTTTGCATCTGCCCAGACGGGTCTGAGCCCATTCTCTTTGCTGGCAGCTTCACAATAAAGGAGTATAATCTGGGTCCCTTTGTGACCTCCATCCACGGGCTGGCTGGCAACGCAACCGAAAGGACCTACTGGCAGTTCTTCAGCAGTGGGAGTCCCCTCCAGGAAGGTGGGCACTTGGAGGGGTGTGGGGCAAAAGGGGCTGTGCTTGGGGGTCTCCATGTCCCAGCCTCACTCATCCCTGTGCCACAGGAGTCGGAATATACAAGCCGAAAAACTGGGAGCAGATCCAGGCCGTCTTCAGCACCTACTGATGCCACCAAGACACCCTGGACCCCACCAGGAGCAATAAAGTGCCATTCCAGCATGTCCCTGTGTGTCTCTGTGTGTGTGTCCCTGGGAGAAAACACAGCTCACATCCCTTTTGTCTTCCTTCCTGCTTAATTCCATGAGCTCAGCTCCTCTCCTTCTCTTCTCCAGCACCACACACAAGCACAGCCTCACCCAAACTCCATGGAGTCAATTCCCCCCTGGACAACAACAAAGCCTTTCCCCAGCAGCCATGGGTTTCCTCCTCTGGCCACATTCCTGTGCATCAGTTCAGCCTGTTCTGATCCCCACACAAGCTCTCATGACATTAATCAGATACAATTATCTACCTTTGATTATTACAATCCAAATTACCATCAGCCTCAGGCCAACAGTTGCATTTCCCCCAGGAAATCCGCAGGGAGTGGCCTGCGGGGGTTGCAGCTGATTCCAATCCTGATTCTGTGACTCCATCTCTGGCCAGGAGTCACCAGCACCTCCCAGTTGGCTCCCAGCTGCTCTCCAGCCAGCCCCACTCCCTGCTCCCACTGGGCCTTGTCCAGCCAGGCCTTCAGCCTGGACCTGCTCCCAGCTGGACCCTTCCCACCCAAACCATTCCACCATTCCACTGACACCGTCTCCAGAAGGAGCTGGGAGGGATGGGATCCAAACTCTTCCTAACAGCCCAAAACCAGCATTCATCACCTTCCATTGTTTACAGTACTCATGGTCTTATTCCAGACATCAAACCAGTCAGAGGGGAGCAGCCCATCCTCAACCCATGGTAATGGTGCCACTCTCCAGGACCTTCTGTGACCACACATATAAACTGGTACCGTGTGGCAGTGCCACAGGTGGTGTAGGATACCAGGTGCTCCACTGAAGATTACATTGGTGGTCTTTGCCACATGGGTACCCAGGCTGTCTGCCCCTCTGCCCTTTGCTGAATTCCGTATTCGTGCAGTTCTCCTTCATGAACATGCTCCATGGAAAACACTTCCACTGCTCTGCCTCAGTAGTCTGATTGTTTGCTTTTAGTAGAATTCACAGAGTTCATTTTCTTCGCAGAGTGTGGCAGAGCTCTGAGTTTGGATTCAGGATGGGAATGCTGTGGATAACAGAGAGATGATTTGGTGGTTGCTGAGAAGAGCTTTTCCTCCTCCAGCACTCTGCAGTGTCCCATGGGACAATCCATGTCCCCGGCTCTGTCAGCCAGGAGGTGAGACCATCATCCTCCTCCTCATCACTGTGTCCTACTTGGCTGAAAATCCTTCCATCTATTCTGCTCCAGAGGGGCACCAGTGCCCACATGGAGCCCCTCAGCCCGGGGGTGCGGCAGGGCTGTGACGTCACACAGGTGTCCCACCTACATCGCTGTGACATCAGCACTGTGTCCCTGCAGGACAAGTGCCGCCACCCGCTGGCTCCCAGTGCGGCCACCATGGGACATGGATGAAGCCATGAGTTTCCTGCTCCCCACGCTCGTCCTGCTGGTGGCCAGTACGGCCGCCCTGCTGGCCACCCGCGTTTGGAAGGCGCGGAGGCGCCTCGGGAGCCGGGCCGGGGGGTCCCGGCGCGGCCGAGCGGCCCCGGGGGCTGAGGAGAGCCCTCGGCAGGGCCCGGCCGGCCCCGGGAGCCCCCCGTACATCCCGTGCGGCTGCGGGCCCGGCTGCGCCCCCTGCGCCGCGGCGGCCCGGGAGCTGCAGGAGCTGCTGACGCCGCTGTGGCCCGGGCTGTCCCTCCCGCGGGACGCGGGGATGTGGCAGCTCCTGTGGGAGGACCTGGAGCAGCTGCTGGAGCGAGAGCACCTGCCCTGCTGTGCCTCCTCCTGCTCCTCCAGGAGCCCCCGGGGCCGCTCCAGAAGCCGGCGCCAGACAACATCCCTGACCCATGGGAAAACATCTGCTGCTGGAAAAGGCTCAGTCCTCCACAGAATCCAACGCTCATTTAGATCCTCCACTCTTCCAAGAATGTCCATCCCTCAGAAAGGCTCCTCCATTTCCACCCAGACCGTCTGTGACCTGTGCTATGCTCCAACTGGAACGTGGCCCGTTCCTGCCAAGAAGCAAGTGTCCTGGAGCCGCTGCTGCCCAATCCATGGTTCCCAGGATCCTGCGGCAGAGACACCGGGGCAGACTCTCCGCACGCTGCTGGACAAGAGGCTCCAGCGGCAAAGGCAGCTGGTCCCATGTTCAGGATGCTCCCTGGAGTCGGCTGTGAAGGACAAGGACAAGCAAGATCTCCACACCTGGGATATTAATAGCCAAGATCTCCATCCCTGCCAGAGCCTCCATGAGGTGTGCTGGACTCCAGATGGAGGAGCCCACACGGACATTTCTTCCTGCTGCCTCAGAGCCGAGGCTACGCACAGAACTCACCAGACACCCACGGCCAGGAAAAGCCTGGAAATACAACTGGGACCCCGAGTCATTCCAGCAAGGCATTCCCAGCAGCAAGTGTCCCTGCGCCACAGGTGCTCACTGCACGGCTGCCAGGACAGTGGGGCAGTGGCACAGGAGAAAACCCTGCGGGCAGTGCTGGACAGGAGGCTCCAGCGGGAGCGGGAACACCCCCTGTTCAAGGGAGCTCTCGGGAGGTGGCTGGCATGGCTCAGGAAGCAGCTGGTGGAAGCAATTGACACATTCTGAAGCGTTCTTCGTGCTGCATAAATTCGGGGTTTCTCCAAAAACTGCCTGAGAGCTCCCAGTGTTTTGCTTTCCACTGGGACAGGGCTCCTTTCTTCCCAGGAGCTGGGTTTGGATTCAGGATGGGAATGCTGTGGGTAACACATGGTCCAGCCAGCTGGAAAACTGGGATGAAGAAGTCGAAAATTCACTTAATTAGAACTAAGAGGTGGAAAAGGGGAAAAGGTGGAAAAGTATTCCAGTGGGAGACCGGAATACACCTGAGAGCCCCAAATGACCCATGCCCTCTGTGACTGGCTCTGCTGGATCCCTAGCTTCCCACAGCACTTGCTCCCTGGATAAAGAAAGGAACTATAATTCTTTGGTAATAATATCAGTGTCAGAAGCAGTGGGAATCTTTGGAATGAGAAATGGAGGAAAAATGGAGTGAAATACAATGAAGCACTAGGTAGAAAGGGTGGTGGAAAAGCAGCTTTTAGAACTGGTAAATTTCCCAGACCTCTTTCCAGATTTTATTTTAAAATAATTTTTTATCCCTCCACCACCAAACCATTCCTGTACCTATGAAGGTATTTGGAGATAAAAGAGGAACACTTAATTAGAAAAACTTCTAGGGAAAAAAGCAATTATTGATTGAAACATGTACGAGAATCCACAGCAAGGAAACATAAATCCCAATTTTTGCAAGATTAATGAATAAATATTAAATATATTTTCCCCACAAAACAAGCCAGCTTCTTATTTTCCAAACTGGCAAAGAGGAGACTCACGGATTTTTGATGTCTATGAAGCATCCAAAGCTCAAAACTGCAATTCTTGTGTTCCAGACTGCATTTGGTTTGTTCGCTGTTATGGAATTCCTTCTAAAACTGGGATTTTCATTTAAAACCACGGTTTAAGCCACTTCTCTGGAGAAAGAGAAACAGAGTCTTTGTGTTCAAATTTTATTCTGAAAACAAAACCCACCCTGAGGCTCTGACAAGCAAAAAACTATAGAAAATACAGAATAAAATAAAAGGTTTTAATTTCCACCCTGGGACCTGTGTGTACAAAATGGAAAAATGCCTCTGGAATTCAGGGACTGAAGAGGCTGCAGTTCTAGGCTTACAGATATTTTTATTTTTAAGCATTTCTAAGCAAATTTCAGGCTGGGACTGCTGCAGTCTAGGCTCAACTTTCCTTGGATTATGCACTAAAAGCAGGCCAGGTTATTGCTGGAATTGAGATCACAACTGGGTTTTGAATAAGGAGAGTGACCAAGGAAAGGGAAGGAAAACCCCTCATGAACTCTCTTGGGTTAAAAGGAGAAGTTTACCTCATTACTCGAAGCCTCCTTCCCAATTCCAGCTTGCCTTCCACTCCTACCTTTCTAGTTTCTGCTTCTGGGATGGATGGGAATCAGGCTGAAATCTAATTTGTCCTGAATCTGCTCTGCAACTGTTCAGCTTTGGAATTCTGAAATCTGGGTGCGCTTGTGCCCAGAAGCTGCTGCACTCTGCTGCCCTCACCCATTCCTTCCCAGCACTAACACACACAGCACTGACACACAGCTGTCATTAGGCTAAAATTCCTCATTAGGACCCCCAAAAACCCAATCCCAGAGGTCTGCGGGCACCCAATCCGGTTATTTTGCCTTTTTAGTCTTTGTGGCCGCGCCGCTGGGCTTGGAGTTGGTCTTGGCTTTCTTCTTGGCCGATCCCTTGGGCTCAGGCTCCTTGCGCTTGGCCGAGGTGATGGAGCCGGTGACCTTGAAGAAGTCGTCGAGCCGGCCCTGGGTGCTTCCCTGGCGGCTCTTGCTCAGCCTCTTGACGCCGTTGCGGATGCGCTCCTCGTTGAACTGCTTCTCCCCGCACATGAACTGCACCAGCTGCTCCTCGTCAGGCTCACTCCACTTCAGCTCCACGGTGTCGGGATCGATCACGTCGGGCTCCAGGAAGAGCTTCTGGGCCTCCTTGTGCAGCCAGTTCTCGGGCAGGGGGTACTTCTTGGTGTCCAGCTGCTGCACGATCCTCTCGATGGACTTGTGCTCCCGGATGAGCTCCACGGCACGCTTCGGCCCGATGCCGCGGATGCTGCCGCAGTAGTCGCAGCCCAGCAGGATGCACAGGTCCACAAACTGCTCCCAGGTCAGCTGCAGATCCTGCAGGATCCGGTTCAGGTGGAACTCCTGGATGGGCAGCTTCTTGGTCTCGCTGGCTGTGAGGTGCCGCATCAGCACGGGGCTGCCGAAGGTGAGGCAATCCATGTCCTCCGTGGCGGCGGCGTACACCTTGCCGGCCTTCACCAGCGTGGCACAGCTGGCCTCCGCCTCTCCGGGCGCCTCCACGTAGGGAATTCCCATCAGCGTCAGCAGCTTCTTGCACTCCTGCGTGTGCTGCGGGGTCACCTTGACCAGCCTCTTGCTGTACTTCTCGATGTTCTCCTCCTCCCCGGCCTCCTGCGCTTCCTGCAGGTGCTTCTCCGCCTCGGCCCGGCGCTCCGTGCGCTTGGCCAGCTCCCCGGATTTCAGCTGCGGGGGCTTCCCGTCGAACACGTACACCGGCTTGATGCCGTTCTCCACCATGCGGATGGTGCGGTAGAACATGCCCATGAGGTGGCTGGTGGTCTCCCCGTCCTCGTTCTGGAGCACGTCGGCTCCCTGCCGCACGGCGATCAGGAACTGGTAGATGCTCATGGAGGCGTCGATGGCCACTTTCCGGCCAAAGTAGGACTTGATGTCGTTCTCCCGGATGGCCCCGGGAGCCACGTCGGCGATAAGCTTGGCCAAGCCATGGATTCCCATCCTGGAGAGGGAAAAATGGAAGTTGGAAGAGGGCTCTGAAGCAAAAAGGGCAGTGCTTCCCCTGCAAATCATCACTCCAAGGGCTGTGGCATCTACTGGCTGCCTTTATCCCGAGTCCTGCCTCAGGCCACCCTTATCCCTCACCACCCCCCTCTCGGTACATCATTGCTCCCTTTCCCACCTCTGCTTCCCCCATCATAGTCTCCCTCCCCAGAATTCGATTATCTCCAGCATTACAACCATCATCTCCCCGTTATCATCTTATTTCCCAGCACCCCAGGCCTGCCATCAACCGCTAATCCCTCCCTCTCAGATCCCCCGTTTGCACTCAGCCACCATTACCCCCTCAGGGCGCCCGTTCTCCTTCAGCCTCCATTATCGACTCAGACGCCCGTTCTCCTTCAGTCGTCATTATCGCCCCTCAGACCCCCGCTCCCCCTCAGCCGCCATTACCGCCTCAGAGCCCCCGTTTCCCCTCAGACCCCCGCTCCCCCTCAGCCGCCATTACCGCCTCAGAGCCCCCGTTTCCTCTCAGACCCCCGTTCTCCCTCAGCCTCCATTACCGCCTCAGAGCCCCCGTTTCCTCTCAGACCCCCGTTCTCCCTCAGCCTCCATTACCGCCCCTGAGCCGCCGTTTCCCCTCAGACCCCCGCTCCCCCTCAGCCGCCATTACCCGGCCGCTCGCGCGCCGCCGCTCCCGCGCTCCGCCGCCGAGCCCGCCGGGAGCCGCCGCCAGCCAATGGGGAAGCGGCTCGGGCTCGCCGCGCCTCGTTCCCGCCCTCACTTCCACTTCCGGCGGCCGAAGGGGGCGGGCGTGAGGCGGCGGGAGCGGAGCCGACGTGTCGCAGCAGGGACCGGCGACATGGTGAGTGTGGGGACGGGGGGACCGGGGCTTGCCACAGGGGGCCCGTCCCGGTGGCGGCCCGGCCCCGCTGAACACCCGCCGTGTCTCCGCAGGAGCTGGAGGCGATGAGCAGATACACGAGCCCGGTGAACCCGGCCGTGTTCCCGCACCTCACCGTGGTGCTGCTGGCCATCGGCATGTTCTTCACCGCCTGGTTCTTCGTGTATCCCCGCGGCTGAGCCTGTCCCCTTGCTGTGCCTCCCAATCCCGGATTATCGCCCTAATTCCCGGGCGCAGGGGAGCGGGTGGGGGTCCCCTCGCCTTGCTGTACCTCTGTTATCACCTTAACCCCCGGCCTGGCAGCTACGAGGTGACATCCACCAAGTACACCCGCGACATCTACAAGGAGCTGCTGATCTCGCTGGTGGCCTCGCTCTTCATGGGCTTCGGCGTCCTCTTCCTGCTGCTCTGGGTCGGGATCTACGTCTGAACCGCCCCTGGGCCGGCATGGGGGACTCGGGGAAGCTCTTTTTATATTTCTTTTATATTTCCGCAAGAAAACGCCTGTAGCAGGTGTGGTCTGCTAGAAGCAGTGACCCACAGGTGAATAAAAGTGGCTGTGTGACACACCTGCCTGGGGACCGCTGGTTTGTCTTCTTTTTACTTATTTATTTTTTAACCTGGCTTTTCCAAAAGGTTAGGAAGTCTAAGGCTGGAAAAGCCCTCTAGGATCACGCAGTCCAGCCACTCCTCCAGCATTGCCAAGGCCACTAACCCGTGTCCCCAAGTGCCGCAGCCACACGGCTTTTAAATCCCTCCAGGGATGGGGATTCCACCTCTGGAGCCTGTTCCAGTGCTCTAAAACCTTTCCACGAAGGAATTTTTCTTAATGCCCAACCTAAACCTCCCCTGGTGCAGCTTGGGGCTGTTTCCTTTTGTCTTACCCTTTTCCTGGGAGCAGACACCAATCCTACCTGGCTCCACTCTCCTGTCACAGAGTTGTGGAGAGTGGAAAGGTTCCCCCTGAGCCTCCTTTTCTCCATGCTGGCACAAAATCCATGTACCTTGGGATATCTCCAGTTTTACCCCAGATTTCTGTGCTGTGTGTGCTCACAAGTGTTCCAGTGCCACCTTGTGTCCTGGTGCAGCCAGGCTGTGCAAAATAAATCCTAAATCTGCTTTTAATCCCTCAGACTTCTTTGCCATCGCATCCCTTCACCTTTTTTTTTTTTTTTTTTGGGAATGCTGTGCCTGTTCTCATCCCTAACTAGGAGTTTTGTGGTGCTGGATGTGCCCTTCATTAACTCCTGAATTAACTGCCTGGCCTAGAAATAAGGAATTGATTTCTGTCTTCAAGAGGCAGACTGGAATTTTAGCCCAGCTTTCAAACTGTTCCACTTACAAATCACAAATTCAAGCCCCAGTTTCCTGTTTGGGAAGGAATATTTCCTTCTGTGGACTTTTGGATCCTTCTGGATTTGACCCATGAGATGTCAGAGGCAGATTTTCCTTTCTTTTTCATTCCTTTTTTCTTTTTTCTCCTCCTTTTTATTTTTTTTTTCTTCCTCATTTTCTTTGTCCTGCTTTCTTCTTCCTTTTTCCACGGTCCATTTTAACCTTTCTTTTCTCCCTTTATTTTCTTTATTTTTCTCCTCCCTTCATTTTCCCTTCCTAATTTCTTTCCCTTTCTTTCTTTTTCCTCCTTCCTTTCTCCTTCCTATCCCCATTCCAAAGAACTGGGCATATCCAGAAACTTCCACTGACTAAAGACCTGGAATTTCCTCCATCACCTGGTTTTGCAGCCATTCACCCTTGGAAGGGAGGAAAACACCAGGAGCCATCCTTGGATACAAAGCAGTATTTATATATTTTATTCATGTGGGCACATTTACCTCCAGCATAAAACAAAGTCTAAATAAGCAAAACAAAACAAACGAACAAAAAAAATCCGGCGACTCAGCCCTCAAATTCAGCAAAATATAAATATAAATCAGGAAGAAAAGAGGGAAACCACGTTTGTTCCCCACAAATAAAAACCAGAAATCAATAATAACCTGCTACAAATGCAACTCTACGAACTGGCTGGCAAAATACAGTGATTAAAGCTGTGGCAGCAACATTTAAACCAACAAAATTAGTGCTTTACGTGGTGGTTTTTTCCTTAATTCTTCCAGTGGTGCCATAGTCTCTATTTACAGGCTTTAAGCTCCAACAGTAGGACAGAAGAGTTGGGAATTTGCTTTTGAAACAACTCCCAAACAGCTGTTCTCCATCCTTTTGTCTTCCTTCCTGCCAAGAATGTCTCTTTGCTGGGATGGGGAGGGATTCCCCACGCTGGAGAGGTCGGCTCCGAATTCCCTCCTTCCCACGCAGGGAAAGGCCTGATTGTGAACTCTCTTGGTACTGATTGGGGACAGGGAAGGGGCAGAGATAAGTTTTGGGGGGAAAATCCTTGCAGACAGCTGGAAGCAATTCCATGACTCCTTCATTTTATAATTCTGAACCCCTTTGGAGCTCATTGCTGCCTCACTGGGAAGTGACCGATGGATGATTTTTATTGTGGAATCCTGGAATGGTTTACGTGGGAAGGGACCTTAAAGTCATTCAGTCCCACTTTTGCCATGGGCAGGGACACCTTCCACTAGTCCAGGCAGCTCCAAACCCATCCAACCTGGCCTGGAACACTTCCAGGGATGGAACATCCAAAACTTCTCCGGGCAACTTGTGCCACTTTAAGACATAAGGTACTACTGGCACTAAAAACTTCATCCTGAATCCATGTCCTCTCCTGATCCCAGGGATTGCTGTCAGCTCCATGTGGGTAGGGCTGGCTTTAGCACTCCAGGAATTGCCACATCCCACTAAACCCACCCAGGCACCATTTCTGAGGCAGCATTTGGGAATATATGTGGGAAAACACTGTTCCCTGGGGCTGTTCCATAAGGAAAAAGGCACTAGAGGTGCTTCCAAACCTTCAGGCACTTGGTTTTTTGGGGATCTCCCTAAAGCCCATGGCTGAGTGTCCTGGGGACACCTGAGAGATCCCAACTCCTCCTGGGCCACCACTGATTGATTCCTTCCCTCAGGAGTGGGGTGGGATGTACTGGGGTGTCTTGGCTGAGGGAGGGGGTGATTGCAGCTCTGGCTTCCCCAACATTCTGTTTCCTATTCCAGGGGCTTTTATCCCAGCTCAGCATCACTCACCTGAGGAAGGATGGGCCAGCCTGGGCCACTGATTGCCAAGGGGACAATAAACCTGCCAAGGAAGTCGCTTCCCAGTTTAAAACCAGGAAAAACCACGCAGGGCAGGTGGAGGGAAGAGCCCTCAGCTACATCCAGGTGTTTCCCTCCTAATTTCAGGGCAAAACAGAGAATCCTGCTGAGCATGGAGCTCCCCTGCTTGTGCAGAGGTATTCCCAAGCCTTGGGACGTCCTGTTGTCCCTCGGATCTTCCCAAAACTTTTGGGAAATTTTTGGAAGGGTTTTCCAACTGCTTGGCTGCTCAGAATTCCCTGCTTGCCCACTATTCCCTGCTTCCCAGGAGTCAGTGGATTTTAATTACTATAATTCAGCATTTCCAGGCCTTGAAACCTCCCTACAAACAGTTTTTGGGGGCAGATGCCAAACCCAAGTGACATTACCAGGAATTTTAGAGCTGCTTTGTTGGGATAAGCTCAGGAGGAGGATGATGGGGGATAAATGATAAAACCAGATGTGCCCAGGAACCATCACTTTACCTGGATAAAACCCATCTTTGTTTTTCCAGAGCAGCCTTAGAGTGTCCTTAGGATCAGCATGCAGCATTCCCCCCTTACTTGTTTCCCCAGGGAAATCCATCTTGGAATAACCTGGAGGTGGCTGAGCCTCCAGGAATGCAGACAACTCCTTTGTAGCACGAGGAGCAGGACGGGGAGGAGGAAGCACAGGGAGCCACTTGGCTTTCCCACAGGACACATGTGGCTCAAGGGGGCCAGAAGGAAATTCCTGGTTTTTTTTTACAGCTTAAACCCCACAAGAATTCAGTAGTTTAGCAAGTTAAGGACTTGTAACAGTAAAATATCCCAAATTCCCCCAGCGTGACTCTGTGAGGGCAGGGACAGCCTGCAGCTGCTGCCATCCCAACTTTTGGGAGAACACCACCCCTCTCCCAAGGCAGAGATCCTGCCTGGACACAGATCCTGACATTCCCAGGGACTCAGCCTTGCTCTGCAGGGCTTTGCCAGTGCTGCACATCTGGGCAGAGGTTGGCATTGGCTCCAGAGCCGACCAGGCAGCTCCGCACACGCCGCTTCCAAGTGGATAAAAACAGATCCCACCACACTTCATGTGGCTAAGTCCCGGTCATTTGTCACCCCTGGCTTGGGTGTGTCACCCCTGGCAGGTGTGGCACGGCCTCAGCAGCAGCCTTAGTGGGGGTTTTATCCATCCAGACCTGGATATCCCACATGGATATGGGATTTAAGAGCACAAAGAAGAGGGGGGGGGGGATGATATCGAAGCTGCTCCTTCTCCGGTTGTTCCTAGAGGAATGTGTTCATTGGCAGGTCCAGGAGTCCCTGGGAAGTCTGTGGGAAGTGGCCCTGGGCCAAGCAGAAGGAACAGCAACTCCAGTGTATGACTTCCAGTAGGTCCAGGCACAGCCATCCTTTCCAGGCCAAACTCCAGCTTTTGGCTCTTGGAAAGGGCTCCAGTGTTGAAGCAATTCCAGTGTTGTGAAGAACTGATGTGGGACATTTGGGAGCACCAGGATGGGGCTCCTGTCCATGGAAGGAGCATCCCTCTGTGACGTGGCAGAGCTGTCCACGCTCAGTCTGGTGTCATGCTTCCAAATCCAGTGTTGGAAGGGGAGGGGGAAGTGGTGGAGGACACAAACATCCCCTAAGGGAAGGAGAGGGATGTGGGATGCTGGAATTGGTGTGAGGTTCCCCCCCAGGAGCCACCACAGGGCTGGTGGTGGCTTTTAGGTCCTGTATGTGCTGAGCTTCAGTGTCTCCAGCCATCACCATTCCAGCTCCGGAGCTGCCGCAGGACACGGGGATGAGGTGGGGCTGGGAGCCAGCGGAGCAGGGAATGCCCAGTGGCACCAGTTTCCCTCCTGTCTCCAAGAAGAGGGCACTGGTGCTGCTGGGACTCACTCACAGAGCCAGTAGAACTGGAAGTAATAGTCAGTGAAGAGGTGTCCCAGCTGCTCCAGGGAAGTGCTGCAGTCGGCTCGGCCCTGGGAATGGGAAAAGCAGCTTAGAGTGGAATTCTGCCTGGATTTTGAGCTGGGGCAGGGACAAATCATCCTCCTGCCACCCACAGGACTGGTACTAAACCTGCATTTCCCACATTCCATAAATCCCACATTTCTCTCCTTGCACGTGTCCCTGGACAAGCGGCAGGCACTCACCGGCTGCGCCACTCGGAAGTGGTAGGAAAACTCGCGGAAGGACAGCATCACCAGAGGCCAGCGGTGCGTGGTGTCCTGGGGAAGGAAGGGAAGAGCTGGCATGAATCAGGGATGAGCTTGGGGGATGTTCTCCAGGCCAGATCTGTGAGAAAATCCACACTGCTGGCAAGTGAACCCATGGATGTTTCCCAGAACACAAGTGGGATGAGGAAGGGTTCTGGGAGCTCGGGGGGCTCAGCCTGGAGAAAAGGAAGCTCTGGGAAGAGCTTCTGGCTCTGCACAACTCCCTGACAGGAGAGGGCAGCCAGGTGGGATCAGCAAACAGGGAACAATGGATAGGATGAGAGGAAACGGCCTCAAGCTGTGCTAGGGGAGGTTTATATTTTGAGAAAATTCCTTCATGGGATGGGCTGCCCAGGACAGCAGTGCAGTCCCCATTCCTGGAGGGATTTAAATGCCATGTGGACGTGGCACTTGGGGACATGGTGGACTTGGCAGTGCTGGGGGAATGGCTGGACTCTTCCAACCTCCATGATTCCATGTGTATTTTGTGAGCTGTCCCCTTCTCCCTACCTGTGCATCTGTGGAGTCAGTGGAGCTGTTCCCGCTCACAGCATCCTGGCAGGGATCACTGGAGACAAGGCCACAGAGGGAGATGGACACAGCGGAGGAGGAGCTGGGAAGAGAGGACACCATGAGAGCCTGGAAGGGGGAACATGTGTCCCTTTCCCATGGAGACACCGTGGCCACATCAGCCACTCCAGGGGCTCCCAAAGGACATGATCCATGGGCACTCACTTCATCTCCAGGGTCAGGTTGGTGTTCACGGCTGTCTGCTGGCTCACAGGGATGCGGTAGCTGAAATTCCCAGTCCTGGGAACACAGAGAGAGTATTAGATGTAACTAGGCTGTGGGAAAGCCAGGACACAACCCAAAATTCCTGACAGGCTGAGAACTCAGAGGGGAGAACTTCCCAATGTCCCAAGGACAAGCCCACCACCAAACACAACCCCTGAGGGAAAGCTGGGAGCAGCTCCTCTTCCCATGGAGCAGCATGGGGTGATGGCAGGAAAACACCCAATAAAATCTTGTGAAAACTCCCAGATTTTCCTATTTGCTGCTGCCACAGTGCTGCTGCCACCCAAGTGCCACCAAGGTGCCACCAGCCCGCCCTTCCCGCTCACCTGCAGGCGTCGGCAGCGGCGCAGTACTGGGAATGGATGGCCAGGTTGATCTCCAGGATCCGGATGGATTGCAGCACCGGGCTCGGCCCTGCCGGGGAGAGAACAGGATGTGTAGGAACAGCAGAGGGTGGAAAATCCCTCTGAGAGCAGGGCTGGAAGGGCAGGAAGGTGGGATGCACGTACCATCCGTGCCGGGCTGCTCCGTGCGGGGCCGCTCGCTCACCGGCTGCCGGAGGCTGCGCTGCTGCCGGGAGCTGCTGCGGGAGAGCGAGAGGTTGGAGATGTACTTGGATTTGCCCTGGATGTGGGAGAAGGGGGAGGAGGGGCTGGCATTGGGGCTGCCGAAGCTCTGAGACCTGTCAGGAGTCTTTGGCCACTTGGTGAAGGAGGTGGATTTCCCGGTGATGCCCCTGGATTTGGCTTTGATATTTGTCACTGGCAGGAGGGAGGGCTGGCTTTGGTCTGTGGAAAAACGGGAGAGAAGGTTGTGCTGAGATGCAGAGAGAGGCTGGGATTGCCCTGTCACCATGTCATCTCCTGATGCTTCCCAGGTTGCCCAGAGAAGCTGTGGCTGCCCCATCCCTGGAAGTGTTCCAGGTCAGGTGGGATGGGGTTTGGAGCAACCTGGGCCAGTGGAAGGTTCCCTGCCCATGGCAGGGGTGGAACCAGATGGGCTTTAAGATCCCTTCTGACCCAAAACATTCCAGGATTCTGTGCTTCTATTTCCTCTGTGCCTGACGGAGCTGGTGATGGAATGAGGAGGGAATGGGGTCAGACCTCAAGGCAGGGCTGGTCAGATGAGCTGTGCCTGGTGAAGATTCCCATGACTTTTCACTGGTAATGTGGGAAGCTCCAAATCCTTTCCAGCCCCCACATTGCCCTAGCAACAGGATCCAAACTGCACCACATGGGCAGAGAAGGGTATAAAGGATATATCCAAGGATAAGGATAGAAAGGATATCAGCTATTAATCATCTTCCAGAGGAGTGGAATGAGCATCTGGAGGGGGGAGAGAGAGCTGGAATTGTTCATCCTGGAGGAGACTTTCTCACAAAAAGCAGGGCAGGGACACAAGGTGACACAAACCTTGGAGATATCCCAGCATTTCTGGGAATCTGGGCTGGCCCTCACCTGTCCTGTTGGTGGCATGGGCAGGGCTGGTCTCCGAGGGGACAACGGAGGAGATGCCAGTGGGAGCAGCGGAGCAGCACGTGGAGAAACAGGGAGGGCTGAAACAGGCCAGCACACCGCCACCAGGAATGCCAAGGGCTATTCCATGCCCCTCATCCAGGACTGCAGGGACACAGGGAATAAGTCAAGGGATGGAATGGGAGCAGCACCCGGTGTCCTGCAGCCCTTCCATGAAACCAGAGCCATCCCAATCCATCACCCACCGTGCTGTGGGGGGCTCCTGCTGCTGGCTCCGTTGGATGCGGCTGTGGATCGCACTGTCTGCGTCTTGTCAATGTTCTGGCTTGACCTGGAATGCAGGAAAAGATGCTGGAAACCTTCTGGATGTGGACAATGGTGTCACTTGTAGGTGGGGAGAGAAGTGGCTGCAGCAGGAGGATGGGAAGAGGGATATGGAGTAAGTGGAGGTGTGGAAGAGAATAGAGTGATCTGGGAAAGGCAGGAGAAAGGCACATGAGCCATGAAGACAGCAAGGAGAGCTCAGAAATTCCACAGGGAATCGTGTGGCAGTTCCATGTCTGGCAGGGAAGAGTCCCAGCTGGTTCAGAGGACACCAGCAACCCTCCTGGAGCATGCTGTAACAAGGTGCAGGTTTGACTCCCATCAGGAATCTCCTGGGTGGATTCAGTTGCTTGGGAATCAACAGTACCCAAGCTCTCACCATTCCCTAAGGAATGTGCCCCTTATCCCTTGAAGATAGTTTCTCATCTTGTTCCTTAGAAACACACACAATCCACTCTCACCAATTCATCCCATGGAATTCCAGGTGTTTCACTGCAGTTTTCCAAGACCTGAGCTGAGGACACCACAGGTGTCTCCTGAGGGTAAGGGAGATGGGAAAGGGAGGGAATCTTTCTCCCAAGTTTGCAGAACAAGGAGCACTTCTGGACACCTGTGTCCATGTCTTACCTGTCCCTGAGCATCACTCCAGGTTTCTGTGGGATTAACGGAGTGTCATGCATTTAGAAGAATTAAAAACCCACTCTGTCATTTCCAATATTTGTCTAATTACGGGAATTTCTTTTCCAGGTGAAAGAAGACTCAACAACAGTTTCCCAAAGAGAATGTAGGAATAAGCCTCTGGAGCTTCACCTTCATCCCAGTCTAAATCCAACCCCTATCCTCATGTTCCTCCACTGCATCCCTTTTCCTTACACAGCTTTATCTTGCTCATGTTCTCCAGCAGGATGCAATTTCTTTATTTAACCTTTGATTAATTGATTTTTCCATCTCCTACTCCTGACAAGATCCATATCCCTTCCTCCTGGAATCCCACTGGAATTTTCACATCACTTTCTCTATTTTCAGTTTCTTGGTTTTTTGTGGTGCAGGAAAAAAAAAAAAAAAAAAAAAAAAAGGACTCAAGAGAAGGAAGGAAGGAATTAACTAATGAAATAATGAAACAGTCACATACCGTGGACACAGAGCGACCGGAATTCCGGGACCCCCGTGCCGAAAGAGGGCCAGGAGACAGGCAGTGGGTACAGCAAAGTAGCTACAGGACAGTGCAGGGACACAGGGAAAACAGGAAAGTGGGAAGGTGACCAGGAGGACAGGGAATGAAAGAGGATATGGAAGGTAACGGGAAGGAAAAGACAAAAACGGGGAAGTTGAAGACAAAGTGGAAGGAAAATGGGTTGGATAAGAGATGTAAGGAGGAGAGGAGGGAGAAAAATGGGAGAAGGAAAAGAGGGAGAAAAAGAGACTCATTATCAGGTTACACAAGCTCCCAAAGCTGATCCAGCCCTGCTGCACCAGTGGGATGAGGCTGCTTTAGTCCAGCTGGAGGCATCCAAGGAACATTCAGCACATCCTAACAGGACATTCCCTCTTCCTTCTCTATTTCTCACTTCTTGCTCCAGATAACCACCACCAGACCAGGATGTGTGGCTGTGCTTGGCAGGGTTTGCAGCTCTGGAACTGTGCTCAGTAATCCCAGTTTCTGTGCTCCAGCCTCTCCCAGGTGACCTCATCCCTCCCAGAGATTCCCAAAATACCCACCCGTCGATGTCCATGAGATCCTCCTCACTGCGCAGGCTCAGCACGTAGAGCGTGGACATGGACACCACGCTGGAAAAGAGAGAAGGGCAGGATGAGGAGGAACAAGGATACAGTGTGGGATCAATCTGCTTCCACAAAATTCCAACCCAGGAGGGATTGGATGCTCCAGCCCTGGAAGCATTAGAGGCCAGGTCGGAGCAACCTGGGATAGTGGAAGCTCCCAGCTCATGGCATGGGTTGGAACTGGATAAACTATAAGGTCTCTTCACACCCAAAGCATTCCAGGATTCTCTGAAGAAGCCACAGATCTGCACACCCCATGGATGGATGAGCTGGAGGGAGCTGATGCAGCAGCCCAGGAGTGGGATCTCACCTGAATGCCATGATGATGACCAGGGCAATGATGGTGCCCTGAAGGAAGCGCTGGCTGATGCAGGCCTGCTCCGGGACAACCGACGGAGACTGCGAGGGAAAAAATCCTGGATCAGCTCAGGAGCCCCCGGATCAGCTCACCTCCCTCACTGCTCTGGTCCTTGCACCCATCTCCCCCAGCCCAACCTGAGCTCTCTGCCTGCCTCCCTGAAAATCCTCAACTCCACAAGTTTAGAAGTCATTAACGTCTCCATTAGGAGATAGAAAAGAAGATCATGGGAAAACTGAGTTTGGAAAAGCTCTCTAGGATCATGGAGTCCAACCCTTCTCCCAGCATTGCCAAAGCCACTACTAATCCATGTCCCGAAGTACCACATCCACATGGTTTTTAAATCCCACCAGCCATGGGGATTCCACCCCTGGAGCCCACTCTTTCCATGAAGAAACTCTCCCCAATATCCAGCCTAGCCCTCCCCTGGCACAACCTGAGGCCATTTCATCTTGGATAAGACAGGGTGGAGAGCCCAGTTTCCTGGCTCCAACCTCCTTCTAGGGATTTGTGGACAGTGAGGTTCCCCCTGATCCTCCTTTTCTCCAGGCTGAGCCTTCTCTGCTCCTTTGGGATCCGTCCCTTACCTTGCTGGTGACTTTGTGGGGTCTCTTTTTGTGGGGCACGCTTCCCGCCCGGCTGAACTGGCTCCCGGTTTGGCTGCAAGGAGAAAGGAGGAATGGAGCTGAGCTGGGCAGGGACAGCTCTCCAAGCCATTCCCAGGCAAAAATGGGATTTTCTGGGAGAAAAAACCCCTTTTTGTGGTGTGACAGTCACAAACCCCAAAGCCAGCATAAGCAGGGTCAGGATGGAGATTTTGGAAGCATGGAAAACTTTTTGCCATGAGAAAGCCACTGACTTTAGGGAAACATGGAGGCCATTTCATCCTGGATGTTGTTGGGCTGGTCCTGTGGGAATTCTAAACCTCCCCAAGCTCTGTTTGAATCCTCTCCTGGCCAGAAGACACCAGCCAACAACCCACTCCTTCCTCATCTCCCTGTTCCCAATCTGAGTTGCCCCTTGGAGCTTCCTGGGATGAAAGGGGACATTCCCTGTGGCTCCACGGGTACCTGAAGGCTCCAGAGCTCACAGTTGACTTCATGCTGTCCAGCCTCTTCAGCTTGGCCAGCTTGTGGCTCCACCTTTCCAGCTCATCAATCCGTGTCTCCAGGTTATCCGTGAGTTTGCACAGCTCCTTCACAGCTCCCACATTCTCCATGAAAATCCGCTCCTGCCAGGGAATCAGGCCAGCAGGTTGAGGCATTCCTGAATCTGGATGATCCATGCCCTCCATGTGTGCCCTGGGAGACTGTCCCCTTGATTCCCAGAGCAGCAAGCAGGCTGCCACAGGTTGGGAAAGGTCAGGAAACCAGGTGCTCCAGGTTATCCTGACACAAGCACCTTATCTTATCTAGGAAGGGGAGATTAGGACTGGGAGCCTCCCTGCAAGAAGCTGCCAACAAAAAGCCCTTCCCAAAGGAGATGCTGCCAAATTTCACCAGCACCAGGCTGGTTCCTCCCTGCTGGTGTCCGATATCCACCCGGGGCTGCTCCCGATTTCTGGAAGATCAGCCAGGTCTGAAACTCATCTGGGAGCTTTTCCCAGGCATCACACTTTCCATCCTCCATATGCAGCTCCACAGTTCCCTCAAGCCAGGCTCCCCAGCCTCCTGGCTGCCACCAACCTTGTTCACCACCAGGAAGTTCTCCAGGGTTTTCCCATTGGAAAAGACCAGGTCCCCAGTGTCTTTGACAGCTTCTGGGAGGATCTCCTTCACTTCCTGAGCAATGACACCTGTGTGGAGATGGAACAGTGGGATGGGATGGGATGATCCTGCACTCCCTGGACACACTGGGAGTGACACCAGGGGTGTCCCCTCCTCATTCCAAGCTGTGCAGGGCTCCTTGAGGACCCTTGAAGGCCAAAGGATGATCAGACAAGGCTCCTCCCCAAATTCTATGGATAGGGATCATCACTCCACCATAGTGTATCTGGAGAAACCCTCTCTCTGTGGCAAGTGCCATCTTCTCTCCCACTCAGTAAAGAGGGAATTTCATTAGATTCCTTAATTTGGGAGGTGAGAAGGCCCTTCTTGCCAACTGCACACCTGGGGGGCTGTCCTGGTACAGAGCTGGGTACAGCCCCTGGGAAAGGCAGGGAATTCCTGAGGGATATTCCTGTGTCAGAGGGGTATTCCCATGGGACATTGCTGGCTGACAGGTGTATTCCCATAGGATGTACCTGTCTCAGAGGTGCTGTCAATGCCCACTGTGGCTGCAAACTCAGGTTTGTAGTTGTAGTGCACCAGCCTCATCCTGGAGATCCGCTTCAGCTGCTCCGTGGTGTCCACCTGGGACAAAACAGGCACACTGAATTCCCAGGGGGATATTGCTTCCCAAATCCTCACCACTCTGCATCCAAGCAGGACAACCCACTATGGCCCATGAGAATTCCTTTGGGAGATAGCCCTGAACCCTGCTCTGAGCATGAGGACAAACACCGGGTTTAATATCCAATTAAATTGGATAGGGCAATCAGGAGACTGAGTCTCCTTGCAGAACCAGACACAGGGAAGAGACAGCTCCCAAAAACAGGTGACATGATTATATCCAGCTTTTCTGGACAGGCAAATTCAGCTGAAAGGAATTCAGAGCAGAGCCAAGCCTCTCACCCAGGCTCTGGCAAAGCCTGCTACCTGCCATATTGACCTTTTTTCTACTTGTTTTCCACCTTGCTACTTCTGCCTAACACTGGAAGAATCAATATTCCCTAAGACACAGTGTTGGGACAGAAAAGCACTTTCCATCTGCTCTACAGTCATAGGATCACGGAATATCCTAAGCTGGAAGGGACCCACAAAAACCACTGGAGTTGCTCAGACTCCTTGTGACCCCAAGGTTCCCACGCCCTCACCTCCTGGATGTCCTCCTTGACCCGGAGATCCGAGGGGTGCATCAGGGACCCCATGACCTTGACGTTGCCGTGCACCACCAGCGCCTCGTCCGGCCGGTCCGTGTTGATCCCCACGCGGCCGTGGTGGAACACGGTGTCCGGCAGCTGCGCCCGCTGCCACAGCACCTCACTGTCGCTCTCAAACTGCCCCGGGTTGGAAGCCTGCCGAGAAATCGGGAAGCAGGGACGCGCTGAGAGGCGGGAAGGAGGGGAATGCTCGTCTCCCTGTCCCTGAGGGAATATCCTTGCTTCATTCAGCTGTTATTCCAGCTATCAGGGTTCTAGACACTCAGGACAGCAGACATGGATGATACTCCTGGGTTCCAGATTCAGAGAATTCCAGGTTGCCTGGAATTCTGCACTGGGCATCCTGGAGGCTTCCTAATCCATTGTGGACTTCTTGTCTGAAGTCCCAGTTTGGGTTTTACTACTCGCTTTCATGTTTTTGCTCCAGCAAAACCCTGGGAGAGCCTGGGAATGTTGTCTTGCTTTTCCCACTCCTCTGCCTTAGGACATGAAAAGGTGATGTTCTGGAAAAGTGACCAGTTTTCCTGCATCTTCTTGTTCCTGTTGCAGAGTTCCAACAACACTCTTCCCTCATTCCAAACAAATCTACTGGACACTGATCCCATTTGGAGAATGGAATTCCTTCCTTATCCTGTAACAGGTTCTTGAACCAGGTATGGAAAATCTGAAGCCAGAACCCAAGTTTGGACAGGGAAAGCTACAAGCAAGGCAGAGAAAGTGTGGAGGAGGCAGAAAAGGTGGGAAGTCAGGTTTGGAAAAGACCTTTAAGAACATCAAAGCCAAACCATCATCACCACCAAACCACGACCCCAGGTGCCACATCCACATTTTCTGAATGTGGAATGTGTGAAACAACCCAGGATGGTGCAGCAAAGCAGAGTGGGGACAGAGGGAGAGGACAGGGATTTACCCGGACGATGATCCGCTCGGAGATGTGAGCTGCCAGCGTGTAGTTCTGGTTCTGGGCATGTGCCTGCAGGGCCACCACCAGCATGAAGTACCTGTGGAGGGACACAGCTCAGGGACACATCCTGTGCTGGGAAGTGCCAGTGTCCATCCTCTCTGGAGCACTGGGCACCACAGCAGGCTTGCAGCACCCCCTGTCCTTGAGCTGGGTGTCCCTAACCCCTCCCAGAGCAGGGAAACCCTTCTGGTGTCCACAATCCAGGCCCTATTCCCACATGCCACTCCAGCCACTCTGGGACAGGCAGATCCACAGGATTCTCAGGATGTTCTGGAGGAGGCCCCTGTGTCCTCCCTCACCTCTGGTCCGGGTTGGGTTTGCCTTTCTTCCTCATGTTGTTGGCCGTGGTCTCGCTGAAGTGGAGCCGCCCCACGGTGACCTTGGTGACCTGCTCTGGGGGCAGGTTCACCCTGGAAGGAAAGGAAAACAAAGGAATGAGTGAGGACGGTGGCTGTCTGGGAATGGTGCCTATCTTTCCCCACTTCTATCTCTTCCTTCCTTAGGTGGGAAGTACACAGTTTTCCTGCACCTGGAGGCCTTGAACCCAACAACACTCTTCCCTCATTCCCAGCTGGACACTGGTCCAATCTTGGGACCTGCAACACACTCTTCATGCCCTGAGGCTGCTCTGAGGAACCAGGCATGGAGAGGCTGGAGCCACAACCTGGAGAGGAGGGTTTTTTTGGGAATGGCCATCTCCTGGCCTGTACCACCATGGCAGGTCTGTGAACTGGGAATGCAGGGAGAGGAAAACAGAGAAAACTGGACAGTGTGACACCCACACAGTGGAGTGGGAGACCTGCCACTCCACCACCTCCCCACCTTCTCCTGCGGTTGCTCATTCCCTGGGCTCACAGGATGCTCATTCCCACGTGGACACACTCACGTGACGGGGTTGAAGGGCCGTTTGCTGCGGTCCGACTGCGACTGCTCGATGTTGATGGACTGGTTCAAGGCCTCCAGCTGGAGAGAGGGATTTGGGAATGTGGCACAGAGCACAGAGACCTTCCCCATCCCACCTCCTCCTTCCCAGCTCTCTGCCCACTCTTCCATGCCTGGGTACATCCAACTCTGAACACCCAGGCTGAGTGTGGGCATTGTCCAAGTGTCAAAAAAAAAAGAGGGTGGAAGGATCTTCCTGAAGTGCCTTTATTCCTCTGGAGTCAAAGCAAGCAATCCTGAAGATAGCCAGAGGGAGCCCATCTTAGGACTTGTATTTCAATGGCCTCAGGGGATGTTTAGATTGGATATTAGGGAAAATTCATTCATGGAAAGGGTGGTCAGACATTGAAACAGGCTGCCCAGAGGGCAGGGATTTAAAAGCTGTGTGGATATGGCTCTTGGGGACATGGATTAGTGGTGACCTTGGCAGTGCTGGGAGAAGGGCTGGACTCCATGATCCTAGAGGGCTTTTCCACCTTAACCACTCCCATGATTCTATGTTTCCTCACATTCCTCTCCTACATGAAGAAGTGCTGTCACCTGTTCCCAGCCACCTCCCAACCCCTCTTTTCCCAGCTGGCTTCACCTCGGTCCCTTAGCTCCCGCTTACCTTCACTCCATGCAGCTTCAGGTAGAAACATTCCAAGGGTTTCAGGCCCTCAGGGGTCTTCACGTACTTGGGATCGCCGAGCATCCCGATGTACACGGTGACCTGGAAGTGGTTCTTCTTCTGGCACACGAAGGCGTCGTCTCCCACCGAGAAGTTGAAGCCCTTGTCGGCATCCACGCGGTACGTGAGCATGGGGCTGGGAAGAGGGGCCAGTAAGAACAGGAATTCCCCACAGAAATGTAGGTATCCCATCCCTGCCACTGTTCCATGCCCCAGGCTGGAGGGGCTTGGAGCAATCTGGGTTAGTGGAATGATCCCTGCTGATGTATCATCTCCAAGGTTCCTTCCGACCCACATCATTCTACAGCTCTTCCCGTTCAACTGGGAATGAATATGGAGTTCCCAAGTTCCAAAGCCTGGAGCATCCCTTTAACGTGGCTCTCACTGGGAGAAGCAGCTCAGACTGACCCACACCTTGTGGCATTCCTGGTGTCACCTCTTACCAGGCTGTATCCCTGTATCCCCAATTCCTGCTGGAATCACAACCACCTGCTCCTAAAAAGCTCCCAGCGGACAGGTCTGGAGGAGGAGGAGAGGGAGGGAGGGAGGGAGGGAGGGAGGAGGAGGAGTCCTGGCTGATCCATGAACACACACCAGCTGGAAAGGTTTAATCTACATCTCCTTAATGGGCTGGTTTCCATGGGAATCAGGGAAATATGTGGCCTTTGCAGCGAGTCCATTTTGCTCACCGTCCATAAAGCCCAGTCCTGGGCTGGTGGGCCCTCGGAAGGGGGGAAAGGAACTCATCCCACAGAACACCCAAATCCCATTGTTTTTAATTTAGGAAAAGGCATGAGGTAAAAAGGGAGCTCAGCCCAGCCTTGGATCTCAGGTTTAAAAATTATGGAGCACTTCTCCCCCGAAACCAAACCACTTCTGACTTCCACCTCCAGAAAGACCAGGAGGGGAGGTGGACAGACGGACAGTAAGGAATGTGGCAGAACTCAGGAGACTCTGGGAAGCAGGAGATAGGGATTCTTCACTGCTATCCCTCCTTTTTTTTTCTGGAATAAAACCATTCTCCCCCTGCAATCACCTAAGGAGTTAATGTGGATGAGAGCTGGGGGTGATTCCAGGTTGCCATGAGTAATTGTGGGATGGCCACGAGGAACCACTCTCTCCTTACGCCCCAGGGAGTTGGGAATGCTGTGCCCTGCTCCAGACACAAACCAGGCGGTGGGAGCAGAGCACTACCTTAGCCCAGAGGCACGAGAGGAATTCCTCAACCTCCTCCCAGCTTCAGCCCTGGATTCTCCATCTGGATATTCCGGACTGGGACACGCAGTGAAGCTGATCCAAGCACCTTCATCCCAAGGGGATCCAAGCAAAGCCATTCCCAGTTGTTTTTATGACTCTTGAGTGTTCACCACTCTTCCTGCTGTTTTTTTAACTGGCAAAGCCACGGAGAGGGAGGGGCTGTCCGAACTTCCAAGCCATGGATGCTTCCCAAATGGGAAAACTGATGGCTGCTAAATGTGTGCTGACGGAGGGGAGACAGGTGGGCTCCCCCTCCTCTGCCTTCTGAAAATTCCAGTCTTCCACCCCTTTCAGAGGTTCCTTATCACTGATTTTCCCATTTTCCCCAATGCTATCTCTACACTGGGATTGATCAGAGGGAAGAAGCTGTTTTCCATGCTGGCTTTTCCAAGGAGAGCACAGGGGCCAAAGGGCAGTGTCAGGAATAAAAGGTCTAAGGTCAAATGGATTATTTGATCCCAAACATCCCCACTGACAGGGGTGGATTAAGGCAGGACAGAAGGGCAGGATCAGAGGAGGTTTTTCCCCATCCCAGTGAGGGTGAGGGGTTACAAACTCCCCACTGGGAATTGCATTGGGATTTGGCCATTAGCAGGATGGCAGAGGGATGCTCATGTTCCCCCATTCCTTCCTTCCAGGTTTCCCCGTATCTAAAACCACTCCTAAGACATAATACTGGGAGACCCCTAATCCAAAGACATTCTCTAATTCCACACATTCCCTGATTTCTTTTACTTCCAGGATACAAACTCCATCTGAGCAGCAGGACACTGTCACCTCTCCCACACAACCCCACCTGTTTGTCCATACTCAGCTTCCCAGGATACATCCACGATCCAACACCCTGTATCACATATCCCAAAACACATCCAGCAGGTCTGGACCACACCCCACAGGTCTCCACTCCCTTGGTGAGATCCAGGATGTGCAGCACAGCCAAGTTTGGAGCTGTTTCTCTGGACACTGCTCCCAGCCAAGGGGTGCAACCCCAAAATCCCAGGATTAGCCCCCAGAGAGCACCAGTTTGCTGGATGGGAAAAGAACAGAGCCTTCCCAGTTTCCTAGCTCCCAGTTCCACAGCTCTGGCCTCAGCATGGAGGTGTTTCCATCAAGGGCTGCACTATTCCCAGCTGCCTTCCCTCAAGCTGGGAGAAGGAGGAGGGAGCTGGAATTTATCAGAACCTGCTGTCAGGGAGATGAATGGCTCCTTCTCCCAGGAGTAAATTAGGGAATTGCCCGGTTCCAGGCCTCTTTGGCTCTGCTGCTGGAAACCAGCTCATCCCTGGAAAAGTTCACTGAGCCTAAAACCGCAAAAGCTGAGCAAAAGGCCAAAAACATTGTATGTTATCCATAAAATTAATCCAGGGATTTCTGTCTCCTTCAACAACACAGATTCCTTGGCAAAACCTGAGACACGGGAACCTAATCCCTACCCCATCCCCTTATGGAACCTCATTTTTTGTGTGCAAAGGGAGGAAAACATGGAATTGCATTAATTGTATTTTTTGCCCTGTAATCGCTCCCAAGAATCTGGTAAGAACCTGGACAGCTTCCCATGCTCTCCCTCCTTCACCTCCTTTCTGGACTCTTTTCTTAGGATCAAGAGTAGGAAAAATCAGATAATTCAGATGATTCACATTCCTGAGGCTGTGAAAAGGTTTTGGGCACCTGGATCACAGGGAACTCAAATAGCACATCGAGACTGGGGACAGCTTCCAGCAGAAACCAGACTGGGAATGGCAGCAGAAACCAGACTGGGAATAACTGTGGATCTGGATGTGGATGCTGCTCCTTTGCTGTGGACACCCAAAAGCAGAAAGGAGGGAGACAATTCCCACCTGCCGAATTTGAATTAACCAACCTAAAAAATGACATCATAGGAGCAAGGAAAGATGGAAATTTTCTTTGTGTTTCTCATAGATTATCCCAGGAAAGTGCTGCACCAGGAGAATGAAGGGATATTCCATTTAAAAAGAGATGTAAGTCCAGCTTGCACAGGAGCAGGAAGAGTCCCCTGAGGTAATGTGGAGCTAAAAATTAATTAATCAACCTTTAACCCTTAATTCCACTCAAATCCAGCACCACAACAAAGCCCACGTGGCTTCCTCAAATCTCCATGGAGTCACCTCAATGGAATTTATTCCTTACACAACAGGATGACGACCTCAATGCCCCAGGAGTGGGTTTGCTCTGGCTTTTACCCCAAATCCTGAAAGCAGGAATTAGGGAAATGGTCCAAAGATCCAAAGAAGCAGGGCTGGTTTTGTAGGTGCTCTCCAGCAATTCCTCTGTGTCCAGCAGACAACATCATGGAGTTTGTCTCTGCCAATCCACCTGGGGACACCAGGGTGCAAGGAAAATCTCTGGAAGTGGGATAGAAATGCCTGGAAACAGCCTGGTACATGCTGTGATATATATGGGATGGAAAATCATTTTCCCAGAGAAGGAAGCAGCAAGAAGGAAAAGGGAGGCTGGAAAACCAATGGATAAGAGGTGACATGTCCAAACAGAGGTCAGAGGAGGTGGCAGCAGAATTCCTGCACATGGAAGAAGGATTTGGGGGCAGGATCCATGGGAGATGCTCAGCTTTCCCCATCCCACCATCCAGAGGGAGCAATGGTGGTGGAGAGCAGGGAAAGGTGCAGGATGGCTTTGGAGCTGTTGATATTCTTTTATGGAAATGGCTTGGTATACCAGAAGGAATTGTCTTCCCAAATTATCCCTCTCCTGCTGTGGGGTGGGAAAACAGCCATAGACTCCAAAAGAGGCAACCAGAAAAACCACCATGAAAGATGGGATAAAGACTGGATAAGCAGATTTGTGTGGGAAAGCTGGGACTCTGCCCCCACCCTTGGAACCCTTGGCTCCCATTCCCAGGCAAAGTGTGATCATAGTCCTGGGTTATCCACAGGCACTGGAGCATTCCCTGCTCTGTGTCCCCCACGGGACCCCAGCTGGCTGTGTGGAAAGAGGAGGGAGGGAATTGAGAGGGAACAGAGGGTCCCTGGGAGGTTCCTGGGAGCCATCCCACTGCTTGCCAGCTCTTTGTCACCTCCCAGGAATGCAGGGAGGATCCACTGTGGTTTCCTCCTGAGCACTCCTCCTTCCCAGTGTGCTATCCCCACCTTCTGCTGCCTCAAGTCCCAGCCCACCTTCCCACTTCTCTCTTCCCTGTCTTGGTCATCCCAGCCTTCCTCTCTGGCCTGTCCACCACTTTCTAGATTTCCTAATCCCTTCCCTCTCTTTCCTTCCTCTTCTGCCCCCTCAACCCCTCCCATTCCTCCTCTTCCTCCAGCTCCCTTCCATGCTGCTCAAGCTCTCCTGAAGTGGCTATAGATGACCTCCAGCCACCCACGCTAGAAATTCCCAATTCTAAATTTAAAATCCAAGATTTTGGTAAACCCAGGGAGGGGGGAAAGGTGCTGCTGGTCCCAACCTTCTTCAGGACAAGGCTGGATTTGCCATGGTGAGCAAGGTCTGAGTGGTTGTGGAATTGTCACCAAAGCTGCTGAAATGCCTTCTGCTATCCCTTAATTATCCATAAAAAGTGTGGAAGAGTAACATTCCTGGTAGGAAAGGGGCAGTGGGGAGCATTACCTCCACCACAAAGCCCAGCCCAGGGAGATCCTTATCCCACATTTCGAGTGGGATCCTCCCAACACCAGAAGCTTGCCACTTGCACAAGGAATGTGAATCCCACTTTTTCCAGCAGTGAAGGAATTACTCACAGCTCCTTGTAGTTGGCATCGTACAGAGTTGCCCACTTGTTCTGCTGGTGTGGCTGCCACTTGATGGACTGGAAGTTGGGATCCAGGTAGGAGCCGTTCAGGCTGTCGTTATCCTGAATCAGGCCTGCAGAGAACATCAAAATGGATTAAACCCCGATTTTAATGAGTATCCAGAGGGGTGGGAGCCCAAGGAAGTGACAGGCACTGCCTGAAGCTTCCCTCCTGCCTCCCAGGGCAGCTGTTGGAGCTGTTTCTCCAGACACTTCTCCCAGCCAAGAGTGCAACCCCAAAACCCCAGAGAGCACCAGTTTACTGGATGGGAAAAGAACAGCACCTTCCCAGTTTCCCAATTCCAAGGCTCTGGCCTCAGCATGGAGGTGTTTCCATCAAGGGCTGCACTACTCCCACAGCCCTCCCTCAAGCTGGGAGAAGGAGGAGGGAGCTGGGATTTATCAGACCCCAGATATTTATCGGATGTTATCAGCATTTATCAGATCTAGGCCAGGGGTGAATCCCACAGGTTGGCAGCCTCTGGCAACCCTCTTCCCTCCTCTCAGTGGGGTGGAATTCAGGGAATGGGGGTACCTGGGGAGAGCGCACCCGGCTGGTGCCAGGGCGGCGTCTGGACACGGTCGGGATTGAGCGGCACGGATCCCATTCCCGGCTCCTGCTTGATCAGCCCGTTCAGCATCTGGGCGTTGAGGGTGCTGGGGGGGGACTCGGAGTGTTTCCTCTTCTTGGCGGGATGCACCGGGAGGCTGCGGATACCGCAGGGAACGCGGAGTTGGGAGCTGACAATCCCACAGCCCATGACGAGCGGGACAGCACAGGGCAAACAACATTCCCACAGCGCTGTCCCACCGGATCCCACACTGCTGGGACACTCGTGTGCTGAGCCACAGCTTTAATCCCACAGAATCCCAGAATGGGTTGCGTTGGAAGAGACCCTAAAGCTCATCCAGTTCCATGGGCAGGGAACCTTCCACAGATTTCCCCTCGTTTGTTCCCTCCACTGAACCCCACATTCAGGTGCCATTCCCATTCCCTCAGCCCTGCCCTTCCCAGCCTTACTCTGCTCCGTGCTGCTGGAGGAGCTGGTGCAGCATCTGGGATTGCTGGGCATGGTGCAGCTCGGCGGGCGCCATTCCCGGCCCGACGCCGTACGGAGGCATCAGGGGCTCGGCCTTCAGGAACATTTCCCGCTGCAGGCCAGGAAAGTGGGAATTGTGCTGGGGCTGGAGGGGGTGAGGGGGGGGTGGGGGCGGTGGGGGGGGGCCCTGGAGGTGAGGGGGTGGAGGAGGAGGCGGCGGAGGAGGAGGAGGGTGCTCCAGGCGGGAAGGGGGAGTCATGTGACACATATTTTCGGGAGTCATGGTCCGGAGGAGGTGAGGATCTGGAAAAGGAGAGAGAGCCAAAGTTAGGAGTGTCTTGATCCCAGATCCAGAACTGACCCAGTTATCTTGGATTCTCAGGTTGAATGAGGCTTGGAAAAACCTGGGCTAGGCAAAGTGTCCCTGCCCACGGCAGGAGTTGGAATGGGATGAGCCTTAAGGTCCTTCTCCACCCAAACCATTCCAAGATTCTACCAATTCCATGGGAGAAGAGTCAATAAAATTACCTGAATACCCCCAGCACTTCTGAGGGGTCACTTTAAACATTTTAACTGAAACCAGGAGGAGACTTTGATCCCTGAATTTAAATAAATAAAAAGGAACATTCAAATGTGATTCCACCTTTCTCCTCTTCTATTTGGAATGGGATACCAAAGCCATTCCATAATTAGAGTGGATTTGACTACACCAGCACCAACAGAAATGTTTGGGGTGTGGAGGGACATGCAAATCCATGTCCCTTCCTTCTCTGCTCCTCATCACCTCAACATTCCAGATCCACTCCCTTTCATGGGCAGGGACACCTTCCACTAGATCAGGTTGCTCCAAGCCCTGTCTGACCCAGCCTTGAACACTTCCAGGAATGGGGTAGCCACAGCTTCTCCAGGAAATCCATCCCAGGGCCTCACTGCCCTCACAGGGAAGAATTCCTTCCCAATGTCCCTCTGGTAGTGGGAAGCCATCCCCTCCTGTCCTGGCATTCCATGCCCTTGACCAAAGTCCCTCTCCAGCCTTCTTTTTATTCACCAGGACAAAGCCCATCTGTTTTTCCAGCCTTTCCCTGATATTTGCATCAACCTGTGCCTTCAGGTGTCCCCACAGGACACTGCAATCCCAGCAGGAATGAGAGACTGACTCCTGGGATGTGAGGAAACCGCAGGGGAGAAAGAGACAGTGACTTTGGTTTAAATGCAAAGCAAAACTTCTTCAGGCTCCAATGTGGAAAACTGGCCGGAAAACTTATCCAGGGACTGGCAACCAAGGCAGGCACAGCCTCTGGGAGCATGGAGAGTGAGGCAGGGAAGGATCTGCTGGATCTTTCCAGGCTGAGCTGGATGGACTTTGGCCTCAGAACACCCGGGCAGGGGCTGAGTAACGAGGCCAAAGCGCTTGAGCAGGAATGGGAAAACTCCTCCCGTCAGAAGGTCTGGAAAACTGGAATGTGTTTGTGCCGGGACCTCCTGCTGAAGGCAGCCAGGGCAGGGCTGCTTCCACCCATCCTGCTCCCTTCCAAGGTTTTCTGCTTCCCACTGGGACTTCTCAGCGCCTTCTCCACAGACATGGAATTGGATTCCTCCTTCCAGCCTCAAACCCAAGCCTGCCTTTCTTTGGGAGCCACCTCAGGGACAGCTCAGCCAAGGGTAGATAGGCAAGTGATGTGCTTGTCCCAAGGCATTCCCAAATCCAAGAAAAATCATGTCCAGGAATGCAATTCCAGCTTTGTGGGTGCCCTCCTGAGCCTCCTCTCCTTCCCAACCGAGCTCCGAGCACTCCAAAGCCGTTCTCCCCATGGTGAGCAACCCGGCCTCTTTGTTATATTTAAGGAAGGGCCAGGAGGAATTCCAGGGATTTTTTTTAGCAAGATAAACAGAACTCTTGACCTCTTCCATCAAAAAAAAAAAAAAAAAAAAAAAAAAAAGAGCAGGCGCTGCTCCTGGTGGGGACTGGGCTGGAGCCTGGGGAAGAGGGTGCTCCTGCCGAGGGGGAAGGGAGACCAGCACAACCTTCCCTCCTTCCTTCCCAAGGAGTTTTTCCATGGGAGAACAGTGAAGGTCACCAAACAACCCTGGGTGGCTTTCCTGGAGGAAGCCGGGTCCTGGAGGGGGTCCCAGCTCCCTGTGCCATTCCAGTGGGAGGGGAAGATCCTCGGGATCAGGTGGAAGGGAGGGAAAAGGCTGGGAAGGAACTTACTGGAGAAAGGCGGGTTCATGGCTGCTCCCCAGAGGCAGGTTCCATGTCAGGGGCGCGCTCCCGCTCCGTGTTCCCGAGGCAGAGGGCAGGAACAGGGCGATGCCGGGCTCCACATCCCACCCAACACGACCTCCCCGCGCCCCCCGACTCCCACCAGGGACTCAGTGCCCGTGGATCCTCACTGCCACCACGGATTCCGTGTCTGTGGGTTCCCTGCTCGCCTCCTGCGCCGGTCCCTCTCCCCTTTCCCAAAGCCGGGAGCGGAACAATGGGCGAAAGCCGAGGGATATTTACTAACTGATAATCTCCCCACGTAGTGCAGCCGCCTGTTTTCTCCCGGCTGATAAAGACTGCAGAGCCAACCACTTCCACGGAATAAAGAGGGGGTGGATGCTGGATTTGGGGCTTGGATTGGGATTTTTTCCCCCCCCTTCTCCCTGTTTGAAGCACTTACCGTTCACCTGCTGAGGGGAGTAGGCTTCCGACCCGGAATCCGGGGGAGAGTCCGGCAAAGTGCTGCAGAGCAAAGGGAAAAGAGAAGGGAAAGTCATTTCAATCCAGTTTCCAGCACAACCAAGAGATCCAAGTGGATGCAAGCACCCTCCAGGATCTGGCAATCCCAGAAGGGAATCCCAGGTGCACCTGCAGCAGATCCTGGATACGCAGAGTGTGTCCAGCTGGGATTGCCATCACTGTCACTGTTCCCACCGGAGCTTCGGAATAGGGAACTTTTGTTGAGCTGACAGTGAGAGTTCCAGGGAAAAGAAGCCAAACAAATTTATCTGCTTCCCAGGGAAATGTCAGTGATCAAGTGGAATGTACAGAACTCTCTCCCCATCCTGAGAAGCTGTTCCAGGCCAGGCTGGAAAAGGCTTGGAGCAACCTGAGATAGTGGAAGGTGTCCCTACCTATCGCAGGCACCGGATGGGCATTATGGTTCCTTCCCATCCAAACAATTCCATGACTCTGTGAAATGTGAGGCTCTGTGGGACCTGGGAAGCCTATGGGATGGATTTTATCTGAGCAGCACCACAGCTCCTGCTGTATCCCACTGGATATATTCCAACATCACCAGGAGCAGGATTTAGCCCTGACTGTGAAACACAATCCAAAAAATCAAGTGGGAGCTCCCAGCTGCCTTTTCCAGCACATCTATTGCTAGGGATGGCAGGACAGGGTCCTGTGTGCTGGCACAGCAGGGAGATTCAGGGAGACTATGGCACATTCCCATTTTCCACGGGAATTCTTTTCCATCCACCCATCCTACACCATCAGCTTTATGGATGTGAAATAATCCCAGACAAATCCCAGTGCTTCTTGTATGAAAGCCAGCCAAAAAGCAAATGAATTAGGGACACACTGCTCCAGCTCTGCTCCTGACAGCACCCACAATTCCAGCTGGGAACCAGGATACAGGATCTTCCTGGACCAGAGAAGCCCAAGGCCCATTAATTGGATTCTCCATGGGAAGCTGCACACAGCAGGGGCTGGAGAGGAATGAGGTAGGATGACCCCCAAAAACCCCCCACCATACTTCCTTCATCCTCCACCTTCCCTTGGAGCACCTTTCCATCATTCCCTTCCTATGCCTGGCTGGAGCACCCATTCCCAGCCTTACTTCCAGGCTCCTTGTCATGCAGGATCTGCATGGATTTATCAGGATTTATGCCAGCAAGCCAAGTTTTGGCCAGTAACAAAAGGGAACAGCACAATTGAAGGAATCCAGGAGGTAGAAAAGGTGGACACTGCAGAATTCCCACAGGGAGGTAGCACTGGATGTGCCCAGTCCACGGGAAGGGTTTGTTGGTATCCACCACATTGCCCCCAAGCACATGATGGGATGCTTGGGCCAGGAAGTGGACTCCATTATCCTTGTGTGTTCTTTCCTGGATATTCAATGATTCTCCACTGGAAAAAGCCTAGGACAAGGGGGAGGAGTCATTCTGGGATGCTGGAAAGTTCAGGTGCATCCAAACAAGGTCTCAACCTCTGACAGCAAGGTGTAATCTTTACTCATGACATCCTGCAGAATTCCAGATGCATCCAGAAGAAAAGGACATAAGGCATCACTTCCAGCTTTTGTTTCCCTCTAAGTGCCAGGTATTCTTCTGGGATCACTGCAAGGAAAACCCCCTGGTCTGGAAATAAAAGGCAGATTTTTTCTTTTAGCTTTCTGGGATGTCTTTCCAAGTTCATCCAAAGGTTGAAAGTCATTGGCTGAGTGTTCCCAATTTTGGGAATCCCCACGTCGTGCTTGCTGGCAACACTAGAGGGCACAAGGCAGAGGGAGAAGGGCCAGTCCTGGAGCCATCCTGGCTCAGTGTCCTTGCATCCATAATCCCATGGGAGAAGACTGTCCAGGGCAACCACCACCTAAAGATCCAGGCTGGAGCACAGCACAGCACCTTGGGATGTTTCTATTCTCCTCCTTCCATCCCAGAGAGCAGGAACCACATCTTTTCTCCTCTTGGGAATAACTCTCCAGTTGGGTCCATCAGCAATCCTAAAACCTGCCTTTGCTTTTCCTCAGAGCTTGTTGAAAAGGACACATCCAGCTCAGATCCATCTTTTCCTTCTCTGGAGCAGAGCATCTACAACATCAGCCATGAGAAAAACATCTCCCTGCCCAGTGTAGTGAACTATCCTCTGGGATAGTCATGGCAACATCCTGGAGACTGAATTCCATCCCACAGACTGAATTTTGTCTCGTTCCAGTTTATTCTCTGTCTCTTCCTCCTTAAAAAATAGCTCCAGTGTTCTCCCACCTGCAGAGTCCAGCAGTAGTATCCAGTACTCTATGATGGCATGGGGGATGCTCCCAAAAAAATCTTTTGGGAAGCTTCAGGAACTCCACTTGTCCAGAACCAAGGACTTACCACAGAGCAACGCTGCCACCTCTCACTGCTCTGTGGGACCCTCCAGCTGTCCCCAGCCTGCAGGAACCTCCATCCCAGCACCCAGCCTTATCCCACCACCCCACTCCCACTCACCCAGGTGCATAGGGGGCCTTGGGCTCTGATTTGATTGGAGGCACCACGCTGCTCAGGCAGTGGCCGCCCAGGAAGCCCTTGGGCACCAGCATGCCGTTGTTGTTGTTGCAGTTGAGGTGAGCTCCGTAGGGGCTGGCCAGGAGGGGAGCATGGCGCACGGGGAGCTGGCTGCTGGCAGCAGGGAGGTGCAGGGCAGCTCCAGCAGAGGGATTGCTCACGCTGCTGACCGAGCTGGCGGCGGGGACGGGGGCGCCGGCCGAGCTGCAGGGCTGGGGGTGAGCGTAGCTGGCGGGAGCTGGGATCTCAGGGAAGCAGCTGAGGGAGAAAACGTCAGGGGAACAGGTTCAGTGGGACTGATGGAAGAGCCCAAAATCCACCCAGGAAGTTTTGAAGTGCCCAGGAGAGCAACCTCAAGGAATGTGTAGCCAGCCGTGCTCCAGATTTACAGACTATGCCAAAGACCCTGCTCCCCAATTCCCTTGGTGCTCTCCAGATCTACTCCCTTCCAGAGAAGGGAGATCCTTCCCTTCTCCACACTTATGTAGTCCTGGGGATTTAATTTGAGCTCAGATTAAGGAAAAGTGTTCATGATGCCCTTGGGGAGATAAAGAGAGATAACAAAAAAACTGGGAAAATTTGAAGGTAAGAAGCCAGGAAGAGAGAGGAGAAAGGGCTGGGAATGATAAAGGAACAAAGAGCAATCCAGGAAGACTCTGGAAGGGCAGAAATTATTACTAAATGATTCCTCAAATTTCAGGGATGGAAACTGCTAAACAGGTTTCCAGAGGAGCTGTGGCTACCCCATCCCTGAAAGTTTTCCAGGACAGGCTGGGCAGGGCTTGGAGCAACCTGGGATAGTGGAAGGTGTCCTGCCCATGGCAGGGGTGGAACTGGATGAGCTTTAAGGTTCCTTCCCACCCAAACCTTTCCAGGATTCTGTGATCTCTCCATGGAAAATCACAAGAACTCTGCTCCTGCTGCCTTGCAAGGGAAGCACTTACATCTCTGGAGAGTCTTCCTTGCTGATGTACTCTTCCAGGATGCTGGTGTCGATGTTGGATGGTTCCAGAGCTCCATTAATGTCGTGGCCTGGAGGGGAGAGGAGGTGGAAGCATGAGCCAGGAGAAGGACAGGAAAGGGCCTTGGAAACACCACCAGACCCTTGGGCAGTCAAGGAACTGATCTGAGAGTCATGGAATCAAGGAATGGGTTGGAAGGGACCTTAAAGATCATCGCATTCCAAGCCCCTGCCATGGGCAGGGATGACTCACTAGATCAGCAGATCCCTGGGGATTGCCAGCTGCCATATCCACTGTATCCTAGTGTAAAGCCTCATCCCAGGAGAGAGGGCATGTGGGACAAGCAAGGGTGGGGACACAAACACATGGTGGGGACCAGATCCTTTGGGATCCCTTCCAACTCAGGACATTTTATGATTCCCTTTACACCCTTTACAGAACACACTGGAATTTCTCCACCACAACTCTGGATCAGCTCCGGACCTTCCTCCCTCTCTCTGCTCCACTGCAGGCAGTGGATTTCCCTGTCCTCTCTCTGGAGGGCTCCTCCTCGCTTCCCTGCCCTGTTCCAGGGAAGCTGGGCAGGGTTTTGTTGACAGAAAATCCTTCCTTTATCTGTCTCTTCCAGGTGGGAGTCCGGAGGCTGCCAGGGCCGGAGGCACTGCCGAGAAAGTGGAAGAGAAGATCCAACTCCCCCCGCTCCGACAGGGAAGTCAGTGAAAGCCCATCCTGAAAGGCCCCACGTGAAAGCCCAGGAGAAGCCCCTGAGCCCTGGATCCCCCCGGCTCCCGGGAAAGGTCAGCGCTGATCCGCAAGGGGCGGCCCGGGGGGCTCCAGCCCACCCGGCCAATTGCAGCTCTCCCTCTGCAAATCCCCTTCATACCAAGACAGGCAAATCGGCAGAAATAAATCCAGCTAGGAATTCTGCCAAGAGGACAGGGCGTGTGTACATGCAGGGATCTCTGCTTTAGAAACCCTGGCTGCAGAGGGGGGAGAATCCCAGTAACTGTTTGTTTTTGGGACATCTCCATGGCAGAGCCCAGGGAGCTGGGGGACAGGGTGAGGTGTTCTTCCATGTGCCATGGGATCCATCTGGAGCAGGGACACACAGTGCTGCTGCCAGGTGAGCACTGAGGTGAGGAGAGGATGGAGCAGGCAGAGCCTCTGGGATCTCCAGCTGTGCCAGCACCTCCAGTATGGAGTTGCAGATCCCAGGGGAGCACAGGGGTGGCTTCTGTCCCTCCACTGGGACAGCCACATCCTGTCCCAAAGTTCCTGGGATGTGGCAGCTTCACCCTCTTGATCTCAGAGCTATGTGAGCTCACTGATGGCCATCCCTGTGTCCCTCACTCATCCCTAGGGATCTCTGCCATAGCCTGCTCCCAACACTTCACCACAAACACATCTCTTCAAGCCCTTGCCATGATCCCATAACATCCCCAAAACCTCCTGCCAGGGATAAGCACTCCAGGAGGGTGGGGATCCTCCCCATGCTTTGTTGCCTCCCTCTAAACCAAAAAAATCCTGGGCTATAAATCACAGGATGCCTTTGGCAAACACCCACCCCAAAGGCCATCAGAAAACTTGTCTTCATCCCAAGTTTTGGCATTGGGATCCACACCCAAAGGGCAAAAAAGGGTCCTTGGCCAATTTTTGTGACTCAGCCCGTCCAAGAAAAGTCCAAGCCCAGCAGGTTTCCTCACACCTCCGAACTCCAGGAGCTCCTCCATGGCGGAAGAGGAGCCCAGGAACATTCCAGGAAGGATGAGAAGCCCTCTACAGACAGTAGGATGCTGTGCTTCCCTATTTTCTGAGGGTGCTGAGGCCCTGGCACAGGCTGCCCAGAGAAGCTGTGACTGCCCCATCCCTGGAAGTGTTCCAGGCCAGGCTGGATGGGGCTTGGAGCAACCTGGAATAGTGGAAGGTGTCCCTGCCCACGGCAAGAGGGTGGAACAGGATGAGCTTTAGGGTCCTTCCAACTCAAACCATTCCAGGACTCCTCTGCTCCCCTGAAGTCACCTTGAGGAGGGCGAGATAAGCCTGGTGACGTGAGAGGAGCATCAGGGCTGAGGGGAGATGTGGCTGCCCACCAGAAATCACCTTCCTCTGCTCCAGGACAGTGGGATTTGCACAAACCCAGGGATATCAGGGCAGGGACAAGGAATGCCCCACTGCCTGGAGCTTCCATGCAGCCAGGCTCTTACCAAAGGCAGCTTAGGTGATTAATTAAAAGCTAATGCTGCTCCACAGTCACGAGATCCCATCGGCACCGGCATTCCCTCCCCCTCCCAAGTGGGGATTAGTAGGAAGCCACCAGGGAGGGAAACTCAACACCCACATGGTTCTGCACGGGACAGGCTCCCACATCTCATCCCAGGAAAGAAAGATGGAGGAGCCCAGGGAAGCACTGAGCTCATCCATCCCAAACCTGCCAGGTCCCTACATCCCGTCCTCCTCCTGTCCCTGGCACTGCTACCCTGCTTTCCCACCATGTCATAGCTCCACTTCCCAACCCTTCTCTGGGAAAAGAGCTGTGGTGATCCCAAAAAACCCCAACCTCTGCCTGAAGAACAAGAAGTTAAAACCCTCAGCACCCTCCTCGTGAGCGGAGCCGGGCGGGCTGAGGCCCCCGGACGTGTGAGAATGTCAGGAATCCCAATGTTTGGACTGGTTTTCTCTGCCTTCCCCAAACTTCCAAACATGCTCCACATCCCAAAGGAGGTGCTTCCCACCCTGCTGCCTCCTCCCTGCCCCTGCTCCAACCGGCTCATCCCTCCTGGTGGCACCTTCCCAGCTCCTTATCCCAGTTTTGGGTGCTCCCAGAGGTGGGCACGGGGCCATTGGGCTTGGAAAGAGTTAACGGAGTTATACTCCGTGAACTGTCATATTTACAGGTCTGAGGGATTTAACCCGGAATTTTCCTGGAGTGATAGGCTGAGAAGTTTATGGAATTTCTATTTATAACAGTCTCCCCTCCCTCTTCAATTTCTACTCTGTTGCCTGTCTTCAAATCACCCCTAATCCTGCCTGGGTCACCTGGGGGTGGGAGGAAGGGAGAGAGCTGGAGAACTTCATCCCGGGATGCGCTAACACGAACCAGATGTGGGAAGCTGGAGATGACGACGAGGTCAGCGCTCCGCAGGGGCTGGGGAACATCAGCCAGGGGTGGGGGGACACTGGGGAGGAGGAGAAGGAGGAGGAGAAGAGGCTGTGCCAAGCCCAGAGCTTCCCATGCCATCGGAGCCACGTATGGGAGAATTTTCAGTGAAAACTGAGGCATGGAGCAGCCTGGGAGGTGATAAAATATCCATACTGGGGCAGGGTGGAATAGGATGAGGAGAGCCCAGGAGCTTCTGGTTCCATGTGGTCCCTCTCCTAAAGGTCCTCCACAAGGTGCTGGAGCAGCAGTGGGATGAGGATGAGGATGGATTCCTCACAGCAGGACGCCACAGTGCCTGGCGAGGCCGAGAGCCCCGGCACATCCCCGGCACATCCCCGTGTCCGAGGGTTGTGCAATCCTCGGGCCAGGCTGCAGCATCGGCACATTCCCGGGGCCCCGCGCCGCTCCTCACCCCCTGCTCCCTGTGCCGTGTTTATCCTTCGGCCCGGGGGGATTGGCTGCCGGCCTGGCCGCGAGCACCAGGAATCCGGCCCGTGGCAAACAAACCAAACACCGCCTAAGCCCGGGGAGCCGCGGGGCCAGCGCTCGGCTTCGCGGCTCTTCCCACCCTGAAGCTGCTCCAGCTGGGAAGAGCATCCCTCCCATGCCTGCCACCCCAGCAAACCCAGAGATTGGGCTGCACGCCTGGGCACAGCTGGTTCCCTAAGGAACAGCGGGATGATGTCCCTCTGGCCCCGTGTGCCCAACCCTGGGCTGCTTCCATCCCCTCCGGTGACCCTGGAGGAGCCCCTGGCTCAGCATTCCTGCTTAATTAATGCTCTTTATTACCTGACTGGGATGATAACCAGCCCCCAAAAGAGGCTTCAGAGTGGGACATGAAGCCAGCGCTCCCACAGCTTCCCAAAGACCACCCCAGAGCAAAGTCCCGGCTGTCCAAGGCATTTCCAGGGCATCCCAGGCTTTTCTCTGAACCACAGCCCCTCCTCATCCCAGTACTGTCATCCTTTGCTCCCCCCAGCAATATCATCCTTAAACAGTTTCCCTTGGATTAGGACACCTCTTGTCCCTACACATCCCAGCATGGCCCACATCCCTCCCATCACAAAAGGTGGGACTGTCCCAGGTGATGCTGAGGTTCATCCACCCCCTTGTCCTATCCTGGGAACATTCCCTAGCCAGGCCATCCCTAGGGACAGCCCTGTCCTTCCAAAGTTAAGGGGCAGCTCCTGCATACCCCCTTCCTACCAGAGCAAAAAAACACAAAGTGTGAATTCCCACTAATTCCAGACCAAAAACACAGCCAAGGATGAGCTCTGGGACTTGTGGGATAAGATCCCAAGGAAAAACCAAGCTGAGGGGTAAGGATATGGGGGTTCATGAGGACTTGGTTGTCATGGAATTAAAATGAACTGACCAACAGAGCAATGGATATGGGCTTGGAACAGACACACTCTGCCTAATGGAGGGATCAGGATTGTTCCCAGCCCACCCATACCTGACCCCTCCTTCCTCCTTCCTGGGAGTTCTTGCTGAGCTCCCAGCCAACATCCCTGCTCCCAAATCCAACACCTCTGCATTCCTCAACAAACTATCCCATGTCAAGCAGGGCAGGATGCAGGGAAAGCAGTGATCAGGGGCAGGGATACAGAACAGGGGGATTCAGCCAAACCCCCAGACTCAGGGAGAAAAGAGCATTTCCAGGGTGTCCAGGAAGACTCAGGAGCAACAGCCTGGGTAACAGTGAGCCAGCTCCAGCTGCAAAACACTTGGAATAATGACCTGGCCTGGTGGGAAGTACAACCAAACCCATGGCAGGGAGTTGAAATGGGATGATCCTAAAGGTGCTTTCCAACCCAAACCATTCCAGGATTCCCTGAATATCCAGTGTCCAGAGGCAGCAGAATCTCCCAGGTCCCTAGAGAGCTCTCTCTGCTCCTACACAATCCCACAACTCCTTAGCTTACACCCACAGATTAATGTATTAGGCAAAAGCACCTTTGGATGAGGTGGACAAGGACCTGGGAAACACCCCAAACTCAGGGATAAGGAGATAACACCCTCCATCCCCCACTCCCAAGAGGACAATGTGTTGGTGGGAGACATCCCAAGGCACAGGAAGTGTGAGGAGCCAGAGGAAATTATCCTGCTGTGCCATGGCAGGCCATAGACATGTTCCTTGGGAAGCTCAGCAGGAAAGGGAGGCAGACAGGATGATCGTCCCTCCCAAACTTTCCAGAGCACCTTCTCTCCTGGAATTTCCCCATCTCCCCTCACCAGAGCCGTTCTCCCTCCTGCAGCCCTTTCTCCTGGCAGCTCCCCACCCTTGTCCTGGCCTTTCCCCCGCCCTTGCCAGCTGTGAACCTTGGCATGGATGGAGCCATTGTCCTGGGAGAAGGGGGGCCGAGGAGGAGGAGGGGAAGGTGTGAGAGGGGACACAGAGGCGCGTTTGTCCCTGTCCCCGCGGCCGTCAATGCCGCGCTTGTCCATTCATGCTCTCCGAGGGCAGGAACAGCGGCTCCATTTGGGAGGCTCCAAGGTGCCTGCCCAGGGGGGCACATTGCCCTGTTTGTTTGGAGACAACGCCTTTATCTCCCTGCCCGGGATGAGGGTACTGCAGCAGGGACAACAGGACTGGAGGAGGCCACTTCATCCGGCACCGGGGCCTCATCCTTGGGGACAACGGGGATGGGGAAAAGCTCCTGAGGGTCCCTTCTGCTGAGCTGCCTCACCTGACCTTGTTTAATCCAGATTGCAACTTTGGAGGGACAGGAGGGACATTTTCCATAGGATTGCACAACGTGGACGAGCTCCTGGACAGTGCCATGGTGGTGAAGGTCCATATCCCACACCATTCCCTCAGAGTGAATTATTGCCAGAAGGGATAAAAAATGAGTAATATAATTAGCAGCTACGTACCAGCACCAAGAAGAGACTTGATCCAGCTGCCCAGAGCTTTCCCATGCTCAGCAATGACCAGGAGAGGGAATACTCAGGGAAGCACAAGAAGCTGACAAAGTTGATGGCAGATCCTGAGCTGTGATCCCGTTGTTCTTCTACTTCCAAGGAAAGAAGCCAGGGATGTGGTCCCTGGACACTGACCTCGCTGCAGGGTAGCACTGTGGCTCTGGAAAGGCTCTTAGGGAATCTGGAGACCCAGGATGAGCTACTATCAGCCCAATTCTAAGACATCCACACCACACACACAGGGAACTCGGGATAACTCAGGATTTGGAGAGGTGTTGCCTCTCCTGGAAACCACCCCAGCACAAAACAATCCTTAGGGAGGGAGATGAAGAATGGAACAGAACCAGGACACAGGAGCAGAGGCAGCCAAGCATCGCCAGGAACACCGTGTCCAGATCAGACACATCATTCCCTCCCTTCCAGCTGGGAGGCACCAAGGTCTGTCCAGGCTGGACAATCTCCAGAGGAGACTGGGAGGAAAAAGCAGAGCCATTTATCTAGATGGGATTTTTTCCAGGGCTTGGGAAGGGCCATCCCAAGTTTTGTGCAACCACCACAGATCTCTCACAAGGAGGAGCATTGGGTGACAGGGGTTTTACTGCTGCTCACACAGCTGGGACGTTTGCTCCAGGGATGTCTCCCAAGAAAATCACAAGGGGTGTCAAAAGCTTCCTCAGCCATATGGCACATGGAGGATCCCACTCTTCCCAGGATCTAACATAACCAATAAAATGGGAACAAGACCAGGGCTTGCCATTTCTGTCAGATCATTTCTGTCCCCATGATCCCACGGAAGGGGGTGGAACTGGATGGTCTTTAAGGCCCCTTCCAAACCATTCCAGGATTCGACGCAACTGAACTCATTATTGAAACCCCAAAATTCCCTAGGGATTACTGCCATGCTGGCTATTCCCACATCCACTTTCCACAGTGAACTGAGGTTTCTTTTCTTTAAAAAAAAACCCCATGTTTGCCTTTTCTGACCAACTCAGAGCCATCCTGGAACATATTTCCTGCTCCAGGGATTTAGCAAACACTTCCCAGACAATACAGCCAAGATACCAAACGTGCTGCTTGGATCCCGTCCATCCCACGCACTCCCTGGGTGTTCCCAGGATCACTTCAAAGCCCTGGGCTGGCTGGAGAGGCCCAAATCCACAGGGAAGGGTCCTGGCAGGCTGCTTGAAGATGTGCCATGGGGAGGAGAGGATCAGGAGGCACCTTGGGAAGGTGGGAATGAGTCGTCTCCAAATTAAACACCAGGCACAAGGGTTTTCCTAGCAGAGACCCCCAGGATGGGACCGGGATCAAGAACATTCCAGGGGGACCTTCTTGGTCTCCACAGCTCCCTGACAGTAGCCAGGTTTGGGGGCTCAGGCTCTGCTCCAAGGAACAAGGGACAGGACAAAAGGAAATGCAAATTGCACCAGGGGAGGTTTAGGTTGGATATTAGGGAAAATTCCTTCATGGAAAGGGTTGTAAAGCACGGGAACAGGCTCCACTGGTTGAGTTCCCATCCCTGAAGGGATTTAAAATCTGTGTGGATGTTGCACTTGGGGACATGGCATAGTCTTGGTAGTGCCAGGGGAATGGTTGGACTGGATGATCCCAGGAGGATTTTCCAACCTAAATAATTCCATAATTCCAGTATCTCTGCTCAAACAGGGTAAAGAAACTCCCAAGATTCCTGGCCCCTTGTTTCTGTTCCATGGCCTCTGCAAGGGATTATACAGATACAAGAAAGCAAGAGATGGCAAAGCCCTTTTCTCCTGGCAAAACTGGGATGGTGACCTCAATCTCATGGATAAACTCTCTGTGGCAGTGGGAAAAAGCCTTCAGAGCTAATCCCTGCTGCAACACAACCAGCAACGAGGTAAAAACACCTTAATGACATGGGAATGGGAAATGGTTTGACTCCATGATCCTGCAGGGCTTTCCAGCTTAAACCCAGCTTTTTACAGGTTGGAAATCCTGTAAAAATCCCTCTCAGTGATCAATCCTGACCTGTTGCATCCATGCACTATGGATGTCCAGAGCCCCACTACGTGTGCTGAAAAACCAGCAAGGTAGGAAAGGTCCCTACCTTGGCATTCCTGTTGGACTGGGTTGAGTTTGTCCAGCTCCTCTTCCTGAGAACACCAACACAACTTCCAGCATCCAAACTCCTCATCCCAGGCTGTGAAAGCTGTTTCCAGCCTGCAGGTCCTCACAGGGCTGTTCCCTGTATCCCTCTGGCTCCTCAACACCGTGAGGTGAGCTTTGGAATATCATCTATCACCCAGCACGTGTTGGGTTGGAAGAGACCTTAAGTATCATCCAGTCCCACCTTTTCCATGAGCAGGGACACTTTCCACTAGTCCAGGTTACTCCAAGCCCTGTTCAGCCCAGGCTTGGCCTTCCCTACACATCAACCTCTCCATTCCAATACCTCTTCCCAAAAACTGAATAAAAGCAAGAGAGAACAGAGGCGACATGGACAGGTAGGATTCCCCCCTGCCCAGAACTTCTCAGATTTTGGGATGGATGGGATCTGATCTGGGAAAACTCCATGTCTGTTCAGGAGAGGGGCACTGACAGCATTATCAGCAAGCAGCCAACCGTAAAAAGGTTTGATGGCCCTTACAAGGCTCAGTTTTCCAGGCCTTCCTTTACTTAAGCAGGTGTTTCATTCCCAATAAAGTCAAAGCGTCCTTTTCAGTGCTTCCATGAATCAATGTCCATAAACCCTGGCTTGTCATAACACAGGAGATAAGCCAAGATCCAGGAGGCTGATAGGACGTTTGCTTTCCTGTTTGTGTGGATTTCGAGCAATTGGCACTCAGGAGTGAAAGCCATAAACGATGTGAATGCCCCAACCCCTGGAAGCGTTCAAGGCCAGGTTGGATGGGACTTGAAACAACCTGGGATAGTGGAAGGTGTCCCTGCCCATGGAACAAGATGGGATTTAAGGTCCCTTCCAACCTAAACCATTCCAGGATTCTAGAAATCAATGAATGAAACCTCCAGATCTGTGGAAATCCCACCCGAGTCTTCCAAAAATCCTGTTCCATGCCCATCCCACGCCCCCTGCACTGTCTCCTCCCCACCAAACTACTTGGGTAGGAAAACCAGAACAATCTGCCACTCTATGGCAAAGTTGGGGTGATACCAAAGACCCTATGGAAAAAAACAGGAAAAATCAAATTAATCCCAGCAAAAATTCCTTTAATGCCTGGTTTTTACACCCAGGCTGGATCCAAGCACTTTGAGGCTGTTTAAAACTCCAGCCTTGGCTTTTCCAACCAGTTCTCCTCCCCACCACCCCAAAAACCAGGGAAATACACAAGTGTTCACACTTGGGAACATTTGTGGACAGGAAATTCCACAAGAATTCTGTCTGCTCCGTTTGCAGCCAGGTCTGGCCACTCTTCCCACCTTTCCCTCTCCCTGTTTGGAGTAACAGCCCCAAAGCAACCAAAGTTCAGTGAGATAAGTGGTGGACCCTGAGTGTCATGTTACATTTTCCCTCGGGAAGGAGGCTTTTCCTTCAAATGTGCCTTAAATGCACTCCAGGTGCCTCTGGAAGCTGGCCTGGAGTGCAGGATCCTGGGCTGCACCATCAGATCAGGGAGAAGATGCCATGGATGGGGTGGATCTTTAATGCCCCTTCCAACCCAAAGAATTCCATGAGTACATGTCCTGCTGTGCAGGAGGAACAGGGAGAAGGAGGGTGTGTTGGGTAAGCAAGGAAAATGTAAGTGACAGCCAAGCATGGTGTCCAATCATACAATCCTGGAGCAGTTTGAGTTGGATGGGACCTTAAGGCTCATCCTAGATCCATTCCCTGCCAAGGGCAGGGACACCTTCCACTAGCCCAGGTTGCTCCAAGTCCTGTTCAGCCTGGTCTTGGACACTACCAGGGATCAATCCACCTTCCACTTCTCAGAGCTGCCATCTACCTCCACAGCAGCAGGACACCTCCCCAGCTCTCTGCTACTGTCTCATCCCTGTCTGTCCATCCCTAGTCCTGGTATCCCTCTGGAATGCCCCATGCTGAGGTTTGCTTCTCCTGAATGATGCTGGAGCACCCAGAAAGCACTGGCTTGGCCCTGAAAGCCATGAGACCATTCCTGTTTGTGTCTCCAGCCACAGCTGCTCCCTTGTCCTCTGGCACGGCACATGCTGGTTAATCATTCCTCAGGCACATTCAGTGTCCCGGGATTCTTATCTGAGAGTGCAAAGTCCAATCAGCAACACCACTGGGAAGAGGCAGGAGGGTTCCCCAGCAAGGGTGGCAAAGCTGTGCTGGGGCAACACCATTCCCAGGTTGGGATATATGAGAGGGATGCCAAGGCATGGGCTGGGAAGTGCCCATGGGTGCACCTGCACCTTACTAGCACAGCTTCCAGCTCTGCATCATGGAGTCCTGGAATAGCCTGGGTTGGAAGCAACTGGAAGGATCATCCACTCTGCCACGGGCACCTTCCACTACCTCAGGGTTGCTCCAAGCCCCATCCAACCTGGCCTTAGACACTTCCAGGGATGGGGCAGCCACAGTGTCTCTGGGCAACCTGTTCCACCACCCTCACCACCAGATCACTCCAGTCATTCCCACCAGGAGGAATCCATAAGGCTCCTCCCCAGAAGAGGGAAAGCAGAGCAGGATCCTATCTCTTTTTTTGAAATAACCATGCCTGGGAGCCAATTTACTCTCTCTTTCTGGCAGCTGGGATGACTCTGTCCTCGAAGGGTGAGGAAGCACAGTGAAACCTGTCCATCCAGCATCCCAAGGCTCCTCCTTGACCAGGATCCTTTCCCATATCCCTGCATGCAGCAGTGCTTCCACACCCCAGTCCACGCACTGGCTCAGCCAGATCTCTGTGTCACCTTTTCCATCCTGGTCACACCTCCAGCACGGCTCCCTCTAATCCAACCCAACCTCCACCTCTTCCTGAAGCTTCTCCCTGTCTGTGTCTGGGCATTGCTCCCAGGGCAACAGCCTATGGAAAGGGCATTCCTCAGGACACAGGCAAAGTTCCTCTGCACGAGCCTCGTGCTGACATCGCCTTTCCAAATCCCAACCTGTCCTTTATCAGGCTCTATGGATCCACCTTCTCGTGAACAGCTCTCTGACCTCACTCCACCTGGATGTCTCTTGCCCTTTTCCCAGGATAAAGAAGTCCTGGGGTCCAGGATAATGGAGTTTTGGGGAAATGGGAGGGAGAAGCACCAGCACAACCATCACAAGACCATGCCAGAAGTGGAAGTGTTTGGCACCAGCCTTTCCCTTGGGATGAGTCCTTTGGCTGAAGAGATTCCAGGAATCTCCTACTGGGATGGATGTGGCAGCTTTCCCCCAGTGTCCAGGAATGCCACCAGGGTGTGGTGATGAGCTCAAGGGAATGTTTTCGTCTCTTTCCTGCTCTGCTCAGGCCCTGGGATAAAATCTGAAATCAGCAGCATCCTCATGCCACCTGCTCCTGTTGAGGGCTGACCAAGCCAGGTGGGCAGGGAAACTTCAAACAGAGGGAAGAGAGAGGAGAACCAGGGAACAGTCCCACTGGGAAGAGAGATGGAGAGGCAGAGGGGAAAGCAAGGCAAGCCACGGGAGGGCGGGGGGGGTCCGTGCCGTTACCTGCTCGGATCCAGCGCATCCTGAGCATGGTGAGAGCCGATGTCAAGCTCCCGCTGAATCCCTGCTCTCTCCCTGTGTCATCATTCCCTGAGCTCAGCTCCTGCAGCTGCCAGGGCTGCTGCTGCTGCCTGCTGGGTTTTCTATTCCCTCCGGGAAGAGTGGGAGGGCCGGGGAGGCGGCCGGGGCTCCGGGCTGGGATTTGGGACGGCGAGGGGATTACCCGCGGGGATGGTCATGTGTTTGTGCTGTACCAGCTTCCCCGGGCCCATTCCGGCACGGGCTGACTCCCGGCTCCCAGAGAGCCCCGGGAAAAGCCTCTTACCTTCCCAGGGGCCAGCCCGGCCCTGCAGTGACTGTCACCTGGGGCGCCACCCCGGCCCCACGCCGCTCCTCCCGCAGCCGGGGATCGAGCCGGGCTTTTCCAAGGAAAGCTCTCCCCCTGCCCCAGCAGCCCCGTGTGGGAAAGGCTCTCTCCATCATCACACCCCAGAGATGGATCTGGGGGCAGGCAGTGGGTGATGAGTGAGCAGGAAGCGCCAGAAGAGCCATTTTTAAAAGGAATTCCATGAAAAGTGATGTGCTGATCCGTGTGGTTGCATTTCTGTGTCCAGCCCAGGACACCAGGACAGACCCCCTCAGGTTCCACTGTCCTCCTGCTCTTTCTGCTCCCAGCTTGCAGCCTCAGGACATCCCAAAGCATCAGGAAGACCTAGGAGCAGTCCCTGGACTCTCACTGGCTTACACCAGCAGGATTCTGACCAGCAAATTCCTTCCCCACTCATTCCCACCACCACCAAATTCCCCTTATGGCCCAGCATGGGGGACAAGGGGCAATCCCAGCTGTCCCAGCATGACCTCACTGCCTCAGCTCCAGTATTCTATATTCCTTCATCCAAGGAAAACAGGGAAATGCTCCAGATCTTTTTCTGCAGGGAGACACTTACTCCTCACAGTCACCAAGTGCTCCACAATCAAAATCACCAGAAGTGTTAGCAACGCCAGGAATACAGGAACAGGCTGTCCAGAGAAGTTGTGGAGACAGAGAGAGGGTTTAGATGGGTTATTGGGAAGAAATCCCTCCCTGGGAGGGCGGTGAGGCTCTGGAATGGATTTCCTAGAGAAGCTGTGGCTGCCCCATCCCTGGAATGTCCAAGGGTGGATGGGGATTGGAGCAACCCGGAATAGTGGAAGAAGTGGATGATTCTTGAGGTCCCTTCCCACCCAAACCATTCCAGGATTCCATGACCACACATATCCAAACACTCCCATAGGCAAAACCATCCACTCCTGTCACACAAGCTCAGAGATTCCTGTGCACACACGGCTGCTCCACAGACAATATTCCCACCATTCCAGCCACTTGCACTCCATGAAAACCTGTGGAACTGCTGGAAAACCTTCATGGAAATCTTCCCCTTCTGCTGAACCAACTCTTGTCCTTCCCAGCTCCACCTCGACCCCAAACCTGCTCGACTTCCAGCGCTCGCTCTCCTTCCTCTGTTCCTTTCCCGAATTCCCGCTCCCAGCCCCCGCCCCGCTCCGCACATCTTTCCCTTTCCCGCTGCACATTCTTCCCCAAGCCCTTATCTCGTAAATTAGCCGGGAGAGGGATCCCAAATAGCTGAGCCGTGGCGTAAGCCTTTCCCTGAGGCAGGGGCGGGCGGGAGCAAGGGAAAGGTTGGGAGCAGGATGCCAGCCAAGGGTCAGACGCTGTCAACTCCCTCCTTTTCCTTTGAATCCAAACACAAACGCTCCAGGAACACTCCCCAAACCCATGGAAATCTCCTTTCCCTCCCCTGCCAGACTCCCCTGGCATCCCACGCTCACTGCTCCAGGATTTCTGCCTGAGCTCTTCTCAGCAGGATGGTCCTGGGCACCTCCAAATACATGGATCAGAGTTTGGGAAGGGATGATCCACGAGGACCATCCAAGTCCAACTCCTGGCCCCGCACAGGACAATCTCAAAAATTCCACCATGTGCCTGAGGACAGCAAAAATCTTCCTAACACAGGAGAAGCCCAGCTTGAGGACACTCAATAAAAGGCAGGATTGCATTCCCAACATCTTCATCCCAGGAAAGTGTGAAGTTATTCCCAATACATCTTTTCCCTAGCCCATCCCAGAACAGATACCACAGCAAAGTCTGGGATCTTTCCCAACATTTTTCTGCTTCTCCATCATTACATGCCTCAGATCTCACCCTCAAAGGGCAGACAGCCATATTCCAGGGATATAAGGATATCTGGGAAAACAATGACACCCAGGGAAACAAGAATATCCATGGAAGTAAATATATCCAGGAAAACAAGGATATCTAGGGATATAAGGACACTCAGAACAAAGGGTACCCAGGAAAACAAAGACATCCATGGAAATAAATATATCCAGGAAAACAGGATACCCAGGGGGAAAAAAATACACAAGGAAATAAGGATATCCAGGAAAACAAGGATACCCAGGGAAAATAAAGAAATCCTGCCCAAGCAAACACCAAGGAAAATTTAGGAAAATCCAGGTCCACCTCTTACAGCTGAGGAAACTGGAGGCACCAACTAGACCTGAGATTTTGGGAGCCCTTGCTTCCCAAAACAAGCCTGGCTCTGAAGATGGGACCAACCAAATTCCAGGATTTGGAATGACCACAGGCACTGAGTTTTCCCCAGCTCCACCAGCACAGCCCCCACTCCCAACACCTCCATGAGGAGCCCAGTTAATCCTTGTCTGACACTGAGAAATACCAAGGGCTCAGGGATTCCTCTTAAATTTTCTGTGATTGCTTACAGCAAGCTCAGATCCTGGGAAAATCAGAGTCAAGCAAAGGAATGAGGATTCCCAAATTATCCCAGGGTTCTCAGTCTGCAGGAAGAAATCTCTTCAGGGATGGGATGATCCGTGAGAAGAAGAAAATGGTTCACTCCAAGAGAAAAATAGGTTGGAAAATTATTTCCTCATGATGGGAATTCAGTGATAAATTTTAAAGGAGTGATGGGATAATTAATTTATTCCTGTAAATCATTAAATTCTAACAGATCTATTGTTTACCACATCCAAAAACCATTAATTCCTCAGGAGGGCCAGATTCCAGAGTAAATCCAACTCGATGCCGTGATTTAAGGCCCTGACCTTCACTCCCAGAAAAACCAGAGGATCAGTTTGGCCTCAGAATTCCTTGGAGCACCACAATTAAACCAGGCACAAGAGGAAAAAAACTGAGCAGCAATTCCTAGTGGTAAAACTTTCTTCTCTTCCCTTCTCCCCCTCCAGCTCTGTGTCAAAACAGATGCTCTGGAATAACAGCGGGAAAAGGATTGAGCTGCCCAAACAAAGTTGTGCTCCATGGAATATTTGGCTCAGAGAGATTTTAAGAAGGCTTTTATAGCTGAGGGTAAGAAATATCCTTCAGGCACAGATTCCTTGATCCTGGATTTTTAGAGGGACAGGATGGTTTTGGTTCAAGAGAAAAAGAAAGAAGGAGAAATGAGGAGGAAAAAAGGGAAAAAGGAGGAGGAAAAAGGGAAGAAAAGGGAGAAAAAAAGAAAGAAAAGAGGAAATCAGAGAGAAAGAATCCCAGGATAGCTGAGGGTGTCAGGGATCTCTTGGAGTCATCTTGCTCGAGCTGGATAACCCCCAGCACCCAGAAAGAACAGGGAAAATAAAGAAAATAAAGAAATCTCCACATTATAGCAAAGATGCTCTGGGGAGAGGGAGAAATTCCATGTCTCCAGCTGAAGAGACAGAGCTGGTCCATAAATAACATTGAGATGCTGAGCCAGAGCTGTGCAGAGCTCCTGGGAGGTGCTCAGCAGCCCCAGGATGGGAAGTGGGAGAGGTGGATTTAGGAGTTTGGCCCACGAGAAATCCTAAAACCAAAGGAAACCCTGGAAACCTGCAGGGAACATGGGCTGGGAGCGGCCGATAAGAGCCCTCGTGGTGAGGCTTCCCATCCTCACTAATCCTGGGGCTCCTGGGAATCTGGGATCATGGCTGGAAATAACAGGAGGTGCTTTCTCCTTTGAAGAAGAGATGCCTTACTGAGAGATCACGTGGATGCTGAGAGAGGGAAGCAAGGAGGAAGCAGCTCGAGCTTCCACTCGCCCCCAAGAGCATCTTCTGGCCCCACTTCCCAGGATAAATCCTTCCACAGCCAAAGAACCCACAGGGACACCACTGGCCTGCCCCAGTCTCTTGGGGCTCACTGCACAATCCCACTGCTCCAAAGGGGATCCCAGCTCCAGAGCTGACCCACGGATCGGGATCCACCCCAGGACCTGTTGGGGCAATGCAGGGTGGGTATGATTCCCTCAAGTAGCACATCCACATGCCAGGGGCTCATCCCAAAGGACACAGCCTGTGGCAACCAAACCTTGGCCTGGCAAGCGACCCGCTGGAAAACAAGGGAGGGAACAAAGCAACGAGGGGGAAAGAGAAGGAATCAGCCACTCCACAAGGAAGAGCAGAGCGTGCCAAGGCCAGAGCAGGGAAGGGAACAGGAACAACAATGGGATCAGGCTCCCAACAAGACATCCCAGTTCAGCCACATTACATCCAACAGAGGCCAAATTCTCTTCCTGACCACTTTTCCACCCTGGTGGGAAGGAGAGTGATCCGCAGCCATGCAGTGTCCACAAGGATCCCGGCTGCAGAAAACACCTGGGATCCATAGGCAGAGGCACTGCCGTGAACCTGCTCCTGCTCCGAGGATGGGGAGGGACATTCCAAGGTCCCTGCTGGGGTCGCAGTGGGAATCTAACGCACGGCACAACACAATTCCCAGGATATCCAGCTTGCCACCCACGGCGTGCACTGCAGGATGCAGAACTGCCCCTGGATTGTGCCCTGGGACAGGGATCTGTGCCATTCCAGAGCTGGACAAGGCTAGGACGGTATGGAGCCAGGCTGGGAGAGCTGGGATTGTTTAGCCCGGAGAAGGGAAAGCTCCAGGGAGACCTTGCAGTCCCTTCCAGCGCCTAAAGGGACGCCAGGAGAGCTGGAGAGGGACTTTGGCAAAGGGCATGGAGTGACAGGACAAGGGAGAATGGCTTCCCACTGCCAGAGAACAGGGTTAGACGGGATGTCCGGAAGGGTGTAAAGGGTGCTGAGGCCCCGGAATGGATTTCCCAGGTAAACTGTGGCTGCCCCATCCCTGGAAGTATCCAAGGCCAGGTCGGACGGGGCTTGGCGCACCCTGGGCTGGTGGCCGCTGTCCCTGCAGGGGGTGGCACTGGACGAGCCTCACGCTCCCCTCCCTCCCACCCACTGCAGGGCGCGCTGCCTTTGGGGCATCCCCGGTGAATCCCGGGGCTGGGAATCCCGGGATGGCGGTGCCCCCCCGGTTACCTTCAAAGAAGCGCTGCAGAGCCTCCGTCTCGTCCACCACCTCCATGGCTGGGCCATGCACGGGCCGGCCCCGGCTCAGTCCGAGCGGCTGCAGGGCAGCATCGCCCCGGCCCGGGGGGCTCCGCCGCGACCCCCGAGCCCGTCCGAGCCCCGTCCGAGCCCCGAGCGAGCCCCGCTCTCAGCGCCGGGCTCCCGGTGCTGCCGGTGCTGCCGGTGCCCGAGCCCAGCGCTGCCGCCCGATGCCCATCGGCGTCCGCCCGGCGCTGCCCCGCACTCGGGCTGCGCCGGCCGCTCCTCCCTCTTTCCCTGCCGCCCTCCCCTTCTTTCTCTCTTTCCCTGCCCTCTTTCCCTCTTTCCCTGCCCTTCCCCGCCCGCTGCTCCTCCCTGCTCCGCCCGCCGAGGGGGTTCGGCAGCGCCGCCGGCTCCCGAGGTTGCCAAAAAGTCGCCGAAAAACATCCGCGAGGCGCCGGGAGGAGCCTCCGAGCTGGAAACGCGGGCACGGAGCGCGAAAAAACAGCCCCTGAACACAAAACCAGCCCCTGAGCACCAAACCAGCCCCAAAACCAGCCCCTAAGCACCAAAACCAGCCCCAAAACCAGCCCCTGAACACCAAAACTAGCCCCTTAGCACCAAAACCAACCCAAAAATGCAGCCTCTGAGCACCAAAACCAGCCCCTAAGCACCAAAACCAACCCAAAAATGCAGCCTCTGAGCACCAAAACCAGCCCCCAAGCACCAAAACCAGCCCCTAAGCACCAAAACCAACCCGAAAACCAGACCCTAAGCCCCCAAAATCAGCCCCAAAAACAACCTCCAAGCACCAAAACCACCCATAAGCCCCCCAAAACAGCCCCTAAGCACCAAAACTAGCCCCCAAACCAGCCCCTAAGCCCCCAAACCCAGCCCCTAAGCACCAAAACCAGCCCCAAAATGCAGCCTCTGAGCACCAAAACCAGCCCCTAAGCCCCCAAAATCAGCTCCTATGTCCCCCAAAAAAGCAGCTATTAAAGCACCAGAAAACAACCCCTATGTCCCTAAAAATCATCTACTAAAGCCCCAAAAAACAGCCCCTAAGCCCCCCCAAAAAGGCCCTAAAAGCACCAAAAACCAGACCCCAAGCCCCACAAATAAGCCCCTAAGCACCAAAACCACCCATATGCCCCCCAAATCAGCCCCTAAGCCCCAAACCAAGCCCCTAAGCCCCCAAAACCATCCCCCAAGCACCAAAAAACAGCCACTAAATCCCCAAAAAGCAGCCCCTAAGCTCCCAAAACCCAGACCCTAAGCCCCCAAAACCAGTCACTAAAGCACCAAAAATCTGTGCAAAAAGCACGAAGAAAAAAGGAGCCACAATTCATCAGAAAACAAAACAAAAAACCAGGCACAAACTATGGAACTGGCCACAAAATAGCCAAAAAGTACTAAAATTTGTGCACAAGGCACCAAAAACCCTCAAAAAGCACCAAAATTTGTCCATGAGGTAATAAACCCCCTTGCAAAACACTAAGCTCCCCTCACAAAGCACCAAAATCTGCCACAAAACAAAGTTACAGGGCACCAGAAAAAGACAGCCACCAACCACCAAAATCTGTCCAGAAATCCCTGAACACACCCACAAAGCACCAAAATCTGTCCCCAAAGTCACAAGGCACCAAAAGAGAGCCCCAAACTATCAAAAATCCAGTCACAAATGACCAAAATCCACTCAAAAACCAGCCACAAAACACAGAACCTACCACAATTTACAAAAGTGAAGCCACAAACCAGCAAACCTTTTCATAAAATCAGCCCTGAGGCACAAAATCCACCAAAAAATCCACCACAAACCACCAAAATCCTCCCAGAAATTCCAAAACCAGACACAAATCACCTCAATCCGGTTTTTAAAAGACACAAATCACTGAAATTCAGGCACAAATTACAAAACCAGGAAATCACCAAAATCCAGCTGCAGATCACCCCAAAACAACCCCAAATCCTCAAAATCCAAACTCAAATCACCAAAATCCAGCCCCTAATCGCCCTAAATACCAAATCCAGCTCTAAGTCATCAAAAACCACTCACAAATTAGCCTAAACTGGCCCCAAACACCAAATCCAGCCCTAAATCCACCAAAAATTAGCCCTCTAGTCACCCAAATCCAGCTCCATATCACCCTAAATTACCCCCAAATCACCCTAAACCAGCCCCAAGCATGAAATTCAACCCTAAGTCATCAAAATCCAGCTGCAAACCACCTAAATCCAGCCCCAAACCACCCTAAACGAGCTGCAAATCACAAAAATCCATCCCTAAACACCAAATTTAGCCCTGAATCACCCAAATCCACCTGCAAACCACTGAAATTCAGCCCCAAATCACCCTAACTCAGCCTCAACCACCAAATCCAGCCTTAAATCCTCCAAATCCAGCTCCAAATCACCAAAATCCAGCCCCCAAAGATCCCAAACCAGCTGCAAACCACCAAAATCCGGCCCCTAACACCAAATTCAGCCCTGAGTCATCAAAATCCAGCTGCAAACTACCAAAACCCAGCCTCAAATCACCCTAAATCAGCCCTGACCACCAAAACCCAGCCTCAAATCACCCTAAATCAGCCCCAACCACCAAAGCCATCCCTAAATCATCCAAAACCAGCCCCAAATCCCAACCTCTGCCCCTACCACCAAATCCATCCCTATATCATCCAAATCCATCCCTATATCATTCAAAGTCATCCCTAAATCACCAAATCCAGCCCCAAATCCCACCCCAAACCCCAACCTCTGCCCCAGCCACCAAACCCATCCCTAAATCACCAAATCCCACCCCAAACCCCAACCTCTGCCCCAACCACCAAACCCAACCCTAAATCACCGAATCCAGCCCCAAATCCCAACCTCTGCCCCTGCCACCAAATCCATCCCTAAATCACCAAATCCAGCCCCAAATCCCACCCCAAATCCCAACCTCTGCCCCTGCCACCAAATCCATCCCTAAATCACCAAATCCAGCCCCAAATCCCACCCCAAACCCCAACCCCTGCCCCTCCAGGGGAAGGCCCAGCTGTGGCTTGTTCTCCCCAGATGTTCCCACAATCCCCAATAACGCCCAGCTCCCCCCCTTCCCCCCCCCACCCCATAATGACTCCAATCAAATAAATAAGGGCCCGCTGGGAATAATGTCCATGAAGTTCCGAGTTCTCGGAGCACCGGGGCCCTGCCAGCCCCAAACTGTGGGGCCTTTCTGCTGCAGGCCAGCCAGGGCACAATGAGGGATTGTCCAGCCCCACATCCCAATTGAGAAGGGCAGATTCTCTGGGATATATAAATATATTTATCCCTCTCCCACAGCTGTGCAGTGACCAATTCTTCTCCCGGGAGAGGAGGGGGATTGAGGATTGGGGACAGTAATGGGTCTATTATTTCGGGATGGAGAGAACGAGGCTTTTTTTTCTCCTCTCTCTCTCTCTCTCTCTCCACATTAAGACAATTGTTATTCCCTGCTCTCCTTGTTCCTGCTCTCAGCCCCCCGTTTCGGGCACAAGCTGCATGGGAAGGAAAGGAAATTAAGGGAAAATGGATTTTTCCCAGGAAGCTGAGTGTCAGCCCAGCCTAAATCCTGTTAGATGTTCGTCCTTAATATTTAATTAAAATAGATCAGACCCAGCACTTAAGTCAGAATTGGACTGGATGATCCTTTTCCAGCTTGGGATATTGAATCCTAGAATGCATGATTCTGTCCTTTAGGATCCTGGAATCACATCCCATACTTTTATGGATTCATAAAATCATTTGATTTGTAGAATCACATTTTGTGATTCTATGATTTAGAATACCAGAATCCTGGAATGGTTTGCCTTGGGAGGGAATTTAAAGCTCATCCATGGAATTACTCAGCTGGGAATAGCCCCAGGCCATGAGAGCCTGCTTTGCAAGTCCAGAGCCTTGTCCCTGTGTCACTGGAAAAAAAAAAAACCTGGAAAATCCCAGTTAGGATTCATCTTCCTTGCAGAAAGATCCCAGCATCCAAAGGGCAGATTTCCACACTATTCTGGCTCAAATACCCAACATAATTGTAGATTTGGGATATATTCTTGACTGAGAGCATTCATTTTCCTCTTCTACCCCTGTCATTTCCATCCACTCCCAAAAATTCCCTTATACTCAACTTTGTTTGCACTAAAATCCTTCTTTTTATACAGCAGGTTGACTTCAACTTGGGATAACTCAAAGCATCAAGTTCCTTCCTTAGTTTCCTTCTCCACTGAAGGACAGATTCTTAGAACTGATCTTGAGGGACAGGGATCATGGAATCCTGGAATGGTTTGGGTGGGAAGTGACCCTAAAGCCCATCCAGTTCCACCAGCACTCCACAAGTTCCTGCCTGTGACAGTGCTGGACCATACAGCCAGGTCCAAGGAGGATCAAAAAATTTGGGAAAAGGTCCTGAGCCCAGATTTGGATCCCTCTGGATTGACCACTTTAGCCTTGGCCTGGTATTCTCCATCCTAAAGTGTAAAATCCTGTGGAGCAACTAATTTGCAATTAAAACAGGATGCTTCCCTCCTTTCCTTAGGGACAATGTCAATATTCCCACATCCCAACTTCCCATGAGACAGCTTCTGAGTGCCACGCACCTCTTACCAGACAGGAAAATCCCTTTGGGAATGGCTCATTAAGGATTCAAATCCTCAAATTTGAGGGTTCTGCCCTCACCCAGTGGCTACCATTTCCAGAACTCCCTCCTCTGGACATATCCCTGGGAATCTTTGCTCCTTCCCATCTTTCCTCCTTCCCAATTTTTCCCAAAGGTATTGCTTTGATCCATAGTGAAGCAGCTCCAGTGGATCCAAACCCAGTCCCTCATTGGTCTTCCTTTCTCCTCCCCTCCACATTTCCCACATTTCTCCCCCTTCCCAATCCCCTCTGGGTCACTCTCCCTGCAAACCCTGCTCTCCCTATCCCACGTGGCTTGCCAGGAGCCAGGAAGGGGTGGAGGGATATTGCTTGGGATATTACTCATGGAAGGTGTGGCTGGGCCTCCCTCCGGCGCCGAATTTCAAAGTCCAGTTTCCAACAAAACAGTAATTCAGGAACTTTCCCTCCCTAACCTCATCCCTCCCCCAAACGGCAACCTCCAGCTGAGATTCCCAGGCATGACTGGAAGGATTTGGAGCCTATTTTTAACCTCTTTCCACCAGCTCTGAGCATGGACACCTCAGTGTCTGGAAGGGCGCCAGAATCATCGATCTGGCTCACATGAGGCTCAGCTGAGCAGGGATCCTGGATCCACAGATTTCCAATGGATACAAAATTTATTTCTCCTGGTGGGACCAGGTCCCAAAGAAGTTGCTGTGTCACTGTTGGAGACACTGAATAGTTGGAATCTCCTACTCACAAACCACCCCAAACCAAGCACAAATTCCCCAAATCCCAGAAGGTATGGGTGGGTAAGGACCTCAAAGCTCATCCCATTCCACCACTCCACCCACTGCCATGGGTAGGGACACCTTCACTATTATCCCAGGTTGATCCAAGCTTTGTCCAACCTGGACTTGATGCTTGCAGGGATGAAGCAGTCCCAGCTTCTCTGGGAAATCCTTTCCAACCCCCAGGGAAGCTCCCACCCTGCTGGAGGCGGAAGCAGAGCTCCCTCCCTTATCTCCTCCTGGCAGGAGACGTGCATGGATCAATCCCTGGTTATCCATTAACTCCAAAGGTTCGTTCCCAAGACAGAGAGAACACCTCCATTGATTTATAAAGGACAGGGAGGAACACACATCCTGGGAGACCTCTGGAGCTGGAAGCACGAGGAGTCAACCCAGGTCTGGAGCAGGGAAGTGTCACCCAGCCGCTCCCAATAAGAACACCCAGGCTCCATGGAAAACCCCTGTCCACTCCACCAAGACAAACAAAGCCACAAGGGCTGGATGTGCTCTCCAAGGAAGTTCTGTGGTGGGAAGGATGAGTACAGATTGCTGGAAAATCCAAGGAGACATTGCTGAGGAAGCAGGAAAATGCAAATGCTGCTGGAAGAGGCCAGGAATTACATCTGGACCATCACCCTCAGATCATGGTTTTCTTTCCCTCTTTTCCAATAGAAACACAACCTAGAATGTTTGGGAATACCTTAAGGAACTATTTGTGCCATGCTGGTTTCCATCAAATTAATTAACAATTAGACCCCAGCTTTAGTTAATTAAATATTCCCATTACTTTCCCTCATTTTCTTTGCTTGCTGGGGAACACTTCGAAAATGGTTGGAAAATTTGGGGTTTTTTCTCTAGTTCCAGATTTCTTGTCAATGGATTGGAAACAACTTTTCTCAATAAGCTGGAATTCTTTTCCTAAGGCCACCAACACACCCAGCAGCCGGAAAATCTCCTTGGAAAACATGATTACATCCCTAAAGAAGGCTTTTAATAGGTTTTATAGCAGCATCCCCCATTCCTGCTGTGTCCACATCCATATATTTTCATCCTTAAAAACTGAATTAAAGCAGCCTCTCCTAAACGTGGATTATTCTGTGTTTATCCAAAGATAGCAGCCAGAGTTGGATGTTTTCCTTCCCCAGGAGAGGAAGGGTTTCCAGAAGAGTCAATATCCTTTTATGAGACTGATATAGCTCTGGGTAGGGAAAAAAAATCCCACAAAGTCATCCCAAAACATCAGGCACTTCAACATTCCAGCACTTTTTATAGGCATTTTTATAGGAACTCAGTAGTTCAGCCACCTTTGAGCTCTTAATTCCCTGATAGTCCCTTCAGGAGCAGCCATAAAAACAATTCCATGCAGCCATTAATAGGATTACACACTTCCAGGCATTCCTTTTCTCTCTGGATTTCTCCTGGCTGGTCAGCAAGCTCCAGAACTCCTCCTGTGCCTATTCCCTGACCCTGCAAGCCTTAAATTCAGGTATTCCCTTTTCTAGAATATGAATTATGTGGAATTATTCAGCTGGGAACAGCTCTCAGGCAGTGAGATCCTGCTTTACAACTCCAGAGCTGTGTCTGGCAGGACACTGGGAAAATCCCAGTTTGGACTCACCCAGCTCACAGAAGGATCCCAGCAACTTCATATTCCTACAAAGGGGAGATCTCCACCCTGTTCAGGCTGGAACATTCAACAGATGGAATATTTGGGATATATCATCGACTGAGAGCACATATGCTCTATTCTATCATTCCCATCCACTCCCAAAAAATTGTTTGCACTAAAATCTTTTTATAGGACAAGTTGGATTTAACTTGGAATAACTCAAAGCATCAAGTTCCTTCCTTAATTTCCTTCTCCACAGAAGGAGAGATTCCTAGAACTCATCTCAAGGGACAGTGATTATGGAATCCTGGAATTGTTTGGGTGGGAAGGGACCTTAAAGATCCAGTTCCATCCCTGCCATGGGCAGGGACACCTTCCACTACTTCCAGGACAATTTCCAGCTTGCTCCAACCTGGCCATGGGATGGCAAATCCACAACCCCTGGATGTTCCCCCAAATGTTGTCCTGCTCCAAAGGCTGAGATCCAGAGCAGAGAGAGCTGGAGAAGAAAGCCAACCCCCAGTGATTCCCCAGATTCTTCCCAAGAGCTGCAGACCCAGCTCCTGGTGTCCTTCCCACCTCTCCAACTCACTCACCTCAGGCAATTCCCAACCATCCATGTCCAGGACATCCGTGGGAACAGTCACGTACTCCAGCCATGCTTCCAACATCCATTTTATACAGAGTGCCATAGAATATACAGAAAATTTATATACATCCATGTTTCTGGAATTAGGTTATAATTCATCCAGATCTTTCTTTACAGCGGGATTAGTTCGGATCTTTCATACAGAGGTACAAAAAAAGTCACATGGAGAATGAAGGGCACGTTAGGAGTGCTTGAGTTTCCTTGGAATCTTCATGCTGGGGCAGCTCGGAGCAGGGATTCAGAGGCAGCATTCCTGGGATGAGCATGGGGATGCAGGATGCTGGGCTGTTTTCCCCCCCAGTTGCATATCCAAGTGCTCCAAGCCCTGCCAGAAGCAGTGGGAGTGCCTCAGAGCTCCCTGGAAGGGCTGGTTCTCCCAAAAATGCCAAAGGCTTCAGCTCCAAGGAGGCAATTAGGATCCAGCAGAAAATGAATCCAGAGGTATCCTGCTCTGAGCTGCCTCAGCATGGGATTGAACACAAGTGACAGGCAGGAAGGGCTTTTCCAGAGAGGCAGAGCCAAAGGAAAGGGGCTTGCAGGGCACAACATTCCAGACAGGGAGGCACAGCCCATCCTCAATTATCCCTGTGCCATTAGGAATTCTGCTTAGTGCCAGGACAGAAGCTCCAGAGTATTCCCTGGACTTGTGGAGGGAAAGGTGGGAAGCTGGAGCTGCAGGTGAGGCCACTTTGCCACCACCAAGCTCTGGGAACATCCCAGGAAAGGAGTTAAGACCCAAAAGGTGTGGCAGTGTTCTAGGCAAAACCCCTGCTGGGATTCCTTTGCACACAAACTTCCCAGAATTGGATATCCCGGCAGGATAGGTGCCACCCCCTCCTGGGACTTCCAACTCTGAGCCATCAGAACTGCACAAAGCCCGGGATGGGAAGCAGGGAAGTGGAATCCAAAGAAAAAACAATGTCAAAGGTTGTTCCAGTGCTGCAAGGATTTTCAGGAATCAAGAAGTGAAGACAGGGAGAGGTTTCCCTCATCCCACAGGTGTGCTGGGAAGGTCAGGACATGGAGCATGGTGTGACACGATGATGTCAGAGGGATTGGACACAACAAGGAAGGCAGGAACAATTCCCAGGGAGCTTACCTTTGGAAGGGGGCTGCTCCAGAGCCAGGGAGAAATGTGGTGTGGGTTGGAAGAAATTGCCTGCCCCAGGTCAAGATTTGCTTTTGGCACTTGGACATGACCTCAGGCAGCAGGGAAACGTGGGAAGATGTGGGAAGTCCTGGCTGAGGCAGAATGGGAGAGCTTGGGAGCAAGGGCAGCTCCTACCAGGCCTTGGCCACACTTCCATACTCCCAGAGAACTGGGAAAGGAAGGTGGGAGATGTCTAATCCCAGAAATCTGGGACCTGAAGCCAGAGAGAACAAAGGCACGACAGGTATGAACTCAAAAAACATGGAAAAAGTAATGGGAATGGAGACACAAAGTACTTGGAGGCTGATGATGATTCCCGAAGACAAAGCAAGGAATTGCCCTTATCCTTGGCTGTTTGGAATTTCCAGCCCTTAAGCAGCTCCTTGGAGCTGGAAGAAGGGGAAGGGCATCAATGACTGCTGATCCAGCCCCTTCCCCACCCCTCTCTCGATCCGTAACTCCCCTGTGGATCTGACTACAGAGCAAGACTCCCAGACTGAATCCCAGCTTCCTCCCTCTTCTTCCCACAGCTGCCAAGGATTGGCAGTGTTTGCCTCCAGCAGGATCCATGCAGCATTGCTTCCTCCACACAGGAGCCTCCATGAGAGGGAGCTTTGGCACAAGAAATGAGGCTCTTCCCAAAAATCAGCACTGCACAGGGTCTGGGAACAAAGCAATGAGCCCAGTTCCAGGCAGTGCTTTCCAATTGCTTCCTTCAGAGGGATTTCTCAGCAGAGCAATCCATGCAGAGGTGCTGCTGCAATTCCAACCTTCCCTTTTCTACAGCACCATAACACTGCAAGCACTCCAGAATTATTTGGAAGCTCCCACCCACTGTGATGGGCAGGGAGACATCTTTCCCTAGCACAGGTTGGTCCAAGCCTTATCCAAACCTGGAATATTTCCAGGAATGAGGAATCTACACTACCCTAGACAATGTCCCGCAAAGGCTGCAGTTACAACCACTATCCCTTAAACCCATGGGAATTAAATATTCCTGTTCCTATCCTGCAAAGCCAGAATGTCCTATTGCCAAGGGAAGAATATCCCAGAATGGATAAGGATAAACCAGCATGGAGGGGAACTCCAGCCTAGCAATTCCCAAGGAAAACACAGAAGGGCTCTGCTGCCCATGGAAATTCAAGGGAGGTTCTTGCATACAGCCTCAAAACACAAATCCAAACACACCCATTCCAGCAATAATTAATCCCACCTAATTCCCATTGCCAGGGGTAATCCTGATTATTCCTATGTCCCAATTTGTAAATGAAAGCTGTGTGGGCGATTCCATGGGAATAATATTATCTGCCTGCAGGAAAAGAGCAGCAAAAGCTGGGAAAACATCAAAGTGCATGGAAAATGTGTTAAGATACCGATCCTGTATCCCCAGACTTGGAGGTTTTCCTCCTTCTTATGTACCCTGGAAACACATTTCCCACTTCAGTCCTGCTTGGGACCATCAACTGTTCCTGAAATCTAACATCCTAAAAGAGTAGAACTGGGAATCACTGGAATTCTATATCCACACTCCTCATCCTCTGCCATCCCAGCCCTCTGCAGAGGCCAAAATACCTCCTATAAATCCTGTTTGCTTTGGAAAAAAGTTCATAAAAAGTTTCAAGAATCCCATTTAAGTGCTTTGGAATAGTTTTCCCATGCTTCCCATGTGCTACCAAGGATCTGGAATCAGCACCTTGAGAGAAGGGAGCAATGAGGTGGCTCCTGAAATAGGTGAGAGGAACAGGGAACAAAGAAAAGAAGGAAGTTTTAGGAGGAAATGAATATTCCAAATAGAGAAGGCAGCCCCAAAGGAGAGGAATAACAATAAATACTGGAAAAGGGCTGGTATATCCTCAGCACTGCAGGACCCTTCCCAAATTTTTGGCACTGCTGCAAGGAAAGCAACAATAAAATCAACTTACTGGTGTGGAAGAGCCTCAGCTCCATTTCTCTGCCAAGAAACTCTTGAAATACTTGGTGTTGGAAAGGACCTTCAAAGGTCACTCGGTCCAAGAAGAAGGATCAGAGTAGATTTTAAGGATGAGGCATGGAATGGGTGACCTGTTGGCCAGGCTGGGATATGGGGTGTCAGGCACTTCCAGCACTGCCTCTGCACAGGGTAGAACATCCTGTTGGAGTATCATGGGAATACCCGAAGATCAGAAGGCACAAAGCTGAAGAGGAAGAAGCAGAAGCCAAGAGATTCTGAAAACTGGAGATGCTTCGTATTCCCAAAGACAGAGCAGGAAGAGAAAGCAGGAAGTGTGTACAGTACAGATGAAGGAGGTAGCTGCAGCTTTAACATTTATTTCAGCATTCCAGGTGTGCTTTTCCAGGAGGAAATGGGAGATCAGCCTTTCCAAATGCCCAGATAGCAAAGGACTGATGGGAATGGAGACACAGAATGCTGGGGGTCAAGACACAGTGATGGGGATCAAGACTCGGAAACATTTAAAGCAGAAATAATTCCAAGAACGTGGATTTCATTTGGGAGGACTGGGATCAGGTATGTTTGTCAACAAAAACCAGGAATTATCCTTGACAAGATACAATGAGAACCTTTGAGGGGCTCTTTTGTGCCTTTACTCCTTGACCTGTGGCAAGCCCAGCTCCCAGGAATTATGTATTTCCAGGTTTTTTCCAAAGTCCAGTAATCACAGAGCAAAAAACCCACAGCATTCCAGACTGCTTCCTGTCAGGGCAAGGGAAGGCCATTCCCATGGGATACAGTTCCAATGGCACAGAGAAGGAAACAGTCACCCAAGAATTGAGTCTTCCAGGACACGGCAGAGGAACGTCAGGGAAGGGACTTTCTAGTGCAACATTTGAGCCATGGAACATCAGCAGGTTCCCACTGGAATTATTTTAGGAGGGAGATATCCCATTTTTCCTCACCTGGAGGCACCTCCCACCAAAAGTTCCATCTAATCCCAGGTATCCATGTCGCTCCCAGGGACGGAGATGATCCTTTTCCTTAATGGTTTAAAGTGCTTTGCAGATGCCAAGCTCTGCCTTAGTGCTAAGGGTTAATTCCTGCCAGGAATAAGGACAGGAATGAGCTCCTTATCCTGACTCTTGGGCCAGGAGGGGAGCTAGCCCGCTAGCCCCAGCCTCCCTGTCCCTCAGCTCCCCCTCAAACTTTCCCAGATTTTTGTGCGTATTCCTGAAAAATCACCCCGCTAGTGTTTCCTGAGTGCAGGAATTCCTCCTTACCCTGTGCTGTGCTCCCAAACTGCCTGCTCCCTGCTCCTTTTTTAAAGACTTACAAAAACAAAAAGAACTTCTGGTTGCTCAGAATAAAAGGACTTTTCCTTCTCCAAATGCCTCTGAATTCAGAGGGGCTTCCTCCCTCTGATCCCGCTCAGGGAAAGGTCACCTTTGGAACCTTAAACCACAGGGATAATGTTTTCCTGGCCGCTTGAAGCACTTCTGAAGGCTCTTAAACGGGTAAGGAGCAGCGGCTGGAGCATCCCACACTGGATGGAGTGGGCTATCAGCACTTGGAGCCAGAATCCAGTGGAATTCCGTGCACCCAGGGTTATTTACATCAATGCACACTGGTTATAAAGTGCTCCTCAATGGCATCCCACTGGCTCCCGGGAAGCACAGCTCTGACCCATCCCGGGGCTTCCAAAGCCCAAATGGCCAATGGAAGCTTGGGATTTGCCAGGAGCTGAGCTCTCCAGGGAGAGCCATTGGTAACTACTGAGCTTTTGAGGGGGAGTTGTGGCCATTCAAGGCCTTATCCAGGTCCCAATAATGTTTCATTTCCTATTATAGGTAGTTTTCCTCCTGCTCCCATCACTGGAAAACCTGCCTGGAGAGGCGGAGCAGGCTCCTCTGGGCCCAGAGGCTCAGGAAGTTTTCCTAACAATTTGCTCAAGCTTTCCTACATGGAATTGTGCAGGTGGGGACAGGGTGGAAGAGGGGGTAGGCAGTTACTCCTGAATCCAAGCCACTTGGGGCTTGAAATTCTGCCTGCCCATCCTCTCTTCCCTCAGTCCCCAGAGGGAACAGCATGAGAAGGAGAGGATGACTATGGATTTTCCTTCCCTATTTCCTTAATAAATACCTTCCAACCAGCTCAGCAGCTCTGTAAACACACAAGAGATTGCAACACTGGAAAAAAAACTCCTTATCCCTGAATTCCCAATAACAGAGGCTGGCACTGATCCATGGATGCTGTACATGGGTGGTGCGAGGACCCCCAGGGATCCAGGAGAGACTCCCAGACTCCACAGGGGCCTGGAAAATCACGCTGGGTGCATTCTGCAGTTGATCCATCTACATCCATGCAGCTCTGAGATGAGAATCCTGGCAGTCCCACGGGAATGTCGCCAGCTCGGAGGGGTCCAGGGAACCAAGGAGTGATGGGGGTGATATCCAGGAGAGCTTTCTGGCAAAGGAGGGACGTGGCAGAGGGATTGGGCTCTTGGGAACAGCGTCCTTCCCTCTCAGGAGTGCTCGGGGGAGAGAAACCATGGTGCCAGCCCCATTCCTGCTGCGCCTGGCCAGGAAGGGGGGACTGGATTTGGGGGGAATACAGCCCCAATGGCTTTAAAACAGGAGTGTCCTACAAAAGCAATCCCCATGGAAGTGTGCTGAATTGGATCTTGGGCCGGATCCGTGGTAGTGCAACAGGGCCCAAAGTCTCAATCCGCTCATTTCCCATACCACTGGCTCGGTCTGACGGGAGGGATCTGGCCTGGCCCCCTCCTGCTTCCATCTATCCAGGTATCTCACTCCCAAACTCAGCAGGTGCCCCAGGGCAAGGAATCTGCCTCTGGAATGAGACAGGCTGAGGTAGGGAACTTTAGTGCCTCAGACCCTCTCAGGCCCCATGGGGCAAAGCTTCTCCCAGCTCCAAGCACAGGATTCCAGCACAATCCATCCTCCAGACACCACCACTGTGTCACCCCAGAAAGGATTTTTCCAGCTGTCTCCTCTGATCCCAACTGCCCGATGACAGCCTCCTCCATGGATTATCCCACTGGGATCATTCCACCCCTTCCCCCTGCACTAAAGGGCCGAAATCATGAGGTCGTCCTGCTTGGCAGGGCTGGTTACGTGTCCAGAGGGGGTGGAAGTCCGGATTTTGTCCGTGGCCAGGCATTCCTGGCTGCTCACACCCGTGGGAGTGATATCCATCAGTTCTCCGGATGAACTAAGGGGGAAAGAGGGCGACACGGAGATTCCCGACGAAGGATCCGTTGAGCCCGCAAACAACCTCGGGGGCTTTGGGACTAAGTTAGGCTCGTACTGTGCCCTCAGCAGGATCTCCTGGTCGCTGACGGATTTGGGAATCTCCGCAAAGTCGCTGGAGCTGTCCGACACCATCATGCAGTAAATGTCCTGGAAGGAGCTGCTTTTGCTGTCCAGGTTGAAGAGGCTATCGATGAACTCGGCGAATTCCAGCACCTGGGGACTGGGAACGTCGGCCAGGCGGCCGTTGTGGAGCGCCGGCTCTTCCCGAGGGGACAAGGACGCGCGCTCCCCGTCGCTGCCGGTGCCCTCGGCGCTGCAGCGGCGCTGGGGGGTGGTGCCGCCGCTGTTGAGGATGTTTTCCGGGGCCTGCGTCTCCTGGGAATGCTTGGAGAGGCTGTCAGCAGCCAGCAGCTCTGTCCGGGAGCTGAGGGAAGGGTTTTCCTCAGGGATAGCGGGGTCTATATAAAAGCAATGCGTCTCGTCCTTCTCCATGACCGCATGGAGGCTGGGGGAGCCCCGGATGCTCCGGAAACCGGAGGAGCGCCGGGAATCGAAGCTGTAGATGGATTCGTTGTCCGAGAGGCTCTCCATGGTGGCCAGAGGGGCGCGGCGGTCCTGGAGCTCCACGGAGAGACGTTCCTTAGTGTCCAGGAGAAGCAGCTCCACAGGGTCCTTCTGCACGGGAGAAAGTGGCTTTGTCTCGTAGAATCCCTCCAGGCTGATTTCTGAGTGGGATTTGCTCCTGCAATGGGAAACAGAGGACATGAGGCTGCAGAATTCCAGAACAGCCAGAGGATGTAAGGGTTCCTCACACAGCTCCTCCAATCAGAGCCATCCATAACTCCAAGGAATCTCTTCTCGCTCCATCCTCCCAACTGAAAATGTCCCAAATAGACTCTCCCTCTGCAAACTCCAGCTCTTGCCCTTCTCCCTTTTTTCCTGGCTCATTAAATCCTTCTCCCCTGCCCAGAGAGGCTGTGGACTATCCCTGCTAGTGTTCCATGTTGGATGGGGCTTGGAGCAACTTGTGGACTATCCCTGATAGTGTTCCAGGTTGGATGGGGCTTGGAGCAACTTGGGCTGGTGGAAAGTCCCTCCCTGCCCATGGCAGGTGCTGGAACTGGGTGATCCTTAAATCCCTTCCAATCCAAACCAAATTTGGCTCCAAGTTTTACCTTCAGAAAACCCCATCTGTCTGGATGAAGAGAAAAAAGGAAGTTTCTTCCATACCTTTTCCTGACCTTGCTGCACTCAAATTCCTAAGCAACACAAGGGATTTTTCCTCCTGAAAGGCACAAAGGCAGCCATGGATCTCTCTTTCCCACTACCATGGATCACAACGCCCCAAGAGGAGGAGGAGCCACACCTGGAGCCACTATTCCATGAGAAATCTCTCCTTACTTGGTGCTGCTGTTCCTCCTGTCCGCTGGGACAGCTCCAGTTCCGATCTGCACGGTGGGGCAGCTGGGCAAGGGCTGGCTCTGGAATATCAGCTCCGGGGTGAGATCCACTTCTGTAGGACTCACCATCACTTTGGCTGCAGAAAGCAGAGCTGTTTTCCCCTTGTTGTAGTTCTCCAAGACCTGTCCAAGGAAAGCAGAGGAACAGCAGAGATTGACTGGAGGCTTTCAAACAGCTGGATTGGCTTCTTTCTTCCCAGTGCCTTCTGGAAGCACAGGGAGATAAAGGATTAGATGGATAAATCCTGAAACATCCCTGGATATCACCTGGGCTCCAGCTTAATGACAGCTCCTGAAATGAACCACCACCACCCACCCTCATTACTCTGGCACTGCATTTGGAGAAAAGAGCAGCTGGGATTTTGGGAATTCCATTCCCAGACCTCACCACACCCTACTCCAACACTCTGTGCAAGACTGACCGGAAGCATCCCCTTTCCTCCTCTTCTTCCACATAAATGGCCTGGTGTATTTAACCAACAGCATTCCAGGGCAAGGCTGGTGTGTCCCAGTGTTTTTTGGGATGGCAATTCCCTGCCTTACCTTGTTGAGCCCTTCCATGACCACGTAGGGGAGGTGTTCGTGCAGCATGGCCGGGGAGATGATCACCTCATTGAAGGCCTTGTTGTCCCCCCAGATGGCAAAGTAGGTGGGATCCTCCTGCTCACAGCAGCTGGAAAAGGGGTCCAGAAAATAGGGAAAATGGGATGGAAGAGCAGGGCATTGTTTTGGCATATGAAAACAGCAGGATGCAGAGGGAGAAAAAGAGGAGGAACAGAGGGAGGAGCTGTTAAAATATTGCTCCAAAATCCTGCATTATCCAAAAGGGACATGATTATCCATGGGATAATCATCATCTAAAGAGGAAAAACACTTTGAATAAGGGCCTTTGAATAATGGGAAAAGGGGGAGTAGCTTTCAAGAAGGTGGGTTTAGATTGGATATTGGGAAAGAATTCTTCCCTGAGAGGGTGCAGAAGCCCTGGCACAGGCTGTCCAGAGAAGCTGTGGCTGCCCCATCCCTGGATGTGCTCCAGGCCAGGATGGGTTTGGAGCAACCTGGGATACTGGAAGGTGTTCCTGCCCATGGCAGAGGGTAGAAGTGGGTGATCCTAAGTCCCTTCCAGCCCAAACCATTACAGCATTTCATATGCTGATTTAGATTAGATATTGGAAGAAACTCTTCCCCATGATGGTGGTGAGACTGGAAAACTGGGACGGATTTCCAAGGGAAGCTGTGGCTGCCCCATCCCTGGAAGTGTTCAAACCTAAATTGGACTGGGCTTGGACTAAACTGATCTGGTGGAAGGTGTCCTTGCCCATGTCCCTTCCAACCCAAACCATTCCATAACTCTGCCAGCAGACACAACCACAGTCCCTGTGAGACAGTGGGGAAGAAAACTCCCTTCTCCTAGTGTCAGGGAGAGCTTTCCAGCAGGAATTGCAGCAGGAATTGCAGGACTCACCAGCACTGCTCAGCAGGGTGGTTGTGCACCACGTGGATGATGCGGCCAGGGGGGTACAGGGGGGTGCTGGCACTCAGGGCAATGGTCAGGTCACTGGGGTGTGTCCAGAGCCGGTTGCTCGTCACCGAGTTCTCCTCCGGCTCCTCGGGAAGCTCAGATTTGGGAATGCACTTGGTGGCCCCCACAATGATCCGCCACTGTTCCCACAAAGAGAGAGAGGGGAGGGAGGATGTGAGGAGAAAGAAGTAAAAATCAAGCAGGATTGCCTCATAGGACTTGAGAGGTTTAAAGAATTTCAGAGGCTGGATATTCCCTGTTTTCTTTCAGACAGGCAGGATTTGCCTAAGGAAGGTGTGTGAAACACCAACAGAGGTGTCCAGGAAAAAACACAGTGACACTGGGAATAAATAAGGAACAATACAAGGACAGGAACATAGGGAAGCTGGAGACAGAGATGATCCATGTTTCTGAAAGCTGGTTTTCCTTTCCCAATTATATACCCTCTCCAGGTAAATTCCATCATGTATTATCCCTAAAAATCTTCATATTTATGGGTTTTTTCCATCTTGGTGCACTGGTGAAGACTGAGGAGGGACAACTTCCCACATTTCCTATCTCCAAGACATGACCAGATCTTTTATCCTGGAACAGCATCACCCCAATGTTCTGACAAGTACAGCTGCTGTACTTCCAGTCTGTTCCCAGTTTTAACTGGCAGAAAAAGCCACACTTGGAATACAGACTTTAAAAGAGGGTCAGACAGAAAATTCCCTGCTCAAGTATTTGGGATCTGTGATGGTGAAGTTTCAGCAAGTGAACCGGAATGATTCCACTGAGTTCTCCAGTTCTTTCCATCATTCCTCTGGTTCCCCAAATAATGATCCTGAGGAGACCTGGAGAAAACCCACCCTTCCTGCCACTAAAATTCCCCATCCCTGCTCAGAGACCTCTCCAGGTGTTGGTTTTTCCTGCTTACCTTTGGTTTGGTGCTTCTTTGGAGAACATCCAGAAGTTGCCGGCGAAATCCCTCCAGCTGAGAGAGCCCAATCCTGGAAGAGAGAAAGATGTGATCATGGGAAAGAGGAAGATGTGACTTTGAAAGAAGGTGTGGTTATGGAAAAGAGGAAGATGTGATTCTGGAGAAGTAGTGAGTCTGGAAAAGAAGAAAATTATGGATTGTGGAAGAGGGGGAAAATGTGTTCACAACACCTGGGCAGGGAACAGGACAAGAAGGATACAGAGCACAGAAGAACAAGGCATTGTGTTTAAAAGGACACAACATGGAGCAGATGGATTCAGAGGTGGGCTGGGGCATCACCCAGGAGCAGGAGGCCCCAGGGAATTACTGGGACAATAACCAGGATAAGATCAGTGAACAGGGAAGGAGGGAGGTGACAACAGAAGATGGCACAGAACAGTTGTGCTGGAAAAGTGTCCTGGAGCTGAATGACACCACTGAGCAGGTGACAGGATGGACAGGATCATAGCATCCAGGTAAATCCCAGGTTGCCTGGCTCCTGCTCCAAATCTCTGCTCAGCAGAATATATCCCAGGAGACCAGGAAGGTGAGGAATGCCAAGGCCCAAAGAATGAGCTGGTTCAGAGATGAGGTGACATGGAACAGGCATTTTGGGACTAACTGGTCCAAATAAGATGCCAGCACACCCAGGATAGGGCCAAGATAACACAGGAAACCAGGAAGGTGGCACACCTGATATTCCAGGTACCACAAGGAAGGATTCCAGAGGTAGGACATTCCCCCTTTTCTTTCACACAGGACGGATTTGCCCATAAAAACCCCAACAGAGGTGTCCAGGAAAAACACAGTAACACAGGGAATCAGGAAGATAAACAGAGAACAATAAAAGGACAGGAAAATGAGGAAGCTGGAGACAGAGATGATCTGAGTATTTCAGACAGTAAACAGATTATTTGGGACAGAACAGCAGAGAATCATCAAGGAATTCAGACACTTCTCCACTTGCCTGGGCACCAAATCTTTGCCAAGCACCACTGCAGTCACAAACTCCTTGGAATACTCCATGGCATCCTCACTGGAAGAGAAACAGAAGCAAGAAGCAACCAGTGTTTCATTCCCAATTCTGTGACAGGAAAACAGGGACACCCCAATCCAAGCTGCTCCAGGCTTTGGGGATTTGCACCATGTGGAAGAAGAGCCTGATCTTCACATCCCACGGCCCAACCATTCCCCTGCACATGACTCTGCATACAGCTAGGAAAGGAAATGCTTGAACTCAATGCCTCAGTCATTTTCCAATAGTTTGGGAATGGTAGGACAGCCAAAGAAAGATATCCTGTGTTCCTGACGCTACAATGTAAGATGAAACATCCCAATATTTGGGAGAATTCAGATGGCAAATTTCTGCAGCAACCTGACTTACAAGACAAGAACAAAGAAATCAAGTTTCCCATTCTGAGTTTCCTAGAGATACTCCCAACCAGTTATCATGGGCAGAGGCTGCCTCACTGACCTAGGGACAATCCTGGTCATGACACAAGTTAGGAGCTACCAAGGGATCCAGGACTGCAAGTTTGGAGCAGAAGGTTGTACAACTCTCCTGAACTATCTTCCTCTGTAGCTCTGTGGCTGCAGAAGATCTGGGAATCCTACACCAAGGAAAGCCAGCATCCAGAAGCAGGATGGTTTAAAACTCTTGGCTGCTCCTGGAATAGGATGCAGGAACTACCATGAGAAGCTTCTCATGATCCATAGCTGATTCCAATGGATCACCTTGGTGTCTGCCAGGACTAGGAAGACCTTCCTTCACTTCCCAGCAATCCAATGGGATGTTTTGTTTGGGAATGACATGACCAGAAGATCTGTTTTCATTGATAATGGGAGGGATTCACCATTAATCTCTCCCTGGTTTTGCTTCATGGCAAAGGGAAAGAAACCAGAACAATCCCTGTGACCAATTTTAGGCTGCAGAATGACAGAAATCACATCCCAGATCCAATTTCTTTGGAAAAGGAGTCAAAAAAACTGGATAAGCTGCTGTAGACACCTACATTTGGTCAAGTACCTCCCTTGTTTCCATCTATTCAGCGGGAGTGGGCAAAGAATAAGGAAATTGCTCCCATTTCCCATTAAAATTAGAGCCATGGATAATTCAGTTTTAAACCAGAATATTTGGGAAAGCAGCCATCTGCTATCCTAACTTGAATTCCAAACTATATCCCAGAGGAAACACTCTGCTTCTCCAGGCTGCCTGCCCATTTCACTGCTCCCTAGAGCCTCACAAGTAGGATCCAGTGAATCCCAGGTGTATCCCAACACCTACCTGAGCAGCCCACCTGGGGGAGAATAGGCAAAGCACTTCAGGGATGGATACTGGGGACGCAGCAGGAAGGAGAGGATGGCAGCTGTGCCAGCTCCAAGAGAATGCCCAACCACAATCAGGCCATAGTGTTTTGTTCCTCTTCCCTAAAAACCACAGAAACAACAAGGGATCGAAGGCATGTTGGAGATTAATTTGAATTTATCCCCCAAATTTCTGCCTTTCACTAGTTTTAGAGTCTGTTTCTATATGTGAACACTCCAGATTCCATCTGAACAGCTCCTTGCTTGTTCTGAACCATGGAATCATCATGGAATCCCAGAATGGTTTAGGCTGAAAAGGAAGAGAGAGATCATCCCATTCCACCCCCTACCACAGGCAGGGACACCTTCCACCAGCTCAGTTACTCCCAGTCCCATCCAACCTGGCCTGGAACACTTTCAGGGATGGGGCAGACACAGCTTCTCTGGAAAACCTGTGCCAGGGCCTCACCAGAGGCTGGAATTCCATTCACTTCTGGAATTCTATATTTGGCCTACTGGGACTTCCCTGAAAGAAAGAAGGTGGAAAGAAAAAGAAAAGCACACCAGCTATTTGAATGATTTAGGATTTGATGGGAGCCTTTTGCCTCTCCTGGTAACATCCAAGCTGACAAAGAAAGTGTCTCTACACCTGACTGGACACTTTTCTCTGGAACATCTGTCCTTGGCAACTGACAGAAACAAGGTCCTGGGCTGGTGTGATCTGGGATGGCACTTATGGACCTCAAGCCAGGAAAAATTCCTCCAGAGTAATAGAAACAACTCCCATTTTCCCCTTCTAGGCAGAGGAATGAAGCTCCATCCCAAAAAGCTGGATGCTGGTTTATCTCTCGCTCCATCCACCAAATATCCCAAGGCAGCACTTCAACAACTATTTCCAACATATAAACCAAGGTAAGTTACTTCCCAACATCTCCCTTGAGACCTGTGACATCTCCCTGCCACCAGGAATGTGCCCACAGGGACAGTCAGCATGGCATTCTGAAGAAAATCTCCATAAAAATGGAATTTTAGTTCCTGCTGATTTGGTTTTAATGCTCCCTCTCCTTCATTGCCACCACGTGGGACTTCCTGCCTCAGGAAAAGGAAAATAATCAGGAGCTCTGCAGTACTGGTGCTTTCAAACTTAAAAAAAAAAAAAAAAGCCTTGCAGAAGTCTGGATGGGGCTTGGAGCAACCTGATCCTGTGGAATATTCTCTGCCCATGGCAGGGGGTGAAATGGGATGACTTTAAGGTCCCTTCCAAACCAAACCATTCCATGAATGAGTAACTAGCTGGAAATCCAGAGGGACAAGAATTAAAGGAAGAGCTGAGAAATGAATACAACAGACTCAGAGATTCCCTTAAACCCCAGTTTTTATGGAAATCTCATCCTCTGTGCAGAGGCAACTTGCACTCACCAAATCTCGCCCGAAAGCTTGTGAGAGCACCATCTCCTGCTCCAACTTCTTCTTGATGTACTCAGCAGACAGCACCATTCCCTGTGGGCAGACACAGCAGAAGGTAAATGGGATCTCAACAGGTGAGGAAGCTCTGGAATGTCCCTCAGCATGGATCAGGATGGAGGGAGAACTGATTCCCCTCTGCATTTCCAAAGTTTTGGTGTTTAAGGAGTAAAGGCAGTTCTTAATTAAGGAACACTCCAAGGGCTTATTCCTGGGCTGTTAGAGGGAAAACTACCCCAAATCAAATTAACTTAAACACAGGATTTGGTATTTCAGGCCCTGGGACCTGGGGCAGAACAGAGAAATAGACTTGAATGTTCTAAATATTGGTGGTTTTAAAGCCAAATTATCCTATTCCAGGTAAATCTGGGAAGGAGTGCTCCATTTAAATCTGGGAATAAAAGTGTGAATTATTCTAATAGAGATAATAACACAAACACCAGAGGGAAAAGTGGCAGCATTAGGAATTAGTTCCTGCCTTCTTCAGCAATCAATATTAAGGGAATTTGGCTGTCAGAGGACATTCATCCCGAATTATTAAAAGGTTTTTATTCCCTGTAAGTCAAGAAGTGCTGGAAAATAGGAAAGATCATATCTGGGTCTAAACATTCCTCCTCTCTGCTGAGGAGTGTTTCTCTGTCTATGTGGTGATTCCAAATGCAGTTGGTCCGATTCCAAGTGCAGTTATAACCAAGTAACTGGAATTTGGTTTGCTGCATAAATTCCTTATGATACTACAGTTTAATTCAGTGGGAAGTGAGCCTGAACTCCACAAAATGCGGGGAAATTGAGAAAATTTTCCTTTAATCTCTATCTCAAAATGGTGTAAATACAATGGGAATGTTATTGTGGGCTCACTCTCCATCTCAGAGATATAAAAGGGTTCCTGGCTCAAAAAGCACAAAAGCAAAGCAAAAAAAAAAAAAAAAAAAAACAAAAAACTTCAGTTATCCCAGAGAGCTGTATTGGGGGCTGGAGTTAAACTCAGCATTATAATGAGAGGGGAAAATCAGAGGGGAAAATGGAGGAAGAGCTGAAGGGGAAAATGGTGGGAGGAAGATGAGGGGCTGGAAATTTGGTGGGAAAATTTAAATCAAGAATAAATATAAATCAGGGATAAATCAGGAGTAAACCAGGAATAACAGTGCTGACTCTCTTGCATCAATATCACCTCATCAAGCCTCCACAGATCAAGTTTTATTCCATTCTTACGGAATTTCTTGGATCGTTTCAAAGAGGAGCAGAAAGGCCTAAGAGAAGCCAGTGGGGAAAAGAAAGCAAAGAAACATGGAATTTTCCAGGTCCTCAGTATCTGAAATGTCTTTGATCCCAGCCTGGATACTGGAGAGGGGAAGCAGCACAGCAGAGACCCCACTCCATGGAAATGAGATACATGGGATGCTGCCACCACCACAAAGCATCACAGTGGTTGTGCCTTATCCCAGCTCCCAGCAGCTCTCCAGCTTCCAGAAGTCTCTCCATTCCCAACCCTAATGAGCAGTGAGCAGCAGGCCACTGATCTAAATTCCCACTGCAAATTTGGGATTCTATTTTTAGAGAGCATGACCCAAATCCACAGTGATGTCACTGCTGGGATGTTAGTCAGCCTTTAGGACGTGTTTTTGGTAATTATATCCTAATGGAGACAGGGATTTTAATTATTATGGAACGAGACTGCAATCTTCCATCTAGATTTTCCATTGGAAAAATTCTCCAAACTTCATGGAATCCTGGTTTGGGTTGAAAGGGATTTTAAGGATCATCCCATTGCATGGACAGGGACACGTTCCATTAGCCCAGGTTGCACCAAGCCCTGTCTAACTTGATCTTGGACACTTCCAGGGATGTAGCATTCGTAAATTCTCTGGGAAACAGATCCAATTTCAAGTTAATAAAACTATTTTGGCTTAAATTTGGAAGTTCACGCATAAATATTTTCACTAATTTTGTCCTAGGAGTTTAACAAGTAAATCTGGATTCACCCCTTTGGCTGAGGATGATTTTTTAAAATAGCTTTGTTATAAAATCAGTGTATTCTATTGCAAAAATAGTGAAGTTGGATTCTTCTTTGAGTTATAACCCCTTTTTTTTTTTTTTTTGGCATTTGAATCCTTAAACTTTAGTTCCAGCTCTAATTTTTGATCCAGAATAGCTCAGAGCCCTGACTAAAATTTTTTAAATTGTTACATTGGAACTGTAGTGTGATAAAAATTTCATGTAAACACCAATACATGGAATTTTAAGATAGCTGATGGACACCCCTGGGGATGGGTGGGATAGAATCAGCAGGAAAACACCCCAAATCAAACAAGTCCTGGGAAAGCTCCCACAGAGCCAAGTCCTTGTTTCCAAATTAAATGTGTAAGTGAGACACTGGATTTGTTTGGATATTAAACTTGACTCCTGGACATTAAAAATGCATTTAAAATTCCATTATCTTCCTTAGTCTTCCCTCGGGAATCAACAGCACATTATTGTCTGCAGATTAATATTGATAATAATTCCAGAGAAAGTGAATATTTCTCTCCTGGCAGCAATCCCAAAAAGGAAATAACACAAGGGACAAATAAAAGCTCTGTCTGGAACAAAGGGGATAAACTGATAATGTTTCATGGAAGCCACCAGTGGAGGAATATTTTCATCTAAAGATCAAAAGCAAAGCCAATTTCTGCAAGGATCTATTCCTGGATTTTCATTGAAACATGGAATTCTGGAATGGTTTGGATTGGAAGGAACTTAAAAGCCCATCCCACTCCCATGAGCAGGGACGCCTTTCATCCAGGTTGCTCCAAGACCCATCCTCCAAGGTGTCCCAGACTACAGCAGGGGCTGGAACAGGATCTTTAAAGTCCCTTCCAACCCAAACCATCCCAGGATTCCATGGTTCTATTCCCTAAAGCAGAGGGAAGAGGTTTGGTACTCCAGCAGGACATCACGAGACAAGCTGGAGTTCCCAGCTCATGGCTTCCCAAGACTTCCACACTCCACATTCCACCTTGAGCAACACCTGATCCTCCCCAGCAGCACTTCCAGCAACTGCACCGTTCTTCCAATCCTCACTCTGGATTTTCCTTTCCCAACCTGGCACTGCACTTTTGGAAGCTTCCAAATTCCTGACCATCTTAAAAACTCGGCACATCGTTCCTTTGCCAGACAGGGGCAAAGGTCAGCTCTGGAATAAATGGATTTAGCCAGCCCAGAGCTGCACACAGACACAGAGCATCCATCTAATTTCACGGGTCCAAGTCCTGCCAGTATCCTTTGAGGACATTCCCATCACAGCAGAATTTTAAGCACATTCTTTGATTGAAAATTCCTTAAAGGTCATTGGAAGAAAAAGTCATTTGAGTGGCTCCAGGAATTTCATTGTGGGTCTCCATGATGCCTTTCCCAATTTGGAATTCTCTGATTGTACGGAGTTTTTAATTACACGCCCAGCGGTTTTAACTGTTCCCACTAATTATTTAACACCTCAAAGCCCTTTCTGTAACTTCTTTTTCAAGTAATTAAGACCATTTGGGGATTTATAATTAAAAAGTGAAATAATTAGAAAAATCCACAGGGTTTTATTTGATTTTGTGTTGGTTTGAGATAGTTTTCTTTTTGTTTTCCCCACCTTGTGACCCAGCCAGGTTCCGTGGTGCCCCTCAACCGGCAGGCGCTCTGCATCCCCTGTCAGATCCGTCAGGGCATCCTGGAAGAAAAGCAGTCACCTTGCTTCAGGTGAGTCGAATCCTGCTCAGGATTCCAAATCAGGAAGGGCTCCAGCTTTCTGGAATGTCCACTAGGGAGGCCACTGCATATCCCACTTACTTTTGGGGACAGAGTTCCCCGGATGCTGATGACCACCTTCTTCTTGTCATGGTCCACGGCCACGTAGAACGGAGTTTCATAAACCTGGAAGAGATCAAGAGAGACATTCCTATTGGATTATCCTCGGGGAAAAGAAGGCAGAGCACATGATGGGATTTGTGTCCAAACGACTGAACTTCTTGATGGAAATGGAAGAGCAAAGGGTTTCATTTCCCTTCTTTGTCCCACTATAGCCAGAAGAGGGCAGATCCTGTTGGGAAGGGGGTGTGGGATTGTCCTTACAGCATCGTGGCAGGAAGTGTAGACGATGTCCACGGAGGTCATGTTCTCGTCCAGGAAGTGGCGCCGGATGGCGATGGCGTTGCAGCCGCAGCAGTTGTCCTCCTCGATGGTGACGCCGGGAGCGTAGCGCGGGCGCGACGGGCACAGGCAGCAGCACCTGCGGCGGGCAACGCGGCTCAGAGGGGAAAAGGATGGGCTCAGAGGGGCATTCCCAGAGGAAACGGAAAGGTGGACCCTCCAAACCTCATCCCAATGGCAGTGAGTGCCAAGTGAAGGATAAAACCACTAAGCAGCCTCAAAAATCTGGGATAAGGTGCAGTTTTCCTTTTGAACGCCAGAGAGAGCTACAATGCAGCCAGTCCCCAAGGAATCCGAGGATGGTGGGATGGGATAGCTCCTCAAACGATACTATCCTTGGAATCGCAGTTTTCCAGTGCTTCAACATGGAAAAGCCAACACTGACTGAGCTACAGGTTTATTTGTAGGAAAAAAAAAAGGTTTAGAATCATCCCAAAATAAAGAGAAGCACATTTTCCTTCTTTCTCTCTCACAAATAAAAGTATTCCCAAGGAATCACATTCCTCCCAATAGAGCAGGGAGTGCCAAAAGCTCAGCCCCAAATTAAATCCGGTGATAGAACTCTGGCAGCTGGAAATAAACCCCTGCACCAGGGCAAAAATCCTGAGCTGGAAAAATCCAATTAATCCAAGGGAGCATAGTCCAAACAGTGCAAATCTTGGAGGTCTTTTAATTAGGACCCAAATGTCAACTCCCTGATTTTTGAGCTCCAAGAAGCTCTTTTTGGACTTGGTGTTGTGCCAGGTGAGCTCTCTCTGCTGGCTGTTCCATGCTCCAGAGAGGATGGAGAAGAGGACAGGCTGGTTTATGTACGAGGAACTGGAAGGGATTCAGAAAGCCTTTGGGATATGAAGCCCGGAGAGACAGAAAGAAAAAACACAAGGAGAAAAAGGCAGAAAATAAATCGAGCAGGGAGGAAGCATCAAAGGCACGAAATTAATGTGGGGGAAAACCAAGGGTATTTCTAAATGTGGCAAAAGCAGGCAAGAACAAAGGGATGAGGGTGGGCACTCACGAGCAGGATCTGGCCAGGCGGCAGAGCCCACAGGTGGGCTTCCTCATGAGGTAAATGGGCCATCCATAGGCAGCCAAGGCGAAGAGCATGTAGTAACACACCTCCCGGTACCGCTGCATCTCTTGCTGGAAAACACGGCACTCCCTGAGCCTGGAATCTCCTGGAATTTCTCCCCCATACCCTTTTTCTATAGTTAGGCACACGCTGAGTACCAGCCCCCTCTCCCAGCTGTGCTGTGCTGACTGAGAAGAGGGAGGTGGGGATGCCAGGCAAGAGCCACCCCCTCCCAAAGATTTCTCTGCCTGATTTCCTGAGGAATTCTCTGAGTATTGCACCATGCTGCTAAGGAAGCTGTTTCCTTCACATTTGGAAATGAGCTCCCTAAATATCCCATTTGCAGCAGGCCAGAGGATGCCTGGAGAGGGCCAAAAAGCCAATTTAGGGCCATGTGCTGTGGTTGCATCCTATAAAGACCTCAGTTATCCTGGAGAGCTGGACTGGGGGTTGGAGGTGGGATAACCAGAGGGGAAAATTGGAGAGGTAAATCAGAGGAAGAGCTGAGGGGGAAAATGAGGCGGGAAAATCTAAATCAGGGATAAATCAGACAAGTCTAAATCAGAGACAAATTAGAGATAAAACAAAATCAGGGATGAATCAGAATCAGGAATAAATCAGAGATAAGAGTGCTGACTCTCTTGCAGCAATATCACTTCATCAAGCCTCTAGAAATCAAGTTTTATTCAATTCTCATGGAATTTCTTGGATTACTTCAAAGAGAGGCAGAAAGGGGTAAGAGAAATCAGTGAGGAAAACAAAACAAGGATCACAGGTGGGTTTGGAGGATCCCACATGCCAGGGACTTACCGCATTCTTCAGATCCAGGTATTTGGTGTTCCTGGTCACTGGCATTCCAGACAGGAAAGCTAAAATGTCATTGTTTGCCTGGAAGTCACAAATAAGCAAAAAAATTCCTCTGTGTGACAGCAAGACAAAAATCCACTCCCATATATCCCAACCAGACCCCTCAAATACTTCCAATAGTTTTATTCCTGCCTGATTTGAATCCCAACTCAAGGCGGGAAAAAACCCATTAAAATAAATCAATTTCCTCCTGGCTTGACAATCTGCAAACCTGAGCAGCAGCTTGGAAAAGTGGGAATTTTTCCTTCTGTAGCCTGAATCCCAAATCAAGTGGGGGGAAACCCCCAATAAAATAAATCAATTTCCTACTGGCTTGACAATCTGCAAACCTCAACAGCAGCTTGGAAATTTCTGAATTTTTCTCCCTGCAGATTGCTAGTATTCTCCACACCACTGTACAGTGGGAATGATCTTCCCATTTATTTCCAAGTATCCACGACCCTGTTGGAGGCTATTTTAGAATCAAGAGCTCCTCCTGTATCACCTGTCTGGAGAAGATAATTCCAGATTTGACTCAGCACCAGCTGAGCCCTTTGAAAGGGAAAAACCACTGGGAAAAAACTCAGGAAAAGCTGTTGAAATCACCATTATTTTTCTTTCCCACCTCAGTGAGCCAGAACAGCCTAGAAATGAGGTGGGCAGAGCCAGGCAGCTGTTTCCCAGGGAATCCCAGAGCAGCTGGGAAGAGGAATTCCCAGGTTTTCCCACCTCATCCAGCACGGCGTTGCGCTTGGCCCGCTGCCGCTGCCGCAGGAGAACCAGCCCCGCGATGATGTCAGAGGGGACAATGTCCAGGTCTCGGAAAAATTCCGCAAAAAGGTACGCGATCTCCGAGTAGGCGTCCTGCAAAATCCAGGGAGAGGGGTTGGAGGAGGAGGAGGAGGAGTTTGGGTGTGGGAAACCTCAAAACAGGACACCAAGTGAGAAGTGGACTCATTTCTGGAGCTCTGCCTCCAAAACAGCCACGAGATTCCTGCAGGGAATGCCAGATCTGGACTGATCACATGGTTATTGCCTCTTGTTTATTTTCCACAGTCCCACTCGGGGGCTGGATTTGTGCCGTGTGTGGGCACCTCGACATCCAAACAGTTCACAAAGGACAAAGGGAGGGAAAGGAACTGTTTTGGCTCTCTCTATCAAAGAAAACAGAGAAAATGGGATGAAAACCAAGCAAATCCCAATCCAGTGCAACCTCGGATCACCCTTTCTACTCTAAAGCAGAATAAAGGCCGTTCCATGAGGAAAAAACACTAATTTTGTCCTATTTAAGAGTCTCTCCAACTCTAACTTTGCCCTGGGATTCTTTTTCCCATATTTATCTCAGACCTGAGATCCTCTTGCCCAAACTTAACCCAAATCTGGAAACCTTTCCCCAAATTTACCCCAGACCTGGGACCCTTTTGCTCACATTTAACTTGCCTGTACTTATTCCAGACCTGGGATCCTTCTGCCCAAATTTAACTTGCTCAAATTTATCCCAAACCTGGGATTCTTTTGCCCATATTGCCAGGCTTTTCCAGGTTTATTTTGGATGACAATCAAGCAGAAAGGCATGAAAAGTAAAAACTGAGTCACTGAATGCAGAATTCCCAGGAATAAAGGTGACCAAACCCAAAAAAGGAGGGATAGAAATGGAATTGACCTGGGAGGTTCAAGGAGAAGCTCTGGAGCAGAGGGACAAAGGTATTTCAAGGAGAAATGTCCTTTTCCCACTTTTTGCTCTGTGCTACAGGAAAAAAATCCACAAGACCTTACAGGAGAATATTTTGGGAGGCTGGAAAGGGGCTGGAACATGGATCAGTGCTGACCTGTCATTACTCCAGCCTAAGGACAAGGATACCCAGAGGCTGGAGCAACAAAACCTGGAGCTGCACTCACCAGTGGTCCATATTTGACTCCTGCCATCCAAAATTTTTCCTACAAAGATGATCACAGCCTTACCCTGAACCTTTATCCTGTACTTTCATAGTATCCTTTATCCAGCCTCAAAACCCACAAGACTGGAGTGTTGTGGAAACCCTGAGCATTCCAGGACAGAATTTCTCCTCTCCCTTCTTTGACCATCAAGACAGTAAATCCCTTCTCTTCTCTGCAGGAATGACCTACATCCTTTTATCCCTGCCAAACTCCTGGCATGTGGCATGACTTTCTGTCATTTTTCACTTCCCTACAAAAGCCAGTTAAATCCCCATTAAGAACTGGGGCTCCAGGTGCCAACTCTCTGTGCCAGCAGTGCCTTTGGAAAGCCAAACGGCATTCCAACTGCAGTATCCTTGAAATCCTGACCTCATCAATCCTAGCACGGCTCCTGTGAGCTCACAAGAAATGCCAAGAGCCTCCAAAGGAAAGAGGACAAACACCAATTAATCCAAAGTGGCAGCTACAGCCCTGGATGGAAGGCCCTGATGGAAGTTCAATGCATATTTTCCGCTCCAAAGGAACAGCTTTTTGTTGGAACACCTGACATTATTCCTTTTTGTCCACCTGAAGTGCTCTGCTACAAACCCTGACGGTTCTGAGGCTTCAGACTTCACCCCAGATCCTTTCCCCAAAGCCATGTCCATCCCATAGAACACTTTTCCAGCCCAGAGGACAATGACCCTCTGCTGCTACATTTTTATTTTTCTGTGGAGTCTGGGATGGGCAGCAATGGAGTTATTCCTGATCCATTATGTGCTCATTCATTCCACACGCTGCCATGCCAGGACACAACTTCAGGGCTTGCTCCTGCAGAGAAAAGAGGCTGGAAATGACTCAAAAGCTGGATGTAAAGTGGAAATTCAACAGCATGAGGAATGTGAGGTGTCTGGAATCCACTTGTATTCCGAGCTTAAAAAAAAAAAAGAAAGTCACTGGAGAATGGAAAGATTTTTTAAAGAACTAGAAATATTTGGAATACTTTGCAAAAATGGGGGTTGTTCAGGGCATTCAGGTGCCTGTCAGGGCTCTCTCTCCCAGCAGGCATCACCCATGCTGTGCCCTCAGGACAGGAGTCTCCAGCACCTGGATGTGCTCTCAGGGAGAAGGGAAGCACCTCTGCTCTGGAGCACCAAGAAAAAGCTGCTGTGGGAGCTGCCAGGGCACAAAGCTCCTTTGGTTCCAGTTTTCCAGATGGATTTCTCCAGCAGATAAGCTGGGAGCTGGCAGCCCTAGGCTTGAACTTCCCAGAGGGACATTCCCAGGGAACATGGTGGCATTTCTGCCAGGGGAAGGGATCCTGGGAGGACCAGCATTTCAGGACACGTTGTTGGATTTCTGCACAAAAGCTGTGACAATTCCTGCAACTTTCCACACTCTGGAAGCTGCACCTGTGGATAATTCCAAAGCACTCCCTAAGAAATGTTGTTAATTCAATTCATCACCTGGGAAGAACAAACGTTCACCTGACTCTCCTTTATTTTTCCACTTTCCCTTTGGAGCTTTCAATCCCAGTCTCATTTCTCTTCCTCTCCACGTTCACATTCCTTCCAGTGTGCTCCTTTTCCCGCTGCATCCTTTTGGAGCACGAACTCTGGGCTATATTTAGTGAGGACAAGGCGGCTGTGGTCGGTCCCTTGGTGTTTTCCCTGTCATTTTCCGTGCCCTTCTAACTGGAGTTAAACGTCTGGGTGGAATTTTTGGCCACTGCTGGTTTTGTTGGAATGTCCTTGATAAATCCCAGCTTTTTCCCTGAGAGGTTGTAACTAATTCAGAGCTCAGTGTCTGCGAGTGCACAAATCTTCTGCTTTTTATGACTTTCTCCTCCCTTTGGGAACAATTCCCTGGTTCTGCTGGCTCCTTCAGGAGTCCTCCAATCCTCAGAATTCTAACCAAATTAGTTAAATCAAAAGCAAAGTTTTCCAGGACTGAAGTTTGACTTGCCTCTCTAGCAGGTGCTCAGGAATGCTGGCAAATCCCACACTAAGCCACCAACCTACCCCCAGTGATTTTTAAGGAGAACAGAATGGTAACTTTTGGGGAAAAGATTTCAAGGCTTTACCCTTCCCTGCTAGAGAACAGCAAGGGAAAATCCCAACAGCAGTACATGAAAGTTCCCTATGATCTTTTCATGGATCTATGAATTAAAGAGTACTTTTTGACTGTTGGGAAATCCAAAAGGATTTTGGTGATTCTTCCAAGTGGTTTTTTTTTCCCATTTCCAAATTCTCCTCCTTAAGGATGTGAGACTGATTGAAACAACAGGAAAAATGCTCAGGAAGGGGCTGATAAAGGGAAACAGGAGCTACCCAGGAAGTGCTGCCAAATGTGATCCTAAACTGAGGAAAAACAGGGATTTCTCCTACTGGTATTTGGATTCCCAGCAGGAGATTTTTGGTACCCACCGACTGTGAGTCCTTTGTCCGCGTGCAGCAAAGGAACACTTTGAGCCTGCGTGTCCAGCTGCTGGCTTGTCCCTCTTCCAGGCGGTGTCTGGGAATAAAAGGGAGAGTAGGGATGTGAGGAGAGGCAGAACATAGCATAGGATCCAACATGGAGTGGCTGTGCTGTCCCTGGAAAAATGGCATAAGGCTCCCTCAATCCTCCTTTTCCCCAGGCTGAGCCCCCTCAGCTCCCTCAACCATCCCTGTTGCTCCAGCTCCAGAAAAGTGTGAATCCACAAGATCAAGCACTGTGTTTGGATACTTGGTATCCTGCCTGAATGGGATGCATGGAATGACGCTCCTGTTGCAATTTGGCAGCTGCTCCATGTGCCAGGATATGCAACCACTCAGGAGGAAAAAATATCTACCTTAGGATCAGGGAATGGGAATGGCACAAGAGACCCTGAGCATTCAGACATGCAATTTTTCCCCATCATGGAATGCTTTGGGTTAAAGGGATTTTTAGGATCATTGTGTTCCACCCCCTGCCATGGAAGTAGGGACTGATTCCGTGCCAGAGTGCTAAGCTCCATGAAGTGCACATTTTTAGAGATACACAAGGGCATCTATCAGGATAAGCCCAAGCCCAGAAAGTGGGTTGCACCTGGAAGGAAAAGATGCTGGTAAAGGAATATTTGCTGGAAATGGAAGAAGCAGATCCCACAGGGATCCATCAGCTCCTGCCTGAGTATCTGAAAACAGCTCTCCACAACCTTTCAGAAGAGGAATGGGAATACAAGCGGCCGCAGGGCTCTGCTCCCCCAGCTCCCAAAGAACTCCAGAATTTCCCTGGTGGGGTTCAACAACCAAGTGTACTCTGAGCTATTTTCCCCTCCACCTTTTCCCAAATTATTTCTTCCTAGCATCAAACTTCCACAACTTCAGTAGGAGCTCCAAAGCTCCTTGGAAAAGCCTTGGCACAACAAGCCAAGCCTTTTATTGGGTTGTTTCTTTTTCCCAGCCCACACACACACGATGCCACCGGGAAAGGAAAACCACTGTGGGACACAATCCAGCCAGGCAGAGAACTTCCTCATCTACTCCTTGGAAAGGAATTCTTTCAGCAAGAGGGAGAAGTTGGGAATATATCCTTTGGAAACCATTGTTTGAGCAGTGAACAGTCACATTTGATGTTTGTTTTTCACACCATAGCCCACAGCGTTTGCTTGTTAACAGCTGTTAACATTCCCTTTCCAGAGGGAAAATTCATGAACAGCAGGAACAAGTTCTCCATAAATGCTGCAGGCCTGGAGGGAAAAACCCAGCCAAAGGAGAAAGGCCTTCACTCAGCTTTCCAGAATCTCAAAATTCCCCACAGAGGAGCTGATTCTGGGGTTGGTTTGAATTTACTTGTGCAAGCTATGGAGCTCAGATTTGCTTTGGAAAAATCATCACAGAATTCTGGAATAGTTAGGGATGGAAGGGATCACAAAGCTCACCCAGTTCCATCCCCTGCTATGGGAAGAGACAGCTTCCACTGTCTCAGATTGCTCCAAGCCCCATCCAGCCTTGGACATTTCCAGGGATGGAATAGCCACGGCTGCTCTGGGAAAACCATTCCAGTGTCTCACCACTCTCCCAGGGAAGAATTTTTTCTTTGGATGTAGTAGTACATCTACAGTATCATCCTTCTTCTCTTCCTGGGAATGCCCTGATCCCATGCAGCAGCCACCACGCTAGGCACTAATTCCAAATTTTCCAGGCTACTGCAACATATTGGAAAGGTCAGGAGGAATATCTGGCATTCCACAATAAAACCCAGGCTGCTTCCCACAGAACTTGAGGCACTATCCTTAGAAAAGCCTAGTTTTCCCTCAAAAGGGACCTCATTCCACATCATTGGAATATACAAAACACACAAACCCAATGAAAACTGGGAAATTTACAGAGTGTTTTTTGAAAGCCTCATTTTTTATCCCTCGGTTACTGATGCCCTCCAAAGCCACATTCCTCAAGGACAGCCACATATCAAAGGAAACAAAGCCTGTTTGTGTTGTCCCCTACTGGAAAAAATCCTTTGGAAAAAACTTTGCTTGGTGAAAAAAAGCTTTTTCTCTCCCCATCTGGGGAGCTCCAAGATGGAATCAATTCTTAATTAAAAGGTCCAACTGCCAACACAAAGGGAATTGTTCCTTGGCCAAGACTAAATAGGAGAAACCTCAGGGCAAAAGGTTGGATTTTGGAGAGGAAAATAAAGGAAGAAAGGGGGTTTGGAAGGAGATGCTGCCTCAAAGTAAGGAAAATTTAAGCACAGACTCACTGTTTCCACGGAAAACGCTGCCATGGGATATGGAAAAACAGGTTGTTGTGGTCAGCAGGGTCCATGAGAATCCACACATCCAGTAATTAAGACAGAATCCAGCTGGATTCTGCATGGCTTTGCCTCCTTTGGATGCAGGTGCCCACACACAGCACCTGGCAGGGAGCTGCATCCTCCCAAAATGCCCCTCAGCAGAGCAGAATGCTCCCTGCAGCAAGGCAAGGAGAAGGGCAAGATCCCAAAAAAGCAGGATGCCCTTCCAGAAACCTTGCCCTGGGAAGCTGTGGCTGCCCCATCCCTGGAAATGTTCCAGGACAGCTTGGACAGAGCTTGGTATAGTGGAAGGTGTCCCTGCCCATTGCTTAAAGGGCTTTAAGATTCCTTCCAAACCAAACCATCCTGGAATTCCCTGACTCTGGGAGGCTTTTGGGTGCCTGTAGCCATGAGGACCCAGCACTGGTAACCCTGAAACTTTCCATTGGTTCTTTCCTTAAATCACTGTGTCCTTGGACAGAAGGGAAATTCAGTCTGCTAGGAAGACAGGCTGAGAGAGCTGGGAATGTTCAGCCTGGCCAGGAGAAGGCTCCAGAGAGATCTTAAAGTGCCTCAAGTGGATTCAAGAGAGTTGGAGAGGGACTTTGGACAAGGGGCTAGAGGGAGAGGACAACAGCAAATAGCTTCCCACTGCCAGAGGGCAGGGATGGATGGGATATTGGGAAGAGATTCTTCCCTGGGAGGGTGGTGAGCCCCTGGAACAGACTTCCCAGAGAAGCTGTGGCTGCCTCATCCATGGAAGCATCCAAGGCCAGGCTGGAGCCACCTTGTCTAGTAGAAGGCATCCCTGCACATGACAGAGGGCTGGAATTCAATGATCCTTAAGGCCCCTTGCACCCAAGGCACCCTGGAATTCTGGAATCTTGTGGAATGCTGCCTTACCTGAGGTTGTAGGTCCTTAGGTTGCGCTGCCGGCGCTTGGTGGCGCGGAGCTTGACAAAGGTGCGTCCCGTGGGATCGAAGACACACAGCACAGTGATGCACACACTCAGGATCACCACCCAGTTACACACCACCATTCCTGGAAAACAAAAACGGGAGTCAGGTGCTCCAACCCTTACTTCCCACTCCAAACCCCTGCAGCAAAAGGAAATCCTCTGGATAGGCTTTTAAGCCACAGCTGGATGAGCCTTCCGGTTGTTTTAGGGAGCCATTAAATGCTCCCTGAGTATCCAGGACAGCACCATTAACATCATCCCCACCAGGAGACTGGGAAAGGCTTCCAGGAAAACAGTAAAGCCATTCTGAAGGGGAAAAGTGGAATTTTCAGACTGCCCTTCCCTGGGAACACGGATCCCTGCCTGAGTGCTGGCAGCACAGGCAGATGAATGGAACAACTGTTCCGAGCAATAAACAGGAAAACAAGCCCCACATTGACAGCTCCCATCCACTTCCCAGAGTCAATCGGCACAGGCAGGAATGAAGGATGCCCGCCAATCCCTTGGAATGCTCCAAGGCCACACTCCAGCTCCTTACCCAGGGTGACACTCTTGGCTGTGATGTCGTTGCAGGAGGTGTAGTACTGCGTCAGCCACACGATGCCCACGATGGCGTACACGAACTCGATCACCAGGATCGCTGGAAAAAACACCAACAGCACAGGTAACAGCAGCCTTTTCCCTAAGGATGAGCTCCTCTCCCCATTTTCTCACAAGTAATAGGTATAAAACCACTTTGGAAGGGGATGTGTAAGGAGATGAGCCAAAAGTGCGACGTGTTCCAAACGACTCCGAAAAAACGGGATCCTGGAGGGGCCAGCGCCCTTGGTTGTGTCACAGGTATGAATCAGAGATCCAGACCTTCCTCCCACGCCGCTGGAAAGAATCCCTGAGGCAGCAGGAATGACAGGACCCAAACCTTAACTACCTCAGGCAGCTGGCCTGACTCACAGATCCAAAATAAATCGTGTGGATCCGGGATTAATCCTGCTCACTACACTTAGCAAACATTCTCAGCACCTTTGCAGTCCTTCCCATAACAGTTCCAAGGAGGCAGCATTTAAGGAGCTCCTCAGTTTTGCATGATGATAACAAACTGGAAACTGGGGATTAACAGTGGTTCCCTGGAACAAAAACTGGGAAACTGCTCTGAAGTGCCCATCCTTCCACTTTCTCCCCAGAATTCCAAACAACAGCAATCAGGTGCAGAGAAGCTGAATACCCTGCTTGGAACTGCCTAAGTTTTGGTGGAGCTGAGACTAAATCCCGTCTGGCTTATCCCACTCACCCTCCTTATCTCTGGCTGGCACAGAATCTTTCCCTAAGTGGCTTTGCTACAGACCTGGAAAGACCAGTTCCAGGAGACAGAGCTTTCCTGGGCAAGGAATCAGGGCTGGTTCCTGATGAATCCAATTTATGCCTGAGTTAGGTTTTGATTCACTTGGCTCCTCTCCCCTTTGCCTGCTGCAGGACAGGAGCAGTAGGAGCAGGGATGAGACATTCCCAGGTTCACACTGGAGTTAATTCCCTAAATTCCTCTGCATTAAACAGCACATGCTTAAATTGGGACAGTCACATGGACCTTGCCCACGCACTGGTCACGCTCCCACTTCCATCAGCACAACTGATCAACCACCAGGAGCAAAAAACCCAGGAAAAAGGGAATACAAGACCCAAAATCCAGAGGAAATCCCACTCCTGAGTACACAGACAGTTTAAGGAAGAAGAAGGGGTGTTTTAGGGGGCAGGAAAACCTTTCCTTGGATTCTCCCTACCTCCCCTGCCCCACTTAGCCTGGTTTTAACACAAACTGCCAGACTCTCCATGCTTCCCTAGGGAGACTGCCTGAGAAGCTGGAGAGGGAGATTTGTTTGCTGTTTGCATTAATGACTTGCACTGAGCATTCCAAGTCTTCCAGACTGAGCTTTCAAGCAAGGCTATCTGTATTTTAGTGGATTCTGCAGGAAAGCAACCCGGCAAAAAGCAGGGATGCAAACCCACGGGATGATTTGTTTGGAATGGGTTTGGCTCTGCAGCTCCAAAGATTTTTCTCTTAAAATCTTCATTCAGCACAGAAAAATATGATTAAATTTCTGTACCTGGAAGGCAACTGAACCCAGGGAAAACAAGCTAAAAGGGAATGAGGAATCAAGGAATAATCTCTCCCCTGCTCTAGTTCTTGGAGAGGGAGTGAGACAGGAATTGCTTATAGGAAGAAAAAGGGAACGAGCAGGTGGGAAACCTATTTTCCTCCCGGTGCCTGGAGAAATGGATCATGTGAGTCAAGAGGCAACACCTTGAGGTCAGAACCTTTGGGATTTACACCTCTATCCTTGGAAAGGGGGAAAGAGAGACAGAAGGGGAGCAGATTCCATGAGAGGAAAAGGAGGCTGCTTAGGACACGGCCTGCCAGTCTGCCAGGCTTGCCAAGGCGCAGCCTATGGATTCATCGGGATGCACGGCACATCCCAGCAGCCATCTGGCCGTGCCTGGGCAGGGAAGAGCACACACAGACACACAGACACACAGACACAGAGACACACACACAGACACACACACACAGAGACACACGCACACAGACACACACGCAGAGGCTCCGGCCGCTTACCCAGTCGGACATAGAGGACGTACTGCATGGAATCCCGCGGCTCCGTGTACAGGATGCTCCCGCGCATGCTGAGCCAGATGATGGCCAGCTCGGCGATCATGCAGCTCAGCAGGATTCCCAGGTAGCCCCGGCCGTGGTCCACCAGGTTGAGGGAGCACGTCTCGTTGGGATTGTACACCAGCCCGAAGAGCACCACCGACAGGATCACAAACCTGCCGGACAGGAAAGCCAAGGAAAATCGTGGAATAACCCATAGCTCCTTCCCTCCTCAGCGTCCCACAGCTCCTTACATTAATCTTCATTAGGGCCCCAAATCCCCACAAGCCACCCAGAGGCCTTGCTACCCCCATCAGAACCATTTCATCCATGCCACATTATCCCGTGCCACCCCAGAGAAGTTGTGGCTGCCGCATTCCTCAAGGCCAAGCTGGATGGGGCTTGGAGCAATCTAGTGGGAGCTGTCCCTACCTATGGCAAGGGGTTGGAATTGGATGGTCTTTAAGGTCTCCTCCAACCCAAACCATTCCATGATTCCATGCTTGTTTTTCCTGAGCTGCTCTACAGAAACACAGCCCTAAATTCCAGCGGAAAATCTCAAGTGGCACAGGAGGATAACAAGGAGCTCTGGTCAGGCTCCCTGGAACTAGGCTATAACTTGGAACAGAGCTTAGCTACAAAAACAGAAGCTGGAAAAATGTTGGTGTCCATCAAGAATGCCCCAACCAAACTTTCCAGCCCCGTGTAGAAGCGCAGCAAGACTTTCCAGCCGTGCCAGGAATAGCCAGAAGAATTCCTGGGTGAATTCCAAGCATCCTTGTGCCCTTCTCACTTACCAGGTGGTGTGAAGGAGGAAGAGGAAGACGGCTGGCAGAACCAGGTCATCGCTGCCCACAGACCAGCGCCGGCGGAACACAACAATCCCTGGCATGGCTGGCGGGTCCCGGGAAGTTCAGCAGGCACAGCACTCACCTCCTGGAAAAGAATGGAAGCAAAGCTGCTGCTGAGCCTCTGCAGCCCCCTCTGGAGAGCCCCACAACCTGGGAGCCATCCTGGTTTATCCTAGAGCTGCTTCCTTCCAGCACCAGGGGGCACAGCATGCTCAGGAAGGAGGGCTGGGAATTGAAGGAGTGGGAAGTATTAGGTGAAGCTGGTGTGTAAATCATCCAGCTCCACTTCATGGGATTACCTGGAATCCTGTTAGGCTGTGATGGTGAGCAGCCACCATGGGATTTGGGACAGGTCATCCTGGCCTCAAATCTCTGAAAAACCCTATTACTGTGTTTTTCCATGGACAAAACTGCTGCCAGACTCTTGTTGTCCAACAATTCTACCCCCCCCCACTTGGCTCAGGAAGCCAAAATATCCATTAACAGTCAGTGGCAGCATCTGGGGAGCCATGGACTGGCTCCCAACAGCACTTCCAGTGAGGATATTGGCGCCTAGGAGATCTCCCCCTGGACCAGCAGGAGCATCCTGCCAGCTCCACATCTCCCTTGTATCCACACCGGCCCTGACAGGCACATCCAATTCCAAGGTGGAAGATTGAGGAGATGCTGTTCCTCCCCAGGTTTTGTTTGTGCTCCTATTTTTAGGGCTTCCCAAACCCTTTGGAAAATAGAAACAGGAGCAGTGCAAAGTCACGAGACTGCACAGGGTGCTCCAGCCTCCTCCAGCAAAGCCATCCCACTCCATCCCAGCTGGGTCTACTCCAAGCTGCTCCAGAGGAACTCTGGCAGCACACCTTATCCCACTCCTGCCTTCCTGGCTCAACACATGACCCACAACCAGGAATTTTCCTTGCTTTTGCCATATTCAGAATGGTGTCTTTGCACTCAGGCCACGGCCACCAGGGAGTTCTGAATTGGGGGATCAGTCCTGTCCCACTTTCCATGCCCTAATCCCTGCCCCACCTCTCTTACCTGTGCTACCAGGGAATGCTACACCTCACCTCTGCCCCTCTGCTCCAAGCTCTCCCAACTGCTCCATCTCAGTTCCCAGCCCCACCAAGCTCCCAATTCCCACATCCATGCACTGCTGCTGGAGTGCTCCATCCGTGGCCCTGCTATTCCAAAGCTGCACTTGCAAATCCGTAAATGCTCTCAGATTTTTTCCTCTGTGAACCCAACAGCAAACTGTCACGTCAGGACAAAGTGTATCATCCGCTACTTACAAAAGGATTTCCAACAGCATTCCCAAGGGAATATCACCTACAATACTTCCTGTACCAGGCAAAAAAACCCCACACTTGGATATGATGCCCCTAATTTAGCACTGTGGGTAAAACAAATTAGAAAGGGGAGGACATCCATAGAATTCCAGCATAGTTTGGATAGGAAGGGAGATTGAAGATGATTCAGTTCCATCTCCCTGTCATGGACTGGGACCCCTCCCACCAGTCCAGGTAGCTTTTAAGTTGAACCTTCCAGGTAACAGCAATGTTGGGTTTGGGACAGCCCATGGCACCAATTCCTGCCCTGTCTCACTGAATCCAACCCATCAGTCAGGTGTGGTTACCCCACCAATTCCCAGAATATCCCAAATCCAGAGCCTCTTCTCCTGTGCCGACACCCACAGCCGCTGGAATCTTCCAACACATTTCAGCCACCCATTACTGAAAAGCTGCACAATCCCCTCACATTCCAGGAGATTCCATAGTTTACAGGCTGCTCCCAGCCCATCACTCGGTTGAAGGAAACGCTCCATTCCACAAACAAAGCAAATGCAAAATTCCAACGCCATTTGGATTTCCACTTGCTCAGCACAGAATAATCAGAGCACTGGGTACATTCCAGCTCTACCTTCACTCCTCTGGCCATCTGGAGACTCCCTCCCAGCCCCATCGTGCCTGTCATTCACCACCCAGGATAGCTGGGATATCACAAACCCTGGATACACCTCCAGCTCTCTCGCTGCCTTTGGACAGCACTTCCCAGTCCAGCTCCGTTCCCATCATCCCTCGGCTGCATCCCACCAACGCACTTGCCAGAACTCTTCCACCCCTCCAGTTGGGCTCTCCCAGTTGCCACCACCGTCTCCCAGTTTGAGAAACGGGACATCGACGACAGCAACAAATATGCAATGTGGATTTCTTTATCCACGGCAACAGATGGGGATGGAGCACAGAAGCCTGTCACTCACTGTCACATATGGGAATGCTCACTGGGGAACTGTCACTCCACTTACCAGGCTCCCAGGGCAGGAACATTCCCAATTAATTCCCAAAGACTCCTGAATTCAAACCAGGAGGTTCAGGGCTTTGGCCCTGCTTTGTAAAGGAGGGAGACGACAGAAGGCCCAAAACTGGAAAACCCACCAGAAAAAGCTCTCACTGTGAGGACTCTTCAGCTTCATCCCAGCACAGCATATCCCAGGAACTGTGTTTAAGATGCTGAAGATATGATCCAGCAGAGGGATTGGGAGGAACCGGAAGGCTGGAGAGCACACAGCCCCGAGACCACTGACCCCGACTTTGAGACAGCGAGAACCCTCACACTGCCCCTAAAACTGCAAACATTCCCAGGCTCTTGAAAGCTGAATCCCAGTACAAGCAGCCCCAAGCTCCCAACACTGCAATAAGGGAAGCACATGCACAAGGAGTCCCCTCGGAGCCAGGCAAGATCTAGGGAAGCAGGAATCTTACATGGCATGTGGTCCAGCCGCTGTGCATCCTCCTCTCCCAGAAGGGTATTTCAGGAAAAGTGTATATCCAGGGAGACAGGCATCACAAGCTCAGGAGGGAACAGCAAACTCTTCCTGCAGCCATTGAAAATCCCACTCGGCAAAGGGAATCACGGTGTGGGAACCGGGATCTGCCTGCCGACAGAGCCGGGCATCATCCTCAGAGCGACTCCCTCCCTGCACCTCATTTATCCACCGGGAATGCCGAGAGCCAGAGGTCGTGACTCCCCCCTTCCACACCCCCCAGCACCCTCTGGAAGGAAGTGACATCATCCCTATTCTGAGGAGATTGTACGTGGATTGTGGGAAGGAGGACTGGGAGCGAGGAGCGGGCGATGCTGTCAGAGATGCGGAGCCGGGAGAGGAGGAAAACCGTCGAGCGGCACAAACCTCCTCCCTCTTCCCAGCGAGAAACCGGGAGCGCCGCCGGGAGCCCTCGGACACGGCCGTGCCAGCGGGCTGGGAAAGGCTCCTGCCCATGGACTCTCTAGTGAATGGCCAGGGGGAGGGGACTTGGATGGGACACAAAAGGGACACACAGAGGGGGCCACCCGGGCACAGAAAGGAGAGACTGTTCCAGAGGAGCCTCTCCCGGCCTTTCCAGCCGTTAATTCCTTGTGACATGCTCTGGGCTATGACAGGATGTGGGGGAAGGGGAGAATTAGCTGTCTGTAGGGAAAGGCTTAGGGAAAAGAGCAAGGGAGAAAAAACGCTACAGTGAGACAACATTCCAGCTAAACCTCGGAGACTTAGGCTAATCCAACAGCCCATCCCATCTGACATGAGCCTCCCAAGGGAGAAGTACACCAGGATATAAGCTGAAGGAAAAAGGCTGTGCCTGGATCCTGCATGCCAGGAGTCCACCCACACCACAGCAACACCCCCGGAGTCACCCACTCCCTCCACCCAAATCCAGGCAGGATTTGCTCCAAGCTCCCAGAATCACAGACTCCCGAGGCACCCACACAGCTCAATGCTCCAACCCCCTGCAATCCTCATCCCTGCATCCACAGTCTCACAAAACCCTGCAATGCCCCATCCCTATATCCAAAGGTCCATAAACCACTGCAATTCCCCATCCCTGCAAATCCCAATCCCTGCATCCACAGGCTCACAAACCTCTGCAAATCCCCATCCCTGCAACTACCCATCCCTGCATCCACAGACTCACAACCCTCTGCAATTCCCCATCCCTAAATCCACAGGTCCACAACTCCCAGCAATTCCCCATCCCTGCAAATTCCCAATCCTGCTTCCACATGCTTATAACTGCCTACAATTCCCCATCCCTGCATCCACAGGCTCGAAACCCCTGCAAATCCCCCTCCCTGCACTGCAGGTTCACAACCCCCTGCAATTCCCCATCCCAGCACCCACAGGCTAACTCAGCATTCCCACTTCCACCACCCTAAAACCTCCCCTGGTTCCCAACCTCCTGTGTTCAGAGCAAAAGATGGGAGGCCAAACCCAGGCTGAAATTTGATCTGCTGGGAGTTTTTTCTTTCTCTGCCAGATCCCTAGGTATGTCTGCATGGAGGGAGCCCTGCTATTCCAATATTCCTTCCCTACCTTTTCCCTCAGGCACAAGACCCAGGTATGACAAAGCAATCCCATCTCATCTCTGCCAGCCTCTTCCAGCTGGCCTTTGCAAATTCCAGAGTCCTCCAGTGTGACTCACCCAAGGAAATTCCCTCTAAAGAAGCCAGATGTTTGCCTTCACTGCCCAGGGCTACAGAATTCCCCCCAAAAAATTTGTTCTGCAGGTCTCAGTGGATGATTGCAGGTGTCACTAAAGGACAGAGCCCTTTGCTGTTCCACAGAAATCCAGCACAATGTCCTGGAATGCTGCCCCTCCCACAAGCTCTCTCCCTGGCTGAAATGTCACCATGCTCCTTGGGAATGTCCCAACCCCAACCTGCTGTCCCACTGGGAAGTTCAAGCCCAGGCCTGCCAGCTCTTAGCTCAACTTCTTGGGAAATGCAGCTACAAAACCAAAACCAAAGGAGCTGTGTGCCCTGGCAGCTTCCACAGTAGTATTTCCTTGGGAGAGATTTTCTGCTCTGGAGCAGAGGCGCTTCCCTTCTCCCTGAGAGCACATCCAGGTCACCTTGCCCAGGTGCTGGAGGTACCTGTCCTGAGGGCATAGCACGGATGCTGCATCCTGCTTTTCACTCTGCAGGATAACACACGGTTCACTTCCCTAACCAATGGAACTCCTGCCCCATCGGGTCACCCCAAATACTTCCTTCCTTACCAATATGTCCCACGTGGAATATGGGCTTCACACTCTAGGCTGGATCATTTCCTTGCAGCTCCCAGACCCCTCCCATCCCCAAGCACTCACTGGACTTGACGGAAATCATCAATTCCAGCTTGGATCCAACTCCATCAGGCCTCATCCAGCTGTTCTGAAGTGCTTTAAATGAGGCTCTTTCTGTTTCCGAGTTGGTTCCTCACAATCTGGGAATTGTTCTCGCCTTCCAGGGAGAAGGGGGATGGGATTATATCTATAGAGAATGTCCTGAAGCTGGCCAGAGAAATTTGCATGGAGCAGCTCTGCTCTGGAGCCAGGCTGAGAGAGCTGGGATGGCTCAGTCCAGCAAGGAAAAGGCTCTGGGAACCTGAGAGCCTCTTCCAGTGCCTAAGGGGGCTCCAAGAGAGCTGGAAAGAGCCTTTGGAATAGGGTATGGAGTGACAGGACAAGGGGGAATGGTTTCCTGCTGAGATGGTGTGGGTTTGGACCAGATATTGGGAAGAAATCCTCCCCTGTGAGAGTGGTGAGGCCCTGGAATGGATTTCCCAGAGAAGCTGTGGCTGCCTCAAACATGGAAGTGGCAAGTGCACAGGCTGGGCATAGCTTGGAGCAACCTGGGATAGTGGGATGTGTCCTTGCCCACAGCAGAGGGTGTCATGAGATGAGCATTCCATGTCCTTTCCAAACCAATACCCTCTTGAATTGGATTGGATACCAAGAGGGGACGAATTCCATGGCACCAAAGGAAGCTGAGTCCTTTCTGCCTTTTCCAAGGGGCAGGAAGTATCTGCTGCAAGCAGTGCCTGCAGAAATTCTTCCCAGGGGAAGAAGGCACAGCAGCTGCCGGAAGCTCGTGAGGAGAGCTCTGCCTTCACCAGAGGTGATTAAGGGAACAGATCCCCACTTTAAGGAATATTCCATGGATTCATTCATCATTTAAGAGCCATATTTATATGCAAATCCCAGGCAGGGATCACCTGCAAAAATCAATGGGGATATCTTCATGGCTACTTTGAAGATTCTCCTTGAGAATCTCCCATTTTCCAAGGAGAAGGGAACAAAATGAGTCAGTGGCAGAGCCAGGGAATTAAGCTTGGAGACAGGAAAGGTTCAACCAGCCTCCTGTGGCTTGGCACACTTTGGATGCAGCTCCCTCAGGATAAGGCCATGGCTTCACAATCACCTCTGCAATGTCATTGGGACAGAACTAATGGGATCAGCTTGGATCTGGAACTCCAGCACTGCCCACTGACACAAATTCCCAAAATAATCTCCGAGTATCAACTGACCTTCAAATCTCAGGGAACAAGAACTCACTTGTTTGGCCCACCAGCTTAACCCTAAAATCCTGGAATAAATTCCTTGTAACTGCAATAGTGATGGACACAAGATCAGTGCACCCACTTCCCATTGATCCATGTCCATCCCAGCTCACTCCTCCCTCAAATTCTTTCCCAAAGCTCCTTTGCCATAAACACATCAAGGTGCATGTTCTCCTTGGTTGAATCCATCCCCTTTCTCCTTAACTCCAAACTCTCCTGCCTTGGGTACAAGCAGGTCCCATGAATCCCACATTTCCTTCAAACATGCACAACATCCTGTTACATTGGGAATGATTCATTTTTAATCGTGGAATTATTTACTCTGGAATGTACCTCCTTGGAGTGAACTTGACCGCAGCAGTGGAGTTTTCAGGAAAAAATGGAACTATCTTGCAAACCTTAATGGATTTAGTGCAAGAGGATGGACAAACCCCAAAGGTGCCACTCCCAGCACTTATTCCCAGTTAAAAGCAGGATAAGTGATTCACTGAATCAAAGAAAAATAAGGAAATTCTCCACTTAGGAATGCACCTCCTCCAAACCAATTCTGAGACTGTTCCCAGGGATCCTGGTCCTACAAACCAGTGACACTGCACATCCTAATGGTTCTCCCCACTGGATATCCACTGACATCCCTGCACCACCCCATGTGCCAGGATTTGACCATAGCATCACCCTTAAGGCTGGAAAAGCCCTCAAAGATAAGTCCAACCATTCCTCCAGCATGGCCACCATTATCCCATGTCCCCATGTGCCACATCCACATGGCTTTTAAATCCCTCTGGAGCCTGCTCCAACGCTTTAAAACCTTTTCCACTGATAATTTTCCCTAATATCCAACCTAAACTTCCCCTGGTGCAATTTGAGGCCATTTCCTCTCATCCTGACACTTATTCCCTGGGAGCAGAACCTGATCCCACCTGACTCTGCCCTCCTGTCAGGGATTTGTGAAGAGTGAGAAGATCCCTCTGGATCCTCATTTTTTCCAGGCTGACTCCCCCAGCTCCCTCAGCTGCTCCTTGTGCTCCAAACCCTTCCCTGGACACACTCCAGCACTTCCATGTTCTCCTTGTGTCCACAGGGAGGATTCCAGATCCTCAAGGATTATTTCCAGACTTCAGCAACCTCATGGGGCATAAAGTAAGAGGTTTGTAGGGATAAGTCCATAAAGACAAGGATCACTTTGAGACAATCCACCCGCCCAAATGAAAGGGAGAATAATGCTTGGAAAGGGATGGAAAAGCCTCACTCAGATATTCAAGATCTCCAAGACTTTTCTCTTTGACCTCAACAGGAGCACACCTTACAGAGCTCCAGACTCATCAGCCTATGGAAAACCCAAATCCTGCACAAACACCTGGCTGAGAAACAAGGGAAGACACCACTTTCTTGGGAATCTGGGAGTGGAGAAGGAACTGTCCCACACAATGCCAGTGTGCTGCCAGGAATGGAGATAAAACCAACCCCCAATCCTTGTCTCGATGCCGGCAGATCCGCAATTCCACCCACAGCTTGTGCCAGCAGAGCCCACGGGCAGCTTCCCGACCGCTCCGAGCTCCGGCAAAAATAACGGCCAAGTTGCCAGGGGGGGGAAATGTAATAAATCCCAATTAATTTGGGATTTGAAATAGAACTCTGTGTTCTACAGGGGATTAAAATCCCCCACTACAAGAAAAGCTTGGCTGGAATGGGGTAGGGAATGCAAAGGGAATAGCTGGATAAGGTGATGGATGCAGGAATAAATGCTTCCAGCATCCAAAATCTGTTCCCAGGTGTGGAACAGCAGCTCATTCTCCTTGGATATAATTACTGGGAATCGCTGATCCTTGATTTTGTTGGGATATCCCACAGCTACACACAGAACTTGGTAATCCCTGGTTGGAAAGCACACAGCCTCTGAGTTATTTATAGCCAAAACTCCAAGGGCTGGATGAAGCCAGCCAGGGCAGATCCAAGAGGTGACCATAACTTAAACAAAGTGCATTTTGGATGGAATCTCATTGCTGTAGGAAAAGCTATTTTCCACTACAATCCTGGCAAATTCCGATCCCACAGTTTTATTTCACCCTGGAATGCTTATCAGCTCAGTCTCCTTTTCAAAAAGGCAGGAAAAAAGCAGAAGGAGCACATTTCCAGGTGAGATACTGAATTTGGAGGCACATCCCTGCTCTGGCACATCTGGAAGCGATGCCTTCGGGAAGAGGGAGGAGAAGCCCAGCCATTCCCAAAAGGAATTGCCTCTCTCCCCTCCTGCAGGCAGCTCCTTGGCTCCCTAGTTTTACGCTAGTGGGCAAACAGTTTTCCCAATAACTTGACTCATTGCTTCAGGAATTCCCTGGGGATGAGTCACATGCAGGGAAAGCCACCGGGAGCGGCGCCGGGACCACCGCTGCCAACACGGGGAGAGCGAAAGAAGTGGGAGAACACAAAATCCCTGCCAAACTCGGGAAAACTGTGTGGTCAACACCATTCCTTGGCACTCCTTCCCTGCTCCCCTCCCCACAAATGTGCTGGAGAGGAGAAGCGCATCCGGAGAGGCGGCTCCAGAGCCATGGGAATCGCCAGGGAGAAGTTCCCTCCACGTGCATCTGCTGGCATAGGAGGGAATGCTGGCTCTGTTCATCTCCCAGGAATGATCTTAAGGAATTTAAAGTAGTGATTATTTCCCTCCCTCCTGGCACTGGGGGGGAAGAGGGACACGCATGGAATTCCACACCCTCCAGCTTCTCACTTTATTCCCTGCTCACCAGCATTCCCAATTTGTGCTTTTTTCTGCATCACATCCCACAGGTCATCCCAGGAGTTTTCTTCTTCTCACATTCCATGACTAAGTGGTTAGGCAGGTACAGGCCCAGCTGCAAGTCAAAAATGCTGGGAATCAGGGCTATCTGGGAAGTTTTTTTGGGAATCTAAACCCAAATGCTTCTTTTCTCAAGACAAATTGTCCTCATTAAACAGAAATCCTGGATCTGTGACACTTCCAGGCTCAAAAACCTTGGGAATGGCTTCAATCTAAACCTGACCTGGATATGACCTATTCTTATTTTCCTGATGCTGCCTATTTCCCTCACTGTGTCCCTGCTTGTTTCCTTTGGCCAAGGACATGCCCTGTATCCCACATTTCTAGAAAGATGAGGTCATGGAGGTTGTACTTCCCAAAGTCCAAGTGAAACTTCCAACAGCCTATTTGAGGACCTCATTCTGTGGGAGTATGTCTAAGAGGGAATATTCCTGAATGCTGTGAATTCCCTGAAAATGCCAGGTCTGTGTTTTGTCTTTTCCTATTACTCCCCAAACCTTCCCAGACTGCCACCTCCCAATATCTTGGAAATCAATCTTGCACCTTATTAAGCAGAATCTGCTTCCTGGCTCTCATTTGATAAACCTACAGGAATATTTATGGATTAAAAAAACCAACCTTGAATTCATGCTTTTCCAGCAAGATTCTGTGAACTCATCACCAGCATCTAAAGGATTGCTGCTATCCAAGGGCTTCTTTCCACACTGAATCCAGGAGTGTATCCACTTTCACTTCCATGTTTACCCTGGAAGTAAGGATCAAACACCAAAGTCCTGTCTGGGGAAGGGCCAGGACAGGAACACCTGCACAGGTGGGGATTTTAAATGCACAACAGCAGGGAAGTGGGAATGCCAGAAATGTTCTTGGCTTAAATATAGAGCTGGAATATGAATATGAGCTTTTTCCTAAACTCAAAGGGAACATTTCAATTCTAACTCTGGATTTCCAACTGCAACTTCCCAAGAAATGTGGTTCTGCCCCTCCCATCCCACAGCTTCCAACTCAATGCATGGGAATAGTCCTGGTAGTAAAAGAAATCATCAGGCTGAGCATTCCAATCAGAAGAATCCTGCTTTATTCTCACCTGAAGAATGATTTTCCAAAGGAGGGTCTGCCCCAGCTCCCATAAAACTGCTAATCCAAAGAAAACAGGAGCAGGGAATGAGGGAGGGAAAGGCAGATTCCAGGTCTCCAGTTCACCCAAATGACAGCTTGGGAAAAATTTTCCTGCCTCAAGGGTTGCTCCTAGGAATAAATCACCTCTTCCAGTGCTTCAGGACCCCAAAATTCCAGTCCCCGTGGAGATCCTCAGGAGGAGCTCCCTCCTTCCACACCCCAACAGCTCCTCTTTCATCCCATCCCAAAAAGGCCCAGGAATTGTCCATTAGAAACATGAAGCTCATTGAGGAAGAACACATGGAAAACCATTAACAGTCCAGCAAATGCAGCTCCAACTCTCTCCCAAGTTTATGGAATTAAGTTTCAAATTCCCACCCCATGGAAATCAAATCCTGGGACTTACCAGCCTGCTTTTCCTCCAGCTGGTGCTTGGAATAAAGATGTTGGAATCACCAAAGGGAACAACAGCACTGATCCCACACATCTCCAGACTACCAGGACCAATGGATCAAATGCTTCCTTCTCCTTTCCCTAGGAATTTTTACCCATCCAGTGCTTCCCTAACAACAACTGAGCAACCTAGAACTGGAATCCTGCCAAGCTGAACTCTCCAGACTCTCCCCAAATCTCAGATCTGTAATGGAGAGCAGGAATCCTCTTTTCCTTTTGCTTATGTAAGCAAGGATGAATCAAGACCAGGCTTCCCTGATCCTGTGCCATATTTAAGCCTTAAATATATTTCCTTTTCCACATCCCCTTCTCCTTGGACACTCCAGGAGCTGCATTTCCAAATCCCAGCACACATATCCCTCCTCCTCACCACCCCCAGCTGGCACGTGGAGCTGATCCGCAGTTTCTCCTGGCCCTTAGGATCTGTGCTCTCCTGGCAGCCACAACACCCATCCCTCCCCAGCAGGGATCCAGCCCTGCCCACTGCTCCCCAGGGAGAGCCAGGAGATAGGGATTCAGTTTCAAACTCAGGAATTATTTAATTCCATAAGGCAGTTTTACATCTCCTTCTTAAGTTCCACAGTCCTCTGGTTTCCCAGCTCTGACTCCTGGAATTACTCACACATATTTACTCCAACTTTTTCCTGCTGACACAGATTCCTTGTGCTTGTTTCTCCCTGTGGATTCATCACTACAGATCCTGGAGTTGGAACTGCTGATTCCCAGCTCTACTCTCCAAACATCCAGTAAACTTGGTGCCACAGGAAGCATGGCCACACATTCCTGGTTGCAGCCATAGCACCAGGAATCTCCTCCTGTTTCCATGCTTATTCCCTAACTGACACTCCTGGTTGTCTCTGATACACTGACCTTGCTCAGCCTGGAGAAGTTAAGGCTCCAGGGAGACCTTGGAGCTCCTTCCAGTGCCTGAAAAGAGTCCAAGATTGCTGAAGAGGGACTTTGGATAAAGGAGTGACAGGCCAATGGGAATGGCTTCCCACTGCCACAGGGTGGAATTAGATGGGATATTGGCAAGAAATTCTTCCCTGTGAGGGTGATGAGTCCTGGGAATGAACTTCCCAGAGAAGCTCTGGCTGCCCCAATGCTTGGAAGTGTCCAAGGCCAGCCTGGCTGGGGCTTGGAGCCACCTGGGATAGTGGAAACTGTCCCTGCCCATATCTGGAGGACAGAACTGGGTCAAATTCCAGATCCTTTCCAACCCAAACTATTCTGGGGTTTTCCTCCCTGTTGCCACCACTCTCCATATTTCCATACACTCCTCTCTTCCCCTCATTTTGGGGGAGTCCTTCAGCAGAGCTTGGAAGGAACTTGGGAAGTTGTCACTCCAGGGACACTGTCCCTGTCCTCTTTGCCACCACCTCCAGACCCAGAATTCATTTGGAAAAGCCAGATAAGAGGGAGGTGAAAGGAGGTGAGGCAGAAGCAGAGACCCCACGTGACAAGAACAGAGCTGCAGCCAAAGGAATCCCCTGGAAAAGCATTCCTTGGCTCCAAGCAGCTGTGCAGGCAGGAACTGAACAGCAAAGACTGGAACTGACTGTTCCTAACAATTGGTTATACCACAGAAAACCAGGAACAAGCCTTCCCAAGCAAACAGGGAGCAGGAAAGATGAACTGTCCCCATGTGGGAATGCACCAGCTCCAGAGCTGGGCAATGCCAGACTATGGCAGGAGGTACCCAGAAACAGATGATCCAGAAGCTAAATCAACCACATGATTCCTAAAATATGGATAGAAGGATCCTGAACATGAGATGAATGTGCTCCTCCTAAAACTATCCCCGAATTCCAGATGGTTTGGGTAGGAAGGGCCTTGAAGCCCATCCCATTCCAGCCACCCCCTGCCATGGACAAAGACACCTTGCACTATCCCAGGTTGTTCCAAGCCCCATCCAGCCTGGCCTTGGACACTTCCAGGGATGGGACAGCCCCAGCTTCTCTGAGAAATCCATTCCAGACCCTGCCATCCTCACTGGGAAGCATCTCTTCCCAATATCCCATCTCTCCCTGCCCTATGGTAGTGGGAAACCATTCTCCCTTGTCCTGTCACTCCAGGCCTTTGTCCCAAGTCCCTCTCCAGCTCTCCTGGAACTCCTTTGGAGCACTGGAAGAGGCTCTAAGGTCTCTTCTGGAGCCTTCTCTTGTCCAGGCTGAACATTTGCAGCAATCCCAGCCTGTCCTCAACCCATGGCTGAAGTGAATTGGAAAAACATCACCTTTCTTGCAGCAAATGCCAGCAGGATCATCCTCAGGGCTGTACCTGGACTTCACACCTGGCTGCCAGACATGCTGGAGCACAGACAGGTAATCCCAATCCTTTTCCACTGAACTCAGTAACTCCACAGCTTTTAGAAAGCAAAGGAAAGCAATTCCATTTTTCCAAAGACAAACTGAGTTCAAATCTTGGCCATGGAAGTTGGTACCCTCAGAAAATGGGAAGGATCCCTGAACCAACAGCATAGGGATGCATTTTGCAATTGATTTCTCCAAGAGAAATCTTTCCCCCTCGTCCAGCAGATACAAATTCCAAATGAATTCCACACTAGAATTTATAACCCAAACAGGATTATAAGGAAAAAAGCTTTTATTGGATCTAATTCACGACAAGACCCTGGCTCCCAGCCCAACCACTTTGAGGCTGCTGGAAAAGAAATTCCTTTTTCCCCTCATTCCTGAGGCAAAGATGGTCATCCTGGTAATTAACTGGAGTGCCTTTGCAGAGATTCCTTTGGCAGGATTTGCCCAGGTGTGGATTTTTACCTCTTTCCTTTAATTATCTTCTAATTAACCATGAAGTATCCAATCATCCAGAGCTTTTTCAATTAAGCTTCAAAAGAAAATGCCTGGAAGAGCTCTTGGTGGGAATGTTCTAATCAGCCAGGAAGAGATCACAGGCACCAGAGTTGGGGTTTGGTGACTCACTCCGTTATTACTGGGGCAAGTGAACTTCCAAAGCCACAAAAAAAATTCCTTTATTCCACCTTTTTCAGTTTACATCCTCATCCCTGATCAGAGCTCAGAGGCCTGGGAGCAATGTGATATTGTAATTTCTGCAGGTGATTTAAGAATAATAATCAAGCTCTGAAGGATCATGAGTTAACCTTGTCCAGGTCTGGCTCTTCTCCATCCCAATCCCACACCTTTTTTTCCCCTCAGTTCCTTCCCTCAGCCTTAAATTCTGAGCACAGGCACAAGCTGAGATCTCCTACAATTCTTCTTGGGCAGCAAGGGAAAATATTCCCAGTCTTTCGGATATGGAGGAATAGGAATTTTGTCTGCATCCTCATGGAGATGTTTTAGAATCCCAAAACCCACAGGAGAAGCAAATTGTCCTCAAAATGCCAGGCTGAGACCTTCTGTACATCCAAGAGCACAGACAAATGGATCATGGAATTGTTCAGGTTGGAAAAGCCCTCTGAGACCATCCAGTCCAACATTCCTCAGCACTGTCAAGGCCACCACTATCCCAAGTGCCACATACACACAGATTTTAAACCCTTCCAGGAATGGGGATTCTGCCACAGGAGGCTGTTCCAATGCTTTGCAACCCTTTCCATGAAGAAATTTTCCCTAACATCCAACCTAAAACTTCCCCTAGCACAACTCTAGTGTCGCTCGTCACCTGGCTTGTCAGACAGCTTTGATATTTTTCCAAAATACCAAGAGAATTCCAAAGAAGGGATCTCTTGAGTGCTCCTAGCAGTCCACAGAATACCAGAAGCTTGTCACACACCTTCCCAGCCATGTCCATGACAGTCTTTCCCACATTCCACAGACAATACACCTTCTCCAGTGGGGAAAAAAATAAATCAATCAACGTCTCCAAGTGTTGACATTCCCATTTTTGCAACCTCAAGAGCACATGGATATTTAAAGATTTTATTTTCATTGCAAAGAGGGGAACAGCAGAGCAGACAGACCCAGGGAATACCCAGCTCCAGCATCCACCTTGGAATTGTTCAGCACAGGATGAACCCAAGCACTCCTTAAACTGGAGAAACTCAATGTCAACAGGTTTCTTCCTCCCTCCACTGTATTCCTTGCTCCCAGCTGGGATCAGTATTCAGCAAAAGAGTTCAAATGATCCTTCTGGAGTAAGGGAATAAGAATATGGAATGACACCAGAAATAACTCCCCCCTCAGTTACATGATTTCCTGGCTGGAATTTTCACGGTGTTCCAGCTGCCAGCCTGAAGCTGGAAAAGGGAAGAAGGACACTGGGATGACCCCATCCCTCCTTTCCATGAGAAGATTTTAAATGCCAGCACCAGCAGGCCACACATCCCTTCTTCCCTCTGTCCCTCCTCCTCTCCCTGATAAGCCAGGAAGGAGGCAACACAGCAAAATGGGAAAATTCCGTGTTTCCATCAGGAAAGCAGTGGGGGAAGGGGGAGAGAGAATCCAGGCTCTGAAATGTGTTGGGATAAAATCTCACCTCCACCCTCATGCAGCTCTTCCCAAGTCCACCACAGGATTTAGCATTACCAGGATGGGAGCCAAAGAATCCAGAGGTAAACATCCAAGAGAAAACAAGGAGGGAAGGGGTTGGAATCACTGGAAGAAGGCCAGCAGGAGCTGCCTCTTTAACACCCCTCCCTCAGCACCCAGGAATCCCATTCCTGCTCTGGGTTGCCAGCAAGGAGTGACCTCTGGAGAACACAGATCTGTCCACCAGCAGCACACAACTCACCCCTTTTCCCTCCTACAAGGATCCAACAGGCTCATTTCAGGGAAATCTGAGGCACAATTCCGTGATTTTCTGCAGGGAAGAACAGAAGCTCTGAATCCCCCACGTTTCTGTGGTGGGCTTGTCCCCCGCTCCAGGAGGAAGATGAAATCATGTTCCCAAAATAGTTCTGAGGAAAAAGGCTCCAAGGAAGGAAGGAAGAGCTCCCCTTTAACCAGAGAGCTGGAACTTCCCTGCCCTCCAGAGGGATGGATGAATTCAAATTCCATTCTACAGCAATGGAGACACGGAAAACTGAAGTATTAAGGTACCAAGTCATAATTAGTAACAGCCACTAATTAATGGAAAATCCAAATTAAGGAGGGAAAAAAAGACAACCCCGTTATTACAAAATAAGGGATGACAACCCTCAGACAGAAGTCCCAAATCCCAGATTTATGACAAATTAAGGGATTGGGTCCCTCAGGCAGGAGACCCAGATGTGCTGACCACAACCCAGCCATGGTGCAGTGACAGAAGAGCCCTTGGGAAGCTCCCACAAGGAAAAAACTGCACAGCTGCTACAACCAGAATCCCAACACACCAAAACCCAGGCCCCATCCCATGGCAGGTGTCTGTTTTCCATTGGATTTGGCTGAAAACTCGTTTAAAAAACAAGTTGTTCCTTAATTGACCTCTCATCTTTTTCCCACTTCAGTTTTCCAAGCAAACTTTGGGACTGGAATTCCTCATGCCTCGCACAATGCAGCTGTTTTCCCAAATTTCCCCCTCCTCCCAACCTTTCTGAACACGTGGGGCAATATCCCCAGGAAGAGGCATGCAGACAGGACAGGGCAAAGTCCCATATTCCTTGGGAGCTACTTAAACAACAGCTGCACTGGGAAAAAAATTCCAATTTCTCTGCCCTGAACATCTTATCTGCTTCCAAGGAGGTGGGAAAAGCAGATTCAGGAATAGCTTTGCCTGGAAAACTCATTCCAAGGGGGTTCCTAACCCTGCCCCACAAGCATTTGAAATCCAGGGTGGTCTTTTTGCTGCCCCTCTCCTAAAAAAAGGGAGCTCTGAGCTGCTGAGGCTGCAAAACAACAGCAGGGCGGATTCGGGCATCTCCTTATCCAACTTGTAATTAACTCCAAGGCCACAGAACAGCCTGGAATGGGAAAACTCAGAGCCAAGCAGGAGAGAAGGAATCTTGGTTTCCCACTTGAGTAAGAAATTAAATCCCTTTCCCACCTTTCCTGACAAATAAATGAGAACTCCAAGACTTACAACACCCTGTTCCCATAGGAACATGAGAACTTCCAGCCTCATCCCCTTTTCCAAGGGCAGCAACGTCTAATGGAGCCTCAGGACCAGGAATACTACAAATATTGGGAAAGGTAAAGGAACACCTCTTTCATTTCTCCTCCTAAAATGGAGCAGCAGCCACAGCTCTGAGGGCCACCGAGTCCAAATTCCTCTCTCTTCCTCTCTCCTAATGGGATTTGTCACTTTTTCTCTTAAAAAAAAAAAAAAAAAATCCTGAGTTTCAACAAAAGTTCCAATTTGAAATGGGTAGGAAAACCCTTGCAGTGAGGTGCAAGGAGCTGAGCAAACACCAGGGTAGCTAAAGTACAGGGAAACAAATGGTCATGTTGCCTGGGAACGGGATCTCCTGCTTCTCCAGTCCTGGACAACCAGGAATTCCAGTATCCCACCCTCTGGCACAACACCTTCTACCTCCAGACACTGAGGCAGAAGATCCATCTGCTTTTATCCTATCCATGTAAAACTTCCAGGCCCTACACACTGGAATGGTGAAAGCATTCCAGAAAGAAAAGGAGATTTGCTCCCTCTCTCCACCCAACAAAATTCCCTAAATATTAAGGTTTAGCCAAACAGCACCTGCTGGAAGAACAAAGGCCAACTCACAGTTTTTGGGAATGGTGAGCCCTCGTGCTCCGGAGCAGAGGCTGCAGGGCTGTGCTCTCCATGCCAGGCAGGAGGGAGTGTTTTGGCCCAGCCCCAGGGAACTCAGAGCCGAGTGGTTCACCAAACAAATCCACGTTAACATTGGGATTTTGGTGTCATAATTCAGGTGCTTTCAGCTGAAAAGGTTCCGGATTGCTCTGACCACACCCCTCCATGCTTTTTGTACTCCAAAGGGCAGCATTTCCCAGCTCTGGCACACACAGTGCAAAATCCTGCTTCTACAGGAGCAGGAACCAGGATGAGCTCTTCCCATTCCATCTGGTTTTCCAAACCCCACCTATCTAGGCTTTCCTGGAATGAGAGGCCTCATTTCTTAGCAGTGGGAAGTGCCTCTCGCTCTTTTCAATCCATATCCTGCTTCCAAGGGCTGATCAATTAAGAGTTAACAAGGAAATAAAAATGAGGAGAGCATCTGGAAAACGGCAGGATAAACAAAACGACAGGAGCTGGATTTCAATGATCCTACAATTGACTCGCCCATTGCTCAGCATCCCAAGGTTTTAGGAGGATAACTGGCTGAGGACAGTCCAGGATCCCTGGTGTTGGGGAGATTCCCACGTTCCCTGGGGCGACTCCGCCTTTTCCCCAGCCTGCCCAGGTGGAGCCTCCCAGCACCTCGCCCGCCCGGTCGGGGCGGCCACGGAACGCTGCGCTAATCCGGCCCTCGGGATGAGCATCCAGAGAACAAACACAGCGCGTTCCCTTCCGCCCTCCTGAGCCTCACAAGGCTTTGGGTGAGCCTGCAGTCGTTAAAAGCCACCTCGGATCAGTTCCGCTGCCTCAACCCCTCAGTGCATCCCAAAAATCCCGAACTGCGAGTCCATACTGCGCTTCGGATGCCACAACTCCGAAAGTTCACTTCCCTGTCTTGTCACCCCCCAAGAGAAAGAAAATCTGGCAGGATCATCCCCCTGAGGACCAAACTAAAGCTCGTGTGTCCCAAGGAATAAAGGCTAAATGCGAGAATCCTTGGAGTTCCTACCCAGGAATGGCTGGGAACCAGGGTTCCAGGCCAATCCAGGGAACAAACATCCAAGGAGCCAGCAAATCCATAGGCACAAACCATGGGTTGTAGTATGAAGGACATGGGAAGAGCTGGGAACATCAAACCCCTCAGGAGTGCCTGGTCTGTACATAGAGAATCATGGAATTATTAAAGTTAGAAAAGACTTTTAGGATCATCAAATCCAATAATCAGTCCACTAACCCATGTTCCCAAGTGTCACATCCACACGGATTTTAAATCCCTCCAGGAATGGGACTCCACCAGTGCCCTGGGCAGCATCTTCCAGTGCTTTACAACCCCTTTCACAAAGAAACATTCCCAATATCCAACCTAAACTTCCCTTGATTCAACTTGAGGCTGCTTCCTCCTGTCCTATCATTTGTTTCCTGGGAGAAGAGCCCAATTCCACCTGGCTCCCACATCCAGTCATGGAGTTGTGTGGAATGAGAAGTTCCCTCAATCCTCCTTTTCTCCAGGATAAAAGATATCCTGCAAACTCACACATTAGATAACAGAGAAACTTCCAATGTTGGCATATTCCTGATATCCCTCCCCAAATTCCTGCTCCCCACCTCACAAGGGAATTTCACCGACTCTGCCAGTATTCCTAAGAGGCTCCACACTTACTCAGCCGCCCAATTCCTGAGCATTTTCTGCAGCTTCCTACGTGCTTCCCACCTCTCCTCATTCTTCCACCCTCATCCACGGGGAACACAAAGTCAGAGCAAAGCCCCAGAGAATCCCAAAATTCTCCTTGCCAGCTGGGATTCCATAAGGTAAAGAATTATATGCAACAAATCTCTTTATCTCAGGCTCTTTCAGGCCTTGGAATAACCATGGATAACACTGGATTTGGGGATGTGCCCATTTCCTACTGAGTTAAATTCAATTATGGCACTGGAGGTGTTCAAGAGAGCTCAGGGAGAAAACATGATCCCTTTGTTTTTTAAGGGCCAAAAGACTCTTCTCCAAAAGCAACACATTAATCCAGGAATAGCCATGAAATTTACAGGGAAAAAGGTTTTCCAGACAAAGCAGCCTGTGGCTTCCCACAGTAGTTTTTACACCACAATTCCACAAACGGAAAGGGAATTTTGCCCCTGGATTTGTCAGTGAATTTTGAGGAAAGCTCTAATCCTTCCAGTTTTGGAACATGGATGCCTCTTTTTCCACTAGAAAATAAGGGGAAACTGACAAAGGTAGAGGGAAGAGCAACCCCGCAGAGCACAGAATCTCTCCAGGAAATTTTCCCTTATTCCCTACTCTATCCAAGGAAGAAAATGAGCAGCACAAATCAGATTCCTGCTCTTATGAGAAGTTTTTTTCCTTCCCCTGACAGGGCATATGTTTTCCCCTCTCCAAGGAAAAATCCAGTTCATCCCTGAATGCTCTCATTTAGGGAAATGCTGGCTGTCATTAGCGGATGCTCCGGTGCCATGGAGATGCTGACAAACAACTGAATCAGCCGGAAAAAACCCGGAGTCACAAAAAGGGGAATGTGCTTCCAAAGGTTCAACATGGCCCAGTGGCAAATAAAGAACATTTATAGGATATATCACCAAGAAATAGGGTGCCCAGGGAAGCTGTGGATACATGGAAGTGTCCAAAGCCAGGTTGGATGGGGCTTGGAGCAACCTGGGATAGTGGGTGAGCTTTAAGGCCCCTTCCAAACCAAACCATTCCAGGATTCTAATCATGGGATCCAAGCAGAACAGGGTACACTTTTTCAGGACAATCCCTGGCTGGCTGAGATGATGGAAACTCCCAAGCAGCACCTTGTTCTGATTTCCTGGGAGGAGAAAGAGTTCATTTCCCACGGGAGAAAACAGCACCAATTTGCAGGATCATTTAGCAGACCCAATGGGAAAAGCCAAGCCTCCAGAGGCTCCCAGTTTGGAGCTGAAATCCATATTCCAAAAATACATCCAGGCTGTGTCAACACCAGGGACCTGGGCTGCAAAGACAAGCCGAGGCAGAATAATAAATTTCATCCCAAAGGATGCACTGCTGTGGAAATTCCAACTTCCAGCAGATAGGGAGCAGCAGGACACATCCAAATGGGAACCTTCCAGGGAAGAAAAGCACCTTTCAGTGAATAAAGGGCTGAATTCACCCCAACCTCCCCATTTTTCTATTTACTGCACTGAACTATAATAGGAATGTCCTGAATTTTCCTGTTTCTTCCCATTATCCAGTTCAAATGTTTTAAGGTGGCCTGAGGGATTCAGCATTTTATTCCAAAAGAACAAGAATAAGGATTCTGTCCTGCAACATGCCTGGATCTAATTCAGGATCACACAGGTCTGTGGTGATAATAAAACCCCCATGCCAAGAAATCCCAAGGAAACATGTTCCAGAGGAAAAAAAAAAAGTCAAGGAACATGCTCATTCAAGGTGGGATTCCCAAATTTACTGATGGCTACAAGTGAGTTGCACTGAGATATTTGCCATTGACTCCTGATGAAATGGTAAGTGGAAAACATCAGGAAAACTTGGAATTGAAGGCTCTAAATTACATCTTGTATTCTGTTTTCAGGGGAAGAATTCCTATGGAGTTCAAAGCCATCACTGAGGAACCCACTTGTTTTAATTCCACACCAAGGGAACACGCAGGAACCCAAATCTCAGCTGAAAGGGAACAAAAAGTCAGGAGTTTTCATGCAAGTCCACAAATCTTTGAAGAGGAGCTCAGAAGGCTCCTCAAAGAAAGGAAAAAATGCCAATGGATGGGGCAGGATGGGGATTTTCAGGGATCTGCTGGAGCACAAGGGCAGTTAAGGAAGGATTTGAGTTAAAGAAGAAATTCCTGGATTAAGAGCCCAGGACAGAATTCCTGACAGTTTCTGCTGCCATGCAGATTTCCAGCTCCTGCTGCAAGGAAGAGGAAAATAATCCAAAGCTTTTTTTATTTCATCTTTCCAGAGTCATCCAGAGGTAAGGGATCCATGTGCCTTCCACTGAAAGGAGGGGAGAAAGGAAAGGAGGAAAAAGGAATGCCTGAAGGTACAGGGCACATTTTTCCTAAAACTCTGTGGGAATTACATCCTGTATCCAAAATCCCCACTAGGATCCAGCAGCATTTCTGTCCATATTTCAGGGCAGAATACTCCTCAGCAAGGCAAACTTTCCCATTTCTTACCAAAACCTGGAAAACCATCCTACTTTCTTCAATTTTCAAAGTTCCAAGCTGGGCAGTGCTGCACCTGGCAAATTTTCAAGGATTTTTTTTTTCCCCTGATTTCTCCTTAAAAATCCACACAATAACATATAGAAACACACCTAAATGAACAATATAATGTATGGAATAACAAAATTATCAGCTCCAACTGGCCTGAGTGAAGAGCCTGATTGAATCCCATCTATCCCAGCAGGAACAAACATCCCGGCGCTCTCCGCAGATCCCACAAAAGTCCATTTGTCACACTTCCAGTGGCACAAAGGCCACTTTCATCTGCTCCCAGCTCCCAAAAAACTCCAGCCCTGCAGCTCCAAGAGCAGATTAAAATGGTTTCACTCACCCCATCTCAACTGCTGTGTCTTTAACTGGAAATTCCTCAAGCTCCAGGGCTCAATCCAGCTCGGAATGCTCTCATTCATCAGCTGGATCACTGTTGGGAGCAGAGGTGGAACCAAGAGTCATTTATTTGGGAAAGATAGAATGGGAAGGGAGGAAAAGCAGGGTGCAGACTCCCCAGAGTAAAACTGGTCTAGGGGAGGGACAAAGATTTAATTCCCCCCCCCCCCCCCCCCAAAAAAAAACGCCTTCAGACAGCACAGGGATGTTTGGGACAGAAGAGAATTCCTGCTGGTTTAGTCCAAGGAAGTTTCATAAATAACAGCCAGGCCTGGGAATGACTGGAAGCTTCTCCAAACTCTTCTCCATTCAAAACTGAGTAGCACTCTGAGCTTTATACCCTCCAACTTGAACACTTTTACTCCATACACCCTTCCAGCTGCCTGGAAAAGACCCTCAAAACCCAGGATTATGCCACTTTAAGGAAATATTTCTAAGGCACACAAGCCTTAAATCCTGATTTTGCAAATCCATACAATGATACGGCAGCTCTGAAATCCAAGTGACCTCGTTTGGAGCAGCCAGCTCCCAATTAATTAACCTCCAAGGGGAGGGAGAGCACAAGGAACAGGATTGAGATTCCCACACAAAGTCCAAAAAAAAAAAAAAAACCAAGCAGGGGAGGGGTGTTTTGGTTTGGCCTTTTTTTTTTTTTTTTTTTTTTTTTGGTTGCTGTAATTGTTTATCCAGGGAATTTTAACAAAGTTCTCAAAAGAAAGGATTTTATTGGTTTTTTACCCCACATTTTTGGTCATTGGGAGGAGCATTGTCACCCTTCCCACTTTCCCTCCTGGCACAGCATTTCCCTTAAATCCCATCATTGCACAACTGCTCCTTCCCAGCCCTCTGGAAAGGGAATGGGTGGACACAGCCCAGAGAAGTTTCCCTTTTCCCAGCAACCACAGAGCTGCCAGGGATTTATAAACCCTGTCTCCGGGATTCAGATGTGGCTGTGCAGGTAGCAGGCAAAAAAGTGCCCAGTGCCTTAATTTAAACTGGAATTTGGGACAAATCTGGATTTTTTTAGGTCAGTGCTGACAAAATCAGTACTTGCAGTACATAGTTCATATTCTTAAATCCATAATTTTGACCCTCTGGAGTAAAATTTTGGAAAGCAGAGCTGTCAACTATCAAATTTCCAATATAAATTCCTATTTAAAAGGGGGATTTTATCCTGCTCCTTGCTGAAAGGTTTGGACTGCAGAAATTCCAGGTTATTTTTATCATTTACCAAGTAACAAATGCTTTTCCAAGTCTCTTGTCCCTGCTGGGCATTCCTGACCCCCTGAGCCATTCCCAGTCCAAGCTGGACCTGCTGGAATTTCACCAGCAGCTTCAAGACCCCCGTGCAACTTTTATGGCACTGAACACCAACACCTGGCCCAACAAACACCTTCCCCTAGATCAGGTTTCCCACTTGGAAAGTTTTTTCCAGCGGTGTCCACAGGATACACATTTCAGCCAAGCCAATGCCAGAATCACAGAGAGTCCGAAGCTTTCCAAGAGCCACTTCCCACAATTTCATTATCTCCCATTTAACAACGCTCAGCCTGACCACAAAAACTCAGATGCTTCTCCCTGTCCAGCCAGGAGGATGCAGCAACTCATTCCCACTGAGTTTCATCCAGGGAAGAGATGAATATTCCCGCCTTGGAATACACCTTTCCTTTAAAACCATTGCTCAGAGTTTTGCTGCTTTCATGTCCCAGGGTTATATATCCCACCCTTGGGAATCACTGTGTGATTCCCACCTGGAGCAGGCTGTAAGGACCACAGTGTGCACCAGGCTAGGCAATCCCCATTCCCATATTCCCAGTGCCAACTGAAGCCTGTCCCAAATACACCAGCAGGTACTAATTCCCAGAATTGGGCACAGCGGGAATTCTGGCTGAGAGCAGCCTGGCAGCATCCCAGCTCCAGGATCTCGGAGCGACATCTCCCTTACTTTTATAAGGATACTTTTATAAGGATGTATCACTTCTGCAGCCGCCTGCCATCCTAAATTTGGGAATTTTACGGCCACGGCTCAGCATCCACCCGCGTTGCTCAAGTCAGGTACCATTCCCTGCGGGAAGTAATAAAACCTGGGAGGAAGAATCCTCGTGTCACACCCACACCGCAGCTTCTCCTCCCTGGACATCCAGCAGCACCGCTCCCGCCTCCCTCCGCAGGATCCCGAATCCCGAGCAGCAATCCCGGGATCACCTTCACGCCTGGCACCTGCCGGGGGCAGGATGGCGGCGATCCAGAGGCGCAGGTGGAAACCCGCCGCTCCCCGCGGGCCGCGGGCCAAGGGAGCGGGGCCCTCCCGGCGGGAATGCCGCGCTCCGGGCGGGATCCAGACCCTGCGGCGGCCGCGGGCCTGCACCCGAGCGGGGCGAGGGGCGGCGGCGTCGCACCCCCGGCCGTGGCAGCGCCCTCCCGGCTCCCCCGCACCTGCCGCCGCCGCGCCGTTCCCGCCGCCGTCCCTCACCTCGCTCCCGCTGCAGCCGCCGCCTCGGGAGCGCCGCGGCCGCCGCCGCCTCCTCCATGCCGGGGGCCCTGCGGCCCCCGATTCTCCAACGCCGCCTCCGCCCTGCCGGGGCCGCCCCCGCCTCGCCGGGGCCGCCCACTGCGTCAACTGCGTAAGGGCCGCTACGCAACCTGCGGTCGCCACGGCAACGAGGGGTGCGGGGCGCGGCGGCGCCTCCTGGTGGCGGCCGGCGGTAGCGCCGCGGGGCGGGGCAGTCCCGGCCGGGCGCGGATTCCAGAGGGGAATTCTCACTGGGATCCGGGCAAACCGCGCCTGCTGCGGGCAGAGAGCTCTGCTGGGCTCACTGCACCTGCGCTAGCGAAATTACCGCGGAAGGATCCCACAAGAACCAATTCCCTTGGGAAAGAGCTTCAGGACCACCGAGTCCAAGCTGTGGCAATTCCCGCCTTGTCACCCAGCCCGGAGCACCGAGTGTCACATCCAGCCATTCCTCAAACACCTCTGGGGATGGGGACTCCACCACCTCCCCGGGCAGCCCCTTTTCCAGTGTCTCATCACCCTTTCCATGAAGAAATTCCATGCCTTGTTCCCTGGGAGCACAACCCGGCTCCAACCTGCCTCCACATCCCCTCCAACCAGGGAATTTAGGGAGCATTAAAATCTCCTCTCAGCCACACCTGGGGCTCTCCCAACATCCCTTCCCCTCTGGAAAACTAGCCAGCACAGCTCTGCTGTCTCCCTCATGGAACAGTGCTTTCAATGCCCAGCATGGAAAAGCAGGGCTTTCCTTTTATCAGGAAGTGTTCCCAAGAAAGATGGTGAGCCTATTCACAAGAGTGTGGAGTGACAGGAAAAGAGCAAATGGCTTCCCAGTGACAGAGAACCGGGTTAAAAGGGATATTGGGAAGAAATTGGTCAGGCCCTGGAATGGATTTTCACTGGGGAAGCTGCCCCATCCCGGGAAGAGTCCCAGGTCAGGCTGGAAAAGCCTTGGAGCAACCAGGGATAGTGGAAGGTGAATTGCCCACGTCAGGGACTGGAATGGGATGAGCTTTAAGGTCCCTTCCAACCAATCACCATCTTCACAAAACAAAAAATAGAGAACAACAACCCCACAAAAGACCTACAAGGATGGACACACACCACAAGAACCATCCCATCTGGGAGGAAGGGCAGCAATTCCCTTTGAACATGGCAGCTGCCATCATCCAAGGACACAACTTAGATGCTCCTACTGAAGCAAAAAAAAAAAAAGGCATTGAAAAATAGCAAAAAAAAAAAGAGAAAAAAATCTCTGTCCCAGAAAAGCTGATCCAGCAGGGAATAGCAGCACATCATTGCCTGCCCATTCCTCCTTAAAGCAAGTGGAGCAGCCTTCAAATGGTCTAACTGGGTGATATCACCGTACCTGGGAAATAAAACAGCCTGACAGGGGCGGAAAAACATTCAGGAAAGGCTTTGAAGCTCCGGAATTCATTTGTGCCGAGGCCTTTGTATCCCGTTCAGGCAGAAAAATCCCACTCAGGCTCATTCCGAGTCCCTTTATCTTCCCAGACAGGTGCAAAGTGGCTCCGGTTTGGATGAAAAGCTGCTGCCAAATTTAGCGTTCCCACAAATCGTTTCATCCAGCCCGTGGCACTTCCAAGGTCTCCCTTCGGCAGGGTCTGCTCCCAGCTGGGCAGGCACACCTGGAAGCCCCAAAACCTGGAGGAGACAGAGGGAAGAAGTTCAGGAAGACTGGAAATTACTAATTTATTCAGGGAAATGCAGTTGGAAGCCCTCGAGGCTTTCCGAGGGGTGGGATAGAGCACATCCCAGCCCAGATCCTGCCAATTAATGGGCACAAGGCAATTAATCCGATACAGCTCGGGATTCCTGTGATCCAGCAGCTCCAGCTGCCCATCTCCAGCCTGGCTCCACCGAATTGCAAGGGCCAGATTGCATTTATAGCCCAGCTCCAGCATCAGGACTCATCCCAGGGATCCATTCCCTGCCTCCTGTATGGCAGTGACACCATTTACAGGCAATTTCGGAATGTTGTGGATAAAGTGGATGCCTTAACGTTCCCTAAAGCATTAAGGGAAGGATTAATGCCCTGAGAAATCCCATTTTTTCCTAGCTGTCATGACACGGAGGGCGGGTGGCGAAGCATTTAAGGGAATTAAGGAATTAATTTGAGCCTGTCACAAAAGATGTGATGTTTGCATGGATCTGTCCCCACCTCCAACCTCCTGGAGCAAATCCATTAATTTCAGAGCTTCCTAATGTGTGGGAAAGGTTGAGTCTGGGTTTAAAAGCCTGGGGCAATGGCATGGAGATGTGTGCACATTCCTGGCAATCCCACACCTTCAGAGGCATATAAAGGAGAGTTAGAGCATCCCAGACATCCATCAGCTCTGTTATCCCTGTGGATGCAGCATCCCCATGGAGGCATCACCATCCATTTCACAAGGAAACCTCCAAAAGCCCCACTGGCTTTTGTGGTGCTCTTCCAGCTGGAGAATCGTTCCTCAACACATGGATATGGCACAAGCCTGTTCCACATCACAGCCTTGGAATTGTCCATATCAGCTCCCAGGGAAAGTCTGGACCACTGAAGGCAGACTTAGAGCTCTGGAGATTCCCTGGAATGTGCCAGGAAGGATTCAATCAACAAAGGAATCATCCAGCTCTGCTGATCCCCATGTCCTGAAAAAAAGCCAACAGATCCCAGGGTTAAGGATTCTCCTGAACCTAAAAGCAAACCAACCCCTCCTCCAGGGAATTTGGACAAGGAACAAGGCTCCAGGAATAGCTGGGAACATGGGAAGCTTTTTATTATTATTCAGTTTGTTGTCGTTGCCACCGCCCCCAAGCACAGCACATCCAATCCCACTGCTCCGAAATCCTGCTCCTGTTGGGCTCCCAGTCGGAGCCAGACGCTCCGTTACTCCCAGGGTAATGAGCCCCTCTCCTCCTCCACCCCAACCCTGCCAATTTCCTTCAGCTGCTCCATTAGGATTACAATAAATCATCGGGAAATTGCATGAACAAGGCTGGGAGTGCAACAGCCTCCCCAGCGCAGGGATTCCAACATCCAGGTTATCCAAACCACCTCCTCTCTCCTCCCTCCCTGCAAACACCAGGCTGATCTCCATCACCCCTGGAGCAGGCACAGGCTGTTCCAGCTGGCTGAATTCCAAGTGACAGCAACAAGTGTCTTGGGAAGGTGTTTTTGTCGTTCTCAAAGGAGACAGACCACCAGGGAAAGGTGGACAGCAGCATTATCCTGACATTCCCTCCAGGGGGAAAATTCCAGCAGCTCACCCACTGTCTCTCACTCTCTATGGAATATCAGTTAGTGAAGAAGTGGGGCTGGAAAAGCCCTCCAAGATCCCCGAGTCCAACTCTTCCAAGGCCACCGCTAAACCACGTTCCCAAGTGCCACATCCAAATGGGGTTTAAATCCCTCCGCCCCTGGAGCGTGTTCCAATGCCTGACAACCCTTTCCATGAAGGAGTTTCCCTCCATACCCAATCTAAATCTTCTCTGGCACAAGCCGAGGCTGCTCCCTCTGTGCAGCCGACTGTAATTCCACACAAAATTCCCACCAAACCACAAGGAGTTTGGGGAAAAAAGCCACAGCAACAGGGATCCCTGTCCCCCATTCCCATGTCACCAAGCAGGAAGTGCCTGTGTTTGCTTCCATCCCTGTGGTGGCTGTGCCTTCCCAGCCCCAGCCCTGCCTCCCTCCCTTCCCAGCGTGATTCCCGCCCGCGACTCTCTGGAGCCATCAGCCTCCATCACCTCCTACCAAAGAGCTGCTAATCCACTGTCTCCAGACTGTTCCCATTCCTCAAATCCTTCATTATCCCAGCAGATAGATCCTCCCAGAAACCTGCTCTTCCCAGATGCCCCCAGAGCCAGCACCTCCTGGCTTGACTCTCCGTGTCATTCCCAGCCCCTGGAAGCTCCCAAGGCAGGGATGAGCAGCTGGCAGTGTCCCCTCAGAAGGAGCAGCTGCTGCAGCTCTGCAGAGAAACAGCATCACTCAAACCTTAACTGAAAATCATTCCCTAATGGAGAGGCTTGTTCCGGATGTTCGGAAAAATCTCCCCCTCCAGCTGCCTCAGCTTTCCGTGGTTTCTCCAGCACCAGGAAGGGATTTGTCAGGCTGCTGTCCCACCCCTGAGCCTGAATCCTTAAAAAACAGTTAATTCAGAGGGGAGACATCCCAGTGAGAGCCAAACCTAGGGAGAGCTGACCCAGGGATACGTTGGAAGCCCAAATCCAGGCTCAGGCTGGCACGCCAGCAAAAGGCAGGGCAGGAATTGAGAAACTTCTGTCAGGCACCTGAAGGGATCAGACATGAAATTCTGTAATGCTTTGGGTTGGAAAGGGCGCTAAAGATCATCCCGTTCCACTCCCTGCTGTGGGCAGGGACACCTCCCACTATCCCAGGCTGCTCCAAGGCCCGCCCAACCGAGCCTTGAACACTTCCAGAGATGGGGCAGCCACAGCTTGTCCAGAAAATCCATTCCATCCTCACCACCCTCACAGGGAAAAATTTCTTCCATAAATTCCCAAAGTGTGGGCAGCACCAGTCCCGTTGCAGGTAGGAAGGGCAGAGCAAGGCTGGAACATTCCCAGCTCCTTCCCTCAGGCACAGCTTTTCCCATTCCCACCTGCACAGGCTGGTGACCTGCCCCTTCCTTATGAACCCCCTTTCCAGCCTCCAGGTGGGATCCCTCCCTTTCCCAAGGCGTTCCCACGCCGTGGGCTCACTCTTGGCACATAGTAAACACACCTAGGCACACAGGGATGGCTTTGACTCCATGGAAAAAGCCTGGAAAGGATTTCTCCTGCAGGTTGCATCCTGGAATTCGGCAGCGCCCTCGCTGCTCACGATTCCAAGCACAAACTCCTCTTTCCAGCTGCTTTACTAAATTGGTGCCAGATCTAACTCTGGAAGCCAAGCCTCGGAGACTTGCTATCAATCCCGCCAGCACTTCCCCCTCCCAAGGACATTATCCAGCATTATCCAAGCTGTGACTCCTCAGCCCAGAAATTTCTCCCTGGGAAGGAGCCATTGCCATGGAAAAGGACCATTAAATAACAGTTCACTGGGGTTTCTCACCAGTGCTCAGCAAAGCTCAGGGCATCTTCCTGCCTGGCAGCTCCAGGTGGCTTTTCCTTTGGGAAAAAAAAGAGGATAAAACAGTGCTCCAGGCTGTCGGGATATTTGCCAGCATCCTCCACACTCCCCCTTGGACAAACCCATCTTTCCAAAGCTTTTCCACCTCAGGTTGTAAAAGCCTAGTTGTTCTGCAGGGAATTAAAAACAAAAAAAATGTGAAAACAAACCCTAAAGGCTTTTAGGGGAAGAAAATGCAAACCCCCGAGCTCCCCTGAGTCACAGGGTTGCGTTTGCAGCACTGGCAGCCGCTGGAATTCCCGGCTCCATGAGCCATCCTGGCTCTGCCTAATCCAGGTGCAATAAAAGCGTGTCATTTTCCTTATCTGCTTCACCCCCGCCAAAATTCCTTCGTGTTATTCCTCCTCCCCGCCCACCTTTCAAATGCCCTTGGCTCCATCCTCCTTCGGGAGGAGAGCTCCAGCCCAGGAATGAATCAGGATTTCAGCAGGAGCTTTAGGGATGTGGGATGCCTTCACCCCCACAAGCAGGAGCGCTGGCCTTTTCCCAGGGCTCCGTGGCATGAACAAAACTTCCCTGGCCAAGATGCCAAACCACAGGAATTTAGCCTGAGGATGAGCTGCTTCCCTGCTCCCAGGAGCCTGCTCACCTCGTGTGATGGGAATGGCTGTGTCAGGACAGGCAAATTTACGGATCAGCTGTGTTGTTCCTGTCGGTGCTCCAGGGAAGCAGCCTCGCAGAGCTCTCCCACACCAGGCAGCACCTGCAGCCTCCCAGGCTCTCTAGGAAGCCTGGGATGCTGCTGTGGGATGCGGGCACAGCACAGAGGATGCGGATGCTCCGTGGAGGATTCGATCCCTCCCCGCAGGCCACGTCTCTGGACATCAGTCGGATGCGACTGGAGAGCAGCAGCTGGAGCCAAGGCGCTGGGATAATTTCATTAGGTCAAATCCCTCCCTCCTCTGCTTCCTCAGGGTCTTGCTCGTGCTTCTTGAGGCAGCTGGACTGAACCAGGAGGTTTCCCATTAAGGATTCCTTCCTAGCCCTGCTGCTGGCTCCTTTCCCGCTCCTCACACCAGGCTGCAGAGCCATTCCCCACTTCTCCCGGACCTCAAAGCCTTGTCTAACCCACTTGGCTCCATCCCAGCTCCGAACTGCCAGAGGGAGAAGCTCAGCTCTCACCGGGAGACACCGCTGCCTGTGGAGATCCCAAATCCTAAACTGTGGCACGGCTCCTCCACAAAGTCCTGGCAGAGGCCTTGGGATCACAGCCCAGCAGGCAGACGGGAGAGGGACCTCAGAGCAAAGCAGAGGCTGGAGACCAATCACAGGGAATAATTATCCTGAGGAGAAGTTCCCAGCTCCCTCCTGTACAAGTCCCATGAAATACAGCAGTGAATTTTATCTTAACCTGGAGAAGTGGAGGCTCACAAGGAACCTTCTCCCTCTCCATGATTTCCTGATAGGAGAGTGGAACCTGATGGGGGTCAGGCTCTGCTCCCAGGGAACGAAGGACAAGCCTCAAGTTGCCTCAGGAGAATTTCTCTTTGGATATTAGGGAAAATTCCTTCATAGAATGGTCGAATCAGGCTGCCCAGGGTAGTGGCAGAGTCCCCATTCCTGGAGGGATTTAAAAGTTGAGTGGATGTGGCATTTGGGCACATGGATTAATAGTGGCCATGACAGAGCTGGGTGGCTTAACTCAATCTCAGAGGTCTTTTCCAGCCTGAACAATTCCTGAAGGAGAGGAACTGGAAAAGATCAGGATGGAAAGAAAAAAAGCAGCAGGCAGGGATCTGAGCAAACAGCCCCTGCCCAAGCTTTGTCCAAGAATTCCTGGGAGAAGAGCATGCACTGATGTCAGGACTCTGTGCCACAGTGACAGGAGATGGGAGTGATCCGGAGAGGCAAAAAGGGAAGCGAGAGAGGGTCTGCCAGGCGGGATCTGCCTCAGACACTCAATGAAGGAGAAGAGGACGGATGGTTGCTAAGGGAAATGGGACAGATGGCTGGCACCGGGAACTTGCTGACTCTCGAAGACTCCCAACTCTTTTTTGGGGAAGTGGCAGGGCTGAGCAGGCAATCACACAGCAGCCAAGCTCAGATGACCACTTCCCCCTTCCCCCCCGCCCCGAGTGTCAGGACGGATCAGTCCAGAGTGGAAAAGGTCACGGAGGCAGCGGGAGTCAAGGCGCGTTTGTGCTGCTGCCCATCACCAGCTCCCCCCTCCTCTGTCCTCCCCTTGTCCAGAGCCCACCAGCACCATCCCACGGGCACATCCCAGCAGGCCTCAGGGCAGTGGCCTTCCCAGAAAGGGAATACCACAGGATGCTGGCTCTGGAGCTGCTGTCTGTGAAATCTCATGGCTCCTGGACATGCTGTCTCCCAGATCCGTTTACACCTCTCCCTGACATTTAAAACCATCTGAGCCTCCTGGCTTCTGCTGCTGTCATCCCTGTGCCAGGGCTTCTCTGGCTCAAAAAAAAAGCTGGGAGTTGATTTCCCAGCATACACAGCCCTCCCAACAGGTCTCCAACCGCTGTCGCAGGGCAAGGGAAAAGGGGGAGAGGGCAGGAATCGCTGCTGCCACGGGGGTGGGAAACATGCCAAGAGTCTGTCAAATCCTGACAGCCACAAACAAGGCTCTGAAAGCAGGAGCTGGGAAGAAAAGAGGGAAAAGAATCCCCTGGCAGCGAAGCTCTGAAGCTGAGGCACGCAGCACTGTGCAGCTCCAGCCTGGGATTTCAGAGATCCAATGGGAAGAGCAATGGGGGTTTGGGGAACCTCTGCCCACCTCGGGCACTGCCACATCCGTGGGCATGGAACAGAGGGACTTGGGAAGGAAGCACCTAAATGGTCTCCAAGAGACCTAGAGAGGGACTCTGGACAAAGGGTGGAGAGATGGGACAAAAGGAATGGCTTCCCACTGCCAGAGGACAGGGTTAGATGGGATATTGGGAAGAAATTCTTCCCTGTAAGGGAGGTGAGGCACTGGAATGGATTTCCCAGTGGAGCTGTGGCTGCCCTATCCTAGGAAGTGTCCAATGCCAGGTTGGATGGGGTTTGGAGGAACCTGGGATACTAGAATATGTCCCTGCCCTTGCCCTTCCAAGCCAAACTATTATAGGATTCTCTGAAGGGAAATCTCTGGAATCAACAATTGTGTCTCCCCCATCCCAACTATTCGCAGGCACCTCTTGGATTGAAATCACCCCAAAAAGTCCATGAGGAGATGCAGATCCCAAAATTCAGTGACCAAGAGCCCACAAGGAGTCTTCACCAGGCACTCATTCCCAGAAAACCCACAACTCGCACAAACTGGGGGAAGTCCTGAGCAGCAAGGACAGGGCCATCCATTCCCTGGGATTGCTCTGCTCCTGTTGCCAAGAGGAGGAGGAGGAGGAGGAGGAATTTGCTCTGGCCACCTCGGCACTGCACAGCTCCAGCCACAGAGCATCTCCACAGGAGCAGCCATCGCTATGGAAAACATGGAAATCCCTGGATACTACAGAATCCTAGGATCACAGAACTATTAGGCTTGGAAGGGACCTTAAAGATGACTGAATTCCAGCTCCCTGTTAGGGGCAGAGACACCTTCCACTGTCCCAGTTTGCTCCAAGCCCTCTCCAACCTGGCCCAGAGCACTTCCAGGGATGGAGCAGCCGAAACTTCTCTGGGAAATATTACAATATTACAATATTGCTGATCTCTGCAGAGGCATGGAAGGATGCTGGACATGCCACCATCTGGATTCCCTTTGGGCCACCAGAGATTCCCAGAAAGAGAAGATGAGGAAAAATGCCAGTGCCAGCTGGGAGTTGCTCTTCCAGCCCATTCTGCTGGCTGTGTGGGCAGCTCCATCTTGGAGCCACATTCCAAGGAGCTGCTCAGAGCAGCAGCTCCCAGATTCTGTGCCAAGCTGCCACTGGCTGCTGTTGAGAGAAACCCACACAAACAAACAGATGTCTGGAGAAGCCAGGAAGGTGTGGAATACAGCAGCATGGATGGGCTGTCCCAGGGCTGGCTGCTCTCCAGCTTGTCCCACCTGGTGATCCCAGTATTCAGAGATGTCACCAAGCAGAGATTGTCCCAATCCCTCAGAGCAACAGAAAGTTTTCCAGGGGGTCACACCCCTTCCTCTTTGGCAGTGGGTGGTAGGGGTTGGAGAGGAGCATCCACCTCCAGGTGAGGAAGATTCCAGGTCTCCCACACCCTGGAGCCAAGGGAACAAATCCATGGACACATCCTTGTCCATCCCCACTGATGGCAAGGCCAGATGCATTTGTGACACCCAGATCACTTCCAAGTAGGATACAAAGCTGAAGTCCCTCATCCCAGGACACTGACACCAAATATCTCCCAGGAACAAAATTGCCTTAAAATTCAAAGGAAATATTCCAGGAGAGCCTGATCCCACAGACATGTACAAAACAAAACACATTCCCTAAAACACCCAAGGATGCTCTCCCAAACCTTTTAAACCTTTTGCTTTCCTCTGCATCCACAAGGAATTCCATGCCCTCTGTCCCTCCTGCTAGGTGCTTATGAGGATCCCCCTTCCCCTCAGGCAGAAAATCCCCTTTTTGGGGGAGGGGGGGCAAGGATTTGTGGCAGGCACAGAGCCAGGGACACGCCGGCATTCCAGATGTCCGGCTGCCGGCACAGTGACTCCGGCTGCGCCAGGATTGTCCTGCAAATGAGCCCGGCAAGACACAAAGAGCCTGATTTCCCAAATTAAGCTGCTGGAATTACTCATCCCAAAATCAGTGGCATCAGCTGCTCGTGGTGACACCAATTACACTCAGTCACTGCCCGGTGCTGCTTCCCTCTCATCCCAGCACATCCCTACTACAGGCACTCCCAAGGCATGGAGCAGTGGAAGGGCAAGCAGGAATTATTTTATACCAAAAAAAAAAAAAAAAAAAAAACCAAAAAAAAAAACAAAAAAAAAAAAAAAAAAACAAAAAAACCCAACCAAAAAAAAGGTGGATTTAGATGTGATATTGGGAAGAAATCCCTCCCTGTGAAGGTGGGGAGGCCCTGCCACAGGTTGCCCAGAGAAGCTCTGGCTGCTCCATCCCTGGAAGTGTTCCAGGTCAGCTTGGAGCAAGTGGAAAGAGAAGATCTTCAAAGTTCCTTCTCACACAAAGCATTCCAAGATTCTTCCAGCAGAAGTGCCACCAGCTTGGGACATGGAAAAGGCACGAGGTGACAGGAAAAGCTGTGAGAACTCCAGGTCTCCACTGCTGGGCAGGGTGAGGACACAGCTTGGAGCCCCCTGGAGCAGTCATGGATCAGGGGGAGGCTGGGCTGGAGCAGCAGCTCCAGGGAATGGCATCACAGACGCAGAGCAGAGCTCTACAGGAGTCTCTCCTTGAAATGTTTTTGCTGGATCACCAGCCCGGTTTTCAGGGACACTGACTCATCCTCAGGAGTGCTCTTGCTGCCGGTAGCACTCTGGATCAGGCAAGAATTCCTGACACACCTCCCAGCTAAGGGGGAGCATCCCTGAATCTGCCAGCTGGATTCTTCTTGGCAGAGGCCAACTGGGATACCCAGAGTCAGGGAATCATGGAGTGGTTTGGGTTGGAATGGACACTAAAGACTGTCCAGTGTCCCCCCTGCCATGGGCAGGGACATCTTCCACTATCCCAGACTGCTCCAAACCTTGTCCAGCCTGGCCTTGGACACTCCCAGAGATGGGGCAGCCACAGCTTCCCTGGGAAATCCATTCCAGAGCCTCACCACTCTCACATGGAAAAATTTCTTCCCAATATCCAACCTATGCAGGCACTCTAGCTGTGGAAGACATTCCCCCTTGTCCTGTGATTCCAAAGTCCCTTTGAAGCTCTTGGAGACACTTCAGGCACTGGAAGGGGTTCCATGGCCTCCCCTGAGCCTTTCCTTCTCCAAGCTGTGTCCATCCCTCTGACCTCTCTCCAGCAGCTCCACATCCTTCTTATGGTGAGGCACCCAGAGCTGGACACAACACTCCAGGTGAGATCTCACCAGACCAGGATAGAGAACCTGAACCTGCTGGCCACGCCAGGGAAAAATTTATGTGGGAAGAAAATGGAGGAAAAATCCTCAGCTCCATCCCCAGGACCCCCTCGTGCTCTAGACAGAATCCAGGAAGTAACTCACCTTCTCCCAAAGCACTTCCAGCAGCTCCAGAGCCCAAGCCTGCATCCAGACCACTGGCACAGTAAGGAGCCCACCAGGACTTCCAAAGGGGCAGCAGCCCTGCCTTAATTCCCACTTTATCCCATCACTCCTCTGCTCCAGCAGTGAGGCTGATGGGCAGCACCTGTGGTGAGCAGGGAGGGAAAGCAGGAAAAGCTTTTACCGAGGGCAGAATCCCAAAATCTCAGGAATTAAAAGTGTTCTGGGAGCCTCCCACTGTTTCTGGCCTGTCCATCCAAACCTGGCAATGCCATGCCTTCCACCTCCTCAGTTTCCACAGGATAATGGGCCCATCCATCTTTCCCTCCCACTCAGGAGTGTCCGAGTCCCTTTCCCGATTTCTGCGCCCCGGCCCCGCGTAGGTGCAGCTCCAGAGGCTCTAATGAGGGAGCTCATTTACTGTGACCTAAATATTCCCTCTGCTCTGCTCCTCTGCCTCAGCACCTCCGTAATCCATGGAATACAAGTGGGATTTCTGCAGGGGAAGAGGGTCAGCATCTCCCCATCCCAGATTTTTTCTGGCCATCCCTCTCCCTGCTCCATCTCCCTGACTGGGGCAGGGAAAATCTGGCTCCAGATTCTCCTCCTTCCCACATCCCTTTTTCCCTCTGAGAAGCAATCCCAAGGGAAAGGGGGGCTGGAACTGCTGGCAGCCACCCCATCTCACTGCCCAGCTGTGCTCCAGGAGCAGGACAATCCCATCAGGGACTTTCCTCCCTGTGGAAACCAGCAAGGAGCAATGGATAGGGTGGCTGTGGTAGAATATTCCAGCACGACCAAGCTCCCTCCCTGCTTTTCCAAGGCTGTTTCCCTCAGGAATTCGCAGCTAATTTAGCCAGAGGTCGGGCTCCCTGGGCCTGGGCTGAGGGAGGATGCAAATGGGACAGGTTGCTATAAAAAGCCACCAGCAGCTGCTTTTTTTGGAAGTCAGGTATTGATTTTTCCTTGTGGAGCTCTGACTGGAGGGCACAGCATGGAGCAGGGAGGAGACCCTTTCCCGGATAACAGGACTGGGAGTGATCCCAATGATGGCACATCCTGCCACATCCTGGTGTGAAAGGTGATGAGCCAAGCACAGCCCCACCACTGGCTCCCAAAATTACCCCAATCCTGCACCTGCCCCCTCCTTTCCCAACATCCCTGTGACACTGCCAGGCCCTGCTCCCTAGGAGGGTTTCCTGGGTATTCCCACCGCTTTAGGGACATCTCCATGGAGGAGCAGCAAGCTGCTGGGCTGGGGTGCAGTCCGTTTGGCCATCCATGGAATGCTCTCTGGAAGCACAGCTGCAGCTGCCCTGAGGGTCCTGGATGTTCCCATTCCTCCTCCTCTCTCTCTCTCTCATTTTCAGTACCTTTGCCAGCAGAAGGAAAAATAAAGGAATTGCTGCTCGCAGCAGAAGTGATTTTCCACTCCCGCCTCTCTCCCACACTTGGATCAGCCAGGACCGTGGCCTGAAATCACATTCCATGCATTAACATCGAGCCTTCCCAGAACCCCCGGTCCCGGTGGCGCTCCGGGTTTTTCCGGGATGGTTGGTGGCTCTGTGTGGGGAGTGGTCCCCGCTGGCGGTGTTCCCATGGCAGGAGAGCCGGGATGCGGCCCCGTCCCAGGGACAGGGGACAGGGAAGTTCGTTCCATCCTGGAATTCCCGTCTCCCCATGTTTCCCGGGATGCTGGGACTCTCCATGTCCCGGCCCCTCGTCCCGGCCCTTGCCCCGGGGCTCTCCCGTGTATCCCGGGCCTCTCCCGGTAGTTCTCCCCGGGAGCCACGAGGAGGAGCTTTCAGACCGCACCGCCGCATCCCGGGGCTCTCGGCGCATCCCGCTCCATCCCGCTACATCCTGCTCCATCCCGCCCCATCCCGCTGCATCCCGCTCCATCCCGCTCCGTCCCAGTGCTCCCTGTGTTCCCAGACATCCCAGTGCTCCTGGAGCATCCCTGTATCCCCAGGAATCCTGGTGCTTCCAGAACTCCCGATCATCCCAACTGTCCTCAGGGTTCCCGGTGTTCCTGGTGCATCCCAGTGTTCCTTCTGTTCCCAGAACCCCTAGTGCTCCTGGAGCACCCCTCTCATGCGTTCTCATGCTCCCAGTCCATCCCAGTGGTCCCAGTAAATCTTTCTGTTCTCTCCATGCTCCTAATGCATCCCAATGCTCCTGGTGTATCCCAGTGCTCCCACCATTCCCAGTGTCACAGGGTTGCTGGTGCATCCTGGTGCTCTTCCCAGGGGATCCTGATGTTCCCAGCGCATCCCAGAGTTCCTCATGGAACTTCCTTGGCCCTTCACACCCATTCCCAGGGCTGCATTCCAGGGATTCCGTTCTCCTGCTCCGTTCTCCCGCCTCAGGACCCACATCTCGTCCCTGTGGAAAACTACTCAGGAAGGGCTGGATTCAGAATGGGATTTTACCAGAGTTCTCCAGAAGCTGCTCCAGCTCCTGCCTGGTGCTGCCACCCTGGGGCTTCCACATGGATGGTTCCTGTGTGCTGGGATAATGGCCCATCCCATTATTTCCCACTCCTTCTCATCCCGTCTTATTCTTTCCCATCCTTTCTCTTCCCATCCCACCCCATATCCCATCCCATCCCTATTGAGACTCTTGGTATGAGTGAAGTGGGAGCATCTCCAAGATGGGCGCCTGCATTCTCGCTCCTGCCCAGCCCCAACCATCACACCCTCCGTGGGATTTGCACTCCCAACTCCTCCAGGATGGATCCCCATCCCATTCCCGCTGGCAGCCGGGCTGTCGGATCCTCCCTGGCACCGCCAGAGGAGCCGTTCTAAATCCGGCTCCTGGGATTGGGGTGGGAGGATTTGCGTCAGCCGGTGACACTCGGCTGAGGAGGGGGATCCCGGCGGGATGAATCACACAGGGAGGAGTTCCCCAGAGCAGGATGGGGCTCAGAATGGGGTGGGATACTCAGGATGAGGTTGGAAGGAAGAGGAAGAGGCGCCTTTCCTGTTCCTGGAGGAAAGTCAGGCTGGGATTGTGGGATGTGCCATCCTCATGCCTCCTTCCCACAGCACCCTGGGATGGGGAGACTCCATGGAGCCCAGCAGGGCTGAGCTCAGCATCAGTGCTTCCCTCTGCACTTCCCAATTGGAAAAATCTGCCCTGGGTGTGTTCCTGCTGGACACTAGAGAGTGGGAGCTCATCCACACTTGAAATTCCAAAATATCAGCGATGGTTGGGGAAGCCCTGCTTGGGGCTCCTCAGATGGGCACAAATACCCCATCCCATCCCATCCCATCCCATCCCATCCCATCCCATCCCATCCCATCCCATCCCATCCCATCCCATCCCATCCCATCCCATCCCATCCCATCCCATCCCATCCCTCTCCCACTCACCCAGGAAGGATTCCCTCCAAGTGTGGACTCTTGATGGACAGGGGCCACTAATGAGGGCAAGACCCAGCGGAGCCCAATTAAGTGCTGGCACTGTCCCAGCTCATCCCATCCGAACCTGGAGTGCCTCCGTGCATGGAGAATTCCCTGCGGGAAACCAGGGAACAGCAAATACTCCCACTAGTCTAATCCCTCCCAGCGTCCTCTCCACTTCCCAATAAAACCCCTATCACACATCACAGATGCACCCCAGCCGCAGGGATGCCTCTGGAGCCTCCGGAATATCAAGACCTCCCTCTCCTTCCCAGCTCTTGGAGAGGAATCAGGAAGAGCGACAGGCGCTGCTGGAGCGCTGCAAGTCCTCATCCAGGCAATGAAATGGCCCATTCCCAAAATACCCACAAGGATCACACATCCAGGGAAGGCAGCAGGTGCTCGACAGCGCTGGCGGGATCCTGCTGCCTTCCAAATCCTTTTTGGGAATTCAGACAGCCTGCTGCGCCGTGGAGCGGCTCCATCTCCGTGTGGGAATAGCGGGTAGGGCAGGAGAGCGGGTTCATCATCCCGGCGCTCCCTGCCGCGGCAGGAATTGCTTTCCCGCACTGCGCTGGAGCATCGGGAAGCCCATCTGGCGCTCTCCGTGCCAGGAGCTGGGAATCTGTGGAGCGTGCCGGAGGTGGCCGGTGCCGGACATCTGCTGCCGGCCTCGGGGAGCGGAGAGCGGCAGGGCGGGGCAGCGGAGCGTGGCTGCGGAGCCGCGGGCTGCGGGAGCGTGCAGGGAGCCCGGAGTCCCAACATCTGCCAGCGGCTGGCACGGAGCCGGAGCCAGAGCTGGGGCCGGAGCTCTCCCTCTCCAACACACAGCATTCCTGGGATGGCCGCTGAGTTTGGATCAGGGCTGAGTGCTGGGGACTTGGTATGGAGCAGAACCAGCCTTTTCCAGTGTCCTCTTTCCCTCTGCAGGACACAAATCCTCCCGTCCCACTAAATCGAGATCCAGAGGCTCTGGGGTGTTGAGGAGGGATAAAATGGGATTGGGATTGCTGTGTCCCATCTTCCCAGCGCAGAGGATGGGATGAAACCCTGGGAGGTTGCGGAGGCCCTGAGGAGCTGTGGCTGCCTAATCCCTGGAAGTGTTCCAGGACACCTTGGATTGGGCTTGGAGCAAGTGATGGTGTCCCTGCCCATTGCAGAGGGCTGGAATGAGATGACACTTAAGACCCTCTCCATCCCAATCATTCCAAAATTCCATAATCTTCAGCTGTGGTGCTCACACTGAGAAACTGGCCCTTTCCCAAGCAGCTGAAGATCCCGGAATCCTGGAATGGTTGGGGTTGGAAGCCACCTTAATGCTCATCTTGTCCCTGATTACATGGGAGCTGTTAGAGGGGTTTGGCACAAGCTGTTCCCAACAATCCTTGGCCATTAAATCCCTCCTCCCAGCCATTAAGTGCCTCCACAAGCAGCTGTTTATCTCCAGGCCAGGATATCAGGTGGATTCCCACCTTGGCTCTTCCCATCTTTTGGCATGGGATCAGCCTCCCTCCTCCCTGCTTCTCCTACTGTTCCAATCCTGCCTTTCTGCATCCATCACAGACAGGTGCTGGAGGTTTTTCCAGCCGTCTCTCCTGGACTTTGCTCTGGCGCCTGCGGCAGGACGGAGATGTTTGGATAACAAGCGGATGTGGCAGCGTAGGCCATGGATCATCACCCCTGTGCCATCGCCTTCCGGTGCTCCTCCACCCCTGGCTTGCTATGAATTCCCAACATTCATGGTTTTCCCAGAGTCCTTTGTGCAGCCAGAGTTTTTTGGGATATTCAAGCAGCATTCACTCCATCTCCCTGCCCAGCTTGAGCTGCTGGGATTCTGTGGGATTTTCTCCCCACTGAATGGGGATGGGGCACGGCTGTGTCTTGGCATCACCCTGGGACCATGAAATCCCATTTCCAGATGGGATCTATTCCACAGGCTTATCCAGGCTATTTGTGTCCACCCTGCTGCTGCCTTCAGAGGGAAAATCCAGGCCTCTCCAAGGCTTTGGAAGGAGGGTTCACCCCAAATTGTGTCTGAGGAAGCAACGAATCCGAGGTGGCTGCGCAAAGGTTCCCAGGTGTGGGAGAAATCCATGGAGCTGCTGGTCAGCACAAAGGGTGCAACAGGAACATCTCTCACCAGCCCTTTCCTGTCTGATTTTCAAGCAAATCCTTCATTTTATATCTCTGTCTGATTTACCCTGATCCCACTGACTTCATCCCTGCCCTCACAGCCATGGGAATCAAAACTGCTCATCATCCATCCATCCATCCATCCATCCATCCATCCATCCATCCATCCATCCATCCATCCATCCATCCAATGCAGTAATGATTTATACCTAATTGTACAGTGACTCGGCCTTTCCATCCTCCCCAAAAAAAAAAAAAAACCCGTGGAGAGGCACTTTGGGAACTCCTGAGGAGCCGGAGAACTCGGCTAATAGGGGTCATTGCTCATTACGGAGCCGTGCTCCGCAAATTATCCAGCATCAGGATGTGGAGAGCAGTGGTTTGGGATGTGCTGAGAGCTCCTGGCTCCATGTTGGCAGCACCAGAGCACTTTGGAATGGACAGGGTAAGGGCAGTGCCTGCACTGTTCCCTCCCTGGCCAGAGTGTCCAAGGGCAGTTTCTTCCAGCTCTGCCTTTCCCAGGCATCGACTGCCGGCGCTCATGAAAAAAAGATGATCCAAAGCCAGCACTGAAGGGCTGGGAAAGCAGCGGGTGGAAGGATAGGGTTCAACAGGATTTGGAAGGGGAGGAAAACCACTCCCAGGCAGTGTCCTAACATGACTCTTTCCCTGGCAGCACCTGGAATGCAGAGTGGGATTATCCAGATACCCTGTGTCACCATTCCCGACTTCCCCTGGGACAACATTCTGAGCGCTGGGAGCATCAATCGCTCCCAAACCCCTTCCCGGCTGCTTCTGGCCTCCCCAGTCAGGATCCAAAGGCACAGCGGGGACTCTGGGAGTTGGGCCCTGCTGAGTCAGGGCAGCGGGGCTGGAGCGACTCCATCGATCGAAACCTGATCCCAAATTGGCTGCGGAGAAGGACCCCGGCACGACCTGGCTTTGAGCTGCCAGGAAGGACAAACCCTTCTGTCTCCGCAGGATTTTGGGAGGCAGGATCCATGCATCCCTAGCCCAAATCCACTGCAGGGTCTCCTGGTTCCACATGAGGTTCTCCTGCATCCCGTGGCTGCCGCGGGCTCAGAGCCAGCAGGAAGGATCCGAGCCCTGTGGCGCAGTCTCGGATCCCGTCTCACCTGCCGAGCAGCTGCTCCCAGGGGCAAAGTCCATGTCGTGACCTTCAGCCTCCACCTGCCGCCTTTCCCGGCTTTCCTCAGAGCTTTCCAGGCACCCTGGTGATGCCGGAGGGCCCAGAGCTTTTCTCCCTGTTCCAGCATCCAGGCCACCCCTGTGGAACCAGGCACCACTTTAACATTGGGAAGGCAGCTGCCTCTGGGATGCAGGAAGGCTCAGCCAGAAGGATTCATATCCAAAATTATCCCAAATAGACAAGGAGCATTGGGAAGGTGACGTTTATAAACACCTCAAACTGGACCGTGTGGCACCATGGAGTAGGAATGAGGTGGCATGGTACAGTAGGAATGGTAGGAGGACAGGGAGTATGTGACATCCCCCATGGCCACCCACCCTGGCTCATCTCTCTCCATCCCCAGCATTCCACATGAATTATAATCCATGCTCCTGGCTCCGATTCTTTTGTTCTTTTAATATTTTTCTGCCTGGTAGAAGAGCAGGAATAAATTCCTTGGATGGAGAGCGTGGCTCCAGGGCTGGATGGGTGATCTCCCAGTTCTGTGCTAGAGCATCCCAAGCTCTCCACCCATATTCCTGATGGCTTCAAGCTCTAACTGGAAGACCCCAAAATTCCCAGCGTGCCTTTTCTGGCAGCCACCACACTTTGGTCCCACTCAGAGACGTGCTGGCGTGCCACAGGCACAGAAAACTCCAGCAGCTCCAAAGGGCTGGAGAACAGGGAGAATGCGCCGAGGGCAAACAGTGCCGGCCACGGCGGGAATGTCCCTTGGAGCCGCTGGCAAATGTGGCACCGGGCGACTCTGCCACACGACGGATGCTCCCTCCGTAATTAAAATATCCAGAGGATACCCAGTCGCCACGGGGATAATTATTCCCATTCAGCGAGGGAGGCCTGGCTGAGGTTCTGCTGCATTCCCCGCTTCCCACTGCCCTCACGGGTGGGCTTCCAGCCTTCCCTGCGGATCCACAGCCCGCGGATCCGCTGCGCTGCTCATCCACGGGCCAGCGAGCTTGTCCATCATTTATCCACTCATGGAATAACACACGGGAGGATGAGCATCGCCCGGGAGCCAATCTCCGCCGCTCCCCTTCCCATGGCCACCCCCGCACCCCCCGGGGCCTCTCCCGGGATGCGCACCGGGAGCCGCCCGGGGCAGCTCGGCGGATCCCGCCCGGCCGCCGGACCGGTTCTGCCCCGCGCTGTGTTTGCACAGCGAAGGCAAACACGGCCCTGCTTCCGCAGCGAAGCGGGAACAGGGAGCGATGGGAACAATGGGAGCAGCAGCCGGGTGCCGCTGCCGGCTCATTAACATCTTTATTAGCTGTGACAAGCGCCGGGTCACCGCCCGCTCATGTCCGACTTGAGGAATAGTTCGCTTCCTAACCCCCTGTAATTGCTCCCGTTAGGCTCCGAAAATTTGCTCGTTTTCCATGGAATTACCCCCGGCTTGGCCTCGGCACGGAGATTAATTTGGATAAACAGCTCCAGCGAGGGGTAATAAATAAAAAGGGAAAGGTTCTCTCTCCGTTGGGTGGGGAGGGAGAAGAGAAAATATCCATTCTCTCCCCCAAAAAAGAGGGAAAATGAGGAGAAAGGAGCGGGATGACTCCTTCTGGAGCAGCCAAGCAGCAGAATGTGCCTTTTCAGGGAGTTCTGAGCGGGCGATTGGGAGACATCCTGGAGACGCAGGAGTATCTTCCTGCCCAGCAGGGACACGCTGGGCTGGGATTTGGTGTGCCCAGGGATTTAGAATGGCAGAGGCTTCAGACATCCAGAGCTTTAGGTTGGTAGGGATTTAGGGATCAATCCCCACGGATCTGGGAATGCAGGCGTCCAGTTGCCCAAGGATTTGGGGTGCCTAGAGTTTGAATTGGCAGTGGTGGCACCGGGGACTCACAGGGCCCTGCTTCGGGCTAACTTTTCTCCTTCCACAGTGGCCCGGGAAGCAGGAGGATTCTCGCGGGCAGGTGCCGGGGCGCGGCGGGCGTCGGAGCCCGTGACTCAGCAGCGTTCTCCACCCACCTGGCCCCGCTGGAAGTGACGGCGGGAGCGGCTGAGTGGGAGCGGGAGGTTACGGAGCTGCCGGGCTGGCTGTGCGTGCGGGGATGGGGATTTCAGAGCTCGCTGGAGTGTGTGGGAAGCGAGCGGAGAGGAGCCGAGTGAAAGCCAGGGCCGCTGCCAAGGGCTCCATGAGAAGGTTGCCACGAAAGGGGCAGAAATCATTCCAAAATCAAAATAAAGCACCGTGGCTACGGGAGGATGCTCCGCCAGCCCCGGAGCACAGAGGGGCGGAGAGGTGCCCTTTTCCCAGCCCATCCGGAGTGCCAGGAAGGCTGGCAGCAGGCTGGCACCGCTCCCCCTCACTGGAAGAGTTTTGCCAAGGATGTACGTGCCGGAGTTTGCCTGGCACGCGGCTCCCAGCCGGCTTTCCAAAGTGGGATGTGGCTGGCCCAGCGCCGAGGTGCTGGGAGAAGCCCCCATGCCCAGGGGAGGATCACTGGGATTGAGTCAGGCACACGAGACCAGATCCCTCATCCCTTACCCCTTATTCCCCGCCCAGGCAATTCCACGGCACTGGGGAGTCACCGTTGCTGCCCAGTTCAGCCCCATCCCTTAATCCAGTGCCTCCCAGTTCAGGGTTTTTAAGAGGAGATATTTCCTGCTTCATTCCTTGCTCCGAGCCTAGCCTAGGAGCAAGGGAAGTCCCATATTAGTTCCCCAAAGAGCTTCCAAACCATGGCTGCGGTGGTTTCCTGCCTTTTCCCAGCCCGGTACGACTCCAGAGAGATTCCAACTGATTCCCAACGGTTTGGGTTGGAAGGGACCTCTAAAGGTCACCTGGTCCGAGTGTCATTCCACAAAGCCAGGTTGGGCTCTGCCTCTGGAAGTTCCCAGTAGTCCTAGGCCAGCCAGGAGTGTCCCAGCCCCATTGTCCCATCCCGGAACGAGTCTCCCATCCTGGGATGGATCTCTGATCCTCTCACCCCTGCAGAGAGCGGGAGCCGGCACGATTCCCGATTCCACCCCAGTCTCCATCATCTTTCCCCCTACTGTGGCCTTTATCCATGGGCAAATCCTGCATCAGCAGGGTCTCCTCCTTGGCGGCGCTCCCTAGCACCCAGGGGGTCCTCAGGCCAGCACCCCTGAGACCCGATCGGAGGGGCCGGGAATTGCCTTTGAGGGATGATGTGGGGGATAATGGGAGAGAGCTCCGTGAAATCCACTCCGTGTTTTCCGGCGCCCGCCGCGCCCGCCGCGCCCGCAGCGCCCGCCGCGCCCCGGCTCCGCCAAAACGCGGCCTGGATTCTGCCCGGGAGCGGCACACGGAGCCTGCGGGGGCCAGCAGGGGTCCCGCGCGACCCCACGCGTGTGCGGAAGGACCCGGGGCGGGCTCGGCCTTCCCAGGGAATGCCACCGTGAGAACACGGGCGGGCGGCCCTCTGTGCCGCCCCTGTTTCGGCCCGCCCGTTTTTGGCCCATGCCACGCGTGTCCCCTTCCCCACGCGGGTGCGACGCGTGGATCGGGGGGACCGCGGCCCCGCAAGCCGCGTTATCGGCGCCTCGAGTGAGGGCCAATGAGGGCGTCACCTCGGGAGGTGTCACCACCCCACGAGTGTCCCCCTCTCTCCGTGCGCATCCCCGAACCCCCCCCCGCCCCCCCGCCGCTCCGCTCCCTCCTCCCTTCCCGGCGGCTGCAGTTTCCAATCCCGCCAGCAGCGAGCAGCAAGTGGATGCAGGATCGCGCCGCACACGCACCCGCACACACCCGCACACGCACCCGCACACGCGCGCACCCCGCAGCAGCGGGCGGCCAGCACGGGCTCCGCGGGGCTCCCGGCCCCCCGCCGCCGCATGCGGGCCCCCGCCGCTCCGCCGCCGCCCCCCGCCCCGCCGCCCCCTCCCGCCGCCGCCTCCGCCGCCGTCTGATGAGCCGCGGCCCCGCTGCACCGGGCAGCCGCCGCCCCGCCGCCCCGCCGCGCCCCGCCGCCGCCCGCCACCATGTACCTGCACCCGGAGGCTGCCAGCGCAGGTGAGCCCCGGGCCGCCGGGGAGGGGGGGACGGAGACACGCAGGACGCGGGGGACACGCGCCGGGGGTGGCCGGCCGCTCGCCCCCCCCGGGGATCCGCCGTGGCCGCTGCCCGCTTCCCCCCCGCGCCTTCCCGGGAGTTACGGTAGTTTGGGGAGAAAGTCACCGCCGCCGCTGTCACCGCGCTGCGGAGCTGCCGGAGCCACCGACACCCCCCGCCCGGCAACACCCCAATTCCCGCGGGCAGCATCCTGCTCCCCAGCCCCCCAAAAAACAGGGGGCGAGCCCCAAATCCCGCCGGATGCTGACGCCCAGACGAACATCCAGTACATCCCCCCTCTCCTCACCCTGCGGAGCTGCTGGAGCCCCGGATCCCCCCCGGGACACCCCAAGCCCCGGGGGCAGTATCCCGCTCCTCAGACCTCCAGCAAACCCCCAGACCCCCGGGAGAGCCCCAAATCTCGGCATCCAGACCAGCATCCATCGGTCAGCGCACCCCTGCTCCTCACCGCCCGCCCCCTCCGTCCTTCTGGGGGTCCCCCAGCCCCGTCCTGCTGCACCTCCGGAATGACACCGGGACACGCGGGGGTGGGCGGCTGGGGAAGGGGCTTTCTCGGGCGCGGATTTGCTGAGCTCATGCTCGGAAGGCAGCAGTCGGCCCCGCACCAGGGAATCTGGGACGCTGGAGGGGAGGTTTTGGGGGTGCCCGAGCCGGTGCGGAGACACAGCGATGCTGCCGGAGCGATGCGGATCAGCGGGGCCTGGCAGCTGTCCCCGGCCGTGTCCCGGGGCCCGGGGAGCGGGCAGAAGGACAGCGTGTCCTGCGGTGGCGTGGGGACGTGCCGGCGGGGACGCGGGGACCGCGGGCGCCGCCGGGGAGAGCTGCAGGTGCCAGGCCTGCGGGATCCTGGGGCCGGCTGGGGAGCGCCGGCCACCCGCCACTCGCTGTCACCCGCGGCAGGTGACGGCGTCACCGCTGCCCTGCACTTGGCAGCTCCGGCCGAGCCGCCTTCGAGGGCAACTTATCGCCTGGCCGCAGGCTGAGCACTCTCACTGCGAGCGGCTCCCTCCCGCGCCACCGCGACCCCGCAGGGATGCCCGGAGCTCGGCACGGCACTGTTTGGCCCAAGGTCACCCGGCGGGTGGGTGGCAGAGGGGGGACGCCAGCCTGTCCCCGTCGGCAGCAGCGGGGTAGGGCTGTCCTTCCCTCCCGGTGCCCGAGATTTGCCCCTGCGTTGTTGCCCCTCCAAACTTTGCACTTGACCCCGATTTGTCCCCCTTGCCCCTGCCAGATGTCCCCGACGGCCACCGACGGCTGCTTGTGTCATTGACAGCTCTGCTTGGCAAGCTGGAAGCTCCCAGGGCAGAGCTCGATCTGCCGGATTTGGGGGGACAGACCCCCCGTCCCCGCTTCCCAAGCCCCGTGCTCCCTGGCTGCTGGGGCTCCCATCACGTGGGAGTTTTCCCACGTCACCGGCGGCGGCTGTGCCTGGAGCCGTGGGGTGCTGGGGGTGCACACACCTGTGCGGGTAACCTGGCACTGCCCGCTTCCATGGATGTTCCCACCATTCCCAGATTTTACAGACGTGGTGCTGAGGGGGTGCCGGGTCTGTCCTCTGCCCCGATGGAGGCTGAGGGGGTGCTGGTAGCTCACATCCCCGCAGAATTTGGGAAGAGCCAGTCAAGCTCTTACATCCCGGGGTGAAGCAGTGCATGTTGTCCCTCCAAAACACTGCCCGAGGTGGCACCAGACTCGTCCTCCTCGTCTCCTGCTTCGTGTCACCGTGCGGGGACAGTGGCTGCGGCCCCCAGCGCAGACTGCGTTTCATGGTGGGCAGAAGATGCCGGGAAATTCGGGAAACTTTGCTGCTCAGGAAAAGAGGGATCTGGGGGGTGACTTGGAGCCCGGAGGTGCTGCTAGGGCCGTCTGGTTCTGGGGTCGGAGACGCCCGAGGGAGTCTGATCTTGGCTGGCCCTGGGGTGTTAGGAATTGGGATCAAGCTGAGGCACTTCCAAAAGCGGATCCCGCCAGCTGGAGGCTTTTTGGGGAGCCGCAGGGGGCTGTGCTGCTGGGGGACCACCAATCGATGTGTCAGGAGAGCCGCGTCCGAGCGTGAAGCAGAGCTTGGGGCCGCCCGCAAAGGTGCCCTCTATGCCACAGGGACAAAGTCCCCCTTGCTCTGGGAACATCGGACACCTCCTTTCCCCCTGCCAGACACTCCCCCTCCATCCCTGTCCCCGCTGCTGCCACCAGCTGTCCCCTTTGGGGCGACGTTCGCATCCCCAAAGCTCCATCTTAGCCCAGCCAGCAGGTGCCGGGGGGCCCTGCTCCCCACGTCCCCATCTTTCCCGGCTGGAAGCGTTCCGAGCAGAGCTGCGCGGCGGCTGGAGGTGGTGAATCAATAACCAGGCAGCAGCTGCCTGTTTTCCCCCCGCACCGCCTCGGAGCGGGCGCTGGATCGCCCTGGGGCTGGCGCGGCCGTGGGAGCAGCTCCCCGGGGCTGGGGAGAAAAGCCGAGCTTCCAAAGGAGCCGGCACACGGCGAGGACCGAGGCGGGGGCCGCCGGAGGGGCTGGCAGCGGGATGAGGCAGCGTGACGGGCGGGAGGGCAGACAAAGAGCGCAGGGATGGCAGCGCTCGGGCCTCGCCGGGAGCCGGGCACCTGCTGCAGCCTCGCGTCCCGCGCGGGGCCCGCGGGGACCGGGAGCTCCAGCCCCACCCGGGACCCCCATCCTGCGTCCCCCGGGGTCCCCCTCCCAGCCAGCCCCTCAGCTCCAGCCCGGGGGATGCTCCTGCCGGCGTCTCGGAGCATCCCCCGCGGCCTCACCCTGGCCCTTTGTCCCCCACGGCGGCTCCGTCCCATTTTCCGTGGCGGTGGGGGCGGGGGCTCCATGCGGGTGCTGAGCCCCCCACGATGGGGGTTCCTTGGTCTCAGCAGTCGCCACCAATTCCAACCATTTCAGTCTCCCCACGCCAGCACAGGCGTGTCCCAGGACCCTCCTGAGCACTGCTGGGGCACAGCAAGGACAAGGATGGGGGGCTCCTCGCCGGGCGGGGGGGTCTGGCAGGGGAGGTCTTGCTGATCCCCCCTGACTCCAAGGAGCAGGAGAGGAGCTGGAGGCGGCTTTTCCAGCGCCTGATCTCGCGGCTTTTCCGCCTGCCGAGGAAGGAGGGGGGAGCGGGGAATGAAGACAGATGCAGATAATATCGCTGCCACCCCCCGGCCCCCGGGGGCTCAGCTACAATATCCATTATGGATGGATCCGGCGAGGGAACGGCTCCGGAGAGCCGCCGGAGCGCGGGGATGATGGGCAGAGCCCCAGCGCCTAGCAGGGGGACGGACCCCCCTGGCTGTGACTGGCAGGGGGCCTGGGGGACGTGTGTGGGGCCAGGCTGGGCGTGGGGGGCGGTGGGCTGGGATGCGCCGAGCGGAGCATACCCCATCCCCGCGGGTGCCAGCGCGGCTGTGGAGCGGGAGGCTCCGCGCCCGCCTGCCCGCTCCGGGTGCCCCCTCAGCTCCCCGTCCCCTCCTGGTGTCCCCGGGCCTGGCTGCAGGAGGAAGAGGGTCACCTTGGGGGGAGTTAATGAGGTTTGAAGGGAAGCGGTCGCGCCGGCGGGGACGGAGCCGGCGCGGCGGCCGAGGGACAGTACAGCACAGCAGCCCGGCTCCCGGCCCTCCGAGGGGGGCACAGCCCGCTGGATGCACCCCGGGGGGGCTCCGGGTGTCCAGGGAAAGCGAGGTTATCGGTTCTTCCCCTGCGGATGGGGCTGGGGGACGCTGGTGGCTGCGGGGGGTCGATGGGTTCTGTCCCCGCTCCACAGAAGATGACCATCCCTGCTGCCCCACGGATGACCCTGCCTGTGTGTTCCTGGAGGATGCAGCCCCGGGATCAGGTTCTGCTGGAGGATTTCCACCACCCCCACCTTCCCCGGGCACCTTCCCACACCTGAGTCCCCAGTCCTCCCTCTGGGGCCTTCCTCGGCCCTTCATTCCCCCCCTCTGCCTCCTCCCTCCTCCCTGCGCTTCTCCATCTTTCCATGTGTTCCCCTCCAAGCCTCCTCTTCCTCTTTCAGCACCCCCTGGTCTTAGGGCTGAGGCCGCCACCCAGCGTCCCCCATCCTTGAACTCCCTGCAGGAATCCTGTCCCCACGGTGGCCTTGCTGTTCCAACACGTGGATCCCGGGTGACGTGACTGGGGGGCACTGCCCGGGAGGAATCTGGGAGCTGGGAAGCCAGCGGGGGGCTCGTGGAGCTGGGATGGGCTGCAGGGAGCCTGCCCGCCCCTGTTCCCTGGGAGCCGCTGGCTCTCTGCCTTCCCTCTCTCCTGCTGTCACCCGAAGGGCTCGGGAATGATGGAGAGCCCTGGGGCGCGAGGCTAAGTGGCGACGGCGCGAGAGCTGGCAGTGCCACTCGGGATGAGAGCCCAGCCCGCTCCTCCGTGCCCGCTGCCAGCGCCAGGAGAGGATTCTGCGCCAAGGGAAGGGGGGCTGGGGTGACTCCAGGGTGGGGAGCGATGCTCAAGGGCTCGTTTTGGAGCGGGGATGACGTGGAGCACCAGCCTGGCCGGGGGACGAGCGGCGTCCTCTCGGGAGCAGGGGCTGGAATGGGGATGGGGATGGTTTGCATGGATGCAAACCGCGGGAGCAGAGGGGGCTCCGGTGTTCTGGGTGCTCCTCGGGAAGAGAGACGCGGTGGGGACCACGAGGCAGAGAAATCACACGACTCACCGGAAATCCTCGGCCAAAAATAGCCCGGCACCAGGGAAGGAGCGCCTTCCCTTGCCAAATTCTCCCTCCATCCCCAGCTCCTGCTCGCCATGGCCGCGGAGGGGGAACGGGTGGCACCAGGGCTGGAGGGGACACAGGAGGGACACATCCATGCACGGCATCTGGTGGGGACAGGGGATGTCTGGGAGCATCCAGGGCAGTGTTTTAGGACAGTGCTCGCCTCCCCCCGCCCGCCGTGGTGGGGCCGGTGTTGGGAGGCTCTGCCACCCGAAGCCCCCCAGGACTGGCAGCTCGGCGTGGGGGAGGCAGAGCCAGCCGGATTGACAGCTCCGGGGGATGGACAGATGGCTGGATGGAGAGGCAGATGTGTACGAGGGATGGATGGACGGATGGATGGATGGATGGAGAGATTGATGGATGTGTCAGAGAGGGGGACGCACGGATAGACAGGCAGATGGAGAGCAGACGTTCTCGCCCGGAGCACGCCTGGGGTGCTGAGCCATGGCGCCACTCCTCTCCCCTGAGGCTCATCCCGGGATCCTGCCGGGCAGCAGGATGGCCGTGGGGCTTCCAATGATCCCTCACATCCACCGATCCCCTGGGAGCACGTGGACAGGTGGCACCGCAGGACCCAGCTGGCCCAGCCCTCCAGCTCTTCCACGTGACATGCCAAGCCTGGCTCACAGCATTCCCAAAATGCCCACTGGGTTGTTACCAGGGATGGCAGCAAAGCCTCATCCCCCTCCATGCCCATCCCTCCTCTCTTTCCCTGTGCCAAGGGCTTGGATTCCACCTTCCTGCTGTGCCCGCTGGAGTCCTGCCCCGCTCCCCCCCACCCAGCCCCGTGCCCGGGATCCTGCTCAGGAGCGAAAGCTGCAAATTCGCAGCTTTTCAGCTGCATCCTAAAAATAAGAGATATGGGAAATATCGAGCAAATGAGTGGGAGGATGAGAAGAGGAGGAATTAATGGCCTGGCGCCAGGCAGGCAGCATCTGGGAAGCCCCGGCGTGACAACGTGGCCACCTCGCTCGGTGCCGTGTAGCCCTCCACCCCGGCAGCACGAGGACCTGCTCCGACGGCACATTCCTGCCCTATCCCTTCCCATCCCACAGGTCCTCCACAGCGCCACCATTCCCATCCAGGCTCGGCGTCACATCCCGCTCCGGCTCCACAGCTCACGACGACGGCGCACGGTGGAATGCTGGGGGGGGGCGGGGGGAGAAGCGCGCTGCTCGCTTGGCACCTTCTCGCGCTGCCCTTTTCCCGGGAATGCACGCGTTTCCGCTGCCGGTTTGGCGGCTTGGCACATGGAGCCGTTTCTCCATGTGGAGCTGTGGATGTCGGCTTTGATCACCACTTCCAGGGAGCTCAGCGGGAGCTTGGCCTGGGGGGGGCTCCCCACCGCTTTGATTTTGCCCCCCGGGGTACTTGGCATCCGTGGATCTCGCCGCTGGAATAGCATGAGTGGGAGGATGCTCCAGGAGATGAGGCTGTGATGCTGAGCAGCTGCCACGGAGATGCAGTGTCCACAAAAGCTGGGAATTTCGGGGTCTGGATCAAAAAATACAGCCTTGAGAGCCTGGACAGAGCCATCCTCACTGGGACATCTGCAGAGAACTTGTGGCATTTGTGGTGCCACAAGTGTGAGACTTGTTCCAAAGCTTTTGCTCATCCAAAGCCTCTGGCACTCCATGGAGATTCCAGCCTCTCCATCCTGTGCAGGAACTACAGTTTGGGAGAGCTGGAACCCTCCCTGGATGCCCCTTGCAGGGGCTTTGCCTTCCCAGAATTGCTTCAAGGCTGGAGGTGATGATGGCAGAGCTGTTGGATGGGTTGAATCCTGGGATAGGCACAGGAAAACAGGGAATTGGGGAGGAAATGGCTGGAGCTACCTGTGAGCCTGATGGTCTCACCCTGCCGGGCTCAAGCAATTCCTGTCCTGGAGCTGAGTGTGCACAGGGCCACCAGCACCACAAAGCCACCAAGGTGTCCAGGGCTGGTGGGAAACACAGGGCCACCAAGATGCCAGGGCCACCAGGATGCACAGGGATGCTGGGATGTGCAGGGCCACCAGGATGCACAGAGATGCTGGGATGTGCAGGGCCACAGGGATGCACAGGGACACTTCTGGGTGTCCCTGGAATGGGCTGTGCCACCTCTCCCACATTCAACATTCCTGTACACCCCGGAGCTGAGCCGCGTGTCGGATCCGTCGGCATCAGCAGCTCTTCCCTGCTTCGGGCGCGTCTTGCCGGATCTCCGGCCCACACGCCGCTGGAGAGGATTAATTCCTCTTGGATCTCCGCGCCTCTCCTTGTGCCGGGGTCGGGTTTGAAGTGTTTCCTCACATCCACAAAGGCCGGAGCTCTCCCGTGCTCCGGAGGCAGCTAATCCCGAGTCCGCAGCAGCGGCGGATAAAGGATAGACACGTGACCGCATCCCTGTCTCCCAAACATTCCCCATCTCCCTCTCCGAAGTGGGCACTGTGAAGGGTTCAGGGTGTTCCCTGCTCGTCCTATATCTGCCGTGGAGACCCTTCCCCTGAATCCAGAATTCTCTCCCCCTGGAACAGGGATCCTCTTACCCGACTCCCGCAGCCCAGCACAAATCCCACGCTGGAGAGCTGCGGCGCTAAGGAGGCAGGTAATCCCCTCATCAATAACAGCCTGGAAAAGTGGAATTATATCCCGTCAAGTGGCATTGAATCCTGATGAAAGAGCCGCAGGGATGTTCCACCCCCTTCCCAGCCTCCGCAGCATCCCCTGCTCTGCCAGCACGTGGGACGGGATTGGGACCTCGATCCCTCCGAGGAGAGACGTGGGGTCTCCGCCTCCTACCGCCCCCTCACTGCTCCCTTGGGATGAGGCAGGACCAGCGAGAGGCCCCTGGCATTTGGGACATGGCCGCAGGGACTCCAGGGCCGTGGACCCTCAGATCCCAACCAGCCGTCTCCACGCTCCCGCCTGGATCCGCGCTGGCAGCCGCGATTTATGGCGAGCGGCGGGGAAGGAGCTCCAGAGGCGGCGTAAACAAGCGTCGCGTTTCCACCTTGTCACCGCTGCCGGGGCTGTGTCCCGGTGCCACGCAGCTCCTCGCGTCCCCCCTGGACCCACTCGCCCCACGTCACGCATCCCAACCGGCACAGGGACCCCCACACCTCGCCCCAGGGTTGGGGACGCGCCAGGAACTCCGAGCGGCTCCGAGTCTTTAATTAACCGAGTGCTAATTGCCTGGAAAACGAGTCATTTAAGTCATGCTGAGGGCGGCGCAGCCTGGGGGCTGGAGTGGCTCCCCCCGCCCTCGGGACACGGCGTGATCCCACCGGGAAGGGCGGGAACCATCCCGCGCACAGGGGCACCCCCTGGAGCCCCTCAGGCAGGATCCCGCTGCTGAATCCATCAGGATCATGGGCTGACGCCAGGTTTGGGGGTGTGGTGGCACCTTGGCACGGGGAATCTGACCCCGGAACCGGCGCTCACTGATGTCCCTTTCCGGACACAATTTGGCCTCTTCAGTGCCCATCCCTTCTCTCGCCTTCTCCTTTGATTCCCTCTCTCCAGATTAATTTGAGGATGAGCTTGACCCCGCAAGGACCGAAGGATCTGTTGGAGCTCCGGGCTAAGTCAGAGGGGTCACGGTGTTCTCAAGCTGGAGCAGGAGCACCAAGCGGGGGGCGAGGAGGGCTCATCCCAATTCCCAGCCCGCCCAGTAAGGCCCGGTGCCCCTTGAACTGGTCGGAGTCCCACCCGAGGAGGAGTGCCTGGCGCTCTCCGGCCGTGCCGGCTGCTTCCCATTCCCCCGGCAGCTTATCCAGCCAGGGTTTATAAATGTTGGAAATTAAGGGCTGGTCCCAAATTCCCTCCTAGGCAACAGTTGCTATGTGAGTTTTATACACAGGCTCCTCGTGATCTGGGAGCGATGGAGGAGCCGCCTTTGGATGGAGAGAGCACGGGTGCTGCAGGGGGGACCTGTCCCCAAAACCACTCCCACCGCATCCCATCCTCATCTTCTCCTCAAGGAATTTTTATAAATCTCTCCTTTATGGTCACCATCCCTTTTCCTCATCTAATTCCAGCGGGAATGTGGGAGCTTTGGATGCCTCGGCACATGCTGGGGGCGATTCCATAGCCCAAATCTCCCCTCCTGGTCCATTCTGACTCACCCTGGCCTCGGAGCCGCCGGGAAATTTCGTTACAATAACAAGATCTGCGGGCGAATTAATTATTAACATATATTGTTTAATATTTATACTGCAGCACCGCTCCCGGCCGCGCCGCCTCCCGCCGCCAGCTGGGGCTCCCACCACGGACAATCCCACCCCAGCGGGCACGGCGGGATGTGCAGCATCCACAGGGATGCTGTGCTGGGGGTCCTGTCTGGAGACAAAGCTGAGCCGGTCTGGGGTCCCGCTGGACCCCTCTGAGCCACCTTGGGTCCGTATTCTCATCCTACAGTGGTCATTCCGCATGCTGGGAGCATAGACGTGTGCAGAACTGCTGGATGAGGTTGATGGGTCCTTCCCACACTTTTGGGGTCCCCAAGGTTGCCCCCACGGCCAGAATGGGGAGGAGAAGGTCTGGGATGAATCCATGTGGGATTGGCTCACAAAGCAGCAGCCGCGGCCTTTGCCAGAGGGGATAAAAGCTCCAAACTGAGCTCCCAGGAGGTACTTGGGGCCGGATTTCCCCCAGGACACACTCGCTGGGAGCCCAGAAGCCAAGGGGGCGGCCACCGTGACGGGACACTGCACAACGGGGTTGGAACCTGTTGGACCACATTCCCCGTGTTTTCCCTCCCTGTATCCCAGCGAAAGCCAGTAACACCCCAGGATTTAGGTCTGACCCCCCCTCTTTGTGCTCTGCCCCCCTCCCCAGGGACTCCCTCTCGCGACGTCCTCCTGGTCTCAGCCATCATCACCGTCAGCCTTAGCGTCACCATCGTCCTCTGCGGGATCTGCCAGTGGTGCCAGCGGAAAATGGTGAGTGCCCAGCTTCCCTCCCACCTTCCCGGCATCCTAGAGTGTCCCCCGTGCCGCCGGCCAGGGGGCAATTCCCGCTTCCAGGGCAGCAGCCAAGCGGAGGCAGCTCCCCGGAGCTGCCGGCTGCAGCTTTTATTTGGGCTTTTCCGGATGTGCTAATGAAATGTTTGGGCGAAACTGTTTGTGTGGCACAAAGGGAAGTTTCCAAATATATGGATATATATTGGTGACGAGCCGGAACGAGCTGGCCCCTGTCCTGCTGGGCACGCTCCTGCCTGGAAAAGCCCCGTGGGAAGGCGGCCAGCCCGTCCCTGGCAGCGCCAGGTGCCGTGAGCCATCCCCGCCGCCCGCTGTGCATCCCTACTTCCCTCCCCGATTCCCGCCGGGGGCTTGGGACAGCGCTCCCTCCTGCCCTGCATCCTTCCTCCTCCTCCCGCTCCTCTCCCGGCAGCAGGACGTGCTCGGCCACGTTTCCTCCGCCATCGGAATCGAATCTGGGTCAAGTGCTGCGACGGCAGCGGCACTTCCCGCCGGGGAGATGCCCACCCCGAGCCGTGGGAAGGCAGCATTCCCTTGGGAATGGGAGAGGGGGTCCGCACGGCGATGAGGCAGCGGGAAGGCGGTGGGTGGAAAGGGCCCTTCCAGGTGCCACCCAGGGGATGGGGAGAGAGAGCTGGCAGAGGAAAAAGCACTAGAAAGGAGGAGGCTGGAGCTGGCAGAGGAACAAACAAGTGTAAATTGGCCGGGAAGGCGCATCCCAGCCGGCCCTCGACAGCACCCGGAGCTGGAGCGGCTGCGTGGGAATGACGGCCAAGCCCAGCGGGCTCCGGGCCGCGCCCCCGCGGCCACCGCTGCCGTGTCCTCACGAGCCCCGAGCCGCCGCAGCCGGGAACACGGATGAGCTCAGGATTGGGGGATGATTCCCTCTGGGATGGCCTGCGAGCATCCAGCAAGGTCAGGCACCCCTGTACCTCCCAGCGGGATTCTCCCATGGGCATCCAAGGAGGTCCAGGTGCTCCCCTACAGCTCCTGGCAACATTAGCCCTCGGGCATCCAAAGATATCCAACATCCCTGCAGCTCCTGGCAACATTAGCCCTCAGGCATCCAAAGATATCCAACATCCCTGCAGCTCCTGGCAGGATAAGCCCTCGGGCATCCCAGGATATCCAACATCCCTGCAGTTCCTGGCACGACTAGCCAATGTGAATCCAAGGAGGTCCAGGTGTGTTTCCCCACAGCTATCAGCAGCATCAGCCCTTGGGCATCCAAGGAGATCCAACATCCTTGCAGCTCCTGGCAGAATTAGCCCTTGGGAATCCAAGGAGGTCCAGGTGTTCCTCTTCAGCTCCAGGCAGGATTAGCCCATGGCTGCCCAAGGACATTGTGCTGAGGGTCCAGATGTCCCAGCAAGCCAAGGACACGGCTCCATGTGGATATTAAGAAGCTGGGAAGAAGGAGAAAGGAGAAACATTCCCATTCCATGGGGAGGCTGGATCAGGCCTGGCCCCTGAGGTCCAGGACCAGTGGGATGGAAGCGCTGGTTCTCCACCCCGTCCTGCTCCAGCAGCTGCTCCCATCCCACCTGGCAATGCATGGAGCATCCTTGCTCCCAGTTGTTGGATAATTGGCATTAATTGGCTCCTGCCCACCCTGGCTCAGAGCAGCGCTCGGAACCTGCCGGAGTGCCCTGATTACCAGCCCCAGTTTGGAGCCAGCTCCAGCTTCATTATCCTACAGCAGCGCTTTCCTGGCAATAGGAAAGGTGAACTCGATTAATTCAGGCCCAATTAGACTTCAAATTATCCACTCCTTCCCAGTGAGGCCATGGAATGGGATGCCAGCAGCGGTGGCCATCCTGTCCTTGGGGTGATGCAGGGCATGACCCCTAAGGACCAAGGGATGGAGCCTTTGGGAATTTTGCTGCCTGGATGGGTGGGATAGAGCCTGGAGATCATAAAGAGAAAGGGCAAAATCAGGCCAAACTTCCTAAATGGTGGCAGCTCCCATCTTCCACTGGGATACTCTGGGGGTCCACTGCCACCCCCTGACCCCCTATCCTCTCTTTTCCACAGGGAAAGCGTTACAAGACTTCCCTGGAGACTGTGGGAACTCCAGATTCCAGCCGAGGCCGCAGCGAAAAGAAAACCATCAAGTAGGTGCCAGGATGCGGGGGGAGAGGAAAGACAGAGGTGGCCATCCCTTCTCCCAGTGGGAGAAGGGCTCTGGGAGGCTGGGAGAGCTGGTGGCTGTCTCCAGCATCCTTGTGTATCCCACTGAGCCGAGGGCCTGATGGAGTCACGGGAACATTGGCATGGGCACTCCCAGGGAAGCTCCAGGCCTGGGTGTGTGGATTCTGAGCCCTGCCCAGCAGGGATGGAGTGGCTCTGCATCCCACCAGCATTCCATGGAGAGAGGAGAATGGAGCTGGGGCAGTCCACGGCGCTGGGTAGGGAGTGAAGTGGAGGCTGGAAGCTGAGGGGGTTTTTCTGGGCATCCCAGATCCAGCACTGCCTCTCCACACGCTCCACAGGCCTCCAGGGAGGAGGGAGCTGGACCACCAGGAGGTAAAAAGCTCCTGCCTGGAATAAGCCTATGGAAAACTTCCTGCCATGGCTACCGGGGTGCAGCAGCACCAGGACGGCTGCTCCCAGCCAACCAGGATGAGCTGGGAATGGAGGGGAAAGCACATCCCACACGATGTCACGGCACGGGCAGCTTTCCCAAACTCCAGCACATTCCATACAGTCGGGATCAACTCGGAGCTGCAGGTGGGAACTGGGGGCTTTTCCAGTCTCCCAGCACCAGCAGGGTCCTGCTGGGACCCCCCAGCCCCTGGCACGCAGCTCCAGTGGCTTCCCAGAGCCAGGAGGTCCAAGTTCTGTGCTGGCAGCAGACTAGTTCAGAGGGCAGGGATCCGCAAGGGAAGGGATCCACAAGGGAAAGGATCCAGAAGTGTCTCCAACACGCAGCAGTGCCACCGTTAACCAGGAGCTTCCAGGACCCGGCTGCTGAGCAGGCGAGGACGCACGGACACACGTGCCAAGGGCACACGGACACACATTTGGGAATGCCGTGCAGGCACCGCGCTAGCCGACACCTCCCTAACCCCCCACACCCTTCTCTCCTTCCCAGCCGGTGGAGCCGCCCTCTCCTATCTCTCCACAGCTCTTACCGTCCTTCCATCCTTCCGTCCGTGTCCGTGTGTGTGTGTGTGTGTGTCGGTGTCCGAGGGGTGGGCTCCCCGTCTCTCTCCGCAGGATCCTGGCGCTCCGGGGGCAGAGGGCTGCTTTTCCTTCTCTCTCGCAGGAATTCAGCTTCTCTCTCTTGTATTTCCCTTTTCTTTCTCCCCCGGAATCCGGCCGCTGTAGCGATCTAGACAGAGACTTTTGGAATAACAATGACAACACAGTGCAGCAGAAATGGAGCTCCTACCCTCCCAAGGAGTTTATCCTAAACATTTCTCCTTACGCTCCGTACGGTGATCCGCGCCTTTCCCTCAAGTGAGTCTCTCCTTACCGGGTTTGCTCCGTGTAGTGAGTATATGGGCAGCACCCACTCGCCTTCCTCCTCCTCCTCCTCCTTCTCCTCCTCCTCCTGCTCCCGGGCTCCCCGCACGCCACCCCATGGGCCGTCCCATGGAGACGAGCAACCCCTCCTTCCCGCATTCCCGGGGCCGGCCGGGATCTCCCTCCAGGACGGGGTTGCGCGTTGGGGGCACCCCCTCGGCGCGGGGACGGGTCCCCCCGGGGCTGGGCTGCCGGCGAGCGGGACCCCCATTCCCGCCCCCTCTCCCTCCTCCGCCCTTTCTCTTGGATGTTTTGCCGAGGCCCCCGCACACCCCGCGGCCAGGACCCCCCTTTTTTTTTTGCAGTGCTGATGTCTCTCTTTCTCTCTCTGTCTGTCTGTCCGTCTCTTGTCCGTCTGCCCCCTCCGGCTCTGTCGCCCTCCTCTCATTCCCCGACGGCTCCCCACGTTTTCCACGTCCATCCGTATGTCCGTCCGGCTCCTTTCGTGTCTGTCTGGGGGGGTCCGGTCGTCGGCCCGGCCCAGTGGCTCTCTGTTATCAGGGGCCAAGCTGACGGCGTCGGCCGCCGCCGGGCTGTCCGGGGACCGCGACGGCCGGCCCGGGGACAAGCAGCGGCTCGGCGAGGATGGAATGAGGAGCAGCGTGTCCGCCCACAGCGAGCCCGGAGCGGGAAAGGCGGCACGGGGCCGCTGGCACACGGTGCAGAGCCACTTGGCCGCAGGGAAGCTCAGCCTGTCCAAGTGAGTGAGCAAGGCACGGTCCGGCACGGCACGGCCACGGCCACGGCCGGCGGGCCCGGGCGCCCGCTCCACGCTGCGGATGCGCTTGGATGGGGGCCACCGACAGGTTCCCGGGGCCACCACAGGTCCCCAGGACCACCGTGCCGAGGGAGAGCAGGCGTTTCCCGTTCTCCTAGCGATGTTTTGTCTCAGGGGCAGCAGAGGAGGCAACCGGGCAGGTGCAGCACCATTGGGTGCTGTCCCCAGAGTATTTCCCTGATCAATCCCGGTAGGAAGCGGCTCAGCATTCCCAGCTCGGCTTCTCAGGGCAGGCAGCGCTAGCTCGGAGGTGTCCCAAAGTCAGGAGGTGCTGTCCCATGCTCCCATTCGCTCAGGGACAATCAGGGACAGTGCGGCTTCTTCCTTCCGTGCTCGCCCTCGACCCCTGGCATAGCCACCGGACCCGGCGCCGGCACAACCACCTGATGCCGAGAAAAGTTGGGGGAAGTGGGGGACTGATCACATCTAGGGAAAATCCGAGTTCTGGAAGGCTCTGCGGGGCTCCAGGCCGGGGTGGGGGTCTCGGCGAGACCTTTCATTGCCGGCAGCGCCGTGGCTCTGGCGGGGGGTGACGGCCGTGTGCGAGCTGCGGGCTCCGTCCGGCGTTCCCGGTCTCTGCTCCGGTTCTCCGCGCCGGGATGTGGCAGCCGGGGCGTCCCGACAGCAGCGCCGGCATAGCGGGAGAGCTCGGTGACACCGCCCATTCGGCGCGGCTGCTGCGCTCCAGCTGGGCACTAGGAAGCAGGAGGGAGAGACGAGGAAAAGCGGGAGCAGGGCGGCCTTCAGCCGTCCCCTTGCTGGGAACCCGGACAGACAGATGGGCTCGGACAGACGGATGGGCTGGCGCAGGCAGCAAGGGCAGGGTTAAGGGGATGTGGCGGAGCACCCTGTTCTCCAGCATCCCCTCGGTGTCCCGGGGGTCCAGGTCCGGCCGTGCCGGTGCCTGGGGATCCATCCGGGCACGGGCAGGGCGCGGTGCCGCCTGGCACGGCGCTGGAGGAGCTCGCGCCTCCAGCTGGCGCGGGGCCGACAGGAGCCAGATTTAGTTTCCTGTGACTGAGAGGTTGTAGATTGAACTAATTTAGGATTCGATAGGAAAACGAAAGGAGGTCGCCGTCGGCACGGAGGGGGGGACGGCAGCGTCCGGGCAGTGCCTTCGGTCCCGGCCGTGGGGCTCCGTCCATCCTAGCTCTCCGCTCCTCTCCACTCCCTTCCCTCCTCTCTCTCTTTCTCCCACTTTTCGCTCTTTCTTCACCACTTTTTTTTTTTTTTTTCTTTTCTTTTTTTTTTTTTTTTTTGAGCTGTCTATCCCTCCCCGCTCCTCCTCTGTCCCCGCTGCTGGCATTGCACGATGGCACAGCTTCGCCCCGCGGTCCCAGCCGGGACGGGGACAGGGTCGGTGGCTGCTGCTCAAGGCCACTCCTCAGTGCCAGGCGGTGGTCCCGGGAGGACTTTCCTCCCCTGATCTAGTGGCCACGAGCTTCCCAGGCTGCTGCGGGCAATCCGGCGCGGCTGCATGGGCTGTGCCACGCATGTGCTGCATGGCCAGCACGGCTTCCTTGGGGCATCCCGCTGCTCCGCCGCCCACACGAAGCCCGTCCGCCGCGGGCCGGGCTGCTCCGCTCTCCGTGTCCCACCAGAGCTGCGTCCGTACCCCCCAGTCCCATGATCTTCCACCCCGGTTGGAGCCTGGCTTGGCCCTGGGGACGCCTCGCTGGAATGTTACCACCGCGGGGGTTCGGCCCCCGCCGCGGCGCTGCGGGATTCCCCCCTTCTCGCACGGAGGGGCTGGGACGCCGAGCCCCCCCCGGCGCCGCTGCTGGGTGCTGGGCTGGACTGGGAGGGACTGGGACGCTGGGATGGGCTGGCTGGCAGCACGTGAGCGGGCACCACGGGATTTGCCTCCACGCAGCAGCCTAATTATCCCGCAAAGCAGGTCGCCCGGCGTGCTGGGAAGGCGCTGGCGGAGCGGCGGGTGGGCATCCGGCCCTGGCGAGCCCCCCGGGAGGCAGGATGGGGGCGGCCCGAGCCCCCCGTGCCGCCGGCAGGGCCGAGCCGCGGGCGAGAGGCGGAGGATCCGGGCGCTGCCCCCGCTGGCTCCCGCCGGAGCGCTCCCTGCGCTGGGGCATCTTCTCTCTAACTCTCTTCTTTTCCTTCCTCCAATTTTGCCCCTTCACCTTCTTCTCCTTTCTCTCCTCTCCTCTACCCTTCCTCTCCCTAAGTTTCGAGGACTCCACCCTGTCCACAGCCACTACCCTTGAGTATATCCCCACCTCAGCAGGCGATCCCAAATTCCAGAGGCCCCGCACGCTCGTGCGCCAGCAAAGTCTGCAGCAGCCCCTGAGCCAGCACCAGCGCGCCAACCACAGCCAGCCCACCACCAGCCAGAGTCTGGGCCACCTCCAGGCCCACAGCGGCTCCTCCGCCGCCGCCGCCAACCCCCGGGGCTCCCGCGGCGGCCCGGCGCGCCAGGGCACCGCCGCCGGCTCCAAGCAACGGATGGCCGGGGGCAGGAGCCGCTCCAACCCCGGCAGCTGGGACCACGTGGTGGGGCAAATCCGCAACCGCGGCTTGGACATGAAGTCCTTCCTGTAAGTGTGCGTTTGTCTTCACTGCCCTCTTTGCACTCTCCACCCGCTCCATTCCTCTCTCCATCCCTTCCCCGCCTTTGCTCTCTTCATCACTCTCCATCACCCTCTGCTCTATCCCTCTGCTCCTTTGGTCTCTTCATTCCCTCTCCATTCCCCTCTGCTCTGCTCTATTCTTCTGCTTATCCCTCTCCCCCTCCCTCTCTCTACTCCTTCCTTCGGCTCATCCCTCTCTCCATCCCTCTCTCCTCTCCTCTCCTCCTTTACTCGCCCCGGCGCAGCCGCTCATCTGTCACCTCCGCGGGGACACGCTGCCCAGGGCCTTCCCCCCGTGTCCCCCCGGCTCACAGAGGGTTCAGGGAAGGGGCTCATGCACTTCCCCAATGTGCTTTGCCACGTCCTTGGCCATCCCCTTCCATCCCCAGGGATGGCCACCAGCGGGGTCCCCAGGGAGTGACGTTGTCCCAAGTTGTCACGGCGCGGGTGGCAGAGTCTCCCGTGCTGGGGTGACCGTGAGTTGGGTCCCGATATCATTCCCAGCCGGAGGAGCCGTGGGATCTTTAATCCGCCTTAACCCCATCTCCTCCATCGGCGCTGGATTTCCAACATCAAACCCCAGGGACTAATCCCAGTCCCGTGTTGTCATTGCATCTCGGTACATGACATTGTCCCTTCCCTGCAGAGCTGGCCCCCCCTGGCTCCCTCTTCCCTTGGATTCTCCAGCTCCTCCCTGGCCGCTCTTTTCCCCCTGGCACCCTGGACAAAGGAATGCTGAGGTCCCAGCTTTGCTTTCCGCAGGCTGGTGGCACTTGAAGGGGGATGCAGCACTGACCCTGCCCTTCCATGAGTTGACACAGTACTTCGTGCATCAGTATTAGATGAGAGACACAAATTTGGGTGCCCATCCCACCCCTTCCCGCTCTGGGGAGAGGATTGAACCTTCCTCAAGGCACCCTAGGGTGCGCTGCCCACAATACCCTCTCTGCTCTACCCTCTCCCAGGTTCCTCCCAGCTCCATTTCCCAGCTTCCCAACTGGAAGCTGCGGCTCACCAGCCCTCCCGCGGGTCACGTTCTCCCTGTTTACTCAGCACCGATGCTGGTTCTAGCCTGACTTGGCGAAGCGGGAGCAGCCGCAGAGCCCAGACGTGCCGAGTCAGCGTCACTTCCCAGCGGAGAAGCCGCTGCAATTTCCCACCGCCTCTTTCCCGATCCATTGATTTTTCTTTCGCTCTTCACCCTGACCACCCTCCCCGGCGCCTCAGCATAAATGCGGTTACAGCCCCGGGCGAGGACTCGGAGAGGGCAAAGAGTCTTGGCCATGGCACTGTCAACCCCTTCCTCCATGGAATGATGTCACTTCTGTCACACTCTCGCTCATTGCCAGTCCCTCCAGGCATCCTTTCCCCTCTTCATCAGGATTTTGGCATCCTCCCTGCCCGGACCGGTGGAGGAGAGGGACAGCGCGGGTATCCACGAGTGCCGGGCTCCCCGGAGCCGGCGCCTTTCTCCCCACAGCCCTGTGCGCCCATCCCGGCCATCGTCACCGGGCAGGAGCCGGCGGGGGTAGCCGGGGTCCCCTCGCCGCCGGGGTCCGCGGGACGCCGCCGGCTCCTGCCGGTTCCCTGCCTGACACTATGTTCTCCTCTCTCTTTCTCTCTCTCTCCCGCTGCCGTCGGGGCCGCCCGGGCAGGGAAGGCCGGATGGTGGTGTTATCCCTGGTTTTGGGACTCTCAGAGCAAGATGACTTTGCCAATATTCCCGACCTGCAACCCGCTGGGACGCAGCCGAACCAGGCGAACGCTCAGGGGGACAAGAGGTATGAGCGAGGACGAGGCCAGTCCCGCAGGAGAAGGAGACGAGGGCCTCACCCAGGGTGGAGGAGGAGGAGGAGGAGGAGGCTGGCCTCGTGGAGCGCGCAGGTTGGAGCGGCACAGGGTGGTCCAGCGGGCACCGGGACGTCTGAGCTCTCCCCGGCACCGGCACCCGCGGTTCTGCCTCCGGAGCAGCGGCACCGAGAGGACCCCCATCCCTTCCTCCTCCCTCCTTCCTCCCCCTCCTGCCCTTCCCGGCCCTGGCTGCATGCGGGGAGGGGGGAAGGGGCGGGGGAGACACGCTCAGGGACAGGGGGACACGGGGCGTCCCCCAGAAGTGATACCGCTTGGGCTGAGCCGCGTCCCATCCCGACACGCTGCTGCCACCTCCATCCCGGCGGGATGGGCAGCTCCCTGGGGATCCGGGGACACCGCTGCAATGGCAGGGGGGCAGAGTGAGCGCCACAGGCCGGGGGGGGACGCCGCACTCCCCGTTCTCCTCCAGCACGGCACAGCCCCTTGCCCCTCCGGCTGCTCTCCGCATTCCCGGCGTGCCGCAGGCTCGGCAGGGCATCCAGTCCCGGCACCGGGGCCCGGCCGCGGCCACCGGCGCTGGCTGGCAGAAGCAGAGTGTCCGTGCGCCGCCGGGAGCGGGTGTTCATCCCCTCCGGAGCGGGGAGGAGGTGTGAAGCCGGCGGGCTCTGGCTCCCCGTGTGCTCGGCGTGCGGATGAACTGGCACCGTTCTCGCCCGCCGGCTATTTTTACCCGGCTCCGCTTGGTTTCGCTCCATCTCTTAGCACTTCCCTCCCCGGCGTCGCGCTGCGCAGCCGGTCCCCGCCGGGAGCACCGGCAGCCCGTGCCGGCCGCCGGCTGCCCCGTGCCGAGGGAACGGGGACGTGGGACACGGCGGGTGGGTGGCTGTGCCGCAAGACCCCGCTCCCCGCTTGCCGCAGCTCCCTGCTCCGAAACCCCATCCCAGCACATGCATGGCATTCCCCACCTCCATCCCTCCCGCTCCTCGTTCCCTGGGCTCCGCAGGACGCGGCGGGATCGGCCGGCGGAGGGGCCGCCCTCCGGCAGCCTCGGCTCTCTCCCGCCCACCGACGCTGCCGACCACCCGCTCTTTTTCCTCAAAACATCTCCTCCATCCCTGTTTCTCAGCTTCTTCCTTCCAGCCTGTCCCCGGCGGCTCCAGCCCGGCGCCTCGGCGTGTCTCCTCTCCCGGCGACTCCGTCTGTCCGTCCATCCACCCTGCTCCTCTCTCCCATTCCCTCCCGGCAGGCCGGCGCTGGACGACGCTGCTCCTCCTTTCTTTTGCTCTCTCCTGCTCTCTTTCCCGCTATCCGTGACCTCCGCCGGCATTCCCGGCTCCACCGGCGCCTCCTCGCTCAGCGGCCCCGCCGCCGGCTCCTCCTTCATTTTCCCTGGTTTTAACCGAATTTTGCCTCCCCAGCTGCCTCGACCTCTCCGGTCCTTCCTGGGTGCCATCCCGTGTGTGCGTGTGGGTGTCCCTATCGCCTCCCCACGTCCCCTCTCCGTGTGTCTGCGTGTGCTTGGCGTGGTGGCGCGTGTCCCTGGCATGTTGTGGCTTCCCGTGTGTCCCTGAGCCTCTTGGTCCGTCTGGTGGTTTGTCACCGTGTCCCAGCTGGGACAGGAGACGTGGCGGGGGGATAGGAGCATCCCGGGCTGCCTGTCCCCTCCGCCACGTGCCTGTGTCCCGTTGTCCCCGTGCCTTGTGGCAGTGTGGCCTCGGCGCATTCCCGCCCGTCTCCATCACTGCTCTGTCCGTCTGCCTCCCGCCGCTCCCGGCTGCCCACCCCGCCCGGCACCGTGCCCGGGAGCCACCGTGTTTGGGCACAGCCAGGACAGTGATCCCAGGGGTGTCTCAGCCATAGGAAAGTTGGGTAGCGGGCAGCGAGCCCATAAGGAGCACCCGTGGGTGCCCTGCGCCCACCAGGATAAGGGGCTGTGGTGAGGAGCATCCAGAGCCGTGGGTGCCGTGGGGACCACGCTGTCCCTGCCATCGCTGTGGGACGTGGCCAGGGGCACCTGCTGCTGTGCCCTAAAGGTGCCAGGCCACCAGCTGGTTCCGGGAGCAGGGCCGGGATGCTGCTGCTGGTCTCTGCATCCCGGCAGAGTCCATCGGGTGCTGGCACACCCAGGCCCACTATCCACTGGTAGAGGGCGCCCGGGAAGCCCCTCGCTGTCTCGCCCTCGACTCCCGGCCCCTCTCCTCCAAGGCCTCTCTCCCCGCAGGTTGCCGGCCGGTGGGAAGGCTGGGAACGCGGCGCCGGGGCAGCCGCCGCACGATGAGTCCGACCGCAAGACGGAGCCGCACTCCTCCGTCTCCGACCTGGTCAACTCCCTGACCAGCGAGATGCTCATGGTGGGTGGGTGGGGTGCGCTGGGTTTGGTGGTCTCCACGGTCGGTATCCAGCCCTCCCAGCTCTTCCCTGCGCCACCCACAAGCGCTCCGGCACGTCCCTGCCCGCCGTGCCAGGTCCCCGTCGGCTGAGCCGGCGTGCCGCGGACGCGTGCCCCGGGCTGGCACGAGGGAGCGAGTGGCGCTGGACACGTGAGGGAGGCGCTGTCAGGAGGAATTTGGTTAATTGGAGCTGCCGTTCCGCGGGACGAGCGGCGCCGTGCCAGGAGCCGTCGGAAGCGATGGGGACAGCAGGAAGCCGGGGAGAGGCTGATGTCTCCTGACAGCTGGCGGGGCTGGGGTCGGGGCGACAGGGGTCGGGTCCCCACCAGCCCACGGTGCTGCTCTCACCCCCCTCCTCTTCCCTGCTCCTGCAGCTCTCCCCGGGCTCCGAGGATGACGAGGGCCACGAAGGCGTCAGCCGGGAGAACCTGGGCCGCATCCAGTTCAGCGTCGGCTACAACTTCCAGGAGTCCACCCTGACCGTGAAGATCATGAAGGCGCAGGAGCTGCCGGCCAAGGACTTCAGCGGCACCAGCGACCCCTTCGTCAAGATCTACCTGCTCCCAGACAAGAAGCACAAGCTGGAGACCAAGGTCAAGAGGAAGAACCTCAATCCGCATTGGAATGAGACCTTTCTGTTTGAAGGTGTGAATTGGGATGGACTGGAGGGGTTCAGGGTGGGAGTGGAGCCTCATGGGACTCGCCTGGGCTTCAGCAAAGCTCAAGCCACCAGAGCGGTGGCTGTTGATGGTGCGATGGGTTGGCCAAGCCACTCAGGCCAGGCTGGATGTACATCCCATAAAGGGGATATGGGGGAAGGTTTGGAAGGCTCTGTGCCCCCATGGGTGGGTGCAGATGTGGGAATTAATGTGGCAGCAGCTCCTTGTGCCGCAGGCTGCTCCCTGTCCTCTGCCTGGTGCCAGGGTCTTGCCACCAGGACAGGAGGGGTTGAGCAGTCCTAGAACTGCTCATCTCCTCTGGCTTTTCCATGTCTGGCACAGGGTTCCCCTACGAGAAGGTGGTGCAGCGGGTGCTGTACCTCCAGGTCCTGGACTACGACCGCTTCAGCCGCAACGATCCCATTGGAGAGGTGTCCATCCCGCTCAACAAGGTGGACCTGACCCAGATGCAGACCTTCTGGAAGGACCTGAAGCCCTGCAGTGACGGCAGTGTAAGGCCCTGGACCCCTCTCGTCCCCCTGCAGAGGGGAAGTGACCCTCTGTCACTGCACCCCCCATCCCAACAGGGACAGTTTTGGCTTCAATGTCTGATGGAGATTTTCCTCTTCCCAAATTTTATATTAAGTAGCCCAAAGTCTCATTTTGGGTCAGACCAAACTGTTTCAGGTAGACCTAAAATGAAAGTTTTTTCCTTCTCCTGCCTCCAGCAAGATCAGAAAATGTCCCACTGGGGGCAGCCCCATTTCCTCCTGGCCTCATTTTCTGTGCTTTCCCAAACCCCACCCTTGGGCTGCTTTGGTGGGGGTCCCAGAGGAGCTCTGGGGGGCGTGGGTGTCCTCAGGGAATGCGTGTGTCCCGCAGGGAAGCCGCGGGGAGCTGCTGCTGTCGCTGTGCTACAATCCCTCGGCCAATTCCATCGTGGTGAACATTATCAAGGCGCGGAACCTCAAAGCCATGGACATCGGGGGCACCTCAGGTAGAGCGCCGGCTGCCCCCGATCCCGGGCGGCATTCCCTGGCTCCCACCGGGGCTGAGAGCGCCTCCTCTCCCGGCAGACCCCTACGTGAAGGTGTGGCTGATGTATAAGGACAAGCGGGTGGAGAAGAAGAAGACGGTGGTGATGAAGCGGTGCCTGAACCCTGTCTTCAACGAGTCCTTCGCCTTCGACATCCCCACGGAGCGGCTGCGCGAGACCACCATCGTCATCACCGTCATGGACAAGGACAGGCTGAGCCGCAATGACGTCATCGGCAAGGTGGGTGACACGCCACAGGGACCCTCAGGTGGGAACCGGGGACACCAAGGACCCCGGGGCTGCCAGGACCTGGGGCCATCTGCAGTATGGAGCACGGTGCGGGCGCTGCAGGGGGCCGGCGTTTTCCCAGAAAAGCAGGGATGGAGCTTGGGAAGCCACATCGGGATGGATCCCACCCCCTAGGATTACTCCCAGGATGGGAGAGGCAAAATTGTCCATGAAATCACCCAGCTCATCGTTAGAGCAACGATGACAAATGAGAGCCTTAATCTCCGCCCATGATCCCTAAACGCCGGGCTGGGATCGGGAAAACACAGAACTTGGGATAAATCCATTAAATAAATCCCCGGATCAGCGCCGCGGGCTGCCGGGCAGGGGCGGAGGCGGCGGTGTAGGCACATCCAGGGATGGACAGGCAGTGCCCATGATATCCCACTCTCCGTTAAAACCCCGCCGTGGCCTGAGGCTCGCTAATCACTTTTGATCGCATAATTAGCAGCGAGCTCTGCTCCATCCCGGCTCTCCGGCGATGATCCGCGGAGCCGGAGCGGTGGCACCAGCTCCCCGAGGTGGCAGCAGCAGCAGCGAGAGCTGGCACACGCGCTTTTCCGCGGAGCCATATGGAAAAATCGAGGGATAAAAATAGCCCGGCTCCGTGCCGAGCCCGGAAAAGCGGGGCTGGAGCAGTTTGGGGGTGAAGGCGGCAGCGCCGGGCAGCGGGACGGGGATGGAGCGGCCGTGGTGGCTCCAGGGATGCGTTTCCCGCAGATTTACCTGTCCTGGAAGAGCGGTCCCGGCGAGGTGAAGCACTGGAAGGACATGATCGCCCGCCCGCGGCAGGCGGTGGCACAGTGGCACCAGCTGAAGGCCTGAGCGCCCCCGGACCGCGGGCTCGGGGTCCCCCTTCCCAGCTCCCGGCCCCTTCCCGCGACGCTCCCGGCCAGGGACCGGAGGGACAGCGGCCTGGCTCTCGGGGACTCTGCGGGAGGACGGGGACGAAGCCCCCCCGACCCCCCGGGTTCTCCTTTCCCTGGGGTGTAGGGGGTGCAGAGCCGCCCGCAGCCCCGGCCGAGGAGGTGCCAGAAGCGATGAAGCGATGTCCCCATCCCTACTCCCACCACTGGGCAGGACTTTGCGAGTGCTTCCAGCCCCGCTCCCGGAGACCCTCGGCCCCTCCCCGGCCTCGCCCCCACCCCCATTTCAGGGGGTCAGGCTGTGGGTGCAAGAGGGACCTTCCTCCCTCCCCTTTCAGCTCCATAAAACCTCTCGGAGCCGCCAGCGGAGCCACGGAGCCCCCCCTGTCCCGCCCCGTCCCCGCCGCGCCCCCCTCGAGCCTCCCGGGGCGGGCGGGGGACACCGAGGGGAGGGGACAGCCCCTTTTCCTGGGATCGGAAGCCATGACACAGTTCCTTATCCAAAGCGGGCTCCTTCGTGCACTGCCTTCAGCCGGGTTCGATGCTTTACCTCTGTCTTGGGTCTTGGCGGGAGCGGGGGGTCCCTGGGGACCCCCGGTCCCGCTCTCCACCCCCCCCCCCCCCCCCGGGCTGGAAGGGGCCCCTCGGGGGAATGCGGAGCTCCACAGGGTCCCTTTCTAGCCGGGCTGCTCCGTGCCCACCCCTGGGGATAAAGGCTGGAGTGAGCGCTGTTGTCCCCATCGAGGGCAGGTGACATTCCCCGGGCTGGTGGCATTCCTTGGGACAGCCAGCCTGGCAGGATCAGTGCCAGCAGCAGCATCCCCACGGAGCCCTGGGATGCACACGCCAGACCCTTCCCACTCCCTGGGACCCACAAAAACAGGGACAGACTCACCTGGGAGCCCCACAGGGGTGGTGACAACGGGGTCGGTGGTGGCTCTCCGTGGCAGACGCCGGATCATCCTCAGTCTTCCTGCTCCCCCCGTGGCACCCTTGGCACCCAGCAGCTCCCACAGCCCCAATTTAGACGATTTTGGACAATCTGGAGAGAAGTCATAATACTGCTATTACAGTAATAACAACGCTTTTAGGGACATTTGTATTTTTGTCATATTCTCTCTTTTTTTAACATAAGAGACTTACATGCCTGGGGAAGGGGTGCCAGGGCCAGGGCTGTGCCAAGCCGGGTGCCCCCCGTGGCCCCTCGGGCACCCCGCTTTTCCAGGCTGGAATCCTCGTCCGCGGTCGGGCTCCCCGGGGGGTTTGTGTGTTCATTTTTAACTCTAGAGCTCGTAGCCGTGATCTTGTTCAGGTTCTCTCTTCTTCATGTGACGGTAACATCCAACTGGTGTGTAAAATACAGAAAAACAGGAAAAAAAAAAAAAAAAAAAAAAAAAAAGATAAAAAAATCCAATAAAGAGCCCGGCCCCAGCCTGGCTGAGGAGCGGCTGGAGCGGGGGGTGCCCGGCTGGCGATGCCAAGGATGGGGTGTGCAGGTCGGGGCGTCTCCTCCGAAGAATCCTATTTTTGGGGAGTGGGGCCCCTCGTTTTCTGGAGGCAGCCCCTGCTCTCAGTAATAAAGGACAGTCAGTAACTGCCAGCGTGAGTTGTCTCTGGGATTGGGGGAATGTGGGGGGTGGATCCAGGGGTGGGAATGGTAGGCACCATGGCTGAGTGTGCATCTCCCTGGCACTGAGCATCCCCCTACCAGCTCCAAGCATCCCCCTCACAGATCCAAGCATCATCCCTCACAGTTCTGAGTATCTACCGACTATTATCCCATCCTGAGTATCACCCCAAAACTCTGGGACACTGCTGGGATTGGGATCCCCATGAGGGCTTCGGGGACAGCAATGACTCCCATAGCCTGCTTGGAGCCAGGTGAGTTCCAATCCCACCCAGGTTTGTGCTGAGTTCCTCAGCGTGGGATGTGCTGAATAGGGACTGGAATGTGGTTGCAAAAGGAAGGAAAAGGTAGGGAACCATATCCTGTGTCCTGGTGCCATTGGTAGCTGTTAAATAATTCATGGCTGGTCTTGAATAAATAAATGAAACTCCAAACGCAGGGATGGCAGGAGAGCCCTCCGTGTCCTCGTTGCACAGGATAAGATCGCTCTGGAGCCACCTTTCAGGCCCTGGGATGTGGTGTTGGAGGTGGCAGCAGGGGACAATGCTGTCCCCTTGCCACCTGCACTCCAGTGGAGGAGAGGTGGCTGCTGCCCACCCTTGCTCTGGCTCCTGAGCTCCTGGCTCCGGAGCCAAACCCAGGAATTTAGGCATTCCCAAGCTGACAATGGCATCGGTGCCACTGATTCTGGCTCTGCCTGGGCTCTTACACCAACGCCGGGCTCCTTTTATCTCCCAAACCTTTGAAAGCGCAGCGGTCCCGGCGCTCCTGTTGCACGGATCCGCAGCGATTCCCAGTCCCGTTGCTTTGTGCTGGCAGGCAGCGGGAGCAGATGGAAATAGCAGCGTGATCCCAGCTGCGGCGAGGCCACAAACCGTCGCACGCGGGGCCGGGAGAGGAGGCAGGGATATATATAGGGACAGACGTATGGATGATGCACTGCCGGGAGCGGGGACTCGCCGGTGCCAGCGGCCCCAAAATACTCGAGTGGAGCCGGAATCTGTCAGATTCCCACTGACTGCAGCAGCTCCTGGTCCTGGTGTCACCACCATCGTCACCGGTGCCCACACTCCGACCCAGCTCCTTGGGAAAAGCTGGGTGGTTGGAAAAGGCTGCAGGGAGGGAGGACTCCCTTATCCCAGGTGTCAGAGCTCCTGGATCTGATCCCGGCCATGGGGATCAGAGCCACCTGCATCCCAATTCCTGCCGAATGGGTGGGCTGGCAGGGATCTGCATGGAGCTGGTGGCATCAGATCTTGCCTTATAGCAAGGGCTTGCAAAGCTGAGGGTCTCTGCCAGGGTCAGCACTCTTGGGATCATAGATAATTCCTGGCTAATTACCAGCAGTGTCTTCCCAGATAAAGCAGCAGCACCCTGGCTCAATGGCATGAAGGGCTGGGAGACACCCAGAATTCCAGGAGTATGTTCCTGGGATATTACGGGATCCTGGGATGCTCTGCCCTACAGCAAAAGGTACCTGGGTGGGAAAAGAGATTGGAAGCCTGTACCTGTTGGGAAGACCTGATTCCAAGGTCCTGCTGAGCCCCAAATCCCTGAAATTACCCCAGAGGAGCTGGCACTGAGAGACCCCGCACATCCCACAGCTGAGGAAGCTCCACATGTCCAAAATAGCCGTGGTTCTTGCTGTGGAATAGGAAGTGGAGGGAAAGAAAACCAGCAGCACCTGCCCTGCCAGTGCCAGAGCGGATGTGGCACGAGCTCTGGCTGCCTCCCAGCCCCAAACACAAATCCATGGCCATTAAAAGCGGATGCGTGGTTTGAAACCTCCAGTGAGCTCCAGACCTCGGATCCCCAAGCTTCCCACCACACAGCTCAGCTCAGAGATGGGCAGAGGGTATCAGGATTCCTTGGATGTCCAAAATAAGAGGAGCTGGTGGTCAAACACCAGGATATGTCACTTGGTTTTAGGGGATCCCAAATAAACCCTTCCCTGAGGTTGGTCCCCACCACTTTTCCCTCACAACAAATTCCATGGATTTGGGTTGTTTATTGCCTGTGTTTCGTCTAAGAGGCACTTGGAAAGAGGAAGAGGAAGGATAAGGTGTCAGCCCTGCATCTGGTGCCTATTTTGGGACATAGTGCCAGGGATGAGCCTCCTCTTCCCACAGAGGCAAACCCTGCCCAGGCTGGAGACAAGCAGTACTTAGACCCAGGTGGAATTTCCATCGGCTCCTTCCCAAACCTGATGGCCAGGAGGAGCCTGGTGGTAAATTCTCTCCCCCAGCCCAATTCCAGCAGCAGGACAGGGTACTCAGGCTCTGTCTTTGTTCCCAGACCTTTGAGCTCTTCAGGGTGATTCACAGAATGGATGCAACCAGTATTGCATTTTCCTGTGCTGCCCATTGGGACAGGAGTAAAGGATTTCCAGAGGTGGAGGAGTGGAAACGTCCCCCTTTCTTGTGGGGTGGCAGTGTGGGATCACCCCTCAGGGCAGAGGCTGTATCCCAATCCAAGGCACCCTGGAGTATGTGGGATGCTCTCAGGTAGGATAACCATTGGGATTCACGAGCCTTGCAAGTCCAGGACACTGCTGCTGTCCCAACTGGATAAGGCTGATCCTCAAACTGTTGGTTTTCCTTTGTGGAGGCTGTGAACTTCCTTCTTTCCCAGCCCTAGATGAGAATTCCTTGTGAGGCAGATGGAAGCTCTGCACCCCTTCAGAGGGTCAGTGGCTCACGTTTCCTCAGGAGATCCCGTCAGGGCTGCAAATTCGCCCTCCCCATCCTCCGGCCCATCCTCGGGGGATACCGGGGTGGCCTCGGTGCCTTCCTCCTCCTCCTCCCGGCGCTGCAGGCTCTGCAGCCGCTCCTGCCGCGCTTCCATGTATTCCTGCGCCCCGTCCCCCACCAGCTGCACTTCATCCCCGACACAGGGCGGCTGCCGGACGGGATTGTGGTCGTAGGACAGGAGGCGCAGGGAAGCGAGGCCGGTGAGGTCCGGGAAGCTGGCGATGCGGTTGCGATCCAGGTCGAGGACGCGGATGTGCTCCATGCGCAGCAGCACGGGCGGGAACTCCTGGAAGCGGTTCCCGTAGAGCCAGAGCCCGCGCAGGCCGGCCATGCGGGGCAGCGCCGCGGGCAGCCGGCACAGCCGGTTGTCCCCCAGCTGGAGGCTGCGCAGCTCCGGCAGCTGCAGCAGGGCGCGGGGGAAGTGCGCCAGGAAGTTTCCCTCGATCCAGAGGCAGCGCAGGCTCTGGAGCTGGGCGAAGGCGGGCGGCAGCTCCTGCAGCCCGTTGCGGCCCAGGTACAGGTGCGCCAGCTGCGGCAGGTCGCACACGGCCTCGGGCACCTCCATCAGCTCGTTGCCGTCCAGGGCGAGGGTCCGCAGGTGCTGCAGCTCCGCCAGCTCGTCCGGGACCTCCCGCAGCCCCGCGTCGCTCAGGTAGAGCTTCCGCAGCCCTTGCTGAGCCCACAGCTCGGCCGGGACCTGCCGGCCCCGCACCTCCAGCCGCTGCTCGACGCCGTCGGGGCCCTCGGCGGCCGCCAGCCGGGCCCCGCGTCCCGCGGAGCCTCCGCTGCCCATCGCTCACCGGGACCGGCGCCGGGACCCGCACCGGACCCGGCGAGGCGGACGATGGGGGGGGGACGGTGACGCCGTGTCCATGGCAACGCGCCGCGGCCAATAGGAGCCCGCGGCACCTGCGCGGAGGCCACGCCCCCGTCCCATTCATGCCCCGCCCCGCCGTTCGCGCCCGTGTAGGCCACGCCCACAAAACATTTCGGTCCCGCCCTGCCGTTCCCGCGCACTCCGAGGCCACGCCCACCGCACCCCATTAATGCCCCGCCTCGCCGTTCCCACGCCTAGCCGACCCCATTCACGCCCTACCTGTGCCAACTCCGTCCCCAAACCAGGCAGGATCCCCTCGCACTCCAGCAGTCCCAGCCCCTTTTCCAGCCGCCTGGCATCAGCATCCTCACCCTGAACTGGGTGTGGGGTCCCTGAGCTGGATGGGGATCCCTAAACTGGCGAGAGGGGCTCCCTGAGATGTATGTGGATGCCTTAACTGTGTGGGGTCCTTAAACTGGTGGGGAGTCCCTCTGATTCCTCACATGCCCTGGGACCCTGCAGAGATCCACTCCTTGGGCAGAGGCTCCTTTCTCCATGAGCAGGGAATATATGGATGAAACCTCTCCAAGGCCCCCTGTGCTATGGCTGCCCACCCTGCAGGGTACTTCCTCCTCCTCATCCTCCTGTTTCCCACCATAGCCCTGCCTGGATTTTCCTGCCACAAATCAGCTGTGTCATCCCAAAGCCAGTTCGGAAAGCTGGGCTCATACAGCCCCCCAGCGGCAGCTGGCAAGGTGACACCCCACAACCACCCAAAACCCTCCTGCCAGCCTTTGGAATGCAGGAAACCGCAAAATGAGGGGGCAATCCAATGGCATCACGCACATCTTTATTCCTCCCACGGGGATTTGGGAAAAGCCAAGGATGGGAATCCCGGGATGCGGCAGCACTTTTTTTGAGGGGGGTCACATCAGGGTTTTATCGATGTGCCACAGGTTGGTGGGGTGGTTGTTGGTGCTGAAGCCACTGGGACTCGGGATCTGGATGCCCTCCACAGATCTCGGCGCCCAGGTGATTGGAGCCTGCGCCCACCAGCCTGGAAAATCCAGGAGGGATTGGTGAGGGGGGTTTCCACTCCTCCTGGGGTCTGCAATCCCCCCCAAACTCACCTGGTGCTACAGGGGTCAGTGGCGTGAACTTGGTCAGGTACTTGTTCTGGACAGTGCTGTACGTCAGCGGCTCCTGAGGGATGGAGTGGGTTGGGGGCGTGGCTCCTTGGGAAAAGGGATGGGGACACGGGACACGGCTGCACCCACCTTCTCGGCAGTGACTCCCTTGGGTGCCACTTGGAGCTCGGGCGGGGCGAAGGGGGCAGGGCGGCCCATGGCAGGCTGGGGCTGTGTGGGGACACAGGGATGAGATCCTGCTCATTCTCGTGCCCAGGCAGCTCCCACTGCCAGAGGCCCTCTGGGAACTTTGGGAGCACTGGGACAGGATGTCCCCTGCCCTTGACACCCCGTCCCTTTGCTTACAGTGCTGAATATGGCAGGCAAGGAATCCATCTGACCATCACGGATATCAGGCTGTGGGAGAGGAAAAGTATCCTCTGGGGTGCTGAGGGGTGGGGGGACAAGGGACATGGTGGGGACAGGGCTCACAGGCTGCTCTGGCAGGGTGAGGTCACTCCTTGGGTCAGTTCTGGTGAAGTCTGACAGCTCCATTGTCCTCTGTGGGACATCTGTGGGGAGCAGATGGAGCAGGGATGTCCCCTGTGTCCCCAGGCCTGGCACTACCTGGATACACCTGTCCTGCTGTGTTTGGGGGGGGCAGGGAGTCTCCAACACTCCCAAATCCTACTGAGGTCTGACTTGGGTCCAGGAACACTGACACTCCAAAATCCCTAGAGTTGGATGTGGCTCTGGGACCATAACCTCAAAAACCTTCTTGATGATGGAGCTGGACCTGGAACCCCCAGGGCCCCAGACCCCCCTAGGGCTGGAGATTTCCTGGGAATCCTAACATCCCAAAATCCTCATAAGGACGGAGCTTTCTCTGGGATCCCCAAGACACGAGAATCTTCTGGGAATGGAACTTTCCCTGCGATCTCAACACCCCAAATCCCTCCTACCAAGGATGGAGTTTTCCCTGTGATTCCCAAAACCCCAAAATCATACCTGGCTGGGCAGGACTGGTGTCATTTTCCCTGGATGCTTTTGGGGCTGTCACCTCCCCAAAACGGAGGTGGGAAAAGGAGAAGCCAGCAGGATAGCTACACTCCAGCTCATCCACATACGCGGGCAAGAGCCTTTGGTAATCCGGGCGCCCAAAGATCTTGAAGTCCTCGGAGGTGGTGGACACGTCGGTGTCCTGGCTGTGGCGGGAATGGCTGTGATGCAGCGATCCCAAAAGGTGCCCCCCAAAACTCCTGGAGCAGGGACCTACCGCTCCACGGATGGGAAGACCACGGCCGAGGTCTCCGCATAGTTGTTGGTGACGTATCCCGAGCCGGTGTGGACGCCGAGGAGGGGGTGCACACTCCTGTCACTGGGGGGCTCAATCCCCAAAATGCGCCTCCCCTCGAACTTTTGGGGTGGCCCTGTGGGCCTCTTCCCAAAGGCTGCCTCGTAGCTGGTGATATAAAAGCCCATGAGCTCGGAGGGGGGGCCCCTCACCATGGGGAACCCCGTCCCCAGTCCCGCGGCGGGCGAGTCCTGCGGCAGGGACGGCATCCTGGCTCTGGGAACTGCCACCTGGAGCCGGGAATGGCAGAGGTGCGGCCCTACGCCATGGCTGGACGTGCGGGGCTTTCCCAGCAGGCCCGGAAGCTGTGGAATGTGCCCGCGGAATGCGACTCTGTCTCCTGGTAACCGCGACAATGGGGACCTCCCGGGAGGTTGTCGCCGAAGGGCACCGGGAATGTCCCGCTCCAGCTGCACCACAGCCCCCGCCCCCGAGTGGGGTCACCTCCTGGGAGTCCTGGGAAAAGGGGCAGGTGGGAATTGGGACTATCAGTGAGGTGGGATGTGCCAGATCGAGCTGGCAATGCCCCCGAGAGCCTGACCCCGATTTCAAAAAGCAGGAGAGGTGCAGGGACAGCAGCCAGGCAGGGCCGGTAGCCATGGCTTTATTCAGCATTCCACGAGTGTCCAAAGACTGCTGGAAGAGGAGGAAAACCACAGGGAAGGTGGAAACACCAGTCCAGAGCCCCATGTCTCTGCTCTACTCCAGAAAATGGGGGCAGAGGCGTGCCCTCCTTCAGCGTGGGGGCTCAAACAGATATTCCAGGTCCGGCTGCCGGAGCCTCTGCTCCCTGTTCCTGTTTTTGGCAAATTCCCTCAGCATGGCCATCACGTCGGTGTCGAACTCTGCTGGCGTGGGCTTTGCTTCTGAGGGGAAAACGGAAACATCAGCTCCGTGCTGTCCCAAAGTGCCACCCCAGTGTCCCAGTGTCCCATCCCTGTGTCCCATCCCGGTGTCCCAAGGCACGGCCACACGTACCAGTGGCCCAGTAATAAATGTCCCAGTCGTTGCTGGGCTCGTTGATGAGGCGGTCGTAGCGGTTCAGCTGCTCCTTGCTCATGCGTGCCAGGTTTTCCTTGGCAAAGAGGCTGGACAGGGATGGATCAGGATGAGCGGGAGATGAAGGAAGAGCTGGGATGTGAGAGCCAGCTCAACATGATCCTGGAAAACACAGACCCCCAGCCTGCTCTCCTTCACCTCAGTGGGTGGGTAAACACTGGCACAGCACTCCCAGAGAAGCTGTGGAATCTCTACCCCTGGAATCTCTTTATCCAGGCTGGATAAGGGATTGGAGCAACCTGGTCTGGTTTAAGGTGTCCCTGCCCACAGCAGGGGGTGACACTGGATGATCCTTAAGTCCTTTCCATCCCAAAGCATTCCAGAATTCCATGTGCTGGTTAACACAAGATACTGGGAAGAGATTCTTTCCTGAGGGTGGTAAGGCTCTGGAATGGATTTCCCAGAGAAGCTGTGGCTTCCCCATCCCTGGAAGTGTCCAAGCCAGGTTGAATACAGCTTGGAGCAATCTGGGATAGTGTAAGGGGTCCTTAAGGTCCTTTCCCACCCAAACCATTCCAGAATTCCATGATTTTAAGTCTTTAATCTTTCCTTCAATCCCAAAACCCAACTGATCTTGTGTTCACATGTCCCAAGATTTTCATACATACTTCCCAAAGGATTTTGGCTCACTGAGCTCTCCCAGCTCTACTCCATCATTAGATCCTGGACCAGCAAGATCTTGGAGCAACTTATCCCAAGGATTTTTGCACTACCTCAATAAACTCTTCCCTGTTAATGAAAGGACCTGGAAGACTCGGAGCCAAGCCCACCTGAGCAGGATGCAGTTTTCCAGCATCCCCCTTTTCCTGCTCTCGTACAGCAGCCGGGCTCTCTTGGTCTCCAGCGGCTCCTCCGGACGCTCCTGCCAGGGGGGCAGCGGGATCTCCAGCACGTCCTTCCCGGAATCCGTGGGGGAATCCCCGCGGTAGCGGCGCCGCGGGATCAGCGGCCAGAGGAGGTGCCGGCGCAGGGAGCGGAGCTGCAGGGAGCGGGGAGCCAAGGGATGAGCCAGGCCCGGGAGTGCCGCGCACAGGCACCTACACAAACCCTGCTGGGCACCATGCCCACTCCCACCCCGCCCACAAGTCCCCCAGACCTCCCTTTCCCCCCCAAAATCCCATTTTGTCTCTTCAGACTCTCCTCCTCTTTTTCTCCCCTTCTCCCTGCAATACGCTAATTTTCCTCCCATTCTGCCTTTGCCCCAAACTCACCCCTTTCCCCTTCTTTTCCTTCCCCCTCTCTCCCCCTTTTCCTCCAATTTTAACCCGGTTTTGCCGCTCTCCCTCCTTTCTCTCCCCTTTTACCCCTTTCCCTTCCCTCTGCCCGCCCAGCTCTCCCCCCTTGCCCCCCACCCTGGCCGCCGCCATCTTGCCGCCCGCCGCCCTGGCCACGCCCCCTCCCGGCTCCAAGGGGCGGGGTGTGCCGGAAGTGGGCGTGGCTCCGCCCGGAAGTGGGCGCGGCGGCGCTGGCGGTGAGCGCGGGCGGCGCGCGCGGGGCTGGGATCGGGGGAGGGGGGGCCCGGTGTGGGGGCGCGACCTATCGCGACATATCGCGACCCGCCGCCCCCTCCCCTCCCGCTACCCCCGCTCACGAACCCCCCGGCCCGGGCCCGCCGCTCCGCAGGGCCGCATATGGCGGGGACGGGGAGGCGCGGAGAAGGGGGGGTCAGTGGGGGATCGTGGGGGGCACAGGGAATTTGGAGGGAAACAGGGATCTGTGGGGGAGACAGGGTATGGAGGGACAGAAAGATTTGGGAGGGACACGGGATTTGGAAGGAAATGGGATTTGTGGGGGTTCAGGGATTTGGGGAGCTTCAGGGGGACACGGGGATTTAGTGGAGACATGGGATTTGCGGTGACACAGGGATTTGGGGGGGAGAGGGGATTTAGGGGGAAACAGGGATTTAGGGGGAACATGAGCTTTGAGAGGCAGAGGCGACTTAGGGGGTAGAAGGAATTTAGGGGGGGACAGATATTTGGAGGGAAGAGGGGATTTAAGGGGACACAGGGACTGGGGTGAGGAAATGGGATTTGGGATACACGGGGATTTGGGGGGACGCCCCCCGCGTGTCCCCAAGGCCTCACTGACCCCCTGCCCCCCCCCCCCGTTCCCAGAGCACCTTCCGTGTCCTGGCTCCGCCCGGTCCCAGCCCGGGCTCCCGCTTTTCCCGCCTCTGGAAATATGTCCGAGGGAGTGGATCTGATTGACATCTACGCCGACGAGGAGTTCACCCAGGTGAGAGGTGGGTGGGGTTGCAGATCCCGCCCTTTTTTTCGGGAAGAGATCCCAGTGTCCTGCAGCTCATCCCGGTGGAAGATGCAACTGGTGTGGCTGGGAAAAGGGAAGGATCATTCCTGATCATTCCCAGATCTCAGTGGCTGCCACCTCCAGCTGTGATTAAAGGCTTTCCCTGTGGGTTGTGACATGTGGCTGGTCACAGAATGTTTGGGATTTAAAGGTTTAGCTGTGTCCTGGTTGGAAAAATGAGAAATCCCAGCTGGAAGAGGCACTTCCAGAGAATTACACAGTAAGGGGATACCACAAGCCGAATCCATGGGATCACCCAGGCTGGGAAGCTGTGCAGGAACTCGCTGTTACTGTGCCACTTGTCCCATCCAAGGAAAATATGGGATTCGCAGGAGAAAAGGATGAAGGAAGGAGGTGTTGGAGAAGCAGATTTTAGGGAGTTCATGGATATGAGAAAGCAAATGTGAAGCCACATGTTGGAAAATTAGAAACTGCCATGGAAAGCTTGTGGAGGGAAGTTGACAAGAGGAAAAGTCATGAAAACTGAAAGCAAAGCACCCGGAGGAAGGAATCACCATGGAGAAAGGAATTCCTATGAGCTCCTTGAGTGATCGACAGAAGCTTCTTCTGGTTATTGGGTGAGAATATCCCATGGAATCTCGTGGAAGGACCAAGTGGATGGAGGATTCTCAAAGCTGGAATGATGATCCAGGCCAATGACTCTGGCTTGTCGCTCCCTTTGGGATGTGTGGCCGGAGGAAACCTGGAATTAATTCATGCCAGGATCAAAGCAGTGGGGAGGTGCTGTGGTGTCCCTGTGGCACTCCAGGGATGCCAGTGTAATTCCCAATCCCACATTCCCACATGGTGATTCCCACTAACAGTGCCCAGCTTCAGCTGTGCACCTCAACTCAGTGTGCATGGATTGGGAGCAGGAGAATCCCTACAATCTCCCAAGATGAAGTAGCAGAACTGAGGAATTCCAAGGGATTCCTCCTCTAGCCCCTCCTTCCTATTTTTGGTCTTGACTTTCTGAAACTTCCAGGCGGGAATCTTTCAGCCTTGGGCTGTGTCCAAAGGCTCCTGGTGGAGGTGGGAGCGTGGGAGTTGGATTAACCAAACACTTGAGCTTTTTTGGGAAATGAACACAAAACTACAGCTCCGTTTTCAAATCCTTCTTTTATCAGCTCCAGGGGAAGAGCTGGATGCAAAAGTTCAGGGAGAGGGAAAATGATTGGATTTTTGGATTCCTGGATTTCCAGGATCCTTGGAGAGCTGTATGCTGAGCATCCTTCTCTGTCCAGCTCCCAATGGGAGCAATTCCCTTGCAATTCCCTGACCCTCAGACTGTCTCCAGCAGAAAACACTGTCCAAACTGCCTGGAATTGAACATTTGGGAGCAGAACCTCTTTTTTATGACACACCAGCTCCTGTGGGATGGATCCTCATGGAGTGATTTTGTGGGATGAAACACTCAGCACAATCTGGACAAGGAACTGGGATCCATAGTAAACACAACACTTACTGGACACTCCAAATTAAATATAGCTCAGGAAAGAGTGGGAATAGGGAGGCAGATCTAGGACACACTGGAATTCCCAGTTCTGGAGCCTCAGCTTCCTCTGCCAAGGGGACAGATCCAACCTGTGGGAGTTCCTACCCTAGAAAAGGGGTTTTTTTCCCAAAAATGAGCAAGTTTGCTGCTGGGCATGAATTGAGGGGGGTGTGCAATTCCCAGGTTGGATTTTTGGGAAGCATGTGTTGCCAAGGGCAAGAGGCTCATCCCTGGAGGGCATTTGGTTTCCACCACTGAATTCTTACTCTCCAAATTGGGAATTTCTTCCTGTTGGCAGCAACGGGGTCTTGTCCTGTTGTGTGGGATCCAAGTGGGCTGGTCCTTGGAATGTGCTGGAGCTCAGTGGACGTTTAGTTGAGATATTGGGAAGAAATCCTTCCCTGTGAGGATGGTGAGGCCCTGGAATGGATTTCCCAGACAAACTGTGGCTGCTCTATCCCTGAAAGTGTTCCAGGGCAGGCTGGACAGGGCTTGGAGCAACCTGGGATAGCAGAAGGTGACCCATGGCAGGGGGTGGGATGGGATGATCCTTAATGTCCTTATTCCAATCCCAACCATTCCATGATTCCATGAAATCAGAGCCCATCATCCTGTTTTTTGGGATTGCCCAGGCAAAGGGTGGCTGTAATTCCCAACTGTGCACAGACCCAAACCAAGCAATTTGGGCCTTAAACCTTTAGACTCTGCTTGGAAATTCCGCATGGGAATTGGGACAGCAGGTTTGGAAACAGCAAAGAAGACTTCCCAAGGCCTTCCCAAGCCAGGATCTCATGACGTTTTCCCGGCAGGATCCGGAGTTCAGTAATGCTGACCAGATGGATCTCTACGACGACGTGTTAGCAGCCAGCTCCCAGCCCCAGGAAAAGCGTTCCAGCAGCTCAGAAGCGCCTCCGGAGATCCGTCAGGAGCCGTCTCCCAAGCCCAACAGCAAACCCCCAGCCATCCTGTACACCTACAGCGGGCTCCGCAACAAGAGGGCCGCCGTCTACGTCGGGAGCTTCTCCTGGGTGAGTGCAACTGCCTGGGAAATTTGGGATTCCTGGGGAACCTCTGAGGGGCTGCTGGCTCTCTAGGGGTGTGGCAGGAATTTTGGGGGGTCTGCTCCTCCTCAATCTAGAGCTGGTGTCCCGAGCTGGGCTTGGCTTTGTGATCCTCAGAGAAAAGCTGTTTGTATCCCTGAGGAGCTCCTGGCCTGGGATATCCACTGATGTCCCTTGGAAGCTGTGACTTTGGGGTGCTGCCCCTGAGTCGCCTTCTCCTGTTCATGGATGTAAGGACAGTTTTGGGAAGGCTCTGTCTTGTCCAGGGAACTTGTCTCTGTTTTCTATTCCCAAGGCTTGTTCCGGATGGTTTTAAGCTCCCTGAGAGAGTCTGGGGTGACATTCCTCATGTGGGTGGGGGGACACTGGGCACAGACATGGACACCAGCCTGTTCCCTATGCCCTCAGTGGACGACTGACCAGCAGCTGATCCAGACCATCCGCTCTATCGGAGTCTACGATGTGGTGGAGCTGAAATTCGCGGAGAACCGAGCCAATGGCCAATCCAAGGGGTGAGAGCCAGTGGAATTTCTGGTGGGAATGGCAGGAGCCAGGCCCTCATTGCCTGGCTCATCCATTGTTTTGTGGAGGGTGAGGGAGCAGCCAGCCCTTTTCCTGCCGGGCACAGGGAAGTCATGGAGTGTCCCAAAATGTACGGAAAAGTGAGGAGGGGGAGTGGAACAACAGGATGGGATCAGGAGGAGGGTCTGGGATAGTCTCTGCAGTTCTGGGCTCAACCTCCCTCTCTCCTGCACAGGTATGCAGAGGTGGTGGTCGCCTCCGAGAACTCAGTCCATAAACTCCTGGAGCTGCTTCCTGGAAAGATCCTGAATGGAGACAAGGTGGAGGTGAGGCTGGCGACCCGGCAGAACCTGTCGCAGTTCGAGGCTCAGGCTCGCAAACGTGAGTGCGGCACCGGTGTGATGAGGGCGGGGGGCTCCACCTCACACACATCCCAAATTCCCCCCGGATCAGCTGCCAGGCCCAGCCCAGAGAGCCCTCGGGATGGGGGGAGACCCTGCCAGGAGCGTCTGGGGGTTGTTTTTCCCATTCCTGAGCCGGATTAGCTCCTGACCCGAGTCTTTATGATCCCCTTTTAGGTGCTCCCACACTGCGAAGATCCCTCGTAGCCTCCTTCTCCTCCTCTCCAAACTGAATGGGCTTAAGCTCTTCAGGCTCTCAGCATAGCTAAGACCCTCCATATCTATTAGTAGCTCCTCTCTGGATCTGCTCCAGAATTTTTCCATCCCTGCGGAGGTAAGGTGCCCAACACTGGAGGAATATTCCAGCTGGGGCCTGGCCGTGGGCGTCCCTCAATGGCAATAGGTGGTCCTGGCCTCACTCCGCAGCGATGCTACGGGATCCGCAGGGATTGTCCTGGCAGGAGTCTGTCCAAGGAGGTCTTGGCCAGCTCTGGTCGTTGTAGATCCCTTGGCACGTTTTGTGCAGGGAAAACTCCCCTTTCCCAGCAGAGTTGCTTCGCTCCCTTCCTTCAGCTCCGGTGCCCAAGGGGATCAGCTGCTTGGTGCTTAGGCTGTGCCCTGACTTGCCCTGCAGTTTTGGTGGAGCAGGGAGTGTTCCCTGGGCCGAGTTCCGGCTGCCCCCGGGGCACAGCAGAGTTCCCATGCACCCTTTGGCACCGCTGGGAGCCGTGGCTCCTGTCACACCCCTTCTATCTCATCCTCAAAGCCTCTTTGGACAGAGCAAGGCTTCTTGTCCCTCTTGGAATGCTGAGTTTTCCTTCCTCTGGCAGCAGCTCTGTTGCTGTCAGCGCCTGGGTTCTGTCCCCCTCATGTTCCTCCACACTTGGGCCTCTCCAAATCCATGTGTGGGTCTCAGGTTCTCTGGGTCTTTGGATGCCTTTGGGGATCTCTCACCATTCCTTGTGGCTTTTGGCTCCTGTCCTTGTGACCCACCTGTCCCCCACTGTGCGGGGTCTTGCTGGAAAGCTGGGCCCCTCTTGGAAAAACACATGGAAGCAGAGGCTATTTGTGGCCGGCTGGATCTCTCTCTGGGCACCTCCAGCCCTCCAGGGGTGGGAGAAAGAGGAGGAGCAGGAGGTCTCGGAGACCTGGACACTCTCCAGCTGCACCTCACAGCTGTTTCCCCATGCCACTTCCAGGTGTGCCACCACGGGCCCACTCCCGGGATTCCATGGATGCGGTGGATGGCCGGGCAACACCAACGGAGAACGCGCTGCCCCCCGCCCGCATGGAGAAGCCCCCCTCGGTCCTGCCCTTCTTCAGTCGCCCCCCTGCGCTGCCCCTCATGGGGCTGCCCCCTCCTCCCATGCCCCCCCCACCTCCCCTCTCCTCCGCTTTTGGAGTCCCTCCACCCCCTCCCGGAATTCCCTACCAGCACCTGCTGCCGCCGCCGCCCCGGCTGCCCCCGCCCCTGGCTGTGCCCCCCCCGGGGGCTGTGCCCCCCGCCCTGCACCTCAATCCCGCCTTCTTCCCGCCACCCACCGCCGCCCTGGGACCCCCTCCAGATACCTATGGCAAGGCCATGGCTCCCTACAACCACAGCAGGTGAGCCGGGCGGGAATGGGGGTGGGATGCTCGGGGAGAATCCCACTGACCCCGTTCCCACTGTGCCAGCAGCCGGGAGCTGGGCCCACCGATCCCAGCTGTGAGTGAAGGCGAGTTTGAGGAGATCATGAACCGCAACCGCGCCATCTCCAGCAGCGCCATTTCCAAGGCGGTGTCTGGCGCCAGCGCAGGTACTTCCCGTGTCCCTCACGTCCCCAATCCCCAGATGGGTTCCCGCTCCTGACCCCCTGCTCTGCTCCCCCAGGGGATTACAGCAACGCCATCGAGACGCTGCTCACGGCCATCGCTGTCATCAAGCAGTCGCGCGTGGCCAGCGACGAGCGGTGCCGTGTCCTCCTCTCTTCCCTCAAGGATTGCCTGCATGGAATTGAGGCCAAATCCTACAGCAGCAGCTCCAGCAGCAGCTCCAGGTATCACCCTGGATCCAGAGAATAGGATCCTCCCTTGCAGGTGAGTGACTAGTAGTTAACTCTTCGGCTTTTGTCTCCTCTATTCCCAAAGGAAAAGACACCGATCCCGGGAGCGCTCTCCCAGCCGGTCCCGCGAGAGCAGCCGGCGGCACCGGGATCTGCTCCACAGCGATGATCGGCACGAGGATTATTTCCAGGAGCGGAGTCGGGAGCACGAGCGGCATCGGGACAGGGACAGAGACAGGGACCGGCACCACTGAGACAGGTGGGAGGCTCGGGAATCCCCTGGAAGCCTGAGGGATGAGGGAAGGGCGCTCCGACGACCACTCCTCTCCTCTCTCCCGGCAGGAATTTGGCAGGAAGTGGTTTTTAATGGACTCGTATCTCCTCACCTCGACCAGGATGCCGTGCCCGAGGCCGCTCTGCCCCATCCCGGTCCCTTCCCCGCCACCCCCAGCCCCCTCTCGGTGGGACCCCTGCCCGCACCTCGTGGCCTTGGGAATCCCCCCCACCACTGCTGCTGCTTCCCCGGGCCATCCCGCTCCGCTCCGTGGATACTCGGACCCAAAGAGAAATGGTGCTTTTATTCCATGGAGGGAGGTTTGTGAGCCCTCCCCAGGGGGGAACGGAGGGGGCGGAGCCCTCCTGTGCAGCTTGGGGGCTTGGAGATGCACAGCTCCCGATCCTGGGATCAGGAGCCATGTGCCATCCTCTGGATTGCCTGGGGACACTCCCGTCCCCATCGCCCTGGTGCCATGCTCCTCCTTTGCCCCTTCACCCTCCAGGAGCTGGGAAAAAGGGGCTGGAGCTGGGCTGGGGGTCACCCTCTGTATCCCAACATTCCCCACAGCAGCTTTCCCACCCAAACAGCAGGTCCGGCCTCTCCCGCAGAGCCTTCCTTGTTTTAGAGGAAGCGGGAGAGGCAGGGCAGGCTGTGACCCCCTTGTGTCTCCTCGGTATCCCAAGGAGGAGAGGGACAACCCAGGAGGGTTGGGATGAGCCGGGACACACTGGGTGACTTCCAGGGCTGGAATTGCTCCAGGGTGGGAAAACCCAGACCCTGGAAGTCTTTTTAAGTTGAAATAACCCAAATTCAGGAAAAAACCACCCCAATTTTCCCAAGCCCCACGAGGTGAGAGCGCTCAGCGGGAGAGCTCCGGGCTTTTTTTTACTTACCGCCACAGATTTTTAGTTTCTTTCCAAATAGTGGAAGGGGGGAAAGATTCCCCCCAAATTGCAGAGCAAATCCCTGGAAGCCCCGGCGAGGCGCCGCCCCTCCTGCTCGCAGTGATTAGATTTGTCTTTCGATAGGTTGGAATTGTGTAATAAACTCGGATGACATTGTCAGTCTTTTATACAGAGCTCCTGTTGCCTTCCTACTGTGAGATTTGGGATAATGAGGGAATGGGAGGGATTTGGGGAGGTCTCTGCACCTGTTGTCCCTCACCCTCTTCCTCCTCCAATGGGCTCCTGTGCTTCCCAAATCAGCCCTGAGGTGCTGGGAGCACCTGAGCATTCCCAGATGGACCCACATTCCTGGGCACCAGGTAAAAATAAATATTTATTGGAAAACAGTGAATTATTCTGGAAGGTTGTAGGAGAAAAAAAGGATTTTTCATACCTTGAGCTGGCTCAAGCTCTGAGGAGTCCAAGTGGAGTGGAGAGTGGGAAAGGTGGGAAGGATGCGTCCAGGTGCGGAGTGAGTGGAGTGGGAAGTGGGAAAAGGGAGGGATGAATCTGAATAGCAGCATGTCTGTGGTAAAGTGGGAACCAGGAAAAATGGGAGGGATGTGTCCACATAGAAGCAACAAAGGTGGGATGGATGTGTTCAGGTGACAGCAAGTGAAATGAGCAGTGGGAAAGGTGGGATCCTCCCCCTTGCTGGGGCTGGGAAGTGGAGCTCTCATGGGTGATGCTTCCCTGTGTCCCTGTGCCGTGTCCTCAATAGGGATCCGCACTGTGGCAAAGGACAGAGACAGGGATGTGTGGGCACAAACCAACCTGGCAGCTCCTGTGCTGGGTCCCCCAGTTCCCAGGATGCAGCACCTGGAGAAGGAGAGCAGTGCCAGCAAGCCCAGGAACAGCTCCAGACCGTAGAAGAGGAGCAGGATGGCACTCAGGAACGCTTCCAGGCGCAGGGAGTATGTCTGGATCAGCAGGTAGTACACGGCCAGCACAGCTGCTGGCACTGTAAGTGCCAGGCTGAGGGACAGTGGCACCTTCCGCTGGCACAGGTTCCCCTTGGAGCCTGTGGAACACAGAGTTGGGATCAGATCATGGAAATCACAGAGGGTTTTGGCTTGGGAGGAAAAAGAAATGTGTTCCCGTGGGCAGGGACACCTTCCACTAGCCCAGGTTGCTCCATGCCCCGTTCAACCTGACCATCCAGGGATGGTCTTTGGGGGTGTCCCAGGAGTCTGCACTCCCTGTGGAGCCTCTGGAATTCGGGGGACTCACCGAAGAAGATGCGTGTGGCCTCAATGCCGAGGTAGAGGAGGAGCAGGACCACGTCCAGCACCAAGTTGGAGACGGGATAGGGCAGGAGCAGTCCTGCAGAAAAAGCACCGCCCTCAGCACATTCCTGCCCATCCCGGCGGGATCGGGAAAAGTTCTGGAGCGAAGGACTCACCTTTGTACACAAACACGAACGCTTCCAGGAGAAAATATGTGGCGCAGTACCAGCCGTTGAGGAAGAGCAGGACCTGCAGCGGAGCCGAGGAGCGATGGCGGCCTGAGGGAACACGGGGCGGCCATGAAGGGGGGGCACGGGGCGGGCATGGCTGCGCGGCCCCCGGAGCCCTGCAGCGCTTTGGTCTCCTCTCATCCCCGTTCCCAGCGCCGCTCCCAGCCCGGTTCCTCCCGGTACCCCGCGCACCCTCCGGTGTCCCCCGTTTCCCCCCAGCTCCCGCTCCCACCCCTGGGCGCCATCTTCCATCTCCATGGGAACCGCCGCCGCCGCGCTCGCCCGCACGGGGGCGCTAAGGGCGAGGGAGGGGACCGTGCGGGCGGAGCCGCTCTCTCCCGCTTCCCCCTCGATGGTCTGGCGGCGCGCGTGCCGCCGCTCTACCCGCACCTCTCTATGGCTGGAGGACCGATCGCTGAGCCGCGGGTTCGAGACGCGGCCCCTCCAAACCACGCCCCCTCGTATCCAGCGGGAGCAGAATCCCACACTCGAACACGGGAAGGAATGTCCCCGTTCTGCGGCTGCGAGCGCAGCGCTGAGCTGGGTTACAATGTAAGGCCATTGGGAGTGCAGCCGTGATACCGGATGGGTACAAACACCCAGCAGCCTCTGGAAAACACATCTGATTTATTCTTTTAGGGTTTCCAAAAATCTTCCAGTCCCAACCAAGGCTGTGGTCCTGAAATGCAGGGATGCCCCACAAGCCTCCTGCTGACTCCCAAAATCCCAAGGGCTGGTCCCCTGAGACAGGAATGAGGAGGAACCGATCCTGTCAGAGCCTGTGGAGTGCAAGGAGACTCCAGAGGATTCCAGGGTCCCATCAGCCACGGAAGTGGGCAAATTCCTTGCGGAGCCAGAGTGAATCCTGGTAGAAGAGGGGGTCTCCCAGGTGCACAGCTGTCCTCTTGTAGAAGTAGCAGTAGAGCACTGCCGCTGCAGGGAATTTCAGGATGAGAGAGGGCTCCCTGCACCACCAAAGGATGCAGGATCCCACCCCGATCCTGGGAGTCCTTACCCAGCCTCTGGAAAACAAACAGGGTCTGGAGGCCTTCGGTCCAGATGAAACGGCTGGAGTCTCGCCAGCGCAGGTTCTGGGGGATTGGAAAACTGGGAATAAAACCCCTGGAGCAGTTTTGTTGAGCCCTCCCAGACCACTCACCCTATGCCAAAGGTAAAGGTTCTGAGCCAGAGGGAGGGACACCAAGCCAGGAGTAACACCTGGAGTAGTTTGGATTGCCCCATAGCCCAAAGGTTAAGCAGCTCAGGGGATTTAGGAACTGATCCCAGACCTATTCCGGCTTCAGGCTGCAGATCCCTGCAAATCCCTGCAAATCCCCTTCCTGGACAGCGTGGGCAGCACCGGAGCAGCTGCTGTGGCTCCTGACACCACAAAACATTCCCTGTGCTCCAGGGCAAGCAGGATGGAGGGAACTTCAGGAGGTGTCCAAGGGATGGGAACTGCTCCATTGGGAAGGAGCTAGGAAGGAGTTTATTTGGGAAACAAAAGGGGAAGGTGCTGCCAGGAGATTTCCAGGAGCCTAGACAGCCCTTAGAGCTGTGGGGAGAAAGAGGTCTGCCCCAGGTAAAGGGATCAATCCCAGAAAAACCAGGAGCTGCTAGCACAGGCTTTCCATGGGGATAGAAGATTTTCTGATGGTTCACAGCTCTTAGAACGAGCTGGGATGGGGCTGGGATTGGGCAGGACCCTTCCAGCCTGATGCCAACCACAGCATCATGGAATGGGACACCTGCCATGGGACACATTCCAGGAGGACACCATGAGAAAGGACTGTGGGAAGCTGGGGGTCATGGAAAAAACCCTTGGGAGAATCCAGCAGCTGTGCCCACGCCATCCTACCATAATCCAGACGTGGAAGGAGATGCTGAGTGCCAGGTAGGCAGCAGAGAGCAGGATGGTTCCCTTGAATTTATGGAAGAGGAGGTTGACCAATCCTGCCTGGAAAACGTAGGTGTTGAAGAACATGAGGAAGACGATGATGACATTGAAGACGATGGCAATGTCCTGGATGCTGCAGGGAAAACAGAGGGACTGTGGGATCCTGGATCTCCTGGATCTGCTGCCCCACCTTCCCCATACTCACATGAAGAGGACGAGCTGCACGGCTGGAGCTGTGCGGAGCAGCTCCGAGAAGGAATTCACAAAGAGGTCGTAGGAAAGCAGCAGGAACTGCAGGAACAGCACCAGGCTGTAGTTGCTGGGCTGGAGCATCCTCCTTCCTGGGGCTTGGAGCCCTCAGCCCCAGCATTCCCAATGGATCATGGTGCTGGGTGAGCTCAGCAGGGCCACTCCGGACATCCCAGACCTGGAGGGGGAGAACAGGGATTGGGATGCAGAAACCAGGAAAACCCAAGGAGCTGTGTCCTCTCTTTCCTCCCCGATCGGTGCCTTCCTTCCCTCTGAAATCCACCCGGATCCCCATGTAAGGAAATCCAGGGGTGAGGGACATGTGCAGCCCCAAGCAGTGTCCAAGCAGGTTATTCCTGGCTGTTCCCAGCTTCATGGGCAGTTCTGAGCAGGTTTGGGCAAGTTCCACTCTGGGCACAGAGAGAAGAGTGAGGAGACGGACGGGAATTTTTGGGCACGGGAGCAGGTATGGTCCTCGTGGGACACATATCCCACGGGAACAGCCCCCTCCGGAATCATCCTGGCTGGAGAGGGACGGAGGGGACAGGGATCCCACGTGTCCTGGCAGGAAAAGCAGGAGAAAGACTGTGCTGGGGACTGAATTCCCTGAGGGGAAGACATGGTGATAGACGGGGGAGAAGGGGCTGGAAAGGGATGGAAAGTGGCTGGAAATGGAGGGGAGGGGGAGGTGTGGGAAGGTGGGGGCAGGAAATTGGAGGAAAGAAAGGCTGGACATGAGAGCGAGAAACGGATGGACATGAGGGGGGAAAGCGCTAGAAACAGGGAGGAAACAGCTGTTTATGGGGATTAAGGAATCAATCTCTGCCCCTCCAGACTCCGCGTCACTCCGCCCCTTCTCACAGTCACCACAGCGCAGCCCCCTCTCCCCCTCTCGCCGCCCTCTCCCCCTGTCGCTGCCCACTCCCTGCTCCCCGGGTCACCCCCTCCACCCCAGATACGCCCAAACCCCCCCTGGGTGCCGGCGGTCCCGGTCCCGGGATCCGCCATATCCCCGCCCCGGGCACTCACCCGCCGCCGCCATCTTGGTCCCCATGGAAACGGCCGCCGGAGCCGGAAGTGAAGGCGGAAGTGAGGGCTGGAGGACCGGCGGGGGCCGCTCTGGCCGCCGCTCTCCTCGATGATGGTACATTGGGATGGGCAGGAAAATCATAGAGATGAGCAGGCAGAGCGGCGCTCGCCAAGATGGCGGCGCCCAGTGACGAGGAGGGGGCGGTGGGGCCCAGGTACAGCCCCTGGGTTGGGAGCGCCGGGGGGCGGCTCCGGGTTTGGGAGGGGCCGAGGGACCTCGTGGTTTGCATTTTGGGTGGTGTCAGGACTGGGTGTTGTGTTCCAGGTCCGGCGGAGCCTCAGGTTTAGGAGGGCTTGTGGACCCGCGTGTTCCCAGATTTCGGGGAGCCATGGCACCCAGTACTTCAGATTTGGGAGATCCATGAATCTCTGTGTCCCAGATTTTGGGGAACCATAGGGCCGCGTGTCTCCACCCCTTTCCTGTTTGTGTGTCCCGAGAGGCAGCTGATGTGAGGGTGTCGGGGCATTCCCCGTCCCCGGAGGGGACAGAAATACCCATTTCTGGGGGCGCATGCAAATCACATGCAAATGAGAGCGCTCGGGTTCTTGCAGGGGGACCGTGACAGGTGACACTGAGAGCCCCTCGCTGCCATTCCATGGCTGCCGTGGCCAGGAATTCGGCTCTGCATGTCCTGCTCCATCCTTGGCATCCTTCCCAGTCCAGGGCACAGCTGGACTCTGGTCATCCCCCCAGGGTTCCCAGTTCCCCTTTCACTGTTTCCTCCTGGAGATGTCGGAGAGCCCCAAAAGGCACCTGGATCATCCCCACCTGGATCCATCCCTGCCACCATTCCCAGGCTGGGAGGCAGCTGGGCCACCATCCCTGGCCGGGAAGCAGCTCCATCCCTGTCACCTTTCCCAGGCTGGAAAACAGCTGCCCCTCCACACTCTGCTGGGGCTCCCAGTTCCCCTTTCCGTGGCTCCTCCCCGGGACCGCATCCGGAGCCTGAGCTGGCTCCTCGCTCCCCCGCAGGTGCCACCACCGTTCCACAGCCATGCTGGACGTGCCCTTCCTGCCTTTCTGCACCTTCCTGGGAACGCTGGGACTGCTCTGCGTGGCCATGGTGGGCACCTGGTGCCAGCACTGGCGCGGGGGCTTTTCCCTGGACGGCAGCTCCCGGACATTCAACTGGCACCCGGTGCTGATGGTGACGGGACTGGTGGTGCTCTACGGCGCAGGTGAGCACAGGGAGCGCAGGGAATCCGGCACCGTTCCTTCCTGACTTTTTTCCCTCTCACAGCTGCCCTGGTTTACCGTATTCCCCACACCTGGAGCGGCCCCAAGCTTCCCTGGAAGGTGCTGCACGGCAGCTTGGCTTTGGGAGCGTTCATCCTGACTGTGCTGGGGCTGGCGGCCGTGTTCCGCTTCCATAATGCCCAAGGGACGCCCAACATGTACTCACTGCACAGCTGGATGGGGCTGGGAACTGTCCTGCTCTTCTCCTGCCAGGTGGGAACCCTTCCTGGATGCCCCAATCCCTCTGGCATCCCGAGTTTTGCTCCCTCACCTTCTCTTCCCACAGTGGGCGGCGGGTTTTGGAGCGTTCCTGCTTCCCTGGGCTCCCGCCTGGCTCCGAGCACTCTACAAGCCCATCCATGTTTTCTTCGGCTCCACCATCCTCATGTTGTCCGTGGCTTCCTGTGTGTCGGGAATCAACGAGAAGCTTTTCTTCAGCCTGTGAGAGTCGGGGTGGGGGGGGAGTGAGGCTTGGGAAGGTCCCTCACAGGGATAGGAAGGGCTGAGGATGTGGGTTTGGGATGGATTTGGGAGTGACCAGCGCAGGGCAAAGGGAATTGAGCAGGTGTGTGGCTCCCTGCACGCTTCCCTGCAAGGTTTGAGGGGGAAAGTATAGTTTCAGGAACATCCAGAACATTCCCAGCCTCTCTTCCCCGCTCCAGGAAGAACGGGACCATGCAGTACAAACTCCTGCCGGCTGAGGCTGTGTTTGCCAACACCCTGGGGCTCCTCCTCCTCATTTTTGGAGTGCTGGTGGTGGCTGCCCTGGCCAGGCCCAGCTGGAAACGCCCAGATTCCGACTCCCCGGACTCCCGCCAGGTACGGGATGTGCAGGGTGGATTTGGGAAGCCAGCAGGGAAGCTGCTCCCCAGGCACTGTCCTGACGGTGGGGAAGGACTGAGGGATCCCGGCTCATCCCTGTCTCCCACAGCCCCTGCTCTCTGCCGAGCGCTGATCCAGGGATCTCCCAGCACTCCCAAGCTGCATCCGTGTGCCTCCACGTGCCAGCTCCTGCTTGGATCCCAGGCCATGCCAAACCCCAGCGCTTCCCAGTGCCATCCCTCAATGCCACAGCTGGAGCTGCTGGAGCCTCACTGGGACAAAGAGGAGCATTCATATCACTCCCACTCCAGAGGATCCGGCTCAGGGTGTAGCCACTCAGGGATCTCATGGACATGGAATAAAATATTGGCTTCTGCAGGGCTCCAGCACTCAAATCCCTGGGGACTAGGGAGGGCCTGCGAGCTGCTGTGGGAGAGGTGGGAGCTTGGGAGTAGGTCCTAGCCAAGCCAAGCTGTCCCTTCCAAGGATTTGTCCTTGCTGGCTCCCTGGAGACATGAGACAGCTCCCCGTGGTCACCCCATGGGATTTGGGATCACGCTCTTCCCCATTCCTGCTTCTCCTTTGCCCCTTTCCCAGAATGCCCCCCAGATCCCGTGCCCACAGCCATGTGAGCTCTGTGGTTTCTCCTCCACACCCTGGGCTTCCTTCCTCCCCCAGTCACAGGATCCCTGCTCCCAATTCCCTTTCCAGCCTGGGGCAATGGGGGGCACCCCCACACTCCCAAATTCCACCATCCCATCCCTCCAAGCTAGCATAGGGGACATAGAGGTTTACTGCGGGCCACATTCTAAGGTTTATTGGGAAACACATCCTTGAAGGAACATGGGGTAGTTGGGACACACAAGGGGGGAACAAGGGTTTATTGGGATACACGTCTCTATCACTATGAGCGGTCACAAATTTTTGGGGATACGAATCCCTGTCGTTACTGGGAGGTGCCCAGGGGGTCCCGCAGCCCCTCCAGCACTGCTCCCAGCACTGCTGCCACTGCCACAGCCCCGGGATCGGGCTGCTCCAGCCGGGATGAGCGGATGTAACTGGCTCTGCCTGCCCCAGCCTCCATGTGCCTGGTGGCCTCTGCTGCCGCCTCCGCGCTCTGCCAGGGAAAACAGGGTGTTTTCCAGGATAATGGCAGGAATTCCCATCCAATTTTCCTGCCATCCCAGCTCCCAGCTCTCCATACCTGGACAGCTGCCGCCAGCACTTGGAGCAGGTCGGCACCAGGATTGCGCAGGGAATGCAGAGTCTGCGTGGCTGCAAACAGCGAATCCAGCTAGGAAAAGTGGAAATTAGTCTGGGAGCCAGGGCTGAGGCCAGGTGGGAACTCCCTACCATCATCCTGGAAGCCTTTCTGGCTCCTGGGCTCTTCTAGCACTCACCATTGTCCGGTCTCCTGGCGCGGCTCCTCCATACCTGTGCAGGATGCAGGGAAATTCAGAGGGGATTGGGATTCCCAAGGGGAATTGGGATTCCACAGCCCCCAGCACTGACCTCTGCATGGCCTCAATCCCGGCGTCCATGGCGTCAGCCCACGCTGGGAAACCGCTGTGGCCGCGCAGGCTCTGGGCAGCCGCCGTCAGGAAGAGCCCGTAGAGCTTTGGGAATACCATCAGTCCCATCCTGGAAACACGGCCAAGTGTGTTCCCCCATTCCCATTTCCATCCCCATTCCCACTCACCACTCCAGAGGAGCCTCCCATCTGCTCCAGCAGCACATCAGCCAGGGCGGAGAGCAGCTGGGCTGGGGCAGCCGGAGGCGGCCGGGAGCGCATCCATTCCTGGATGGCTGTGGGAATGGAAGGAACAATGGGATGTGGGTGGTCCTGGAGTCCCCTGTCCCTCCTGGGGACAAGCAGGGACAGCTCTCAGTTCCATAGGGAAGCTGCCACTGGATGCAGAGACATTCCAGGATACAATGACAAGAAGGGGCACCCCAGATCTCCTTAATCCCAAGAAGGGATGTCCTGAGGAACTCCCTGCTCCTTGGAGATGCCATTGGGGCAGCATTCCCCACAATTCCCTGGATAGTGGCCCCCACACCCACCTTGGGCAGCGCGGGCGTGCGTGTGGCCGCAATCCCCGTCACCTGCTCCCCGATCCAGCTCGTTGAGCTTATCCTGCATATCCAGCAGGGTGCTGCACACCCGCTGCAGGACCCGCTGCACCCGCGCCGTGCCGGGCCCTGCAGAGAGGAGATGCGTCCCTGCACATTCCCGAGGGAAACTGAGTCACAGAGGGGTGTGACAAGGGATGGGAACTCTGTACCAGTTCCAGTCTCTTCCTGCAGTTTCCTGGGTGCCTCTGTGGGTCCTGGCACCTCCTCCCTCTGGGTGGTCGCCGGTCCTGCGACAATGTTGGGCCAAGCCATGGCCGTGGTCTTCGCATCTGGAAGAGCCGGAGACTCAGTGTGGTGGCTCAGGATCCCATTGGATCCTCAACAGCACATGCAGCAGCCAGGAATTCCATCCCTAGATGTCCCACTGACCTTGTGTCCTGTCACCCAGCATGTGGAAACCCCTCTGCCCCAATCCCAGGCCACATTCCCACTGGGAACTCACCAATCAGCCTCACCAGCTCCTCATCCACCAGCATGAGGGTGAGGGAGACTCCGGCCATTTCCAGCGCCGTCATGAAGGATCCCACCAATGCCCGGGCAATGCGGATCCCTCGGTTCTCTGTGGGATCCAGGATCGAGACGGGGGAATTCCAGAGTGGCCAGAGCCAGGAAATGGGATCCCAAGCTCCCCTCTGCACTCACCCAGGCAGCGCACAGCAGCTCCAGCCACAATTCCCAGCTCCAGGCAAGACAGTCCACCCAGGTTGTTCACCACGAGCACCACAGAGGATCCTGCAGGATGGGGGGCAGGATAAGACTGGGATCCAGGGGATTTGGAGGAGCACAGAGGGTCCTGGGGGGCTCACCAGGGGTCAGAGACAGGTGGGAAGCGTTGGATGGATCCGTCATGTGCTTCAGCATTGTCTCCACGGCCTTATCTGCTGGCAGCACCTGGAGCAGACATGAATCAGGGGAAAGGCAGAACGGGGAGGTGTGGGAATAAGGAGACTTGGGAATGGGGAGCAGCAGCATAATTCCCCTCTCACCTTCATCCTGCGCACTCCAGCCTCGCCGTGGATCCCTATGGAGACGGGGCTGTGTCACATCCCAGCCCTGGTGACGCCTCCCCAAGGGGATAGGGATATTCAGACCCTCCAGGGACCCGAGGGGGAAACCAAGGGGCTGCTCCTCACCCAGCCCCAGCTCCATCTCGTCCTCAGCCAGCTGGAACGAGGGCTTGGATCCCGGGATGCTGCAGGGAGACAGGCTGAGACCCAGGGTACCTGTGCAGGTGGGAATGTTCTGTTAAAACTGGGGGCATTTTGGGATTCAGCACCTGGGGTACAAAGGACAGCATTCCCATGGGATAACACAACGCACCCATGACTTTGGCAGCCGCTATCACCTTCTTCTCGATCTCATCCAAGCTCGCTCCTGCCTCGGCCAGAGCTCCCGCCACCTGTCCCGGGCAGAGCGGGTGAGTGATCCCCCAAAACACCCCAAATCCCCACAGAGGGTCCCAGCAGAACCTTATGGATGAGGACAGTGCCGCAGATCCCGCGGCGCCCGGCTTTCCCCGGCGTGGCGAAGGCGCAGTCGTCCCCCACCACCACCATCCGCACGTCGGTCCCCTCGGCCCGCGCCCGCTCCAGCGCCATCCCGAAATTCAGCCGGTCCCCCGTGTAGTTCTTCACGATCAGCAGGATCCCGGCTGCAGGATGGACGTAGAGATAACGGGAGTGACGCACCACTGGAGGGAGGAACCCCAAAATTCCACCCTGGAGTGCTCCCAACCTGCTCCAGCCTGTGCCACAGCACGGATGGCCGCCAGGACGCTGCCCACGGACGGGGATGCAAACACAGCTCCGGCCACCACTCCGGTCAGCATTCCCTTCCCGACATAGCCTGGGGAGAGAGAAAGGGGGTCGGCACCGTGCCTGTGGGTGGAGGTACAGGTGGGACAGAGGGGTCTCACCTGCGTGGGCAGGCTCATGGCCAGAGCCCCCCCCAGACAGCAGGGCCACACGGCCACGGATGGCCAGCAGGTCACCCCGAAGGACCACCCGGTGTCCCTGGAGCAGCCGGAGCCCGGGATTGCAGGCTACCAGCCCGGCCACAGCATCATCGGCACAGCCGGACACCGTTGTCACCAGTTTTTTGGGGACCTAGGGTGAAAATGGGGAGCGGTGGGATGGAAAAAGGAGGAATGGCAACCTGACAGGAATGACAACCCCCCCAGCTCCAGGCTCACCTCCATCGGAGCAGAGCGCAGCACTCGGATCCAAAGATAGAATCTGCGTGGAAAGAGGGCAAGGTCCAGTCTGGGAAGGACAGGTCTGGAGAGGGGAGGTTGGGAAGGGGGCGGGGTGGGATGGTGTCTGGTGTGATGGTGATGCTATGGGGAGTGTCTGCTGAGAATGGGGCTGGCGTTGGACTTGTCCCCAAACAGGGACACCCCACCCCAGGCAGGGAGTTTCTTGTGGGATAAGGAGACAGGATAAGACCACTCCCCCCGCTCCCCGCCCATTCTCCCCCATCCAGGCTGCCCTTTCGGGATGAGGGGCCAGCATGGGATAACCTCTAAACAAGAACCCCTTTTTGGGATGAGAGAGGACCGTGACAGCTCCCTCCCTCAAAGAGGGACCCCCTTTTGAGGCGGGAAATCAGGATGGAACCACTCCCAAACAGAGACCCCTTTATTTTTTCCAGATGGGGGGACTCCCACCCTCAGGGTTCTCCTCTCAGCGCAGGGCCTGGGTGGATGCACACTCCCCCCTCACAGCGGGGACCCCCACCCCAGCTATCGGGGAGCACAGAGCTGCAGGGAGGGGGCTACAGGACCCTCCCTTTGGGATCAGGGTGGGATCAGGGTGGGATCAGCGCGGCTCCCGCGAGTTTTGGAGGAGACCCCTCGCGCATCCCCCTCCACACCTGCGCTCTCCGCGGTCCTCCCAGCGGGCTAGAGCGGTCCGTCTCGTCTGCTCTCCGCGGTCCTCCCAGCGGGCTAGAGCGGTCCGTCTCGTCTGCTCTCCGCGGTCCTCCCAGCGGGCTAGAGCGGCCCGTCTCGTTGCTCCTCCCGTATCTTCTCAGCGGGCTAGAGCGGCCCAGTGCACCCACTTCCCGGAAGTGGCGGCGGCGGCGGCGGCGGAGAGGCCGCGCTCTCCGTTCCCCCCCGGTTTCCCCCGCGCCCCTCGCCGGGGCTTCCCGGTTCCCCCAACATGTCTTATAACTACGTGGTGACGGCGCAGAAGCCGACGGCCGTCAATGGCTGCGTCACCGGTACCGCGGGGACGGGGGTGACGGGAAAACCCGGCGGGAGAGGCGTGGGAGGGCAGTTATGGGGTACCGGGGATACGGGGGACACGAGGGGATGGAGGTGCCGGGGGGCGCTGGGGGTCCCGGGAGGGTTTTAGGGCACCGGGAAGGGATTGGGAGTACGGGGAGGATTTTGGGGTAGGGCGGGGTTTGGGGTTCACGGTGTTTTTGGAGTACGGGGAGGTTTAGGGGTCCCGGGGATTTTGGTTTACCGGGGGGTTTTGAGACACTGAGGGATTTTGGGGTAGAGGAAGGATCAAAGTGCTCCTGAAATGCATAGTAGGAATGAGGGAGAGTGGAATCTAGGGAAGGTACGGGAGCCCCAAGAGCTCCATAGTTCTTGGATCTCCTGATCCAAGTTCTGGGCATGGTGGGAAGAGATCCCAGGAGTGAGGATTTCTGAGGAAAGACAGCAGGAAGAGCATTTCTGTGGAAAAATAAGGAGTGCAGGCTGAGAAAGGCAGTTGCTGAGAGCTTTTAGCACTGTGGAAGGAACATGCTGGGGATTTTGGGATGCACCAGGGAGGCTGTGGAAGTGCCAGCTGATCCCTCCTCTGGGACTCCTGCTCTCTTTTCCCAGGACACTTCACCTCTGCGGAGGACCTGAACCTGCTGATTGCCAAGAACACCCGGCTGGAGATTTACGTGGTGACAGCCGAGGGTCTCCGGCCCGTCAAGGAAGTGGGAATGTACGGGAAAACCGCCGTCATGGAGCTCTTCCGCCCCAAGGTGGGTGCTGCCAGAGCAGGGATGGAGCTGTGCAGGGTGGCATGGCAGTGTCCACCCCTGGAATTTGCATTGTCCGGGTTTTTTTCGGGCAGGGGGAGAGCAAGGATTTGCTGTTCATCCTGACGGCCAAGTACAATGCCTGCATCCTGGAATACAAGCAGAATGGGGATAGCATCGACATCATCACCCGTGCCCATGGAAACGTGCAGGTGAGGGGCACTGCAGCACCAGGAATGGGAATTCCCTTCTCTGGGGATGGTTCTGCCTTCCTGGTGCAGCAGGGTGTTGGATTCCTGTTGTTCTCTTGGTGGCTCCTTGCTGGCTGCTGGATCTGGGATGGGTTGCCTGCGATCACAGGATGTTTCCAGAGCTAGTCTTGGTCTCTGGGAGGATTTGTGAAATTCTGGGATGATTTGGGTTGGAAAAGAGACATTAAAGCTCATCCAGTTCCCTTCTGTGGGTATCTTGTGCTATCCCAGATTGGTCCAAGCCCCATCCAGCCTGGCCTGGAACACTTCCAGGGTTGGGGCAGCCACAGTTTCTCTGGGAAATCCATCCCAGGGCCTCGTTAGGCTCACAGAGGATTTCTTCCCAATATCCCATATAAACCAGCATATGGAATCCTGAAATGGTGTGGGGTGGATGGGATTTATAGATCATCTCATTCCATCCCTTGCCATGGATACCTTCCACTAGACCAGGATGCTCCAAGCTGTGTCCCTAAGGATTCAACTGTATTCTTGGGAGACCTTGCAGAATAACAAGTTAAGTTTAAAGAAAATTAAAGCCTAAACTCCTCGTGAGGACACATTTTCCCTGAAATGAGTCCTGTGGAAATCTGTGGTGAAGCTGTGTGCTGTGGGAGCTCTGCCAAGTGTGGCAGTTGGAAAGGCATCTCCTCCTTAGGCTTGCTGGCTTCCCAGCTGGAATTCTCAAGCACGTTGGGAAGTGTGCAAGGAGCCATTCCTCACCTGAGGGCTGGCAACTCCTGTCCCTGTTTTTCAGGGATATTATGGTGGCACTAATCACCTTTTTCTTTGCCCTCTGTCTGGAATCGTCCCTCAGGATCGCATCGGCCGCCCCTCGGAGACGGGGATTATTGGGATCATCGATCCCGAGTGCCGGATGATCGGGCTGCGGCTCTATGACGGCCTCTTCAAGGTCATCCCCCTGGACAGGGAGAACAAGGAACTAAAGGCCTTCAACATCCGCCTGGAAGAGCTCCAGGTCATCGACGTGAAATTCCTTTACGGCTGCCAAGCTCCCACCATCTGCTTCGTCTACCAGGTGCCTGCTTATCCATGGATAGCCCAGGTGGAGCCAAGGGCTCCCAAGGTTTTCCAAAGGTTTTTTTGGAAGGTGGAATGAGTGATGATTCCAGCTCCTCCAGCTCCATGTTCCTCCATGCTGCCTTTTTTCAACTCTGGGAGGGAGGAAGCAACACCTTCCCTCAGGATTCCTGAGCAGCTCTGCCTTGGATGGGAATTACTGTTGTTAAACCCCCAGGAGGAGCTTAGGGATCTTTCCAGCAAGATCCATAACCATTTTTTCCCACAGTGAGACTTGAGCTTTTCTTTAAAAAACAAGGCAATGGCTTGCTTGGTATTTTTGGGAGGTGATTCCAGGTGTGCAAAGAGGATTCATAACCTCTCCCATCACCTGGCTCCTTATGGAGGGAGCATTCCAGGCCTTCTCTGGATGCCTGTTTTGATCCAAAGAGCCTTTGCTATGCTGACTGAGCAAGGGATTAGCTTTCCTTTGTTAAATTCCATGCTATCCCGAGCTTAGCTGTAACCTCATGCCAGCAGTGGCCCCATTATTCCCTGTTTGGGCACTGCTGGATCCCCCCAAACTTCCTGGAGGGAAGGAACCACTTTGTCACCACATACCTGGAGTTTGGGGAAACAGTTTCAAAAGTGATTTTTCAACTTCAGTGATTCCATGATCCGTGTCAAAACAACTTGGATTCTTGGAGCAGGATGTAAGTTCTGGATTGTTTCGATCCCTGCCTATGGAGAGCAGGATGTTTCCAAGCTGTTTCCTTAATTCTTTCTCCATTTATTACCCATTATGCCAGGACTTGGTCTGAAAAGGACAGCAGGGGCTGGGATAATTTTTGGGAAGTTCTGAAATCACAGAGAAATATGATAAAAAGCCCTGAATTCTTAACATTTGCAAGAGCTGGAGAAGATGGTGATACTCCATTATACCACTTGTTCCTAGGTTGTCAGAGGAACACAAATTCCAGAATAGCAGTTGTAAAACAATGGAAAAATATTTTCCAGTCTCCTGGCACAGGGATTTCCTCAGGGGTTATTTATATGTGGAAAAATTTGGGAGAATAGTGGTGTGCAGATGTGAGGGAGGATGAGGAGGTGGGAAGCCTCAGCAGCTCCTTGGAATGGTGTTTTTGCAGGAGATGAGGTGGAATCTCTCCCTTCTGGAATCTCATCCACTTTTGCTTCTCTTCCAGGACCCCCAGGGTCGCCACGTGAAGACATACGAGGTTTCCCTGCGGGAGAAGGAATTCAACAAAGGCCCTTGGAAGCAGGAAAATGTGGAGGCCGAAGCCTCCATGGTCATTGCAGGTTGGGCCTTGTTTGTTAAAGATCTTCCCATGTTTTTCCAGGCTGGATGGCTCCTTTTTTCCAGGCAGATTGTCTCATGTTTGTTGTGTGTCCCGCAGTGCCGGAGCCCTTTGGAGGTGCCATTATCATTGGACAGGAATCCATCACCTACCACAACGGGGATAAATACCTGGCTATTGCTCCTCCCATCATCAAGGTGAGGGGATCCAGGAGTGCATCCCAAAAAATCCCTCCTTTCCCAGGCCTCTGAGCCAGGAATTCAAACCCATGTTGTCCCAGGTGTGGTGTAACAGTGCCTCTTATTTGGACTTCCAGAGGTTTGGCTTCCCGGTTGCTGTTTTTGGGGACTGAGGGACATCCATGATCCTTGTGTGCCTCCCCTTTCTGTAGAGTTCTTGGAATTTTGTTTGGGCCCCAGGGAATGGGTTTAATTAGGAATTAGTGCATGGTCTGGGCATAATTCCAGGGCAGAGCCTGGTTTCATTTCAGGCAGTGGAAAACATGGATGAGCCCCTTGGAGACTTGTTCAGAGGAGAAAAGGCTTAAAGATTTCAGGCTAGCAATTGGGCTTGTGGGTTTTGTGGGAATAACAGTCCACTTCCCACATTTAATCAGAGGAGGAAGCGCCAGTGGCATGGCTGAGGTGCTGCTCTGAGCTGAAAGAGGGCTGGAATTGCCATCCAAAGGTCCTTTTATGATGGAAATAAGGACAGGCTAAAAATCTTGGATGAAGAAACAGGAATATTGGTGCATGAAGGTCTCAGACTGCTCCCTGGAGCTCTGGAATGGGTGGGATACTGGAGCTGGGAGCACTCACCTGCACAGTCCTTTTGGGAGCCAGTTTGGGGCTGTGGAATCCTAGAACTCCCTGTTTTCCCTGCAGCAAAGCACCATCGTGTGCCACAACCGTGTGGATCCCAATGGATCACGGTACTTGCTGGGAGACATGGAAGGGCGGCTCTTCATGCTGCTCCTGGAGAAGGAGGAGCAGATGGATGGCACTGTCACCTTGAAGGATCTGCGTGTGGAGCTGCTGGGAGAGGTAGGAATCACCTGGGCTATCCCTTGCACTTGCCTGGGATTTTCCCAAGTCTGCATAAGGCTCTGTTTAGGAATGAGTGGGAATTTTGGGAGCTGGAGGTGATGTTTCACATTTGTCACAGCCCTGGACAGCTGGGAAAATTCCCTGTGGGCACTTCAACTTATACCTTCCCTTTCTTTTTTCCTGGTACTTGCACTGGGAGAAGCTTGGACTCTGTGGGATTTATGGAGAGATTAAATCCCCTTCCCATACCCAGTTTTTCTATTGGATAACAGCTTAGTGGAGGAAGGGGTGTGTGTGTGTGCGCCAGGACTTTTCCATGCCACTGGTGGGTCATCTACCTGCCTCTTCCCATTTCCCAGACATCCATTGCCGAGTGTCTGACCTACCTGGATAATGGAGTGGTGTTTGTTGGCTCCAGGCTTGGAGATTCCCAGCTCGTGAAGGTACGTGGTAGCTCTTGGTTGTATGTTCCCACAGGACTTGATTCCCATCAAAACCTGGAGATGTGGATACATTTTCCTGTCTTCTTGCCAGCCCTTTCCCTTCTTACTACTTGAAAGACAAAAATTGATTCCAGTATTTATTCCCAGCTCAATGTGGACAGCAATGAACAGGGATCCTACGTGGTGGCCATGGAGACCTTCACCAACCTCGGGCCCATTGTGGACATGTGCGTGGTGGACCTGGAGAGGCAAGGCCAAGGCCAGGTAACATTCCTGCTTTTCCCTCCTCACTGCTGGGAATTTTTGGGATGAGTGTGTCGTCAAATCATAGAATCCCGGAATGGTTTGGGTTAGAAGGGGCCTTAAGGATCATCTCATTCCATGGGCAGGGACACCTTCCACTGGACCAGGTTGCTCCAAGCCCTGTCTGACTTGGCCTTGGTGGATCTTTCAGGTCCCTTCTAATCCAAACCATTCCAGGATTTCATTATTCTAGAATGGGGTTCCCCATTCCCCAGCCACAGCTGGTAAAGCCCATCTGCTTTTCCTCCAGCTGGTCACCTGCTCTGGTGCCTTCAAAGAGGGATCGCTGCGGATCATCCGGAATGGCATCGGGATCCATGAGCACGCCAGCATCGACCTGCCGGGAATTAAAGGTGTGGGAGCCAGGAATTAAAGACATTCCACAGCCTGAGAAGGGATATGGTGGGCACAGATGAGGTTGGGGTGTGGAATTGTGAGGAAGTGTGTGAGGAACTGTGGCATCCTTGTTGCAGGATTGTGGCCACTGAGGTCGGATCCGCACCGGGAGACGGATAACACCTTGGTGCTGTCCTTTGTTGGCCAGACCAGGTAAAGGTGGGATGAGCTGGTCCAGGCTCTCAGCTCCATGTCAGAGCAGGAATTAATGGGAATTCCCTTCTCTGCTCAGGGTTCTGATGTTGAACGGAGAGGAAGTGGAAGAGACAGAGCTCACAGGATTTGTGGATGACCAGCAGACATTCTTCTGTGGCAACGTGGCACATCAGCAGCTGATCCAGGTAATTCCAGCATGAAGAAAGCATGGATATGGCTCTCCTGGTGCCGTATGCATTGTGACATATCCAGAGCAGAGGTTGGAGTGCTTCCCTGAGCTGATGGGATCAGCAAACAGGATCCTGGATTCATGTTTTTAAGGGATATAGAAAGAGAGAGGTTCATGCTGTGCCACCCACCTTGGAAACACTGTTTTCCATGATTTTTCCTGTCTCTCTTTCCAGATCACCTCTGCCTCAGTGCGACTGGTCAGCCAGGAGCCCAAATCCCTGGTGAGCGAGTGGAAAGAGCCCAATGGGAAGAACATCAGTGTCGCTTCCTGCAACAGCAACCAGGTGGTGGTGGCCGTGGGAAGAGCCTTGTACTACCTGGAAATCCAGCCCCAGGAGCTCCGGCAGATCAGGTGAGCCCACATCCTGAGGGCTCTTGGGGTGCTGGGATTTGGGATCCAGGCAGACACCTGTCCTCCCTCTTTCCCAGCTGCACGGAGATGGAGCATGAGGTTGCCTGCCTGGACATCACGCCCCTGGGAGACTCCAACGGGATGTCCCCGCTCTGCGCCATCGGGCTCTGGACCGACATCTCCGCCCGCATCCTGAAGCTCCCGTCCTTCGAGCTGCTGCACAAGGAGATGCTGGGAGGAGGTAGGAACCTCCCAAGGGTGGCAGTAGTCACTGACCATGTCCTGAGCGCCCTCATCCATCCCTTTTCCTGCTTCCCACAGAGATTATCCCTCGCTCCATCCTGATGACGACCTTCGAGAGCAGCCACTACCTCCTGTGTGCCCTGGGGGACGGAGCTCTCTTCTACTTCGGCCTCAGCCTCGAGACAGGTGACCTTTCCCCTTCCTTTACAGTTTTTTGGGAAAGATCCTCCTTGCTTTCTCAGCCTCATGTTCAGGTGGGACTGGCTGTGGGCTGGGGGATTTCTCCCGCACACTGGAGGAAGATGGATTCTTAAATCTGAGATGTACTCACCCCACTCCTTTTTTTCCTGATGTGTTGTGGCACATCCCAATTCCTTTTCCCTCTTAATCCAGGCTTGCTGAGTGACAGGAAGAAGGTGACCCTGGGCACCCAGCCCACGGTGCTGAGGACATTCCGCTCCTTGTCCACCACCAACGTGTTCGCCTGCTCCGACCGCCCCACCGTCATCTACAGCAGCAACCACAAGCTGGTCTTCTCCAACGTCAACCTCAAGGAGGTCAACTACATGTGCCCCCTCAATTCCGATGGGTATCCCGACAGGTGAGCCTGCCACGAGTTCCTGATCCTAAGGGATATGGAGGAGAGCGAGGTTCTTGCTGTTTCACCCAGTGTTTTCCATTATTTTTTCCCCCACAAGTTTGGCCTTGGCCAACAACAGTACCCTGACCATCGGCACCATTGATGAGATCCAGAAGCTGCACATCCGCACTGTTCCCCTCTATGAGTCGCCCAGGTGAGGATTTCTGGGACGAGGATTCCTGGGATCAGGGTGCTCTGATGCACAGGACAAGGGTTGGGGTGATGTTGGGATCCCAGGAGCAAACAAACACTTCCTGTTGCTTCCAGGGCTCTTGGAATGGCCTTTCCCTGCTCTCACCCCCACATGGCTCTCTGTTTATCCCACAGGAAAATCTGCTACCAAGAGGTGTCCCAGTGTTTTGGAGTGCTCTCCAGCCGGATCGAGGTGCAGGATGCCAGTGGGGGCACCACGGCGCTCAGACCCAGTGCCAGCACTCAGGTGAGATCCCAGCCTGGGTCAGCCCTATGCCATGAGGATCAGAATTCCTGATCCAGGTTTTCCTTCATGGTCCTCGCCTCCAGAGCTGTGAGTCCAGTCCAATGGCTCAGCTGGGGAGGAGTGGGATGGTGGGATCTTTCCGAGGGGGTGGCACAGCCGCTGTTCAATCTGATTCCCTTTAATTTTGGGTGCTGCTCCTTCTATATCCCATACAGGCTTCTGTGTGGTCTCCAAGGTTTTCCTTTTCTCAGGGATCCAGCTTTGTGTAAACTCAGATTAACCCCATCACTCAGCCCTGCAGGAGCAGGGAGTGTGTCCCTTTACTCATTCCTTGCTCCGCCTGTTCTCCTATCCCTTTTCCCCTTCACTGGCTGCCTGAGGCTGTGTGGATATCCTGAGTAGCATAGCAATATGATGGATTTTCCTGTTTCCCAGGCCTTGTCCAGCAGTGTGAGCACCAGCAAGCTGTTTTCCAGCAGCACAGCTCCACACGAGACATCCTTCGGAGAGGAGGTGGAAGTGCATAACCTACTCATCATTGACCAGCACACCTTTGAAGGTACCTGTCCCATCTCAAAATCCATCTTTTCCCATCCTGGAGAAGAATAGCCAAAGCATTTTCTGGAGGGACATCAGCCATGAGGTTTAGGGAATACCAATTTTTGATGGCACAAGGTGATGGGGAATAGGACAGGGAATCTCTAGGATGTGTCTTAAGCTTTCAGTTTAAGGACTTTGGGATCCCAGTTGTTCCTCCCTTTCCCACTTTTTTTTTTGTTTTTTTTTTCCCAGTGCTTCATGCTCACCAATTCCTGCAAAATGAGTATGCCCTCAGTCTGGTCTCCTGCAAGTTGGGAAAGGATCCCAACACCTACTTCATTGTGGGCACTGCCATGGTGTATCCCGAGGAAGCAGAGCCCAAGCAGGGCCGGATCGTCGTCTTCCACTACTCTGATGGTAAGAACAAGGTGTTCTCACCTGAAAAATCCAGCTTTTTTTGGTGGGAGATGAGGGATGAGCTCCTCAGACCCCAGAGAGCTTGAGTCCCAGGAGCAGACAGTTTTTTCCCAAGGTATCAGTTGTCAGGATCTGTAGGTGCTGTGTTCCCTTTCCCCCTGTGTCCTAGAGAAGCCAAAGAATCCCTCACCAGGCCTGGATTCTGAGATTTGCACTTGTCTCCCTCAGAGACAGTTTTTTAGGAAGCAAAATTCAGGCCAGCTTAGCTGAACCCCCTTTGGATAAACAACCCAAGTAATGCCTGGCTTTATTCCAGGGAAGCTGCAGAGCTTGGCTGAGAAGGAGGTCAAGGGAGCTGTGTATTCCATGGTGGAATTCAACGGGAAGCTGTTAGCCAGCATCAACAGCACGGTAGGCAAGGCCCTGACTTTTTTTGGGAGCGTGTTTGTGGATCTGGATGTCAGCCAGGTGTCTGTTGAGGAGCTCCCATGTGGAGAATCCTGACCCGTGTCCCATCCCACAGGTCCGCCTGTACGAGTGGACAGCAGAGAAGGAATTGCGCACGGAATGCAACCACTACAACAACATCATGGCCCTGTACCTGAAAACCAAGGGGGATTTCATCCTGGTGGGAGACCTCATGCGCTCCGTGCTGCTCCTGGCCTACAAACCCATGGAAGGGAATTTCGAGGAGGTGCAGAAGTGGTGCCAGGAATCTGTTCTGACAACTCTGGGCACAGGGAATGGTGTTGGAAGGGATAAAAGGAGGAGTTTAGCTTGACTGGATAAAGTTTGACATTGATCCCTGTGGTTTATGGAGGGCTGGATCCTTCAGTTTCCAGGGAACTGGCTGTGGGAAGAGCAGCTGGTGCCTGGTGGGTGGGAGGTGCCATCTGGGATGCCTGCTGTCCACTTGGAATGGGGGTTTAAATTACTGGAGTGGCTTTGGCATAGGCTGCTCTACGCCTTCCCAGCACGTTATCCAAGTGCCACTTGGACTAGGACCATCTCCAGGAGTGCTCAGCTGCTTCCTGGAGCAGAGAGGGACATGCTGGATACTGACTCGCTCCTGAATATTGGTGTTGGGTGAGATGAGGATGCATGATCCCAGGCCAGGCCACCTGGACACAGCGTGTCCCTTCTCACCTCTTCCAGATTGCCCGGGATTTCAATCCAAACTGGATGAGTGCTGTGGAGATCCTGGATGATGATAATTTCTTGGGAGCAGAGAATGCTTTCAATCTGTTCGTGTGCCAGAAGGACAGGTAAGTGGGATGGGATGGGATGGGATGGGATGGGATGGGATGGGATGGGATGGGATGGGATGGGATGGGATGGGATGGGATGGGATGGGATGGGATGGGATGGGATGGGATGATGGGATCTTTAGGAAAACTGGAGAAGCATTCCCAGCTTTTGGGAGCAAGGGAAGTTTTGGAGTGCCCCCATCCGGGACTGAGCAGTGTTTGGGATTGCAGCGCGGCCACGACAGATGAGGAGCGGCAGCACCTGCAGGAAGTGGGATTATCCCACCTGGGAGAGTTTGTCAATGTCTTCTGCCATGGATCCCTGGTCATGCAGAACTTGGGAGAGACTTCCACACCCACCCAGGGATCCGTGCTCTTCGGCACTGTCAATGGAATGATCGGTAAGGAGCAGGGGCTGAGGATTCCCTGCAGAATCCTGGAATGGTTTGGGTTGGAAAGCTCATCCAGCTCCAACCCCTGCTACATTCCTATGTCCGCTATTCCCATGCAGGCCTGGTGACATCCCTGTCGGAAAGCTGGTACAACCTGCTCCTGGACATGCAGAACAGGCTCAACAAAGTCATCAAGAGCGTGGGGAAGATTGAGCATTCCTTATATCCTTTGGCATTCCAGCCCGGAGCTTGTGCTGGGTGGGGGTTCCAGCTGGAGGGAGTGGGAGCAGGTTTGCCATTGCCCTAAGCAATCATGGAATTAAAGATGGGAAAAGTCTCTGAGACCACAGAGTCCAACCATTAACCCAGCACTGCCATCCCACCATTAACCATGTCCAGGACTGGTGTCATTCCCTGTGGATTTGGCTCCTTGACAGCAGCACCTGGAGATCGTTCCACACCGAACGGAAGACAGAACCGGCCACAGGATTCATTGATGGAGACCTGATCGAGAGTTTCCTGGACATCAGCAGGCCCAAGATGCAGGAAGTGGTGGCAAACCTGCAGGTGAGCTTGGAAATGTGGCCTTGGATACTTCAAGGACCTTGCTCAGGAATCCAGGCTCAGTAAATCATGGAGTCATGGAGTTATGGAATGATTTGGGTTGGAAGGGACTTAAAGACGCCTCCCACTAGGCCAAGTTGGTCCAAGCCTTGTCCATCCTGGCCTGGAACACTTCCAGAGATGGAAAGACCAAAGCCTCTCTGGGAAATGCTAAATGCACACCTTCCTGAATGATGTGGGAATGTTTTTGGCGACTGCCAATGCCTCCAATGCCTTTTCCTCCCTGTGCAGATTGACGACGGAAGCGGGATGAAGAGGGAAGCCACCGTGGATGACCTGATAAAGATCGTTGAGGAGCTGACCCGGATCCATTAGCAGGATTCGGGATTGTTCCCTACCCCTACCCTCCACACAGAGCAAGGGAATCCTTCCCCAGCTGTGCCTGACACTGGCAGCAGTGGCTGGAGGGGGAATCTCACGGGCAGCAGCTTGTTAGGAATTTGGGGGGGTGTTGGTCATCTCCTGTTGGGATTCATGGATTCTGCAGAAGTGGCTGTGCCCAGAACTGTCCCTTTCCTTGGGTGATCCACTGGGATCTGATGCCCTCGCCTCGATTCCCTTTTCCCTGGTATCCTTAGATATTTTATTACGTTTTTGGCTTTTGGTTTTGCTTTTGATCCTCATTTTTTGGGGTTTTTTTTTTTTTTGATTCCTTGTGGTTTTTTGGAAGAGGAATCAAAGCTGGAGGAGCAGCGGAGGCTGGAGCTGAGCAGGATAATTCTCTCTCCATAGGATCCATACCTTGCTCAGGGAGGGAAGTTCTGGGGAGTTCAAGCTGTTGCTGATTTCGGAGTTTTACCAAATAAAGTAGTCCAAGAGGAAATATCTGTGTCCTGAGGAATGATAATATCCGTGTCCTTGGCTCTGGGATCTTGGGGACACCTGTTTTCCAGGTGCATTTTCCTGGCTTTTCTTGGATTTGTAGGAAATTTTAGTTCCTTGCCTGGTTGCCAGTGGCACTGTGAGGGCCTGGAGAGCAGATTGTAATGGAAATTTTCGCAAAAGCTGGATTTTCCAGCCTCTGGCTACTCATTAATAGTTCTCGTGGTCTCCCAACTCCTTCACATCTCTCATGGAATTTGGGGGTTATTCTGGATCTTTCCATGCTCTCCCCAGCTGAGATTTCCCCTGTAACCCCAGGTCCTATTCCATGTGGGTTTTTCCCAAATCCTTCCCTCCCAGAGACAGCTTGTGCTGGAAGCATCCCTGGCTCCTGCTTCCATCCCATATTTTCAGAGGAGGCCGCAGGGACAGGACTATATTTGGACATCTCTTCCGAGAGCTGGGGGAGCAGGGAGTGACCTTGGACTCTGCTGCTGCTTTTATTGCCTCTATTTACCTGCCTGAAACTGCCTGCTCCCAAATTTTGGGAGGCCCAGGGAGCAGCACAGCCTGGATCCTGGAAGCACTCTGCCAACCAAAACTGGGGGTGGTTGGCACCCTGATTTTTTTGGGATAAAAGCTGGCCGGGGCTGCATCATTGTTTATACACTGACACTGGTTACTGAGCTGCCTCCCAGGAATTTGGGATCATGTTCCCTTAGGACCGGAGCTTCCCATGGCTGCACTGGGTTCCTAAAAAACTGGCATCAACCCCCTACCACGGTTTTCATTTGGAAGGGGGCTATGTCTTGCCTGGGTGATCCCAGCCTTTGGGACAGATTTTGTGGGGAGAAGTCCATGCTGGATTGGGAATTTTAGAGGCAGCAGCACCCTTTGCTCCATGGGATCAATCATTTACCTGCCTCCGACCTTCACTTCATTCCCTGCCCTGGGATGGGGCCACGGGGCTGGGGGGAATCTGGGGGTCACCGGAGCGGGGTGTCCTGCAGCATCCCTCTCCCTCCTGGATGCATCCCACCATCCCGACTCCACTTGGCCCCTTTCTCCGCCGCGTGGGTCCCCGTGCAGGGCTGGGAAGGCGGCCCAGCGCCTCCAGGAGAAGGAGGAGGAGGAGGAGGGGTGGGGAGAGGCCATGCCGGAGCTTTGCCAGATGTGGGAAAGGAGAGAAGGGGGGACGCCTTTCCCGCTGCTTCCCATACCGAGAGGGGACCCCGTTCCCCGGCCCGCAGCCAGGGCAGGAATGGCCGGGATGCCACCACTCGCCCCAGTTGAACGGGACAACCTTGGGGTGACCCCAGACCCCCCGTGTGGGTTTGGGGGGGGTGGGTGGGTGCCGCTGGCGACCCCCCCGCTCTCGCCCCCCTCCAATCCCGCATTGTTCCCGGCTCGGCGGGAGGAGGAGGAGCAGGGCCAAGGGCCAGCGGGAAGGCAGGCGGGAAGGCGGGCGCCGGGACGTGCTGGAGCCGCCTGTCATGTTGGTGGAGCTGCTCTTCCAGGCTGCCTGTGTGTCCCTGTTCCTCTCCAGCGGCCAGGGCAGGGTGTATCCCGCGAGGAAGAAGCCGGCCAGCTTTGCCGTGGAGAGGTAGCTGGATCCCCCTCTTTTCCTTCTCCCTCTTCCAGCTACACCTGGGATGGGCAGCGTGCTGAGCTCCGGCTATCCCTGCCTCCAGCTGCAGGAGGGCTTGGCCGGAGGGCTCCCAGCAGGAGGGGCTGGCACCCCGCAATTCCCTCCCTCTTCCCAGCTCCAGGGGAGCATGACACTGCTCCCCGCATCCCCGTCCTTGTCCCCACATCCCCGTCCTTGTCCCCACATCCCCGTCCTTGTCCCCACATCCCCGTCTTGCTCCCCACATCCCTGTCCAGCCGGTGGACGCTTCTCCTGTCACCACGTGCTGGGATGTTCGGGATGGCTGGGAAGTGGCTAACTCCTCTCTGTCCCACCTCATCCTACCGATCTCTGATCCGTGCTGCGCTCTGATCCCCGGAACGTGGGCACATCACGACCGCTCTGGTTTTCCTCTTGTCCTCGTTTTCCTGGGACCTCTGCTCCATGCAGGGGGCTCAGGACACGGTGGCCTCAGGCTCTGGTGTCCCACAGGCGCCGCGTGGGGCCCCACGTCTGCTTCCCAGGCTCCGGCAGCGGATGTTGTCCCGGCTGGATGCTATCCCCGGGCAGCGGGAAGTGCACCCTGCGTGAGTACGGGGCTCTGGGGGGCTCGTGGGGGTCCTGTTCCCATTTCCAGAGCTCCTGTTCCCATTCCCACAGCGCTCTGCTCCTTCGGCTGCGGTGGTGGCTCCTGCATCGCTCCCAACCTTTGCATGTGCCCGGATGGAGAGCAGGGAATCACCTGCCCAGGTACTCAGAAAAGCAGCTATGCCAGATGCACTTCCCTTTCCACGCCATGAATCCCAAGGGATGGAGATGGCCATGAACCCGTGGGCACTGTACCCAACCCTCTTCCCTCTCTGCCACAAATGCCAGCAGATGGAGGTGACCATGGCTCCTTGTCACTTCTCAGTACTGTCCCCATCCCTGGGGGATCCATGGAACAGGATGGGAAGCGGGTGGTCCTGGGGTGGCATGGGTACCCTGTGGACGCCGTGTCCATGTTCCAGAGCCACCGGGAACGTGCGGGGAGTACGGCTGTGACCTGTCCTGTAACCACGGCGGCTGCCAGGAGGTCGCCCGTGTGTGTCCCGTCGGCTTCTCCATGGCCGAGACGGCCAACGGCATCCGCTGCACCGGTGAGCAGCAGTGTTATATCCCAATGGGAGTGAGCATCCCATTGTGGTGTCCACACCCCAAATCTGACCGTTCCCCATGTCCCCCAGACATCGATGAGTGTCAGAGTGCAGCCTGCGAGGGGACGTGCGTGAACACGGAGGGCGGGTTCGCCTGCGAGTGCGGAGCCGGCCGGGAGCTCTCTGCTGACCGCCGCAGCTGCCGGGGTGCGCGGGGTCCCAGGGGGGCGGCCGGGGCTCCCAAGGGATCCTGACCCTCATCCCAACCCCCAGACATGGATGAATGCCAGGCCACGCCATGCCAGCACCGATGCGAGAACAGCGTGGGCAGCTACCGCTGCTCCTGCCGGCCTGGATACCACCTCCACGGGAACCGGCATTCCTGCGTAGGTGAGCACCGGGATGGGGCCCTTCCCATCAGTCCCGAGGGATGGAGGTGCCCTGAGCCCCTGAGCACTGTGCCAAACCTCTCTCCCTCTCCATGCCATGAATCCCAAGGGATGGAGGTGGTCACTGAGCCCCTGCATGTATGAGTACCATGCTTAACTGCCATCAGTCTCCATGTCATGAATCCCAAAGGGATGCAGGTGGCTGTGAGCCTGTGGACACAAGGCAGACTCCCTTCCCTCATGCCACAAATCCCAAGGGATGGAGATGTCCGTAAGCCCATGGCCACAGTGCTGCCACCTCATCCTCATTCCTGCGTGGCCCATGCTGAGGGCTTATCCCGGTGCTCCAGGCTCTTTCCTGGGCCACATCCCAAGGCGCAGCACCTCCTGCCACATTCCCTTATCCCGCAGATGTGGACGAGTGCCGGCGGCCTGGCACACGCCGCTCCTGCCAGCACAGTTGCCACAACATTCCTGGCAGCTTCCGCTGCTCTTGCCGCCCTGGATACCGGCTCAGCGCAGACAGGGTGTCCTGTGAAGGTATCCGTGTCCTTCTCCTGCCTGGGGGAGCAGAGTGTGGTGCTCCCATCTCCCTGCCTGCCCCAAGTGATGTCTCTGCCTTCCTGATTTCCTCCCTAGGGTACCCCAAATCTATCCTGGCCCCGTCACCCATCCTGCAATCCCTGCAGCATCCACCCACCCTTGTCCTGCTCCCTCCCAGCTCCCACCTGCTCCCGAGGGGTTCCCCCTCTCCCCACCTACCTGTGGCACCTCCTGGTACTCAGTTCCCTGCCTCCCCCCCATCCCCTGAGCCATCCCCACGTGCCATGGGAGTCCCTGGCACCTCCATCCCACCATCCCGTCGTTGTTGGCACTGGGGGATCCCTCGGGAGCCCGGCGCTCGCTGGACAGAGCCAGGATGCCAGAGCTGCACCTGCCAGGTGAGCATCCCATCCTCCCACCCTTTCCCATGGCACCATCCCGACCTGGGATGAGCCACCACATGTCCTGGCAGGGGGGACAAGTCCTCTGTGACACAGTGAGCTGCTCTGTTCCCTGCTCCCACCCACTTCCCGCTCCAGCTGGGGGTTGCTGCCCCACCTGCACAGGTGAGTCCCACCCCCCCCCCCATCCCCAGTTCCCCCAGTTCCCAGGATGGCTCCCTCCTTGAATTCCCAGGGGGACACCCCTGACCCCCATGGCTCACAGGGTGCCTGCACGAGGGGATAGCCAGGGATGATGGCGATGTCTTCTCCCCATCCGATGGGAATTGCACCATCTGTGTCTGCTTGGTGAGTTGGATTGGGATGGGAAAATCCCCCCTCATCCCTGGAAACCTCCCAGCCCTGGAGACCCTTATCCCTGGGGACCCTCATCCTGCATCCTGGCTCAACAATGGATTGGGATGCTCTGGAGCGAATGACACCCTCCCATCATCCCTCCATGGGGAATCAGGGTCCTCTTTCCCAGCCCCACGCTCCACTCCACAGGCTGGGAATGTCACCTGCCTCTCCCCAGAATGCCCCCCAGGATCCTGCCCCAGTCCCTCTCCGGCTGACTGCTGCTCCTGCAATCCAGGTGATCCCAGGACCCCTAGTCTGGGGGTGTGAGGACCCCTGGGCTGGGCTGGGGGTTAGGGAGGAGCCGTGCTTGGCTCTCCAGCCCACTGCTTCCCCTTTTTCCAGAAAAGTGCAATTTCCGGGGACGCACGTACGCGCACGGAGCCCGGTTCAGCCTGGATGGGGATGACTGCACCACCTGTGTCTGCCAGGTGGGTCCTGGATGTCCCCAGGGATGAGGATCCCCAGGGATAAGGATTCCCAGGGATAATCCAGTGCTTCCCTGTACTTGCTGGGGGCATCCCAGCTTTGCTCAGGGCTGATGGCAGGGACGGCAGGTGACCCATTCCCATGTTGCCAGGGAGGAGAGGTGGAATGTTCCTTCACTCCCTGCCCCATGCTGGATTGTCCCCAGCACCAGCGGCACCTGGGTCCTGGGCAGTGCTGCTCCACCTGTCGGGACCCTCCGGCCCCTGCCGGTGAGTCTGGATGAGGGACACAGCTGGGAATGGGCTGGGAGAGGGATGAGGGGGAAAAGCTGGGGTAAAGGGGAATGGCATGGCACGGCATGAGTAGAACAGCTGGGATAGAGGGCGTGGGGGAGACTTGGGAATGGGGAGAGTGGGATGTTGGGATATTTGGAAATGGCATGTGAGGAAGGGCAGGGTGGGATGAGGGGGCACAGCTGGAGACAGGGAGGGAGTGGGATGTGGGGGACACATGATGACGGGAAGGGTGGCAGATGTGGAATACCTATGAACAGGGAGGGTGGAATATAGGGAATCCCTGGGGATAGGAAGAGTAGGTTTTACTGGGGACAGCTGGGAACAGGAATCCTGCCCAGGTTGCTTCCTGGATGACAACGGCGTGGAGTTTCCCGTTGGACAGATCTGGTCTCCGGGCGATCCCTGTGAGTTATGCATCTGCCAGGTGAATGAGAACCTGCTCTGCTTCATTCTGTCTTCCCTATTCCTGCCCCAGCACGGCTCCTGCCCCATTCCCATCCTCAGGATGCCCGTGGCCTGGCAGGCCCCAAATCCCCCAAATCCAGCGGGTTTGGGAATCCCGAGGTGTCTGTCAGGGTGTTCCCGCCTGCAGGCAGACGGCTCCGTGAGCTGCCAGCGCACGGATTGCTTGGAGACGTGTCCATATCCCATCCGCATTCCCGGGCAGTGCTGCCCCGACTGCTCCGCAGGTGAGAGCGCGCCCGGAATTCCGGGATTCTGAGCCTCCCGGGGACCGCCTGAGCCCCTCTCCCCGCAGGCTGCACCTACATGGGGAGGATCTTTTCCAACAACGAGACCTTCCCGTCGGCGCTGGATCCCTGCCTGAGCTGCATCTGCCTGGTGAGGGCTGGGCCGGGCATTCCCAGAGGATTTGCGGCTCCCGCCCCCTGGGCTGAAGCCCGGTTTTTGGCTCCGTTGCAGGGAAAAGCTCCGGGGGCACCCCGGGGTTCCTAACGCCCGGCCCTCGGGGGTCTCTCCCGTCTCTCGCAGCTGGGCTCGGTGGCCTGCTCGCCTCTGGAATGTGCCATCGTGTGCTCCTACCCCTTCCACCCCGAGGGTCGGTGCTGCCCCGTCTGTGAGGGTACGAGCTTGGGTGGGTCCCCAAAATCCCCCTGAACCCTCCAAAATCCCCCCGAGCCCTCCAAAACCCCCCTCTGGACCTTGATCCCTGCAGACTGCAACTACCAGGGCAGGAAGGTGGAGAACGGCCAGAGCTTTATTCCGGAGGGACAGCCCTGTACCCGCTGCACATGCCAGGTGAGACCTCCCGCCCATTCCCATGGGAAGCCCGTGTCCGTGGAGCGCCTGTGCCAGTGCCATTGGATACCAGGAAGGGCTGGCAGGCTGGCCAATCCCTGTTTTTCCAGCTTGGAGAGGTGAGCTGTGAGGAGAGGCCGTGCCCCCACTCCTGCTCTGAGCCCCCCACGCTGCCTGTGGGCTGCTGCCCATCCTGCCCAGGTAATGGGATCCCCGGATCCATCCCCAGGCACTTGGATGTGCCACCTCCAGACTGGGGGTTCCTGGGAAAGAGGTGGGTGCTGACCAAAATCCTCCCTCCATCAGCCACAGACATCCAACTCCCGCTGCAGGACAGAAACCTGTCCCCATCCTCATCCCAGTCCCCATCCTCATCTCAGTCCCCATCCTCACCTCCATTCTCATCCTTGTCTCCATCCTCATCCCACTCCCCAACCTCACCCCCATTCTCATCCCAGTCCCCAATCCCTGAAGATTCACCCCCTGGCACCCCTCAACACCACCGCTACCGCCTGGCCCAGCTCCTGCTTCCCACTACACTCCGCCTTGGCCCCTCTCCAGGGATTTGGGGTGCTGGGAAGCCCCCTCCGACCATTCCAAATCCTTCTGGATATCCCTTGGCACCCACTGTGCCCCCCGACCCCCTCCATGAGGCCACAGCCCCCCCCGATCCCACGGGCAGCCCTGAGGCTCAGGGATCCCCCAGGAATGAGGATCCCTCCGCGGCGCCATCCGACAGCCCCAGCTTCCAGGTGTCAGGTGTGCCTGGAATGCCGTGAGGAGAAGAAGGATGAAGGAAAGGAGGAAAAGGGGGTCTGCAGGACCAGCAGGCCTGGCCCTGGGGAGGGGGCAGCTGTCCCCCTGCCACCAATAAAGTCAGTTTGGTATTTATTCCCTGGGCCCTCGTCCCTGTGTCTGCCAGTACATGGAGTCCTGGCCCTTGTCCTCTGGGAATTTTGAGGTGAGTGGCTTTCCAGGATGATGAGGGCAGTGCTGGAGGTGTTCAGCCCCCTCACTCTGAGTGGGGTTTGGGGCCAGGAGGGACATGTCCTGCCCCAGGTCCCCAAGGCTAGGAGCTCCTCAGGAATGAGCAGAGCCACATCCAGGCTCCTATCCTCAGGGCACAGGGACATCCTTGGCAGGTGCAGCTGAGGGTGGCACCATGGACAAGACACATTCCCAGGGATGTGGTGGCCTTTCCCAGAGAGACACAGCAGGCACAGGGGGGCTTCTCCACACCTTTATTGTCCTCGGTGGTGGCAGGAGTGCCAGGAAAGGGACAAGCCCTGCCAGCCACCGAGTTGGGAACACCTGAGACTCCCATCCCAGCTCAGGGCAGCTGGGACAGCCCCACCTTGTTGTTGGCCCTGTCGAAGATGACGTAATATTCCCGGATAAAGACATCCCCCAGGATCCAGAGCTCACCCTCCTCCGTGGGCACATCCATGCCTTGCAATCCCAGACTGCAGTACCCGTTACTCTGCTCCAAGGACATGGAATGGGGTGGTCACCAGCTGTTGGATCCCTCCCTGTACCCCCACAAACCCATTTTCAGTGGGATGCTCACCCTTAACACGTAGGCTCTGGGCGGCACTGGGAATTCTTTGCCATGGATGTGGAAGATGAGGTTTGGAAGGCTGCTGGCAGCCTCACAGCTGATCTGGGGAGGACATGGCAGGTTAGCAGCCATTCCAGCTGGGATCAAATGTCCTAGGGGGGATCCCAAGGCCTCACCTCGCCACTGGAGCTGGCACCAAGGAGCATCATGAGGGTCCGGTAGGCCCGGATAGGAACAGCCAACAGAGTGGTTCCTGTATCCACGATGGCCTGGCATCCCGAGGAACAGGCCACTGGAGCCCCATTGGCAGAGACACTGGGAAGAGGGATGCAGGGTGAGCCTGGACTCGCCCAAAACACCAGCTGGAGGGCATGGAATACTGGGAATACCTCTCCATGGTGATCTGCCAGTAGGTTTCGGCAGAGAGCGGGATCCAGGAGATGCCTTTGGTGGTGTAGTAGGGATCGATGGCACCGAAGAGGACGAAGCTCCCAGCTTGGCTGTCCCTGGAAAAGGGGATCCATCCAGAGTGGTTCCCAGCCCACCAATGCACCCATTCCCACTGGAAAATAGGGCCAGTGTGAGAGGAAAAAGGAGAAATCCTCAGCAGCTTTGGCTGGGATTTACCTGCTCAGGTAGACAGAGAAAAGATTCCTATCCACAAGGTTTTCCATCATCATGTTGTCGAAGACAGGGGTGGCTCCGGAGGAGGCAATGCTTGGGAATGCCAATCCCAGGATGCCATCAAAGGGGGTGTAGTAGAAAAAATCTCCTGGCTCCGTCTCAGCCAGCCCAAAAATCTGGTTGCGGACGTTGATACCAGCAACCTGGGAGAAAGGAGACAGGTGTGGGTTGAGCACAGTCCCATGGGATCCCATGGGATGAGGGGGCTGGAGCACCTGGCCGTACGTTGACAGTGTCGTATCCCAGGATTCCGGTCATGCTTCCCGTGCCGTAGGCGATGAACAGGGTGTCATTGGTGCTGAGAAACGTGGAGGATTGCGCGGGATTGAAGCGGTTGTGATTCCCTGTGGGGGTGGGAAGGACGGGGATTGCCTGGGATTTGTCCCTTGGGAAAGACTGGGCAGAGCCATGCAGGACTCCCAAAGGACACATTCCAGCCTCATTCCAGACACCTACTGCAGGCTGGGCTGGAACAGAAGACTGAGGGAACCCAGAGGTTGGAGGAGCCGGTGTCGAAGACCACGGTGAATTCCTGGGCTGGAGTCCCAATGGAGATGGTGCCAAAATACTCATCCTGTTGGAATGGGATTGGGAAGGGGTTAATGGGATGGGGAAAGGAGAATGGATAAGGGGCTAATGGGATGAGTTCAAGGGATGAGGAAGTGACTAATGGGTTGGATCCCAGGCCAGTGGGACAGGGAAAGGGCCAGTGTCCCCCTGTGCTCCCTGATCCCAGTTCCCAATCCCAGCCCCTCACATCCATGTAGTTCTCCAGGGGCTCCACAGCAATTCCTGGGAAATACTTGGCAGCCAGGTTGTAGGGATGCTGCTTCAGGTAACTCTCCAGCAACCCCTGCTCCTGTAGCCTCTGCCGCAGCGACTTCATCTTCCTCAGCGGAACCCTGTGGACAGCGACCAGGATGCGTCACTGGGATGCGCCACCGGGATCACCCCGCATCCCACATCCCTGTTTTGGGGACCCCTTGGGGCTCACCTGGTCTGGAAGCCCTGGGCCAGGCCCACCAGGGTGAGGAGCAGGAGCAGCTTCATGGTGGGAGTTCACGGAAAATGTGCCTCCGATCCCGGCCCCGCTCCTTATATCCCAGCTCCGGTGTTTGGCCGGAGGCCCCGATAAGAAAGGCAAACTGCTCCTGGGATGGTTATCAAAACGTCCTTAAGGAAGGCGGGGGGGAATGTCAAGCTGGGGGATCCCCAAATTCCTGGGAGGATTCGGGCCACGGGTATGTTGGCATGGGTGGGAAGCACCCCAGGTTATCCTGTGGGAGCTGGTGGGAATACAGGGTTGTTTGTCCTCTAAACCCTCTAATCCTCACCAGAGGGTTTGAGCCAGATGCTTCCAGGAATGGGCAGCCACAGCTTCCCCGGGAATTCCATTCCCAGGAATGCCTCACCACCCTCACAAGGAAGAATTTCTTCTCAATATCCCATCTAACCTGTTCTCTGCTAGTAGGAAGCCATTCTCCCTTGTTCTGTCACTCCAGGTCCTTTTCCAAAGTCCCTCTCCAGCTCTCCTAGAGCTCCTTAAAGCTTGGAAGAGGCTTCAAGGTCTCTCCAGATCCTTCTTCTCCTTTTGCCAAGGCTCCATAAAAGATTTTCAGGCTGCCAGGTCCAGATTTTCCATTCTGGGAATCAGCCAGGTCTTTCTCCTTTCCAGCCCTCTACTACACATCCCATCCTTCTTTTTTTCGCCTCAAGTATAATCCAGTGCTCCATCCCTTTTCTGCTAATATCCCCCATCCAGGTTCTTAATTTCACTCCTCCAGTGCAATCTAGCACTGTATCCTCATATTCTTCTATCATTCCAAGCTGAGATGGGGCTGATTCCAAGGGAGGAATGCCAGCTCCAGCCTTAGGGAGCCTTTGATCTCCTCCAGGACAAGGTGACCGTTCCAGAACCCATGGATCCAGCACGTGGTGCCGTGACCAAAGCCAAGGTGCCCAATCCCACTCTGGTGACCTTCATCCAGAGGCATCCAGAGCTTGGCTTTCCCCCAGCTTGTCCCAGTTTTCCCCCAGTTCAGGGACTTTGGACGTGGGAATGGAGTGACAGGACAAGGGGAATGTCTTCAAACTGGAAAACAGGATATTGAGAAGAAACTCTTGCCTGTGAGGCTGGTGAGGCCATGGAATGGATTTTCCAGAGGTGCTGTGGCTGCCCCATCCCTGGAAATGTCCGAAGCCAAGTTGGAGAAACCAACCTGGGACGTGTCCCTGCAGATTTTGGAGTTACCAAGTTTTCCTCCTTTTTTTGGCCAAAATAGTAAAGAAAACAAAAATATGAAGTTGTGCCAGAGCTATTTATCCATTTAAATTCTCAGAACTGCCATCCCCAGGGAATCAGGATTCCTGTTTTTCCAATGAAACCAAAAAAAAACCAAAAATACCAACAACATTTGCCCAGTTATGGGAAGTTTTAAGATTTAAGGGAAGCTTATTGTGCTGCTGGTAAATCCCACCAAAGTAGAACAATGGATCCAACAGGGATGTATTTTTGGATGGATGATATCCACAGAAGGAAGAAACTCTGAAATTCAGGACTGGGGAAAAAAATGGGAACTACTATTTAGCACTAATTAAATCCAGAATAAAATCTGGGAGGATTGAAAAATAACCCCTTTTTAGGGCATGGAATGGTTTCTTTATAGAGGAATCCTTGATTTTCCTGACCTTGGTTGGTGAAATGGAGGGCATGAGATGCTAGATGCTGGAATAATCCATCCTGGTGCTGGGAGCTCACTGGATGGGAGCAGGTGGCCTCCCTGCCACAGCTTTCCTTGGCACCAGAGGGCACCACAGCATGGGGAGATCCCAAAAACCCCCAGCTGGAAAGATGGATCTGGAAGCTTTTCCTCCTGGTTGATGCAGCTGGGGCTGGGTGAGGATTTCCAGCCCCAAAACTTAAGCTTTAACTGGGAAAATTCAGATTTTTCATGTCATTTTGATGTGGAAACTCCCCTTAGGATGAATTTAACTTCCATGGGAATCATCCTCTGGATCAAACAGGAATTTTCAGGCTTTTGGGACATCAGGACTTGTTCTGACAAAACTTCCTTAATTTTATCTCTGCAGCCTCCTCCCCTCAAAATCCCCTTATGGAGAAAGAGCTTTTCTTAGGAATGGATTAATGAAGTCAACTTTTCCAGGCCCTGTTCCCAGTTTTTCTTGTCCCTTCCCTAAAGGCTTTTATCACCAGGGTGCTTTATCAGAGCTGTCAGATGAAAGGAGGGAAATCTGACGGTCCCAAGGTGTCAGATTTCCGGGATTGGATTAAAAATATTTAATTAACTTATCAAGGAAGCCCAGGGATCTTGGCTGATCCTTGTGGGAATGGAATTCTGCAGAATGGGACCTCAGGGTGCTCAGGTCAACTTTTCCTACCTGCTGTGGGTGATTTTGGCTGGGGTTAAGGTGCCATCCAAGGGAAAAAAACATGTGGAACCATCTTTTGTGGAAATTAAGGACATTAATAAGTAGCTAATGGGAATATCCTTCTAAACCCACCTGTTTATCCCAAATTTATTTCTGTGTAACAGTTTTAAATGGGTATTTTTCCATTTCTTCTGTGCAAACCCAAACACAATTTTTCCTGTCTTCAAACCTTATGTTTTAATATAAAATGTTAATTACACATTTTCCAGCTTTTCCACGTCTATGGAAACCGCTCCAAAAGAAGCCTGGAAAATGTTTTTTTTCCCTTCGGAAAGTCAAGTCTCTTTTCTTTCCCATGGCACTGGGGGTTTGACCCGGTTATCAGCCAGGCTGGGAACAAACTGTCCTTGATTTCTCCGGAATTATTTGGGATCATATGACTCCCATTTGTTACACAACAGCTCTCAGGTGACGGGATCAGAGGTGCCTTTCCCAGATCCCAGCACTTCTGGAACAGCTGGGTGACCTTGCTGAAGGAGCAGGAATCATGGAGCTCTTCCCCTGCCTCATCCTTGCTCGGGTTTGGGAAATGTGCAGTTCCAGGTGGAAAAGTGGATTGTTTTCCCAGCATACTTTGGAAAAGTTGTGTTTCTGAAGCGGGTAACGGGACTGGAGCTTTGTCGGGAATATTCTTGTGTCATGCGAGGAGGAGCTAACCAGTTATCCCAGAGGAGTTTGCTTTGATCTCTTGGATCCAGCTGGAAGAACCTGACATTTTATGAATATCTGGGCTATTGCCGGGGTCTGTATGTGCTTCCTAAACCACTTCCAACCTGGCCTTGGACACTTCCAGGTATGGAGCAACTGCAGCTTCTCTGGGCACCTTCCTTTGCCAGCCTCACAGGGAAGGACACATTCCCACTATCCAACCTAAACCCGCCCTGCGTCCACGCGGAGCCTTCCCAACCTTCCCTATCGCTCCACGCCCTTCTCCAAACCCCCTCTCCAGCTCTCCCGGAGCCCCTTGCACCCCGCAAACACGAAGGATATAATTCCTACAGCAGCTACAGCTCGGGGAGAGCCCCGCGGGTAGCCAAAGAGCGATTGATGATTTAAAAACTCCATTAAATTGATGCGCGCTCCCGCCCCCCCCAACATGGCGGCGCTGGGAGGAACCACCCCCCTCACGCCGAGGGGGGAGGCGCGCGCTCCTCCCGCCCCGCCCGCGGTGGCCCCGCCCACTTCCGGTCCACACCGGAAGCCGGAAGCTGCGGCGAGCGGAGGGTCTCGGTGGCCGCTTGGTGAGTCCGGGAGAGGGCCGGGAACGGGAATAACGGGAATAACGGAAATAACGGGAATAAAGGCAGGATAATGGGGTAATGGCGGTGCTTCCGCTACGGTACTCGCTGCAGCCCTTCAGGTGAGCAGCCCTTTGCGTTCATCTTCCCGAGCGCCTGTGGATGCTTCTTTCCCACTCCCACCATTCCCGCTTTTCCCTCTTAAACTCCGTGAAACTCAGCTAATACCCCCCTAAAAAACTCAAATCAGGTGATTTCTACCCCACACCTGCAGCGCGGGACTTAATTCCCAGTTTTTCCCTCGGACAGGTTTATCTGGATCGTGGATTGGGCAACCCTGAGCATAAGCGTGGCTGTTGCGGCATTCCCGGCGTGATATCCTTGGGATGTTCCACCTGGATGAGAGGTAGAAGAGCTGGGAGCGAATAGGACAGCACAGGTGTGTTGTTGTTCCTTGGTTTTTAGGGCATTCCCATATTATTCCATCCCACCTCTTGGAATTTACACCAGACACGGGATACTTGCTAAACATATCAGGCAGCTGGGAATACTTGGGGTAAATCATGGATGTGGTGCAGGAAGTCCATAATTTCCCTGATCTTTTTGTTATTTCGCTGCATTCCATGGCAGGAAGGTGGCATTAGATGATCCCTGAGGTCCTTCCCAGCCCTGTGAGCACGGTGGGATATGGCCAGATCCCACTTTCCTTGGCAGGATGGGATGGAGTCTGGAATGAGATGGATTCTGGAGGGGGATGGAGACATCCAAATGGAATTTGCAAGTCAGGGCTGTGGGTGGATTTTTTTCTTTGACAAAACACTCTGGGACACACAGAATTCCATCCAAATAGGCTTGGGAAAGGGGGGAAAAGTCTTTTCCCAAGCAGGAGTTAGTGGGAATGCTGTTTCTCCCTCTCAGTGAACAGAACCCAGCACAGCTGCTCTGAGGACGTTAACAAGCCTGGATTTCAGTTGGGAATCTATTCCCAGTTGGATTGGGGAATTGGTTTGCCTCTTTTTTTGTGTCCCAGGAATCTGGGAGGATGGATACGCTGAGGAACCGGACAGTGGAGGAGCTCCGGGAGCTGCAGGAGGATTCCCAGGAGATCGAGCGCTTGGCTTTGGAATCCCAGGAGGTTTGTGGCAGGAGGTGGCTGCAGGGTGTCCTTGTCCTCTTCCCATGCTCACCATCCTGAATTCCACAGGTTCAGGAGCTCCAGCTGGAAAGGGAGATGGCCCTGGCTGCCAACCGGAGCTTGGCCGAGCAGAACCTGAAATTCCAGGTTCCGCTGGAGACGGGGCGCAGTGACCTCTCCAAGAAATACCAGGAGCTGCAGGAGCTGGCTGGGAGGTGCAGGGAGCAGAAGGAAAAGCTGGGTGAGCACTGGCATCTTCCCCCAGGAAGGGTTCTGCTTCCTGAAAAACTGCTTTTTTTCTGGCTGTTTTTTTTCCAGCAGCCAGAGAGATTGAGGATGTTATTCCTCTTGGATTTTCCTCCTTCCATCAGCTGTTCCCAAGCCTGTTCCTGGTTTTTCCCTGGTTTCTGTTCTGTGATAGTGATTTTTTTCTTGCCTTTTTTTCCCCCCTTGGTTTTCCCAGAGAAATTCTCAGCAGCGCTGCAACCTCAGACTTTGCTGGATCTTCTCCAGGTGGAAAGCCAGAAGATTGAAGAGGAATCTGAGGTGAGTTTAGGATTTATATCCATTGTGAATTCCAGTGATTAATCCTCAAAGACTTGCAAATAAACCCAATCCTTAAAATCGTGGGTTATCTTTGGAGTCAGCTGGGTTTTCTCCAAAGAACTGGATCCATCCTTGTTGGTGTGTGGGTGTTGCTCCTTGGGATGTGGCTGGGAGAGACCTAAATCAGGGTTAGGGAGAGGAGCAGAGGGATGCAGGGATAAGCCCAAGACTGTTCCTCTCTTCCAGAAAATGGCTGAGAAATTCCTGGAGGGCGAGGTGCCCCTGGAGACATTCCTGGAGCAGTTTTCCGGGATGAGGAAGTTGTCCCACCTGCGCCGGGTCCGAGTGGAAAAGCTGCAGGAGATCGTGAGGAAGTCGGAGGGATCCCAGGAGCGCACCAGGGACTCTCAGCCTCCTGTTCCTCCTCCTCCTCACGTTCCCACAGATCCACCAAAGCCCTTCCCATCGGGATCTCAGGCCTTCCCTCTGCCCTACAGCCCGGCCCCGCCCCTCCCACCTGGCCCCACAGCCCACGGAGCGCTGCCTCCTGCCCCTTTCCCGGGATCTCCAGTCGCCGTGGGACACGTGGCTTCCTCCCAGCCCAGCTCCCAGTCTGCCTTTCCCTACCCGCTTCCTCCAGCTCCCGGCTATCCAGCGGCTTCCGCAGCTGACTCTGCGCCAGGCTATCCCAAATCCACCTCGGCAGGCTTTTCCTGGTCTCCATCCCGGGGCCCACCACAGCCCCTGCCCTATCCTGCTCCCCATCCCTCTCCTCCCCCCGCCAGACCAGGATACTCTCCCTACATCCCGCCTGGAGCAGGGAGGCCGCAGTGTCCATACCCCACTCAGCCCCCTCTCCCGAATTTCCCGATCCCAACGCAGGCTCCCTATCCCGGACCTCCACCACCCTTTGGATACCCCCCACCTCCGAACCCTCAGCGTCCTACCTGGCCTGGATACTAATCCAGGACTTCTGAGGAACATCCTGTGCTGATTCCTCCTTTTTCTGGGGACTGAGGAAGGGGAGGGATCCCAGAGTGTTGCTCCTGGGTCCGTCGGTGCAAAGGAATTAGACGGGATAAGAATCAGGCTCTGGAGGTCGGAGCAAGAGGTAGAGCCAGACCAGCAGAAATCTCGAGAGGAGAAACCTCCAGGGAAACCTTGGAGCACCTTCCAGTGCCTAGAGTGGCTCCAAAAGAACTGGACAAGGACTTGGAGTGATGGGATAATGGGGAATGGCTTCACACTGTTAAAGGGTGGATTTAGATGAGATTTGGGAAGAAATTCTTCCCTGTGGTGGCGTTGACATCCTGGAGTGTTGGATTTCCCAGGGAAGTCATGGTTGCTCCGTCCCTGGGAATATCTGAGGTTGGACAGGGCTTGGAGCAACCTGGGCTAGTGGAAAGGGATTGGAAGTGGCTGATCCCTAAGATCCCTTTCCACCCAAACCATTCCAGGGCTGTCAGTGGGAGTTGGTGATTCCCACCCGGGCCTGGGCAACCTCCAGTATTCCCGACCTCCTGTGTGGTTTTTCAGGCTCCTCACATCCCCTTCTCAGGAAACACTTGGAAACAGAGGGAATGACAAATGATGGGAATGGGATTTGCTTTGCTCAGCACTTTATCCTTCAAATCCTGCCTGTATCCCTTTAAGTTATTTATAAGAAACGATTACTAATGGACTAGGAAGAGGGATTGATGGAAGCAATTCCATCCCTGGGATTAATTAGAGTAATAAAACTGGATGAATTAATTGCACTCTGGAGTCATGGCTGTGGTTATTTTGGGAAACAACAGAGTATCTGGATAAGGATTGATCCCTTTATCCCTTCCTGGCATCCAACTTCCTTTGGATCCCATCACTGAAATCTTTCACCCCCTCCCAGGACTTTCTTCAAGCTTGGCTCAATTCCTGCGTTTTTGGGGTTTATCTGTGGGATAAAAACGAGGGGAAAAGGTGTTTCCCTGTCCCAGTTTTCCCTCCTAACTGGGAGTTTGGAATCAGACTGGGATAGTGAAAGGAAGAGGACGAGGTGTAATTAGTACAAAACCCCAATTTTATTAGAGTTGTTTGTTATTAAATATCTCAGACTCATTCCCAGTATTCCTTGCATCCCTGACCTTTATCCATCATCCCAACTCTTTATCCTGGTTTGGGGAAGCTGGTGATCCCACTATTTCAAAGGGCTCCTAGCATCCCCCTACCTCTTAAATTCCTCTAAATAGCTTAAAAAAAACCAACAAAACCTCCTTTTCTCCCATGAGGAGGCTGGGAAGTGCTCCTGGAAGGGTGTTGGAGTGCTGGGATGCTTCCAAAGCTGAGGTGGGAGGTGGGATCAGCTCCTTTGGGAAGCAGGGAATCACACCCTGCGAGCGGAGTGCAGGTCATAGTCACTGTCTGAGGAGTTATCCGGAGGGTTGGAACGCTGGCACGCTGCTTCCAGGGCTGTGGAGGACATGGCTGCAGCTCACTGGATACACATCCATGGAATAGGAACGGGAAGGAGATGCTTCCAGCACTTACCTGGGTAAGCAGAGAGCTGGGAGCTCTTCTGGGGGGGCTGGGCGTAGTCGTTGTCCCCTCCCTGTCCCCGAGGCCTCGGTGCGGTGCTGGAGCGGTGGAAAGACACTGGAAAAGACAGCAGGATTGGGATTTTGGGGCTGGAACAGCAGCTTGGAAGGAGCAAACCCACCCCAGGAAGGGGCTCAGTAAAACTGCTCCCTGCTCCAGGCCTGCATCTCCTGGATGAGGTATATCCCCAAAGGAAGAGAGATCCAGGGCCCTTGTGCCAGGATCCAGGGGGGCAACACCCCAAATTCATCCCCAGGAACTCCAAATCCCATTCCCAGCTCCCCAGGGAGTTGCTCCTCACCCGTCTGGTTGAGTCCCGTGGGGCCAATCCACTGACGCTGCTTCTTCTTGGAGACTGAAGGAGAGAGGGAATTGTGCCTCCAAGGATCTTCCCGATGCTTCCTCCAGCTGCTTCCCCTCTGCCAGCCCCATATGTCATCCCAAATATTCCCCCCTTCCCAATAATCCCCCCTCAGGATCCTCCACCTGCTCTTTTGTGTCTGCTTGGAGCTTAATCCCTCTTCCCACTCCCACAATCCATGTGGGACAGGCTTGGGGACAATGGGATGGGGGATGTGTCAGTCTGAGCAGCCAAATCCCCCCACCCCGCCAAGGAGTTTAGGGAAGCATCCATGGAGCTGGCAGCCCTGAGCTGGTACATGGGGATGGTGGAGTGGGAGAGGGAAGAAAAGAAGGATGAGGATCCCAAGGTTGTCCCCTACTTCTCTTCATCAGCTTCCGATAGGCAGGAGGGCCACAGATCAGGGAGAGGATGAGGAAAAGCAGCAGGGCCAGGCAGATGCTCACAATGGTTCCAGCAGATGTTCCAGTGGGAAGCGGCTTTGAGTCCTGGCCTGGGAAGAGCAAAGATGTCCCCAGATGTGTCCAGCTGGAGATGGGTGCTGGGATATGAATATCCAGTACCCCGCCAGGAGCCCAAATCCCATGTGGATTTGGTCCCCCCACCCCTGCCCGTTCCGTAGGTGTGAGAATTCCAGCTCCCACCCCCACGGATCACACGGCTTACACACGACTCTGGTCCGGGGGCAGCTCCGGATATTCCCGAGCTTGGGCTGGCAGAGGTGCAGGGGACCAATCCCACAGGTGACTCCCGTTGAGGGAGGCTCCCGGATTTCCATGCTGGAAGTGAGATTCCCACAGCCCAGCTCCCGGCAGATCTGCCGGCCACGCCTATTTCGCTGTGCTGCTCCAGAGTCACACAGATCCCACCACTGTCCCGCATGGAACACCTGGATGTCCCCTTCGCATGGGGTGGGGCCGGCTGCCAGCCTCCGCAGGGCCCGCGGCTGGGAATCTGTGGGAGAGAGGAGCAGATCCACAGAGAGAGGGGTTGGATCCACAGGGAAGGGTCAGACCCATGGGGAGGGGTGAAATCCACAAGGAGAGGGAGCAGATCCATGGGTAGAGGGGGATCAGACCCATGAAAGACAAGGGTCAGATCCATGAAGTGGCGTCAGGCATGATCCCAGCATCTCCCTTCATACCACCGGGACTGAGCCAAACCAGATCCAGGCATGGAAGAGCTTTGAACTCTTCCCATGGGAAATGCAGCAAGGAAGCCAGCTCTGCCAGCTGCCACTGCTCATTAAACCCCCAAATCCCATGAGATTCCAAGCTGGGGCAGATGGCAGAACCCATGAGGAGTGTGCTCTGAGCTTCATGGCTTGGCTGGCTGTGCCACAGAGCTGGTGCCTAGCTGATTTCCAGGGAATGCTCATGGAAAAGGTCAGAGAGAGTCCTGTGGCTGGGAGATGCTCATGGCAAGGGAAAGAGGCTCATGGAAGGGAAGATGGTCATGGAAAAGCAGGGAGATGCCTGTGGCAGGAAATATATTCAGGCACATGCCCGAGGCAGTGAGATGATCAGAGCAGGGAGATGCTCAAGGCTTGGAAGGTGCTCAGGAAACACACGAGGCATGGAAGCAGCTCATGGAGCTGCCCTCAGCAGGATGCCCACAGCCTGTTCTCTGCCAGTGTTCCCCACTCCTAGTGTGAATTTGGGATGCTGCCGTAGCCACTCTCCCTCCCTGGCTCATCCCCCGCGGAAGTGCCGTGCTCGGCACTGCCGGGAGCTGAGATTTCCTGTTTTGCCTTCACACCCAGAAAGGAAGAGCGGGAGTGGGTGGGCGAGGCCCACGGGGCAGGCTGGGATGGGGCTGCTTCCCTGCTCCAGCCTCAAAATCCTGCTGGGTTATCCCACCAGAGCAGGAAATCATGGATGCACCAGGACCATTCTCACCTGAGCAGGTGATGAAGGCGGGCATTCTCCCTCGGGAGCTGGTCCTGTTGAAGCAATCCAGTAGGGAATCACTCCCACAGGAATCCACCACCTCCCACTGCACCGGCAGGTGGATCCCTGGATCCGGCTCTCCGTGGCTGTTCCCAGCAGTGCCACAGTGCAATTCCTGGCAGATGAGGGTGACCAGGTGTGGCTGGATGTGCGGGCTGCTCGCCACAGTCCCCCACAGCCCCTGCTTGTGCAGCTCCAGGAAGCCGGAGCAGCTGAAATTCCCATCCACCAGCCGCAGCCTGGGGGGTCCTGGAGAGGGATTGGTGATGGAAGAGGAAGTGTTATGGATTGGGAAGTTCCCAAATTTCAGGCTACAGATTCCTCAGGATGAGGTGCTTACCCACGGGCTCTGGGGTGGTGGTTGGGGGTGCCGGTGTGGGCTTGGGTGTCGTTTTCACTGGCTCTGGAATGAGAAGAGAGGGGCCACGTGGGCATGGATGATCCCTTAGGATTGAGGTGGCCGGGCTGGGTGTCCAGGCTCACCTCCACAGGAGACAATGGCGTGCTCTGTGCAGTTTTCCAGCTCCCAGTTGCATCCCAGTTCATTCGGTGACTCCCTGCACTTCCTGGGCCAACTTTGTGGCCCTTTTCCACCAGGAATGATGAGCTCCAAGGGCTCAGAGGTCATGGGGCCACACTGCAGCAGCTGGCAGATCCAATCCAGGTCGCCCATGCTCACGCTCTCCCAGCAGATTTGTCTCCATTGGTTTTCCCAGTTCACCTCCAGTATCCCAGTGCAGCGGCAGCCGCCTCTGGTGAGTCTCAGGTTGGGTTCTGTGGGAAAACACCAGGAAAACACCACCATTAGGGGCTTTCCTTCCCTTCCCAGCAGGTTTTCACCCTGGGAACGATGGAAAAGCCCTTGGTGGCGCTTTTGGGAAGCAGCTGGAGGAATGGGAGCGTGGAGGGGTCGAGGGAATGTGGGGGCCTGAGCTGGGACCCTGCGCCGCTTCCGGATGATGCAACTCCAGCCCCTGCCATGCTCACGGAGATGGGGAGGCATTCCCAAAGGGCTGCTCCCCAGATTCTCACCTCCAGGGATCCAGGTGGCTCCTCCATGGTCAGGGATGGCTGCGAGAGAGAGCGGAAATGGGGTGTCAATCCCGCATCCCGCCCTGGGGACCCCAGGTTTGGGAGAGCGGCTCCGCTGCTCAGCTGGTTGATTGTTATTTTGAGGAAAAGGGGGATTTTGTGGGAAAACTGGGATTTTTGGGGGAGAAAGGCAATTTTCTGCCTTCTCATTCATCTGCTGGGGGATCTTTAAGGCTGAGAAAAGACAAGGACCCTGAAAATCACTGCTAATTAGCCCAGCTCCTGGGTGGAATGTTTGGGAATGGTGTCATGTGGACTGAGGGAAGAGCAGGAGCTGGCAGGGAATGAGGATGGGGGGACACCTGGCTGCCCTCAGCACCATTGACTCAATCTTGGGACCCTGGGGACCCCCAGAGCGAGGTGAGTGGGGGTTTAGGGGGTCACCACGATGCTTCCCACCCCAAGGCCCCAACAGTGGCTCATGGATGGTGCCGATCCCACCCGGAGCGGGAAAACCAGTTCGGGTTCAGCCACGAGATTTGAGCGGCGTCCCAAGGTCAGGGTGCCTGGTACTCACCCCACATTCCCAGCAGGAGGCACAGGACGGGCAGCCGGGTTGCCATGGGCTCTGCTGGTGGGATGGGGGCACGGGAGGCTCCGGAGGCTCCGCCGCCTCCGCTGCCCGGCCCGGAGCAGGCGAGGGAGGGGGCCCTGGCAGGAACCGGCTGTTTTTCCTCCCTCTGTGGTTTTTTGACGTCATCTCTAGGCACATTTGAAGGCTCTGTTGCCTCCCTGGGTCCCGCCAAGCACGAGAGGAAAGGGGTGAGAAGCTTGTGGGGTTCAGCCCCTGCCAAATCCCAGGGTCTCCACAGCTCTGGGAAAGGGAGGTAGTGGATATAATCCAGTGCCAAGGGAGATTTGGGGGTCCTCAAGCCCTCCAGGGTTGCAGAGGAGTTGATGTCCATCATGGCACTCCCTGAAATCCTGTGATAACCCCCAGGAATGGGATGGGGAAGGTTTTGACCAGGCACATCCCGAGTTCTGGCACTCCAGGGACACCCTTCAGCCCTGCAAGGGCACGTGGGGCACCATCGGTGCTGGACCCAGGCAGGGCAGAGGCGTTAATTGATTGTGCCCTAATTAATTGCTCTGAATCCAGGTCAGGCATGCTAATGAGGCAGCTGTTTTCCATTGACTCTGTGGTATTCCTGCTGGAAGAAGAGGTGGATAGAGCTTCTCATCCCATCCTGCTCCACCATCCTTGGATGCTTCAGCCACAATCCTGAGTAGGATCTCAGGATCGGGGTGTTCCCTGTAGCCGTTGCTTGCTCCCATCCCAGTTATGCCAGGGGTTCTGCTGATCCTGGTGGGAGCAGGCCCTGTTGGAATATCCCACGTGGGGATCCTGGAGCTGCCCCCCAACCACTTTGACTCTGAAAATTCCCTGGAAAAGGAGTGCAATTCCCAGGCCTGCTGCCACGGGACTCAGTGGAGGGTCTGCAAGCTGCAGCCCCTGAAATCAACCTGAAATTCAGGATTCACCTCAAACATCCCAGGACACTGTGCCTCTAGGAAAGATCCTGTTATCCAGAGGTGTGTGACCCCCATGGACATGGGGTGTTTTGGGCCCAGCTCTTCCCTCAGAGCTGTGACTGGCTCTGGAGACCATGAGATCCCAGGGAGAGGATTTGGGCTCGGATTGAGCATCCGCCTTGCCTTGGGCGCTGCGAGTCAGCTCAGCATCCTGAGCATGCCGTGGCAGCTCGGGATGATTGGAATCCCTTCCCGGGGGGGAGTCTGAGGGGCGCTGGGAAGTGCTGACAAAGCTGCCTGCCGTGAGGAGCCTTTTAAAAAGCAGGAGCTGCCTTTGGAGCGAGCAGGAAGGGGCTTGTCAGCTGTCGGCACGCTGCTGGGATCATAATGATGAGGAGAAGGGGGATTTTTCCGGGCGGGAGCAGCTCGGATGAACGGCTGGCACTGATGTGGCTGTGCGGGGATGGAGGTGACACCTTGCGTAGGTGGCCATGGGCTGTGTTGTCACTCTCCCAGGGCACTGCTATCCCCAGGGAACTGGTGCCCTCAAGCTGTTGGCATCTCCATGGAATTGATGCCCTCCAGGGCTTTGGTATCCACAGGGAATTGGTGGCCCCAACCCCCTCCCCTTTGGTAGCTTCCAGGGCTTTGTTATCCCTAGAGAACTGGTGCTCTCCCAGGAATCAGCACCCTCAGGAGACTGTCACCCCTCTGGACATTTGAATGCCACCCAGGACATTGATACCCCCTGGATTTTGGGTGCTACCCCCAAGGGCATCAGGATTCTCCCCAATTCATCGATCCCCCAGCCTGTCCATGCCCCAATCCCAGCGATTCCAACCATCTCCTCCCTCCCAGCACCGCTGGAGCCAGAGGCAGGGCTGGGGCACCCCCCGTGCCCACCCTGTGCACGCTCCTCTCTCAGCCCTCGCCTCCCCGTGCCCTTTGTCGGGGTTTTGCTGCTATTTTGGGATTTCCTCCGTTGTTGCGGCTCCTTTGTGTGGGGCCTCTCGCTCAGCAAACAGCTGGAGGATGTGGGGGGGCCACATTTTCCACTTGGGGTGCAGATGAGCCCCGACCTCCTCCCTGGGGAGACAAATCTGACAGCGGGGCCGGGGCGGGAGGAGCTGGCTTGGGAAGGACAGCGGGAAGTGGAGTGATGGGGGGAGGCAGAGGGGTCCCAGTCCTGGGGTGATGGGTGGGTGCTGTGCCTTCTCACAGCTGGAAGAACCCCCAAATTCCAAAGCTGGAGTGGGGCTTGTCTGCAGGAAGCTGCCTCCTGCTGGGGTAGGGATGGACTGGGAGATGCTGAAGGGTTTGGGGGTTGTATCCCACCCCCATAGGGCACTATGGGGTTTGGGGTGGCACCTCAATGGCCTCCCTTCCAGCATCCCTGGAGCCTTCTTGGACAGGATTTATGATTTATGTACAGCATGTTCCCAGGATAGGGACTGTCCTAGAAGGGTGTAGGGAAGCTCTTGGGGGACGCATGGGATTTATTTCCATGTTCCCCCTTCCTGCAGTTTAATTTCCACCCCTGGTGCTATGGAGCTAGATCAGGGCCCTGCCACTCCTTTCCCTGCTCCTGTGGGCTGGGAAAGGGATATTTGGCCATCTTTGTGCCACTTAGTGGCCAAGTGGGAGCACTTAGTGGCCTAGCCTCACTGCGGGGCTGGTGACACCCCTATGGACAAGGGACGCTGTAGGAATTACTTAATTTTAATGACAGCACAGAGGAGACAGCTGGAGCATTCTGGAAGAGATAGCCAGAGAATTCCAGATTTGGCCTCTGGAGCGGTGGGACAGGCTCAGTAGGCAGAGCAGTGGATGTCGTCGTAGTCGCTGCCCTCGGAAAATTCGGGATCCTCCACGTGTTCCCCGGAGGGACAGGATGGATCTGACCAGCCTGCAGACACAGAGTCCAACAGGAGGATTTGGGAATGCCCTGAACTCCCTGTGCCCCCCACCTCCAGCTCAGGATCCTCACCAGGATGTGAGGAGGGGTCTCCGGGGGGCTCCGTCTCCTGCACGTTCTCGTACCACTCCCCCGAGGAGGTGCTGGAGCTGCCGTCAGGATCGGGATCTGCCGGAGCTGCAGGTACCCAGGGCTGGGAGGGCACTGGGGCAGGGGCTGCCAGGGGAGCTGGGGGAGCAGGGTCACTGACTGGAGCTTTCCATCCCTGCTCCAATGCCATGAGATCCCATTTCCTCACTAGGGTTGAACCCATCCCTGCTCCCATCCTTGGTGCTCTATCCCTGCTCCGATCCCTGCTCCTCTTCTTGGGGTCCCTGAACCTCCATTCCCTCCCCATCCCTGTGGTCTCTGCATCCTTTTCTCCCACCTTTGGGGTCTCCCCATCCTTGCTCCCACAATTCCCACCTGTGCCATAGCCATGGCTAGTGGCTGCTGGTTGCCACTGAGTGCCATGGGCAGGGGGGGGAATGCTGCCATTCCCATAGGGCTCCATGGAAGAGGATGTGGAAGAGCTGGAGGAGTTGTGGAGTGGGGGTCTTGACCTGGCCGGCACTGTGGGAACAAGGACATCAAATGTGGGAACAAGGACATTGGAAGAGTGTTTGGCCACCCTTCCACCAATGGGATAGACCCCCCTTGTGTCATACCATCCTCAGGGAACGGCTCCATCCTGTCCTGATTGGGTCTCAGAGGGAGAAGATCCTCCCTGGAATGCCGTCGCAGGGAGTCTGTGGGAAGAGGAGAGGGGTGGGAACACCCTGGGTGACAGGGATCCTGGGACAGGGTGTCAGGGATCCCAGAGGAAGCGGGATGCTCACTGTAGAAGGTGGACAGGGCGACGGGAGGCTTGCTGCTGAACTCATAATATTCCGAGTCGGAATCAGAATCCTTGGAAATGGCTGTGACCAGAGGGTCTGGGGGTGACAAGGGGGTGTGGCCTCTGTCACCAGCCAGGACCTCTGGCCCCACAGCCCCCAGGGGGATCTGCCAAACCCACCTGATCCTTTGGGAAGGTTGTTGGGAGTCTCCCTGTAGTCGTTGGGGATCCCGGAGGGTGCGTCAGGCCTCTGGAAGCTGTGGGTCATCTGGACTGGCGTGGGCATTCCAAAGGAGGACATGGCTGTGGGGACAAGGGAATGCACCCACTCCATGGCTGAGCTGATCCAAAAAGGGGGGATTGTGTCCCAGTTCTGTGTCCGGATCCCGAATTCCTTACCACTCCTCTTCCTCAGCCTCAGCAGGGCAGCGGAAAAGGCCAGCACGGAGAGCAGGAGCAGCGCCGCCAGCACCAGGCACAGGACAAAGAGGGGACTGTCCCGTGGTGGCGTCCCCAAGGTCGGGATCCCCTCCTCGGCTGGGACAGAGAATGAACAGAGCTCATCCCACATAAATCTTTCCTCCTGGGAATTTTACCCTGATTCCAGGGAATGGCCGAGGGCTCGGACACTCACCGTGCAGGACAGTGGCATTCCTGGGCACCACCTCAGCCGTGGTCGTCAGCATCTCCAAACCCTGGGAGCCTGGAAAGGGCGGGAACAGAAACCAGATACTTGGGAGAGGGCAGGACCCAGGCCATGCCTCAAATCCCATCAGGAAGGATCCAGTACCATTGCAGATGACCCCGGCAGCCCAGGATTGGTAGCACGGAGCGGATTTGTTGAAGGTCCACTGGCACTGCGCCAGCGAGGGCTGCAGGCTCCCGCACAGGTACACCATCTTCCCGGGAAGCGTGTGTCCGAAGGAAGGCCTCTGGAGCGCGTCCCCGCAGCCCAGCATCCGGCACAGCACCGTGGCCTCCATCTCGTACCAGGTGCTGTTACACACCGTGCTCCATGTGCCACGGAAAAACACCTCCACCCTGCCGGCACATCCATCCCGGCCTCCGGAGAGCCGCCACTCCTGGTGCTCTGTGGGAAAAGCGCAGGGATGAGGATGTGCCGCCAGCATCCCCGGCTCCGGAACATTCCAAACCCACCTGAGCAAACCACGCCAGCGTCCTCCTTGTGGCTGCAGTCGTGCTCCAGCTCGGCCGGACATTCCCAGAGGTGCCGCTCGTGTCCCTCGCATCCCACCTCATCCCGGAGGATGGGGCCGTGCCCGCGGCCGAAGGCGGCGTTGCCCCGGACTCTCACGGCGTGGCCGCACTGGAGCTGGCGGCACACGACGTCGGCGTCGGGAATGTCCCAGCCGTCGTCACACACCGTCCCCCACGTCCCCTCCTGCTCCAGCTCCACCCGGCCCTCGCAGCGGCTCCGGCCGCCCGCCAGCCGGAGTGCTCTGGGACCTGGGAGATGCACCGGGAACGGTGACCTGGCATTGTCCCAGAATCCCAGAAAGTGGGTGTAAGGATATCCCTCAGCCTCCCACACTCACCCTGTGTCACTGAGGTGTTCCCAGCTGGAGTACTGGGAGGTTCCGGCGTTTCTGTGGGGACTGTGAGGAGAAAGAGCAGAGGGATGAGGGGCTGAGCTCCCCCAAACCCACCAGAATGTGGCCAAGAGGATTCTCCCAGCTGTGAGTGGCACAGTGGGAATCCCCCCAGGCTCTGACAAAGCCGTCACAGAGCTGCTGCATCCCAAAAATCAATTCCCGTGTGCCCCAGGAATTGGGGTAAATCCTGGTGTGAAATCTGGTGGGAGAATTTGGCCTTAAATATGGGAATACTGGGACACGACTCAGTGGTGGAAGAGCTGAAATTTAGGATGTCATCCTGCATCCATGTTGTTCCCACCTTCTGGTTCATCCCTGTGGACATGGAGGGGCTGGACCTGCCTATACCCACCATTCCAGAGCCACAGGTGAGTGGATGACTGAGTTATCCCTAAAAATGCCCCATTTGGCTCCTCTAGGTGGAAGGATTCAGCCCCGGAAAGGAGGCTTCCAAGAGGCTGCATGGGTGGGAATCCTGGGAAGAGACACCAGAGCTGATGGGGTGTGGATTGAAGTTAAAATGCTCAAGGAAAGGCCAGGGATGGGGCGAGAAGGTGGGAATGAGCTGCTCTAGGTGGGGATGGAGGTGTGAGAAGGGCGGAAATGGGGTGATGGGGCCGTTTCCTCATTGATTGGAGGCCTTGAAGCAGCTCCTGGCAGACATTTTGACAGCTAAACCATCCCAAATCCTTCCAGGGTTGGGGGGACAGGTGGTATCGTGTCCCAAAACCATCCAGGGGGTACAGGATGGGCTTCAGGTCCTGAGTGTCACCCTGTTCCCAAAGGGATTGTAGGTGGGATGGCTCCAAGAGCACCTTTAGGGTTTTTGGGTCCTCTTTTAGGGGTTCCCAGGGTGTTTTTGGGGGGTTCCAAGGGGACTTAATCCTTAGGAGAATCCCCAAGCCTTAGGGTACCCTCTTAGGGGATCCCTTTCCCCCCATCTCAGTGGGTTGAGGGGCAGCATCCCCCACCACTGACACCCCTGTTGGGGACCCCCTAGGACCCCCAGTGCTCCCCATCCCAGGGAAGTGGCAGGTCCCTGACCCCAAATCTGTGGCTCCACCACCCCAGGGTCCCCAGAGAGTGATGGCAAAGACCAGGATGGGGACGGTGACGTACCTTGTGCAGGTGCCACGGCGGAAAGAGCCACCAAGAGCAGGCAGAGCCACTCCATCCCTTCAGCGGGGCAGCCCCATGGAATTCAGGGATCTGGGATTCAGGGGTCCCTCTCTCAGCAGTTTGGGGACATGGCCTGGCCGTGTCCCCGCGCTCCAGCAGCTCCGGCAGGGAGAAGTGAGACTGGCAGAGGGCAGGAAGCCGACTCTGCTGCAGGGTGGAGGAGGGTGATGCGGTGGCTCCATCCTGCCCCAGCAGAGGAAACGGGGTTTTGGGGACCCTGGAGACCCCCCGGGGCACAGGATCTTCGTGGATCTGGTGCTCCCACACTGGAGGACACAGATCTGGTGGAGCCATCGGGATCTGCTGCTTGTTTGTGCCTCCAGGTCGTGGATTTGGCGTGGTGGCATGGGGGGGACTCAAGCTCTCGTCTCCTGAGCTGTGGGACATCTGTGGGGTGATGAAGAGCCAGGAGTTCCCCTCTTCTCCCTGTTTTTTGGACTCAATTTTACCTGCAGATCCACATCCCAAGCATCTTCCAGCACATGCAGGATCACCCCAGGACCCTCCAGGAATATTAGGTGAGGCATAAGGCTGGAATTTCCATGGGTGGGAGGTGGGGTATGCCAGGAGATGGTGATCCCCACCATGGGTGAAGGCTGGGATCCAGCTGAACACTTGGGGACCCAGGATGCTGGGAAGGGGGGACAGGATTCCAGTCACCCCATTTCATCAGGGTTTCAGAAAGCTTGAGCAAGCTGGGAGCAGGGTGATGGGGTGGGGGATTTCCTGCTATTACCCAGAGTGTCTTGGGATTGCCAGGACTTACTGGGAAGCTAGAAGAGTGGGAATCCCCACGGCACCCCTAAATAAAGGGAGATGCTGAGGGCATATTTGGGAATGTTGGGGACCGGCCATGGGGAGGACATGCAGTACCAGGCCAGTGTTGGGGTTGGAAAGGTGGAGGAGGAGAATGGCAGGAGAGGGAGGTAGGAGATCCCTTATCCCAAGGTGACCCCAGCTGGGCCACGGCCAGGCCCTGCCCTGGATCCAATCCCGTGACCAGTTCCCATGTGGAGCCAAGGTCAAGGACATGTGCCCATTCCCAGAAGCCTGGCACTGCCACAGGGGCAGGGTGGGACCCAGTGTCACTTTCAGAGGAGATGGTACAGATGGGAATCACAATTTGGTTTTTTTTAAATACTTTTATTTTTGTAACAACGTCAGAATTAAAAATTTTCCATAAATACCAGCCCCTGGCAGCCCCTTCCCGGGCATTCCCGATAAAAAATGTGTACAAAACGGATGCGTGGCCGAGGTGAAGGTGGGGGGGATACAGGATCCTCCCCGGGATCAGACCACAGGAATCATCACCACCATCATCATCACCACTATGAACACCATGTCGCAATGAGACCCAAAGCAGTAAGAGCATCCCAAATTCCTCCCCGGTGCCGCCGGGATCCAGCCCCCGTAAGGACAGGGCTGGGAGACACCCCCCTCACCCTCTGTGGGCACCTTGGTGTGGTCCCAGGAGGCCACCAGTGGTCCCCGGCACATCCCACTGGGAAGGGGGGTCGGTGTCCCCCCAGCACGGCACGGGGAGGAGGTCGGGCCCTTACTGGTTTGCCCGGGAATTGGGGGGTCCGGGAGTCGCCCCCTCGGGGTCAGGAGCTGCCGCGGATCCTCTCCATGTAGCTCCGGAGCTCCTCGGGATCCCGCAGCCCCATGTCCTCGCACACCCAGCGGATGTCGTCCTCGCTGGCCACCAGGATGGACTGGACATGGGGGGCGGCCGGGGGGGGCTCCTCGGGGACGCGGGGGGGGCCGAAGGTGACAAACTCCACCCGCTTCCTGCGGCCGCCCCCCGGAGCCGCCCCCTCCTTGCGGGACAGCGGCGGCGCTCCGGGGGCCGGGGAGCCGGGGGGAGCCCCGTCCTCACCGGAGCCCGGGGGGCCCCCGCAGCCACAGGGGGGGCCCGGGGATGCCGGCGGTTCCGGCTGCCGGCGATCCGGCTGCGGCCGATCCAGCTGCTGTCGATCCAGCTGCGGCCGATCCAGCTGCTGCCGATCCAGCTGCCGGCTCAGCTCTTCCTGGTCGGTGCCCAGCCAGACCCAGTTGTGGGGCTGTGGGGCTGAGGGGGCCCCGCCTGGCTCGGGCAGCTCCTTCTGCTGGTACCGGAGCACGAAGAAGATACAGTTGACGAGAAAGATGAAGATAGCGAGGCAGAAGACTCCCAGGAGCACGTACATCCCAATTTCCAGGTCAGTCACCCGCTCTGGAGCCTTCACCATCTCCTCCTCTTCCTCCTCCTCCTCTCCCATGCCGGCGCGGTTGTGTCCGTAGCCTTCCTCCTCATCCTCCTCCGAGGAAGACCCCTGGAGCTTGGTGGCCGCTGGCCCCACGCCCGCAGGGTCCCTCCGCCCCACGGTCACCGCTTCCCCGGACATGGCGCCCTCGGCCCGCGGGAAGGGCCGGGGGCTCCCGGCAGAGGGGACCCCCACCTCCAGCCAGGCGGTGCCGGCGGCCAGGGCGGAGCGGTGCCGCCCACGCCGGCACGGTTCGGGGGGGTGCAGGCTGAGCTGCAGCAGGGCCCCCCGGCCCGGCCCCTCAGCCACCACCCACGGGTGGGCAGCGGGGGCCCCAGGGGACCCCCTGATGGTGGCGACGGCGCGGTCAAGGGATGTCACGGTCAAGGCCACATCGTGCCACCCGTAGAGCTCCAGTGGGGCCAGCGTGTGGTCGGAGAAGGACAGCCAGATGGACAGTGTTGCTTCCTGGCGGGATGACAAGCGGGGTGGCAGAGGTTTGGGGGACACCAGGGAGACTGGGGTGAACCCCCACACCCATCTCACCTGCTTGAGGGCCCGTAGTGTGGGTGTCCCCAGGACGGTGGCGGTGACCACACCAGGATGATCTGGCTGTGTCCGCAGGGATAAGGAGAGCCCAGCCACCACCTGGGCGTGGAGCTCTGTCACCGTCACCTTCTCCTCAGAAACCACCAGCGTCTGCTCCCCCAGGATGGAGTCGGAGAGCGGGGAGCGCACCTGGAAGCAGCTTGTGAGTCCCCCAGCATTCCTTATGGCCACCTTTTCCTATCCTGTGCCAACCCCTCCATTCCCTCCCTCCCTGTATCTGGCCCAGCTCCCACTAGGATCATTTCCAGCTCCCCAGCTCCATCCCTCCAACCTTCCCTCCAACCTTCCCACACCCCCAAATGTCCCCAGGATCCCAGATTCCCCACAAACAACCCCATTTACCTCCACGGAGGTGACGCCAGGCTCCCGGCCCACCACCACGGCCCCCGCTTCCAGTGAGGCCACGCGGGGGTCCTGGACACGGGTCCGGGCAGCCACCAGGTGGGTGACATCCAGGAGCCACTCAGGGCCAGGCAGGTAGGACAGGTGACGGCCACCATCCAGGGGGTGGGCCACAAAGTGTGCTAGGACACGGAGCCCCGTGCGCTGGTACTGGGGCCGGCAGCCCCGTGCCCGCCGCTCCGGCTCCTCTGCGGCGTCCTCAGACTCCACCATGGCACTAGGGACAGGGACAGGGTGACAAGAGGCCCGGATGGGGTTCCTCAGGGGCAGGGGAACAGGGATTGTAGGACAGGGTGACACGGATTCCGTAACAGAATGATCAAAATCCCAGGGCACAGGAGTGTGTCAGGGGGCTCACCGATGCATCCCCATATCTCAGGTCTCAGCCTCATTCCCGTCTCCCCCTTTTCCCACCATCCCATTCTGTAGGCCTCACCTGTCAGGTCCCCCAGGCAGTCTCCAGCCACGGAGCTGCTCCAGGATGGGATCACCCAGCTGGACACGGAGCGGGAGCAGCGGAGCCCAGACGGAGAAGCTCAACTCTGCCCGCAGCCGGCGCACCCAGAAATCCACACGGGCCCCTCGCGCCCCTCGGCTCTCCTTGCCCCCCACAAACACCAGGTCGCAGGAATCTGACACCTGCAAAGGCACATGGAATTCCATGGGAATCTCCCAGGGTGAGGTGGGATAATGAGGGGATAGCAGGACTCACCTGCAGCACCTGCTTGTCAGCAGATTCACATCCTACAGGATCCGTGAGCTCGGACACTCCACCCCCTGCTTCCACAGCCACCAGTTTCACTGGGATAACGCGGGGGATCCCGGTCAGCGGCGCCGTGTTCAGGATCTCCAGCTCCTGGAAGCACAGCGGGATGAGGGGGCGCTTCCCACGGGACCAAGGGGTGGAATGGGACGGGGGCACCCACCTGCACCAGCGGGACGAGAGCGCGGACATCTCGCTCCGACACCTGGATTTCCCAGACCAGTTTGTCCTTCTGTGCCTCGGGATCCTGGCCAGGATACTCCACTTGCCACGTGAGGGGTCGCGCCGGCGCCAGCCCTCCCGTCCCGTTTTCCACCACCACATCCAGGTGCAGGAACGCGGCCGGCTCGGACACCCTGTGGCACCGCACCAGGATCAGGGCGGACCAACCCGTAATTCCCACTGGGATGAGGGTATTGGGATATTCCCTACCTGGAGCTGTCAGGGGTGGCAGGGATGTCCCCAAGCTGCCGGCACGTCACCACGGCTGTGGAGTGCTTGGGACCGCGGGAACGCTCCAGGTGCACGCTCCAGGTGCTGGGAATTGTGGGATGGGCTGAGACCACCTGCAGCCCCTTCTTGGCCTTGATCCTGCCAGGACACACGGTGTCACATGGTGTCAGCTGGTGTCACACAGTGTCATTAGCAGTCACACAACATCAAAAGGTGTCACACAGAGTTACACAATGCCCCAAAATACACAGTGTTAAACAGTGTCACACAATCTCAGGTGGTGTCAGACGGTGTCCCACAGTGTCACTCACAATCACAGGGCGTCACTTACTGTCACACAATGCCACACAGTGCCACACAGTATCAGATCCTATCAGATGGTGTGACACAGTGTCACACAGTGTCACACAATGTCACTCAGTGCAACATGTGAAATGCTGTCACATAGCATCACACACTGCCACAAATTGTCACACAATGTCACTGACTGTCACAGTGTGTCACTCAGAGTCAAACAGTGTCACACACTTTCACACAGTGTCACACAGTGTCACACGCTGTCCTGGTGTCCCCATTGTCCCGCTCTCACCTCAAGGTCAGGCTGTCAGCGGTGAAGTTGCGGTGCAGGGCGATGGTGGCCGTGAAGCGCTGCCCGGGCCACAGGGGGACATTGGGGACACGCAGCAGCACCTTCTCATCCAGCCGCACCTCCTGCCGCCGCTCCGGCTCTCCTGCCCGCAGCTCCAGCATTCCCAGGAATGTGAGAGCCTCCTGCTCCTGACTCCCACACTCCCCCACGCTGTAGCGCAGCTCAGCCGGTTCTGGGCGCTCCGGAGTCTCCAAGGGGTTGGAATCCCGCCGATGGCTCCGGTGGGAATGGAGAGATCCCAGGGAGAACCAGCGTGGAGGGATCTCCAGCTCCACCACGCACACGCCCAGTGGGGCCTGCAGGGGAGAGGGGGTCCTGGGATTAGGCTGGTGGAGAGCCGTGGGTCCCCAGGGTCCCCAGGGTGGCACTGACCTGCAGGCGACACGTCCCCCGGGCCACCCGCCCACGGTGGTGAGCATGGAGAGTGACACAGGGGAGATCCCGAGTTCTGGAGCGATCCCGATCCCTAGAAGGATCCCAGTTCCTAGGGTGGTCCTGCTGCTCACGGTGATCCTGGTCCTTGGGGTAGTCCCAATTCTTGGGGTGATCGTGGATCCCAGGGTGGTGCCGGTCCTTGGGGTGATCCCGAACTCCACGGTGGTCCCGCTGCTCAGGGTGGTCTTGGTGCCTGGGGTGGTCCTGCTCCCTGGGATGATCCCAGTCCGTGGGGTGACCCTGATCCCCAGGGTGGTCCCGGACTTCAGGATGATCCCAGATCCCAGGGTGGTTCCAGTCCTTGGGATGATCCCGGGTTCTGGTGTGATCCTGCTTCCCAGGCATCCAGTCGGGCCCGTGCAGATGGAAGAGGACACGGGCCACGGGCTCGGCAGGGGACACAGAGCTCTCCAGGGACACAGCACGGATGGCCCAAGCTGCTGAGCTGGGGGGGCTCTCCATGGACACCTTCTGTAAGGACACCAGGATGGTGTGGCTAGGACACCTGGGGTGGCCCAGGGGACACAGGAGGCCTGGTTACCTGGCGGATGCTGAACGGGGCATAGGTGGCCTGGACCAGGGGCTGGGATCCGGCACGAAGCAGCAGGAATGTCTCAGAGCGGGTGTGCAGGGAAGAGTTGGGAGCCACATCCTGATCCACCCTCTGCAGCCGGTAGGACTCGGGCACCCCAAGGACCTCCAGCTCCGCCGGCAGGAACACGGGATCCGGGGGCTCCCCATCACCCCTCACTGCAAGGACAAGGATGTGTCACATCCCGCAGGGACTCAATGGGAATGGGGTGCACAGGGGTGGCAAGTGGGGGTCTTTGTGCCCACTTTCGTGGCAGCATACAGGGTGACCCCCTGCCTGGGCCATTCTGAGGTCACCCCTGCCACGGTTGCCCCATCCCAGGCTTATCACACCCCTGCATCAGGACTGGGTCACTCGGTTCCCCCAGTCCCGGCTGTTCCCTATGGGAATGCATTCCCCACTGGGAAGAGGGCTGGAACCGTGTCTTGCAGGGTGGGATCCAGGCTCACGGTGCCCTGATCAAAGGGATCCCTCATCACAGGGAGCAGATCCAACCTGGATGCCCGGGCAAGGCTTCCTCACGGCCGGGAATTGATCCCACCCGGGCGATCAGGCGTACAGGGAGAGAGGCGAGGCACATCCCGGGATCCGGGGGAAAGGGGAGTCCCTGGGGCGGTGGGTTCCCGTAGGGATTGGGAGGAGATTCCCTCCTCGAGATCCCAGCGGATCCCACGTTCCCCGGGTGACCCCCTTAAGATCCCAGGCGGTGGAGGGGGCATGGATCCCCGCGGAATGGGGAACGCGGGGAAGGAGGAGGAGGGGGTGAGCTCGCCCCTGCTCCCGGGATCCCGGCGGAACGGAGGGATCCCGAACGCGGGGAAAGGGGAGAATCGATCCTTGCGGGACCACACGGGAGCGGATCGCGGCAGGAAGGCGGGAGGCGTGCGGAGCGGGGTCGGTGCCGGTGCCCGGTGCCGTTCCCGGTGCCCGGTGCCATTCCCGGTGCCGTTCCCACTTACCCGGGGCGCAGAGCAGGGCGGCGGCCAGCAGCGCCAGCCGGGGCTCCAGGGCCATGGCCGGGGGGCTCGGTCCGTCCACCGGTGCCGCCGGTGCCGGTGCCGCCGGTGCCTCCCGTCGCTCCGCCGGTGCCTCCCGTCCCTCCGCCCCCGCGTCCAGACAATGGGGCCGGGGCGGGACCGGCACCGGCGCCGCCTCGTCCCGCCGGGTCCTAAAGCCCGGCCGTGCCCGGTGCTCCGGCTCCTGCTCCCCAGCCCGAGACACGTCTCATTCCACTGCCTATTCCCAGCCCTGCTCCCCATTCCCCGCCCTGTTCCCCATCCTCATCCTCACCCCACTCCTCACGACCACCCCTGCTTCCCATTCTCACCCCCTCCCACTCCCCATCCCCATCACTGCTCCTCAACCTCTTCCTCATCCCAGTCCCTGTGCCTCATCCCATTCCCATCGCCACCCAGCACTGGACACCCCAGGCCACATGGAGACCCCCGGAGCATGGCAGCGGGGTAGGAATTCTACCCCCAGCTGCCATCCATCTTTCCCTGTTCCACTGGGGATACTGGAGACATGGGAAAGACAAGGACATCTGTGGCCAGGGGCATGGAGCGAGTAGGAAGCACAGCAGGAACAGCTGGAGGGCAGTGGGATCCTGGCATGGATGAACTACCCTCCTCTTCCTCCTCCTTCCTTCCCACCCCGAATGGATTGGGGGACTGGCTCTGAGGCTGAGCACCTTCCCATGGGAAAGCACTGAGGCCAGGCTGGATAAATCCATCTTTATTCCAAACCACGTTATCAAAACCGTTTAAAAAGCAGCTTAAAACCCAAAACCTGACAGTGGGGGGACCCCAAAACAAGCAGAGCCCCCGGGATGGGGAATGGGATCCCCTCTGCACCCCAAGTCAGCTGAGCTGGGACAACATCCCCGGCAAGCAGGGAATTTGGGGCTCGTGGGGGATTTTGGGGTGAAGGCACTTATAGCATGTGTGGCAAGGCACAGCCCCCGATTTTGGGGTGCTCCCAGAGTAATGGGGGGTCCCCAGGACCCCTGGGAGAACTGGAAAGCAGAGGAGGGGGCTCGGGAGGCTCAGCAGAGCGGGGGACACATGCTTGGGATGCTCGGGATAGCAGAGCCAAGCTTAGAAGAAGCTTTAGGGGGGCTCAATCCTCCCGGTTCCGGGGCCCCCCAAACTTCTGGCGCCGCCGCAGCTCCTCCACCTTCCACTCCAGGCTCCGCACGGCCGCATCCAGCCGGGCACTGGGATCTGGGGATGCCACCAGGCTGCCCAGGAGGCCGTAGAGCACCCACAGCCCCAGCAGCATCCCCGCCTGCACCGTGGGGCTCTCCTGGGAAGCGGCCACGTGCAGGAAGGCGCAAAGGAAAAGGAAAAGCTTCACCCAGTGGAGGAGAGGGAGCAGCAGCCGTCGAAGCCGGGATAGCACCCAGGATCCCAGCAGGGCGACCACTGCCCACAGGAGCACTCTCTGGACTTCTGTGGGAGCCAGTGCTGCCGCTCGGACCAGCCGGTGGCCTGGGAATGGGATCTGGGAGTCAGCAGTGGCGGTGGCACCAGCAATGGGGGCCAGAGCCGTCCCATGGGGTGAATCCCACTCACCGCTGATGCTGGAAGCAGCCAGGAGATCCCCCAGGATCCCACAGAGCGTGGTCAGGGCTGCTGAGATCCCAGAGGAAACGATCCAGAGGGTGGTGGAGAGGCTCTGCGGGGAAGGACATGGATAAGGGAGTGGGAATAGAGGGCGTGGACTCCCATGTCCCTGCACAGGGAACTCTAGGGAAGGTTTGGGAATCAGGATCCCACCTCAGCCACCATCTGCAAGAAATGGTGTCCCACCCAGCTTTCCAGGGTGTCCCAAGTGGTTCTTCCCATCCGGAGCAGCAGGTCATCAGAGGCGGCGGCGTGTCCCCGGAATCCCTCCTGGCCATCCTTGGCTCCATCCCCTGCTGATCCCATGAGGAACGGGATCCACAGCAACAGGGCCAGCAGGGCCCAGTGCCCCACGGCACTCCCCATCCTGGAACCTGGGATCTGTGGGGAAAGGGAGGGGAGGGGGTGCTGGGAGGGGGGAACCCTGCTGGTTTTGGGGTCCACTTGCTGGTTTTGGGCTCCCCCAAGCAGGAGGGGAGGGTGGAGGCCCCACAGCCCAGTTCCATGCCCCCCCTCGGCACAGGCCTGGGTGCTGCTGCTATTTTTGGGTTAGATAAGCGTCATCAGGACACAGCCAAGGGCACCGGGCCTGGCTGGGAAGGGGGGGCACCCCTTCCCAAAGGAGGGAGCAGGGTGCTCCAGGATGGGACACAGCCACCACTGCCACCCCTGAGACCGCCCGTGCTCCCCACTCCTCCCCAATCCCCCCAGGATCTCCCAGTCCCAGTACGACCAGCCCCACCCAATTCCCCACATTCCCCTGAAACCTCTGATCCCCCCTGTTCCCGCTCCCCTCTCAAGGCCCTCCACCTTTCACGATCCCCAAAATCCCCCCAGTCTTCCCTGGATCTTCCCAATCCCCACTGGATCCCCAAATCTCTCTGTGAGCACCCCACCCAAATCTCCGCGGTCTCCAGGATCCCTCTGATCCCCCCAGGATCCCCGCCAGGCCCCTCTGTACACACTTCCCATTATCCCCCCCCCACCCCTCAGGATCCCCCAGTGCGCCCGTGATCCCCCCAGGGACCCCCACCGCGGCTCCCTCACCCCGCCTATCCCCCCCTGGAGCCCCCCCTGGATTCCTCCCCCGCCCATTTTCCCTCCCTTTCCCCCCGATTTTCCCCGAATTTCCCCCAATTTTCCCCGAATTCCACCCCCCACCCCGGGGTCCCCCCCGACCCCCCCTCACCGGGGCTTCCCTCGGCTCCGCCGCGGGGCACGCCGGGAGCTGTAGTCCCCGGGTTGGCCGCGGTGCATGCCGGGAGCAGGGTCACCATGGCAACACCTGGAGGCGGGCGGCGGCGCGCGGTGCAAGCCGGGAAGCGCCGTTCCCGCCGGCGGGGGGAGCGCGGGGGATGCCGGGAGCGCTTCCGGTTCCGGTGGCGGCGGCGCCCGCGTGAGCGCTCGGGAGCGGCGCGGGGGCCGCGCGCGCCAACCGGAACCGGAACCGGGACCCCGGACCGGAAAGGAGAACCGGAAACAACCTCAGAAGAGCAGCGGGGCCGTAACCGGAGCGCCGCGACCTCCCGGCCTCCGCCATGGCGCTCATTTGCTCCAGTGAGTGCGGAGAGAGAGCGGCCGCAGGAGAGGGAGGGGGGGAAACCTTACCGAATGGAGGATCCCGGGCTGCGGGGCAGGGACAGCCAGGGTCACCTGGGGATCACCGGGCAGAGGGTTCCCGAAGCCCCGTTCCCGTCCCATCCCATCCTTCCCTTTCCCCCGCAGTTTCCAACGAGGTCCCGGAGCACCCGTGTGTGTCGCCGGTGTCCAACCACGTGTACGAGCGGCGGCTGATCGAGAAATACATCGCAGAGAACGGCACCGACCCTGTCAACAACCAGCCCCTGTCCGAGGAGCAGCTCATCGACATCAAAGGTGCCGGGATCGGGAACGGGCGTGGAAACCCGAGAAAAGCGGCTCCAGGGTCGGGAATGACGGTAGCCAAGGGGTTTGCTGGGCTGGGGGTGAGATGCCAAACTCAGCTGTGGAGGCTGAGAAAGAGAGGGCTAAGCAGGGATGGTGAAACGGGAAAGGCAAGGGGTGGGAATTCAGGGATCCATAGCGTTATCGAGGATGTGGATGATGTGCCCATTTTTCTTGCAGTCGCCCACCCGATCCGCCCCAAGCCCCCCTCGGCCACCAGCATCCCGGCCATCCTGAAAGCCCTGCAGGACGAGTGGGTGAGTGCCAGGGCTGGGACCCTGCCATTCCCTGGCTGGGGCTGGGACCCTGCCATTCCCTGGCTGGGGCTGGGACCCCGCCATTCCCTGGCTGGGGCTGGGACCCTGCCATTCCCGGCTGACCCTGGCATTCCCGGCAGGATGCTGTCATGCTGCACAGCTTCACGCTGCGGCAGCAGCTGCAGACCACGCGCCAGGAGCTGTCCCACGCCCTGTACCAGCACGATGCTGCCTGCAGGGTCATCGCCCGCCTCACCAAGGAGGTCACAGCCGCCAGAGAAGGTGACACAGACTGGCAGTGTTCTTGGGAAGGGGCGCTGGGAAGTGCTTTATGCCTGTTTTCCTTACAACTTGTGTTTTTTGCAGCTCTGGCCACTCTGAAGCCTCAGGCTGGGCTCATCGTGCCCCAGGCGGTGCCATCAGCACAGCCCAACGTGGCTGTGAGTCCCTGCTCCCCATCCCAGCCCTTTTCCTGCTCATTCCCAACCCTTTTCCCACTCATTGCGCCCAAATTCCCCCTCTGCATGTGTCACACAGGGCGCTGGCGAGGCCATGGATCTGGGAGAGCTGGCGGGAATGACCCCAGAGATCATCCAGAAGGTAAGGGCAGTATTCCATGTGTTGCCCTCTCCTTCTTCCCATTGCAGAATTCCCAGTCTGTACCCACCCTCCTCTTGTTTTCCAGCTCCAAGACAAGGCGACGGTGCTGACCACGGAGCGTAAGAAGGTGAGTGGCCTTATCCAAGGATTTTGAGGGAGCTAGGACATGCCTTGCTCTAACAAAGGCTGATGTTTATCCCTGTTTTTCCAGAGGGGCAAGACAGTCCCAGAGGAGCTGGTGAAGCCAGAGGAGCTCAGCAAGTACCGGCAGGTTGCCTCACATGTGGTAAGTACCAGGATGGGGAGGGATTGGGAAACTCCCACATGGAGCTGGGAACCACTTCTTGATTCCATTTGGGAGTGTTTTGCTGCCTGAGGCATTAATTTGGGGTTTTCCTCCCTCATACAGGGGCTGCACAGCGCCAGCATCCCAGGAATTCTTGCCTTGGATCTGTGTCCTTCCGACACCAACAAGATCCTCACTGGTAAGGAAGCTTTCCTGGGGATTTCCCACCTGGGAGTGGGTTTCTTTCTCTGGGAATTTGAAGGGGAGCAAGAAACATAAAGCAGGTGGATTTGGAGTTGGTTGGCCCCACAGTCCCATCCCAGTGGTTTTCCAGGTGGAGCCGACAAAAACGTCATTGTGTTCGACAAGAGCTCGGAGCAGATCCTGGCCACGCTCAAGGGCCACACCAAGAAAGTCACCAGCGTCGTCTTCCACCCATCCCAGGTGCGTCTGGCTCTTTCCTCCTTTCCAGAATGCCTCAAATCTGGTTTTCAGGACCCTCCTCTGGTGGAATCTCCTGCTGGGAGCGCTTGGAGAAGTGAATTTTTCCTGTGTGAACCTTCTGGTTTGTCCTCGTGTAGGAGTTGGTGTTCTCGGCTTCTCCCGACGCCACGATCCGGATCTGGTCCGTTCCCAACGCCTCCTGCGTGCAGGTGGTCCGTGCCCACGAGGGCTCCGTGACCGGGCTCAGCCTCCACGCCACGGGTGATTACCTGCTCAGCTCCTCGGATGACCAGGTGAATCCTTGCTCTGTGATCCCACAGATCCCACCTTTGCTTCCCATCCCTTCCATATCCAACACTCTCCGTCTCTCTCCCAGTACTGGGCTTTCTCAGATATCCAGACGGGCCGTGTCCTCACCAAGGTGACGGATGAGAGCTCTGGCTGTGGTAAGCCTTGGAGTTATTATCCCCATTCTGGGCAGCCCTTGGCTCCTGGAGTTCATGGGAACTCCTCTGGAGGAGTCTTGGTAGCCTTCCCAACCTTCCTGAGTCTTCCCAACCCTTCCGATCCCATCAGCCTTCTTGAGTCTTTCCACTCTCTGAATATGCCCAGCTCCCCATATCTCCCCAACCCTCTTGAGCCTTCCCAAACTTCCAGATCTTCCCAACCCTCTTGGGAATCTTCCCAAGCATCTGATTCCCCTGCTGTCTCCTCAGCTCTCACTTGTGCCCAGTTCCACCCAGACGGGCTCATTTTTGGGACGGGAACAATGGATTCCCAAATCAAGATCTGGGATCTGAAGGTAAGGGCTGATGGGAATGTGAAGGAGCAGGGATTTGGGGGGACCTGAGCTTGGTTTGGGGATCAGTCCAAGGAGCGTCACTTTGTGGAATGTTTTTGGAAGTTTCTCAAAAAATCTCAAGATTCCAGCTCCAGAGCAGGCGTTGGTGACACCGTGACCGTGCAGGTCTGTTGGGAGCAGTGCCACATCCCAGTGCTGTGATTCCCTCTGACCTCCTTGTCCCCAGGAACGCACCAACGTGGCCAACTTCCCGGGACACTCTGGCCCCATCACCAGCATTGCCTTTTCTGAGAACGGATACTACCTGGCCACGGCTGCCGACGACTCCTCAGTCAAGCTCTGGGATTTGAGGAAGCTCAAGAACTTCAAGACATTGCAGCTGGATAACAACTTTGAGGTGTGTGATGTCCCTTTTCCCCCATGGTCCCTCTGCTCCAGAGGTTGTGGTATCCCAAAGAAACCACTTGGAGCTTTTTCAATCCCTTGTTGTGATTCTTCTCCGCAGGTGAAATCCCTGATTTTCGACCAGAGCGGGACCTATCTGGCGCTGGGTGGGACCGATGTCCAGATCTACATCTGCAAGCAGTGGACGGAGATCCTCCACTTCACAGGTGAGGGACTGTGGGAATCATGGAAGTGGCTGGGGTGCGAATGGGACAAATCCACTGGAAGTTGTGACCATGGGTTGTTTTCCGTCCCCAGAGCACAGTGGTCTGACCACAGGAGTGGCCTTTGGCCACCATGCCAAGTTCATCGCTTCCACAGGCATGGATCGGAGCCTCAAGTTCTACAGCCTGTAGCCCTGGAAGTGGGGCTGGGATTTTTTGGGATTCAGGGTGGGAGGTGGGTGGGAATATCCAGGTGGGATTATCAAACTCCCCTGTTGTAGCTGTTGGCACAAGGGAAGTCAGATATTGCCTTCCCTGTGCTCCATGAATTTATTGTTTAGTTTTTTTCCCAATTCCGTGTGTTTTCCTCCTTTAGATTGTTTTGTGCTTGTAACTGGTTTGACAAAAAAACCCCAGTCCTGGTTCTGGTGGAAGTTTGATGCTGGGATCTGTGGAAGGAGGGAGGGAAGGGAGGACTGTGCAGTTTTGTAAGCAGTTACTTAGTTTCAATGTGGAAATAAAGAATTATTCCCTGTCATCCCAGCTGGAGAAGGCTCCTGTGAAGGTCTGGAGTGTAGCAGGGTGGGATTGGGAGGGCTGTGGCTGGTGCCAGTTTGGGAATGGGGGTGAGGAGCCCTCTCTCCTCCCCTCCCAAGGACAAACCACCCTTAGAGCTGTGCTCTGCACTAGTTTTATTTTTCCAGCTTTCCCAGAGACATCCAACGGCGCCCAGGTAAAGGCTGGAGCTGTGAGGAGGAAAAGGGGGAGAAGATAACGCAGAGGAATGAAGGGGTGTTTGGAATTAAGGGGTTTTTAGGGAGCAGAAGGCACTCACCCCTTAGCCTCTTTGCTGAGTTCCTCCTCTCTTGGGAACCTCAGGAAAGACGATGCATCCCTGGGATGTTACTGTCACCATGCTGTCACCTGTTTTCCTATCCCCTAGAGACCTCCGCACTCCTGTGGGGAACAGCAGGTTGGCTTGGGAAGAGGGGCACCTGTAGAGGTCTCCCCAAATCCCTGGAGGCTCCCAGACTCACGTGAGGGCACTGCCAGCTGGCAGGAGGGCCGGCAGGGCTCCGGCTGGGCCAGGTGGCACACAGAAGCACTGCAGGAGATGTACACCTGGGAGCCGCAGGAATGCCAGTGTCATCTGGAGATCCCCAAAAAGGGATCCTGAAGGGACCCCCCAAAAAGCATCCCCAAGCCTTGAGGAACTCCCCAAAAGCAGTGTGAGCTTCCCAACAGGAAGAGACTGTGGGCAGCCAGAAGCAGGGTCAGTGCTGGGGTGGGTTTGGGGGTGTTGGGATGAGGGATTCCCAACAGGTATTCAGGGGGATCCCCTTCACCTCCCCCTCCAGCACAGCCATTCCAGGGGGCTCCACAAAGGTGAAGGTGGAGATGACAAAGCGTTGGTAGTGGCTTGGGAATGGCAGCTCCGGAGAGGCCGGACCCACTGGAATCAGCCGAGTCCTGTAGTTGTCCCCTTGGAAGGGACACCTGGGTGGGAAACAAGGACACTGTGTTAGCACAGTGACCCCTCCCCCCACTTCATTTTCCCATCCTTTTCCACTCACCCCTCCACCAGGATGGGCCACTGGGGCTGGGATGTGGGGTGGGAGCCAGGGGAGGCCCAGCAGTGGTGCAGCACCAGCACCAAATTGGGATCCGTCTTCTGGAGCAGCCGGACTTCCACGTAAATGGGGTCCCGGAGCACCCTCACCAGGGGGAAGTCACCCACGGGGTGGTAGGAGCTGTAGGATTCGTCTGTGGAACGTTGGGAAGGGTTGAGTGGGATGGGGAGCGGGATAGGGAGCAGGATAGGGAGCACCCACCGGTGGCAATCCGCAGCTGGAGCCCCAGCGGGCCCGGCATGGCCAGGGCGGCGGCCGTGGGGGGCGCGGCCACCTCCACTCCCAAGGGAAGGAGGTCGCTGGAGTTGTAGATGCACCGAGCATGGAGACTGGGGAAAAGAGGGAGAGAAAGGTGGGAGACTCCCAAAACCTCCATCAGCCCCCTCAGTTGTGGGGACCCACCAGGGACGTGGCAGGAGTGAGGGTTGGTTTGATCCAAGGGGGAATCCAGGCTCTTTGCCTGGATTTTCCCACCCTCTTCCCTTACATGTAGACGCTGTCCCGAGTGATGGAGCCACGAGGGGATCCCTGGACATCAATGGTGGAGATGAGCTGGTTCTCATAGATCAGCCTGTCCTCGATCACCTGTGTAGGGGACACTGGAATGGGAAACATCCTGGGGGGATACATGGATCAGGATTTGAGGCAGTGTGTGGATGAGTTCTTTACCCTGAAGTTTTGGAGGGACTTGGAGCATCCTGGGGGCGCTTCTATCCTGAAGTGAGCCCAGCATGCCCACCTGGGGGCTCTCCAGGGTTTTCCCACCCTACCTGGACTGTGGTTCCGCAGTGGGTGACCGGGAAGCGGAACATGACGAAGGCCTCGGATGTGCGGAGGGGCTCACATCCCGCCTGGCTGCTGGCCAGCCGCACGCTGTCCGGGTTGTACGGCGCGGCCACCATTCCCCGGGGGACCACCAGGACAAAGTATCCCTCCAGCAGGCACTGCACGGTGGCTGCAATACCATGGAGAGGCTCCATCACCTGAGTCCCCTCTCTCGGCGCCAGGGAGGGATTTTGGGATGTGCCTGTGGGTGTCCTACCGGTATTCCCATAATAGCAGGGTGTGGTACGGTCCATGTCGTCGTAGCAGCATCCCGCCTGCAGGCATCCATCCCGTCCCTGTGGAGCCAGGCACGGCATCCGGCCCACCGGCACCTGGCACTGCTCCCGTGTCAGCTGCATTCCTGGGGGAGGCAGAGGGGACACGTCACGGAATGTGGGTTGGAAAAGCACCTTGAGGCCGTTTCCCTTTGTCGCAGCATCCATCCATCCCATCTTCCCAATTTACCTGCCCCTGCCGAAGGGTAGAAGAGTGCTGTGGATTCCAGCAGGCTCCCAGGACGGAGCAATCCAGGCTGGGGCTGCAGCTCTGGGCGTCCCAGGCCTGGCTGGGGCTGGAATCCAGGCCTGATGTAACCCGGCCAGGATGAGAGTCCCGGGTGCACCAAAGCCGGGCCGGGATGGCCAGAATGGAGCGGCCCAGTGTTGCCATGGAGCCCAATCTGAGAGTTGGAGTAATCACTGGGGCGATATATTCCCACCTGGTTTGGGGGCTGAGCTCCTGGGCGCAGGAATCCTGTGGAAGTCTGGGCACCAGTGGAGCTTGAGCCAGGCTGGTTTTGGGGTACAAGCCCAGGGCGAATCCCTGGCTGGTTTTGTCCCCCAGGATGATTTTGTGCTACAGACCCTGGGCGAATCCCTGGTTGGTTTTGTCCCCCAGAATACATCATCCCAGGCTGGTTTTGGGATACAGATCCTGGGCGAATCCCTGGTGGATTTTGTCCCACAGGATGATTTTGTGATACAGACCCTGGGCGAATGCCTGGTTGATTTTGTCCCCCAAGATGCATCATCCCTGGCTGGTTTTGGGATACAGACCCTGGACGAATCCCTGGCTGGTTTTGTCCTCCAGGATGGTTTTGGGATACAGACCCTGGGCGAATCCCTGGCTGGTTTTGTCCCCCAGAATACATCATCCCCGGCTGGTTTTGGGATATAGATCCTGGGCGAACCCCTGGCTGGTTTTGTCCTCCAGGATGGTTTTGGGATACAAAACCTGGGTGAATCCCTGGCTGGTTTTGGGATACAGA